>NC_064639.1:720873007-721573007 GCF_023864345.2 Schistocerca serialis cubense | reverse complement strand
TGGACAAATTGTAGACTAACAATTATCCTTGACTCTGTATCAATAACAATAACAGATAAGGTTAGAACTCAGTACTGAATTAAATACAAAGAAAACACAAGCGAGATAAACAAGTATGTCGTTGAAACTTTCTGGCAGATTAAAACTTCGTGCCGGGCTGGGACTCGAATCTGAAGCCTTTACCATTTTAGAAATAATTCCTTTAGCTTTGGATATGTCGTTTCTCGTTAGTACTCTTTCTTCAAGGATTGCTAGTCCCACAAGGTGTGCTGGAAAATGTCTGTAAGATTGGAAAAGTAGGTGCTAGTGGAAGTAAAGCTGTGAGAGCGAGTCGAACCTGGAATTTTGAGTCTGAAGGGCATTTTCCCCCGAAAGGCGCAACTTCTGGGTTCGAGTCCAGGCCAGGAAACTTCTAAACAGCGCACACACTCCGCTGCAAAGTGGAAATTCATTCTGGAAGAGAACAGGCAATGAACTTTATAGACACTAAACTTAAATTTATGTCTAGTCAAATACATAACGTCGTGGTTACTTTATACACAATAACACATAGTAGACGATACACACAATGATAAAATAGTGTATTTATACATTTTCGGACTTCTTGGCTCATCAGTTAAGGGTAAAACTTCGAAAATTCGACGATTTCCTCCATCGTCTTCGTTAGAAACAACTTACTGTCTACATTGCTGTTGTGGTGGCCTTATATAGCCCAAAGACGGCTTGTCATTGGTCGGTAATTACGCCATACTGCCGCAGATGGTGTAAACGTCTGCGCTGGTGGCGCCACCGCTCCCGCCCAAGCTTAAACATTGCTAGGAATATCTCTGACTCTTCACTGCAACGAGAGCTCGCTTCCATGCACCGCTACGATTATATCCACTGTCACAGTTGTCACGTTGTCTCCAGCAATGCCTAACTTTTTTACGGAACATTTTGAGGAATATGCAGGAAATTCGGCTTCCCTTTCCCCCCCCCCCCCCCCTTCATTTTATCGTTATGTTGACGACACATTTATGGTCTGGCCACACGACGTGTATGTTCATGAACACCCAAACATTCAGTTCTGTCAAGAAAAAGAAGACTGTCACTTTTAGATGCCTTGGTACAACGAAAGTCGCATGGACGTCTCGGTCACTCATTGGACCTTAAACTGACGAACATCGATTTATATCTTAGCGACCAGAGTTTCCATCATTCAGTCCAGAAGAGAGTAGCTTTACATACACTGGTACACAGAGCAAAAACCCTTTCTGACGAGGATCACTTGGATTCCGAAATTAATCATGTGAAATGTGTTCCGAAAAACGGCTATGGGTCATGTGATAACAAGACAGCGTTCTCCAAGTAAAGGAAACGTGAAAATGTTGAACATTGATGTGATGAGCCACCGATCACATTCCTTCCGTTCTGCAGCACTACATCCAGCAAAATAGGCAGAGTCCTGGGAAGACGAGGTATCAGATCTATTTTCCGACCGCCTAAGAAGATAAAGGAGATGCTACGCCCTGTCAAGAACGGTCTCAGCCGTAGTGTTATTGGGATTTACATCATCACGTGCGGAGTGCGGAGGCAATTATATCGGTCAATCCATCCGCACCGTTTCCGACCGCAGCCCGGAAGTTTTAATAGAAACTGAACTGCGCGTACATGCTGCACACGAACAGGAATCTTGAGTTTGTCATTTTACATTAAAAAGTACAACGTTTACAATTGAATGGGCTTTGCTGAAATAATAAATCTGCCTTTGATCTACAGAGATTTGCATTCTGCGAAACATTCCGTAAAGCGATAAACACCGGTGCGTAACCAGTGGCGGCGCCCGCCGATTTGCATACTATGATAAATGGCTCCTCCGTGATTTGAAATGCGAATGAAATTGCTGGCTGTTCGATTACTTTTTTATTAGAATAATTATTGCGAAGTAGCAGTGTTAAATTCAAGAGGTAGCGTCGCAAATTTCATTGGCTGGCGAAAAAGTTGACAAATTTTCGACGACGTGAAGCCCATCCAGAGGCAGAATAATTAAAGAGTCATTTAAGTAATAGACAAGTGATGGAGGAGCGACCACCCGTCGTTAATGGATCTTTCTGAGGCAGGATGGCAGCTGAAGAAAAAGAAACAAAACTTACAAGTATAGTGGATAGATGAAGCTCGCTCACCGACCTGTTTGAAGTCGCCACCGCCAGTGCAGCTCTGTCTTCTCGGGTGAATCACGTAACAGCTAGCTACCATAATTTTTGCAGTGATGAACAGTAGTTATTCGGCAATCATTTTACGAAAGTGCTAGCAAAATTTACTGTTTGGAACAATGGGAGAACTTCAGAATAATACTTTCTGAAGCAGCTGTCAACTTTCAAGTTTTTCATTTTCAGCGGTTAGGAGGCTTTTGATTTGTTTTGATGCGTTTCTCTGGTGCGTAGAGGTTTGGAGGTAAAACTCCAAGAAAAGCCGAGAGACATTTCCTACCACTTACACCTCACGAACTGCCTGTGACGGAAAACGAGAGAAATGAGCGTATGTATAAAAGCTTCAAACCATCGTTCTACCGTCCATCATTCGTGAATGGAACAGGAAAGAGGCGGAGTGTGTGCTACATTCCGCCACATATTGTAAGGTGCCTTCCGGATGTACTTGTAGGACCTCCTGAACACGTAGCGTCCGAGAGCTGGGAATAGGACAGTGATGAGAAAGTGAATGGAGGCAGTATAAGAGCGAATATGCACGACGTAGTCACAAATAAGAGCACATGTGCAGTTTTACTATCTAACACTGATAAATATTCATAGAGTTAGGGGAAGGCCGAACAGATTACGTGAAGTGAATATGTAAATGAACCCATTGACATGTTGGCATAACTGTGATGTTAGTAATTATTTCTGCTTGCTCCCCTCTTCTTCCTTTCTTTGTTAACAGGTAGTTGCTTTAGAGAAAATAAAATAATTTAGTTTAGTAGTAGAAATATATTTAGATCGACAATTTAAAATCTAATTCTTAATACCATAGAAAAATGTGTTCAGATAATTGAAATTACTCTGTATAAGCCAAAAATAAGCTGATATACACTTAAAAATAAATAAAATTACATAGTTCTTGGTGTAATCCTATTCCGTACCGTACAAAGAAACACTGTAATACTATGGAGCAACTGTTACAACTGATTGAAGCCGATACAGCAGAGAATATTGACATCTAAACATTTCCTTAAGTTACGAATGTCTGAACGAGCCGGCCGCGGTGGTCTAGCGGTTCTAGGCGCTCAGTCCGGAACCGCGCGACTGCTTCGGTTGCAGGTTCGAATCCTGCCTCGGGCATGGATGTGTGTGATGTCCTTAGGTTAGTTAGGTTTAAGTAGTTCTAAGTTCTAGGGGACTGATGACACAGATGTTAAGTCCCATGGTGCTCAGAGCCATTTGAACCATTTTTTTTGTCTGAACGATCGGCTCGAAAATTTCACAAAATGCATTCAGAGAAATGTTTCTTTCGTTCTGAAGTATTGCCAGGCTGGGTGCGTCGAATCAAAGAAAAATGAAAAGCTAGGAAGGTTAGCGTTTTACGTCCCGTCGGCGGCGACTTTGTTCGAGACGAAGTACAAGCTCGGAATGGAAAAAGATTGGGAAGGGAGTCTGTCACACCCACTTCAAAGGATTCAGCCCAGCATTCACCTTGAGCGAAATAAGGGAAACAACTGAAAACCGAATTTAGTGTTGTGGACTGGCAAGACAGCCAGTCCACAGTGACGGGTAGCCGAAAGGCACGCGTTTAAGCTCACGCAGGCTGGCTTGAGGTGTGGAACAGGACACGGAAATGAACTAGCAAATACAGGACGTAGCTGTGGAATACTCAACTTTAATCCATAATTGGTGAACATCGGTCTGACGGTACATGCATCACAAGATAAATAGCAATTGATAATGGCGCCTTGCTAGGTCGTAGCAAATGACGTAGCTGAAGGCTATGCTAACTATCGTCTCGGCAAATGAGAGCGTAATTTGTCAGTGAACCATCGCTAGCAAAGTCGGCTGTACAACTGGGGCGAGTGCTAGGAAGTCTCTCTAGACCTGCCGTGTGGCGGCGCTCGGTCTGCAATCACTGACAGTGGCGACACGCGGGTCCGACGTATACTAACCGACCGCGGCCGATTTAAAGGCTACCACCTAGCAAGTGTGGTGTCTGGCGGTGACACCACATTTAGAATGTCTGCCTAGGATCTAGAGCTCGCTGCTTGGGTTGATGAGTCCAGAGCCGCGAGTGGCGTTGGGCCCAGCCCCAAACTTCGTGCGCACAGACTGGTGGGGAGATGATGAGGCAGTTGTAGCTCAAATGCTTTTGGTCATTAATTGTTATAAAAGAAGGCGAACCACTGACTGAACCATAGCTGGTGGGATGCTTAAATCAGCCACCGTCTTCCAGTTCCCATCGATATTAATCCAGAAGGATTTAAGGTGGAAGGACAGCACACATCCATCTTGGGGAATACAGTCTCGAGACAGATTCATTGAGAAAGAAAAAGAAATGAAATGTAGAAAAAAAAAGCTTACAAGCGAAGGTCCCGTCGACGACGAGGACATTAGAGATGGGAGAGAGAGAGAGAGAGAGAGAGAGAGAGGCAGAGAGAGACAGAGAGACAGAGAGACAGAGAGATATGAGTACTGCGCTTTTCGTTATCAATTTGTTTAATCAGTGTGAAGATGTCAGAAAGATTTATTTATAAACAAAGAGCTTTTTAGTGTGAAATGCTGCTTTTTATTTTTCCAGATACGTCCACCTTTTATGCAAAAGGCGTCGCTAATGGATGTTCTATACATGAATCATATATTTAAAACTTTTCACGACTTAACGATTTTCAGTCTATGATCTGCGTATGTATTAAAAACAAATACAATGTCCGTTCAGTAGCTATCCGCGTTAAGACTGAAGACGTCATTTTTCTAAAACAAATGATTAATTTCTGATTGAAATTTCTAATGTTGAGAAACGAGAAGAAGCGATCTGTTTACTTGGTAAAAAGCCGTCTATAGCCAAGATCGCACAAACACTTATCTATCTTCGATAACCGGTTTGGACGGGCTTTGCTGTCATCTTCTGGTCTGCAACATAGCGCATATTCTGGAAAATATCTCCTATCATGATTTACGAGTGTCGTCATTCTCATAAACTAAATTATACGCACAACCGTATCAGTGACCTGTACTAGACATTCCCACTCAGGGACCCGACACTTCAGAATGACATGCGATTTAACCCTGTATTACCTAAAGTACACGACAAAAGCACGATTTAAGTCTGCGTCCAGCCGTACTGTCTTGGGTTTACTGTGGTTTACCTAATGCACTTCACACAAATAGGACGAAAAAGCTGTGGCTGGTTTTCCTCGTCTATATTCGTCCAAATGAGCTAGCAGTCAACAACCAGTTACACCTCCTCCTTCCCTCCTAACTTTCCTTTTTTCTTCTCTCGCTTCCACCAGTTCCTCACTGTATCAAACAGTTGTGCGAAACTGTTTCATGAATTTAACTACTCATAATAACGACGTCATGTTAATGCAGTTCCCCACGCAGAGATGCTAGTCATTCCACGCGCTGAGTCAGACTGGAAGAAAAACAGTAAACTGGCATCCAGTATCCCAGTAATACAAATTTATGTAATTTAAAAAAGTGGTTCAGATGGCTCTGAGCACTATGGGACTCAACTTCTGAAGTCATCAGTCCCCTAGAAGTTAGAACTATTTAAACCTAACTAACCTAAGGACATCACACACATCAATGCCCGAGGCAGGATTCGAACCTGCGACCGCAGCGGCCGCGCGGTTCCAGACTGTAGGACCTAGAACCGCTCGGCGACCGCGGACGGCCGTAATTTAAATATCTACAATAAACAAGTGCTCTATTTTACACTATGAATGGTACATCACTACGAGGTGTAAGTTCATCTATGCCCCCCTCACTTGGGTATTTTATTCTGAGAGTGGTTGCTCAACCGAAGCAGGTCGCCGCCCCTAAAAAATGTTTGGACTGTAATATTTTCATATACATTCGCTGGCATAACTTGGATGCTGTCTACAGTTGTTGACAACAATACCACATCGGGAGAAATATAAAATACAGTTTTAAAAACAATAACTTTTAGTGACAGATGCCAGAAAAACGAAATTTCATTTCTGCAAATATCTATTTGATGCCAAATGTTCCTCTTAATTGACAGTTAATTAGTTTGTCATAAAACAAAATAGGAACAGCGAATGTTTGTGCCCATTTAGGTAGGAAATGTCGTTCAGTGACCTGAAGTTTGTGCATACCAATGTCTCTAAATGGTTGCCCTTTTTGGAATGTGTCAACACCGAACGCTGAATGCAATCAGCAGACAATGTTTGTCTGTACGACGCTTTCCATCCCTAAACATGAATAAGCACACGTCACACATCTGCGGCATACACTTGTTTGCTCGTCATTATGTCTACTGAAGAAACAAACTCAGAGAGAACAAAAAACGATGAGCTAATGTCTACAGAGGTGCCAACTGCTAACTGTTTATTAGCGTATGAATGCGAAAGCATTCTACCTCCTGGAAACGTGCTTTGTATTTGCACAGACACAACAGTTCATTGCTACAGGAAGTGTTTGTCTTCCGACACTGGCTGCTACCCCACAGCGCATCACTGCATGGGGCAGATTAGATTATACACTCATTCACTATCTAAACATTTCCGTGTCTCACAATTCGGTTTTTTTTTTCAGTTTAGTATGTTCGTTATCAAAGGAGACTGATTAGATTGTATAATGATTATATGGAGATTAAGAAAGCGAAATACCAAAAAGTATTTCTGAAGCTCTGTACCTGCCGATTCATTTGATAAACGTTCAGAAACTAACTTCATTTTCCGCACAATCGGTCGTTAAGTTAAAGGGAGGAGAGCATTTTTTTCTCAACGTTGCATATATTTTCTGTGAACTCTCTTGACCACACATCATACGAACAAGTTGGCGATGAATAAGACTAGTGGTTACTGTCACAAGTCACTGGAGTAGCGGCTCATATTAGACAATTATTCTTGTCAATGTCGAACATAATGACCTCCATGCCAGCCTATATGGATTTCGAAAACATCGATCGTGTGAAACCAAGTTGGTTTTGTCTCACATAATATTATGAATGCAATGAATCAAATTAGGTAGACGAAAAATGTATTTATTTCTGAAAAGCGTTGGATTCGGCAACACACAAAACTTTATTAATTAAAGTACGATTATATGGAATATCAAACAATTTTTGACTGAGTTCAGGATTTATGGGTAGGCAGTGAAATGATTCCTCTTTCCTCCAATATGGATAATTATTTTAAACTTAGTCGTGACAGTAAAATGTTGTCCACATTGCCAATAAGAAAAGAAAACACGTAATCGTAAAAATGACACAGTGTAGGTATCCCGAGTCTTTTCTTATGGCATGAAATGGTTTTAGTTTCAGGCCCAGCAGTCGTTGTTAGAAAGCAGTGAGCTTTGTCACGTAAAAACGTGTTATTGTTAACGCTTAATACAAAAGTTAATTTTACATTATTATAATAATCACAGTTGGACATTGTTAAAAACATGGATCGCAGACTCGACTGACGAATATTGAAGTGAGAAGACGATAGCGTGATTATGGTGCGCCATCGTTGCGTCACCAGGCCAAGAATTAAACAAAATAAACTTCATTACTACACAAACACAGGATTTCGCACTATGCCAGCAAAATAAAGCGGAAATGACTAAGTATCATTATTATTAAACATGAAGTACAAGTTACAAGAATGATACAACCTCCTGGCGGGGAGGCTCGAAGAAGGAATATCAATTCCATTGGTTTTAACAAAAATAGATCGGAAATGCCTTTCATAGATAGTGAATACACGAAGACAAAGTTTATTTTTTGAGATGTAATCTTCTCTCTAACACCGAAAAGTCAATTTGTCAGGCTGGCTGCTTGAAATAAAATGTTTTGCCACACAGCCACCTTGAATGGTGGAGGCAATGTCTGTTTTAGTACATGGATGAGCCATTCAACGCCACTTCACCCATTTCACTCAAGAGTTTAAACACTCGACGTGCAAAAATCTAAAATAGTCTTTGTCAAAGGAGTATGGAGTAGTCTCCTTAAAACAGTTGTCTTATTATAGTATAATAATGTCTACTTGAAAGCAGAGTACATCATTATGGCAAGGAACGGCTCTCTCTACTTAAAGTGGAAACTAAATGAACACTTGTCACGGTCAGTCCGCTTATTGAAAAAATGCCACGTTCAACAACGGCCACGGCCTGATACACCCATCAATCAGCAAAGTGATGGCTATTTTATTTTGCAGGAAAACAAGTAAGTATTTAACAGAGAAATTAATAATTTAATGAGTGCATTTAAATCCAATAATCATAAATCGCTGTTATAATGAGTCCTTTAGATGACAGAGCTTTCCTTATACACTTCCTACTGTTGAACGGATTTAATTATCTCTACCGTTTTCACTATCTCTTTGCTGCTAGACAAAGTCTGCGTTACAAACGCTATTGTCTATGTTTTTGAGTTCATTTAGTGACGCAAATAGCATAGTCTAAGTGACATACAGGACAGTACATTTGGGTACTTCGAATAAATAATTAATGGCTCGGCTCTTTAAAAACCTGCTCGAATAGCGTAACGCGTAGCGCGCGGGACGAGGGAATGAAGCAGACCTGAATATAATTAACGTCCACGTGTTGGTATGCCGGCCAGCCTGACTGGATTTTAGGCGTTTTCCCCAGCTCGATTAGATGCTGGGATGGTCCCCAACTTATGCCTCAGAAAATACGATGCACAAACGGTTAAAACATAACACACAGAACAAAGCTGACACGACTGACAGACAGATGGCGCGCACGACTTCCGTACTTAGGGTTACCTTGACTACTATGGCTCCAGGAAGGGCATGCAGCCACAAAGTTAAATAACAAAACAAAGTTTCGCAAATCCTGAAAAATTAGACCACTTTTTAGTGGGATAAACGGTACGGGAAAGGAGAACGAATGAATTTCAGCTCTCTTTATTATTATCAACCACATGCAAATACATCGTTTTCAGATAATGCGGGGGGCAGATAGCAATGACTGGGTGATATCAGACGAGTGCCATTTCGGATTTCAGTGTTTCACATCTCAAAGTTAAGCATTGTACTTAAACAGCAGCTGTTGTATTCCCCAGTGCAGTTCTATGGTAGTCCAGTGAAGTATACGGGCGTCGCAGTAGGGCAATAAGTAATGCAACACATTTTTTGCTGAAAGCCATCTGGTTCTGTTCAGGATTCCAATATACTATATTATTCCCCACTCTTTGGTTACAAAATCCTGTTCTCCAACCCAATCTCCGTTCAATGCAATGCATCACGCCACCTACTGATGGGGCCTGTGTACCCTCATGCTACCCCTCCAATGGTCTATACATACATCTACATCGATACTCTGCAAATGAGATCTGTGTGCCTCGCAGAGGGTGCACCGAACCACCTTCACAGTTTTGTCATTCCAATCTCGTATAGTGCGCAGAAAGAACAAACATCAATATCTTTCCTGCGAGCTCTGATTACCCTTATTTTATCATGGTGATCGTTTCTCCCTATGTAGATCAGCGTCAACAAAATATTTCTGCAATCGGAGGAGAACATTGGTGATTGGAATTTCGTGAGAAGATTCCTCCGCAATGAAAAACACCTTTGATCTAATGATGGCCGTCCCAAATCCTGTATCATTTCAGTGGCACTCTCTCCCCTATTTCGCGATAATAAACGTGCTACCATTCTTTGAAGTTTTTCGATGTACTCCGTCAATCCTATCTGGTAAGGATCCCACATCGCGCAGCAGTATTCTAAAAGAGGACGGACAAGCGCAGTGTAGGCAGTCTCTTTAGTAGGTCTGTTACATTTTCTAAGTGTCCTGCCAATAAAACGCAGTCTTCGGTTAGCCTTCCCCACAACATTTCCTGTGTGTTTCTTCCAATTTAAGTTGTTCGTAATTGTAATTCCTATGTATTTAGTTACATTTACTGCTTTTAGATTTTACTGATTCATTGTGTAACTAAAGTTTAACGGATTTCTTTTAGCACTCATGAAGATGACCTCATACTTTGTTATTTAGGGTCAATTGACAATTTTCGCACCATACAGATATTTTTTTCAAAATCGTTTCGCAATTTGTTTTGAGCTTCTGATGACTTGACTAGTCGATAAATGACAGCGTCATCTGCAAACAACCTAAGATGGCTGCTCAATTGTCTCCTAAGTCGTTTATATACATAAGGAACAGCAAAGAACCTATAACACTACCTTGGGGAACGCCAGAAATCTTCTGTTTTGCTCGATGATTTCCGTCAGTTACTACGAACTGTGACCTCTCTGACAGGAAATCACAAATCCAGTCACATGACTGAGACGATATTCCATAAACATGCAATTTACTACAAGCTGCTTGTATGGTACATTGTCAAAAGCCTTCCGGAAATCCAAAAATAGGAAACGATCTGAAATCCCAATGGTCGACGTCGAAGCCGGCAACGCGCTGGGTAATGCAGTGCTTCCCGCGGAGTGCACCCTTCATTGGGCCGAACAGACGTACGTCGGAAGATGCGAGATCCGAGCTGGAGGGTGGATGAGGAAGAACAGTGAGATGGCGTTTTGTGAGCAGCTCTCAGGTGCTCAGACTCGTGTGAGGCCTTGCGTTTCCACGGAGAAAGGGAACTTCGTCTGCATTTTTGTGGCGGCGAATACGCTGAAGTCGTTTCTTCAATTTCCTGAGGGCAGCACGATACACTTCAGAGATGATTTTTGCGCTATAATGGAGGAAATCAAGTACAAGACCGTCGCCATGACTGGGCCGGCTGAGGGTGTGGATCTGAACTTTTTCTTCGGAGAAGAGGTGGTGTGGCGCCACTCCATGGATTGCGGTTTTGTTTCCGGCTCGAAATGATGATCACATGTTTCATCGTGTAACCTCCCCCTTACTTATCGACCTTAATGACGGTGAAGAATTAAACCGCGTGTACCTAACGGAAATTTGGGAAAAGCAATCGTCACCGAAGTTAATCTGTCGATAAAGAGGGAGGAAGAGTTAAATCTAAACGAAAGGAAAAATGCAAATGAAATTGGTGGAAATTAATTTTGAGAAAAGGGTAAAATTAATAAAGAAAGTAATTGTGCGGTCGTTACGTTAACAATTAATTGGCGTTAATTAAATATGTGAGATTTGGGGTAAATTACGGTCGCCAGTCCTATGGACAACTACTATAATAACTGAAAATGAAAGATTGATGCACATATAACTAGCACTGAAAGCATGGTAACTGAAGGTTGACACGTGTTTTGTGAAAACTGAATGTTTGTCAGAAGTAATACATTTCGCTACACTCTCACTTAATTTAGCAAAAGAATTAATAAAACCGGAAAACTGAAAGTTAATTTATTGATTGAAATTAATAGTGAGCTTTGTTTCTGAAGCACTACGAAATTCAGCAAAATAAGGTTAGTCTTGCGCTACCTCAACAATCATTTCAAAAGCTACTTCAATCTACGCAATTTAGAAATAAGAGATTTAACTTTGAACTTGAATTAAATGATTCTGAACAATTAACAATAGTAAAATTAAGTACTTACCAAGCTGAGCTGCAGTCACAGTTAAGCTAAAATATGGTAACAAAACTCGCACTCTTAATTTCTGCTCGTGTAATCTAAATATTGTAGCCAGTTATGAATACTTTAACTGAACTTTGAAACTAAAGCAGTGAAATGGAATGACATTACTTTAATGCTGGCGTTTCAATTTCAACGTCACTCGGGTTCATTCCGGAAAAGGAAGGTACCCTGCTTGGTAATGCAATTGGGACAATGAGCAACAAAGATTCATGCTACGTTGCTGTAATTTTGTGAGGCAAATTGAACAGTTTGAAAAGCTGAGGTCTGCCATACAGTTCTAAAACTTTACGTGCTTTTAGTCTTCCTTGTTGGTTGATTGACGGTTTGCAGTCGTCGATCGGGGAGGTGGCGACAGTCACTCATTGTCGGCCGTCGCTGTTGCAGAAGCTGGATGTTGGCGCGCCTTCTTCTCGACACGGTCACCAGGCGAAACGGGCTCTTGATGTGCGCCAGCTAATGCTTCCCGTCCGCGACACCGTGTCAGAAACTATCATAGCAAGTCGAGCGCAATTACATGCTGCCAAACCCTGAAAGCGCGGCAACTCGCGGGAGCGTCACACAACACACTTGCTCCACCGCCCTACTCCAGCCAGACTGACGATGTTCGACAAAAATTTGTCGCCATCAGCCTCGTAGGTAGCAACAAACTCCGCACAGAGGGTCCTCCGTTGCTCTTTATGGTCTTCTGTTAGGTGGCGAGGAGCGGGCACACACCTTTGAGTACTCCAGCTAGTGGACGAGTGTGTCAGGATTAGCAACAGAGACGACCTGTTGAGCAGCGAGGTGTTTGTTTGTGTTCCTGCCATCACCTCGAATGAGAGGGTCCGCACATTCCAACACTCCTGGAGTCACAGCAGTGTGCGGCTGGCTGGCACGAGGGTGATAGAACAGGTTGCGTAACATTGTTGTGATAACGACAGACGCCTCACCCAACCACTCGCAGTACTGCCAGGTCTCCGCAGACACACTGAAAGTGCCGATGAGTATCTGCGAGGCTCTGGATTTCCGCAAAATGAAACTCAGTGACAGCTCTCTTCTGGGAATGCACCTCCGTCACAGATGCCATTTTGATGCCTACTTACAGCGCCGCCACCTATCGGAACTTCGTGAAACTATAGGGGTTGAAGAGGAAGCATTCTACGATGTCCCACAACAAATTCCACATTTTTTCAACCGGAAATGACCGAAAAAAATTACATTAATCGTTGAAGGCCTGTCATATGACCAACGACAGAGGTTTCTCGCTATATAAGTCTGGAAATACTGAAATGTGAACCATAAAAAATTAGAAAAATGCACTACATTCCTTTAGAAACATCATGGCAGCAAATATACGCCTATGGTATTTCGCCGAATATTTTTGTAGTCTACATGTCGATCTACTTCCTTTCCACATTTCGCAAAAGTCGGCAGAAACAAAATGAATCGGAGGGAGGAAACAGCGTTCATGTTGTTAGAGGAGCTTATTTAGCATCGCTAGGAGGTAAATCGTGTTTTGTTCGCTCATGTCTATTGAAGGTCCGGCGTAATTCTAGAGACAAGAAAAGACTCGCGAAGTCGGTGCGCCAGGGCTCTCCTCATGTCGCCCTGGAGCGGACGATTGCACCGGGAGAACGCGGAAAAACAATGACGTGAGCCGGTCTGCCTGCCCGCTGTAACAAGACGCACGGTCTGAAACCAGATAGCGGCGATCACTGGCCGGCCACCGACAGTTTTCCGCCGTATTTTGTTGCGCGCTGCAAGCCGATCTGTCGGCAAATATGGGAGCGGCTAACACAGCCACGGGCAGGGGCGGTAGCAGTGGTCTGTGTGTCGTTTTCCCCAGCGCGTGTGGCGAAACACATCTTTCTTTCTTCTCAGTGTGGATTTCTGTGCTGTCTCGAAAAAGAATCTCTACGGAGGCCTTGTTACACGTTTAATTCTAACCATCAACATTTTGTCTCCTAGACGCCTGACCTCTATGCCTATTATAGTACTAATCATCTCAACATTTGTATAAGCCGAAAAAATCATCGGTAGTCTGACGTTAGTTAGTTAGTCTGCTTCTACAGTTTTCTCGTTCTACTGTTCCTTCCGTTGCTAATCTAACGTAAGGGTCACTCAAATGAAAACGAGATAGCGGGAAAAATAGTAAACTGTTCATTCTTTCAAAAATAATCGCCATAGCTGACCCACATCTTATCAAGGTTGTTTGTGGTACGCTGCAGAAGTTTTGCTGGGAAGTCCTTACACATCGTCCACACAGTCCCAACCTCTCCCCACGCGAGTTCCACGTTTCTGGAGCCTTGAAGAAAGACATTTGTAGCCGTCGATTTGGTTCGGACGAAGAGGTGCGCGTCTGGGTAGAATCGTGATTCCGTAGCGTAACAAATCTGGTAATGAGGAAATAAATATACTAACCGATCATGGATCATATGAAATGACCGATTGCAAACTGAAGACTCAAAACCCAGGAATCCACTACCACATGGCTATATGAAAAAGTATAAACGCCAACACGTACAACACTTGATGTAATTACGACGATCATTATGCACTTCTTAAGAAGATGAACAATTATTTGTATTTTATTTATGAAATGTATGTTCCAAATATGACTTTGCACAAATAGATCGATATGTGATAGTATTGTCTTGCTACATGTTGTTGAGGTATATCTGTCTTTTAGTAGTTAGTTGCACGAGTTAGAAGTGCGAGGATGGAATACAAATTACGTGTGTTATTTTGATTTGTTTTGTGAAATGACTGAAAATATAAATGCTCAATTCCAGAAAACAGTATTTTAGAATGTACTACGAGCGTACAACTCAAAGAAGAATAGTACATGGTGCGTGTTATGAAAACTGTTTATTCAAATTCTACCGTTGCTATCTCTCTCTGCAGTGTGTCACTATCACAGTGTGATAAGTGCTGTGAAAATATGACCAGCCCCCCAACTTACTAACTTACTTCAAAATTAATAAATCAACTTTGGGCCACAAGAGGGTGGTCACGATCAGAGCAGGCAACCGCAAACACGTTTCCAACAAGGCACTGGCGGTCTTCTCTCACGGGGGATACACGTATTAGCAGTTATGGCGATTTCTTTTGAAATAATAAACAGTTTACTTACTTTCTTCCTTATGTCACGTTTTCACTTGACTGCCCCTCACAGCATTGAACGCTTTAGCAGATTTTCATTAAACTTGTCATGTTAAGCGTTACGTTCTTATTTCCTCGCCTATTCTTTCTTGCAAATATTCATTTTGATCTTAATTTGCTCACTTTTTAACGTCCTTAGACGCGACCATGAATGCAACAATACATACGGGATACAGGGGGTGTGGTCACATGTTTTGGAAGTGCTGCATCTAATTGTGATGCGCAGTAAAAGTCAGTGATGCACATAATGGAAATTAGGTCCCCTTTATGCTTTTAAAGTTCTGGAAGGCTTTAGCGAAGTGACACTGTTTCGATCCGATTGTCAAATTTAAATATTAGTCTGTCAATATATTATGTGTGTATATCCGTATGTTATACGATCATAATAATACCCACAATTGACAATCAAAGTGATTTTCGCCATTGTTCCTCCTGTTTTTATACAGTCTGGGTTTCAACTCCACAGCATCCTAGGGCCGAAACGTAAAATTTTAATTATTTTTTTCTTAATACTTCTTAACTGATAATGAATACAACCTGTTAATTGTACAACGCTTTTCTAGTAAAAAGAATTCTTATTTTCCTTTAATCTGCTGCCGACGTCTTCTTTGCTTCAGCTGTCTTGTGTAATGCTCCATATTCTTCTTCTTCTTCTTCTTCTTCTTCTTCTTCTTCTTCTGCTTCTACGAGGAACGGTATAGGCAGAATGACTTTTCTGGCTTCATTCAGAGAATCGATCCCATCTTTCCGGAGACCCTAAGAAGCTTCTCCGTCCTTTAGGTCTGCACTCCTGTGTTGGCTTACACAGCCTTCCCTCGCCCATTCTGTTAGTGTGGTTAAAAAGGTAAACGATCAAGACCCGAGACTACCGAAACGTTATGGCCACATTTGTATATTAAACGTCTTGACCAAAGTTCAGCAGCGTCTTTCTTGTGACCGGTTGCAGACGCACAGAGTGTTCTTGTATCTGAAACAGTGCCAATGTGGATTCAGAAAAGGGAAATCTGCACATGATACTGTTAATAGAGCTCTTCAGATTATAGAAAAATCGATTCCGAAGTATACAGTTGCGCCTTGGCTTATATCGCAGGCGTATTCGATAATATTTGGTGGCCTGCGACGTTCGTCGTCTCCGACATGTCGGGTCCCCAAATGTCTGTACAAGAGAGTTGTCGATTATTGCAGTGTACAGTGGCCTGTGGCCCGTGGAGTTGCGCATAGTAGTCAAAAAGATTACCAAGGGCTGTTCCCCAAGGCTCCATAAGAGTTCCATTGCTCTGGGAACTTAGTACTGAACTCCTATTGGATCTGTTAGACGGGGTAGATACATTTGAAGGCGTTGTTGCTTACGCGCATGACATGCTGTTAGTTATATCTGGGGTTTCCAGGGCAAGACTTGAGGAAAATACGAATGAGGTTCTTTTTTCAGATGCAGCGATGGTGCACGGGCAACAAATTGACTATAACTGTCCATAAAACCACATACATTTGTAACGCCAGAAATGCATATCCTCCTATTCCCGTCTATTGAACTATAATTTTTTCCTTATTTTGTTACCTGAAGATATGACATTTCTGTGTCTTTATACATTGCAATTGTTTTACTATTTGCATATATATATTTATGAATTTATTTCGCTCTATAATTGGTTTGTTTTGTAAATATTGTTTGTATTTTTACGCCGGGTCTGGCCTAGGGAAAACTATGCTATCTGACGAATACATCGATAGGTCGTGTGGAGAACCAAAGTGCTTAGGATCTTTGGTAGTGTTAACTCTGCCGCGTGGAGCGCGGGCAGAGAGGGTCTGGCTGGAGTAGGGTGGTGGAGCAGGTGTGTTGTGTGACGCTCCCGCGAGTTGCCGCGCTTCCGGGATTTGACAGCATGTAATTGCGCTCGACTTGCTATGATAGTTTCTGACACGGTGTCGCGGACGGGAAGCATTAGCTGGCGCACATCAAGAGCCCGTTTCGCCTGGTGACCGTGTCGAGAAGGAGGCGCGCCAACATCCGGCTTCTGCAACAGCGACGGCCGACAATGAGTGACTGTCGCCACTTCCTCGATCGATGGCTTCAAACCTTCAATCAACCAACAAGGAAGACTGGAAGCACGTAAAGTTTTAGAACTGTATGGCAGACCTCAGCTTTTCAAACTGTTCAATTTTTCTCACTAAATTACAGCAACGTAGCATGAATCTTTGTTGCTCATTCTCCCAATTGCATTACCAAGCAGGGTCCCTTCCTTTTCCGGAATGAACCCGAGTGTCGTTGAAATTCAAACGCCAGCATTAAAGTAATATCATTCCATTTCACTGCTTTAGTTTCAAAGTTCAGTTAAAGTATTCATAGCTGGCTACAATATTTAGATTACACAAGCACAAATTAAGAGTGCGAGTTTTGTTCCCAGATTTTAGCTTACCTGTGACTACAGCTCAGCTTGGTACGTACTTAATTTTACTATTGTTAATTGTTCAGAATCATTTAATTCAAGTTCAAAGTTAAATCTCTTATTTCTAAATTGCGTAGATTGAAGTAGCTTTTGAAATGATTGTTGAGGTAGCCCAAGACTAACCTTATTTTACTGAATTTCGTAGTGCTTCAGAAACAAAGCTCACTATTAATTTCAGTCAATAAATTAACTTTCAATTTTCCGGTTTTATTAATTCTTTTGCTAAATTAAGTGAGAGTGTAGCGAAATTTATTACTTCTGACAAACATTCAGTTTTCACAAAATACGTGTCAAACCTCAGTTGCCACGCTTTTAGTGCTAATTATATGTGCATCAATCTTTCATTTTCAGTTATTATAGTAGTTGTCCATAGGACTGGCGACCGTAATTTACCCCAAATCTCACATATTTAATTAACGCCAATTAATTTTTAACTTAACCACCGCATATTTACTTTCTTTATTAATTTTATCCTTTTCTCAAAATTAATTTCCACCAATTTCATTTGCATTTTTCCTTTCATTTAGATGTAACTCTTCCTCCCTCTTTATCGACAGATTAACTACGGTGACGATTGCTTTTCCCAAATTTCCATTAGGTACACGCGGTTTAATTTTTACTCTCATTAAGGTCTATAAGTGAGGGGGAGGTTACACATTCTTTTGAAGGGAAGATTTCCTCTCGCCAGACATCTTTCTTTGAGGCTTGACGGAGTCCCTATAAAACGCAGATTTCTTTTATGCTATTATGGCCTTCGCTGCCAGCGTTTGGGAGTATCGCCTTCGATTAGAGAGCTACACAACAATACTGCGACGATCCAGCAGAGCGTACTTCCGAGCATCACCGGTCCTTTTGCACAAGAACTGCCAACGGTTTACTAGTGATTCTCAGAATACGTCCGATAGATATCGTGGTACGTTACAAGTGGTATTGGTTTGGGCATGAACAATATGATCTTGTGTAAGACATCACAGGAGCTCACATTACTGATGAGACGCTTTGCAAGCCTGGAAGTTAGATGAATGACAGTTTAACTGGGACAGAGGAAGCACTACAAGGCATAGTCCCAAGAATTAGGGGCAATCTCAGATTGCGCAGCACTGCCCTACTTGATGTATAGTGCACCTATTAATGGATCGACGTCCATATACGAAACATGCACATCGAGAGGGATGTAGATCACAGCAATCTACGAATGTAGAGAGGAATGCGCCTCTGTTCGTGTCGTTTTCAGGTGTCCCCGTTTCCAGGTAGAGAGTGACTGCTGACAATTAAGCTGCGATCTTCAAACAAATGTTAGTGACCGAACTGATAGACTATAGTTAATGATTCAGCATCGAATACCTAAAAGATGACTGCTCAACTTTCAGTCTACAAGATTAACTTGAGGCTTCGGATATCAAAATAACGCCAACAGATCACAAGAAATGTTTCTTCCATTATAGAGGATGATAGGCGTCTTTGCCCGGATATTTATTTTATTTCCTCTTCCACCTGTCTCCTTACATTCACTCCGTCTTCCACCTCACATCACTTGCCTCATCCACCATCCTTCTCACACACTCTACCTTTTTCCCCAGTCGACTATTCTTCTCCATCTTCTACGCGTCCCTAGACTTCCCCCTACTCCCTCCCTCTCTCTGTCCATCTTCTCCTGCCTCCCCACCCCCCTGTCTGTCCATCTCCTGTTGCCCCCACTCTCTCTCCATCTCCGCCTCTCCCCCTTTCTCTATCCAATTACGCTTTCCCTCCCCCTCAGTCCATGCCTTTCACTTTCCTTCCTCTCTATCCATTTCCTCCACCCCACCCCCCCTCTGTCTGCCCACCCACTCCTCTCTTTCTGTCCACTTCCTATATCATCCTCATTCCAATGGGATCTAGCTGGTTCTTACCCTCGTAGTTCTCCTTTTCAGGCAATAAGTGTCATATGCGCCACGTTTGGTTGAAATCGAGCCAGTGGTTTAGTTGGAGATGTGAAACATACATACACACAACCATACATCCATTTTTATATATCTGTTAGGAAGTCTTTTCGGAAGGCATTTGCATGAAGTGTAGTTTTACGGAAGTGAAAGGTGTACGACAAGTAGTTTAGACAAGAAGAGAGAGAAGCTTTTGAAATGTGGCGCTACAGAAGAATGCTGAAGAGTCAATGGGTCGATCGTGTTACTAATGAAGAGGTGCTGAGTGGAATCGGCAAGAAAATAATTTTATGTCATAACTGGACTAAAAGAAGGGATCGGTTGTTAGAATACATTCTGCGACAGAGAGTCAATACAGTTGACAGTGCAGTAGCGACCGACAGCTTCTCAAATGAGAACAAAAACTGTGGTTGCAAGATTAGGTAGTTTTTTCCTGTAACTGTTGGTAGTATCTTTGACAATAATACTGTTAATATCAATTCAGGCCATTCTATATTTCATGAAACTGTCAAACATTTTATATGAAGTTTTATTTGTATGTCACTTTCGCTCAAAAGCCACGAGAGTGAAGTTCACATGATTTTATTACCTGGTATGCTAGTATGTACGTTTTGATGTTTTGTATAATACATTGTAAAATAATATTAAAGGTAATAACTGTGATCTGCTTACGCCAAGCTTTGAATCATGGCTTCCAGTCATGATTAAGGAGGTATTTCTATAAAAGTTTTAACGTTAATTTCCTCATTTCTTACCTCACGATCAGTACATTGCGCCACTAGGTCATTAATCTAGTTTACTTCACCTTGTAATTTATGTAATGAAAAATTGTGTTGCTACAGGTGCTATCTGTCTACTTTTATTTTTGTTTTGTTTCAACTAGTTACTCGTATGATAGTGCAATAGAGGACGCTGCTCATCTTCTATGGCTGGTTGTATAGGTCTGTGAGCAGCAGCCTCAGTTTGAATTAAACTACGTATGTGCAGTTATAAGCCCATTGAATCCACATGACTCACTTCAAACGGTATATTACTTAACATGTTTGTTCGTATGGCCGTCATCCGCAGAAAACACAGAAATATTCGTTTTGTAAATAAGAACCTCCTTTTGTTGCTGCAACGTATTTTATTTCTTCCAGACCTTTTCACCTTTTACTTTAAGGCATCATCAGTGGAATCTAAAATGATAGTTTTGTTTTTTGATATGCGAAATTTGCAGATTATAAAACGTCGACGTCTTGTTTTTTACGTAAATACTCATAAATGATTACTTACAGTTATTCACTTTTTTGGTTGGCATCTGCGTTTCCTCTCATGCGGTCAGATGCTGAAGGTCGCACCATAACGTCACTTACGAAAAATAAGACGTTTTCATGTTATGAAGTTTTTCTTCGCTGTTGTCATACTGTTTGCCCTAACTGCTGTGGAGCACATGAAAACGCGCCTATGTTTTGTAAGTGAAATTACAGTGCGACTTCTAACAGGTGACCATATGATAGGAAACACAGATGCTAACCAAAAACACGAAGAACCGTAAGTAAACATTTACGTAAAAACAGTATGGGAACTTTTTATAACCTACAAATATCGCGTATTAAAACAAAACTGTATCATTCTAGATTACTCTGAAAGTAAAAGGCGAAACGCGTCTGGAAGAAATGAAATATATTGCAACAAGAAAAGGCGGTTTTTATTTACAAAACGAATATGTACAGGGTGTTTCAAAAATGACCGGTATATTTGAAACGGCAATAAAAACTAAACGAGCAGCGATAGAAATACACCGTTTGTTGCAATATGCTTGGGACAACAGTACATTTTCAGGCAGACAAACTTTCGAAATTACAGTAGTTACAATTTTCAACAACAGATGGCGCTGCGGTCTGGGAAACTCTATAGTACGATATTTTCCACATATCCACCATGCGTAGCAATAATATGGCGTAGTCTCTGAATGAAATTACCCGAAACCTTTGACAACGTGTCTGGCGGAATGGCTTCACATGCAGATGAGATGTACTGCTTCAGCTGTTCAATTGTTTCTGGATTCTGGCGGTACACCTGGTCTTTCAAGTGTCCCCACAGAAAGAAGTCACAGGGGTTCATGTCTGGCGAATAGGGAGGCCAATCCACGCCGCCTCCTGTATGTTTCGGATAGCCCAAAGCAATCACACGATCATAGAAATATTCATTCAGGAAATTAAAGACGTCGGCCGTGCGATGTGGCCGGGCACCATCTTGCATAAACCACGAGGTGTTCGCAGTGTCGTCTAAGGCAGTTTGTACCGCCACAAATTCACGAAGAATGTCCAGATAGCGTGATGCAGTAATCGTTTCGGATCTGAAAAATGGGCCAATGATTCCTTTGGAAGAAATGGCGGCCCAGACCAGTACTTTTTGAGGATGCAGGGACAATGGGACTGCAACATGGGGCTTTTCGGTTCCCCATATGCGCCAGTTCTGTTTATTGACGAAGCCGTCCACGTAAAAATAAGCTTCGTCAGTAAACCAAATGCTGCCCACATGCATATCGCCGTCATCAATCCTGTGCACTATATCGTTAGCGAATGTCTCTCGTGCAGCAATGGTAGCGGCGCTGACGGGTTGCCGCGTTTGAATTTTGTATGGATAGAGGTGTAAATTCTGGCGCATGAGACGATACGTGGACGTTGGCGTCATTTGGACCGCAGCTGCAACACGGCGAACGGAAACCCGAGGCCGCTGTTGGATCACCTGCTGCACTAGCTGTGCGTTGCCCTCTGTGGTTGCCGTACACGGTCGCCCTACCTTTCCAGCACGTTCATCCGTCACGTCCCCAGTCCGTTGAAATTTTTCAAACAGATCCTTTATTGTATCGCTTTTCGGTCCTTTGGTTACATTAAACCTCCGTTGAAAACTTCGTCTTGTTGCAACAACACTGTGTTCTAGGCGGTGGAATTCCAACACCAGAAAAATTCTCTGTTCTAAGGAATAAACCATGTTGTCTACAGCACACTTGCACGTTGTGAACAACACACGCTTACAGCAGAAAGACGACGCACAGAATGGCGCACCCACAGACTGCGTTGTCTTCTATATCTTTCACATCACTTGCAGCGCCATCTGTTGTTGAAAATTGTAACTACTGTAATTTCGAAAGTTTGTCCGCCTGAAAATGTACTGTTGTCCCAAGCATATTGCAACAAACGGTGTATTTCTATCGCTGCTCGTTTAGTTTTTATTGCCGTTTCGAATATGCCGGTCATTTTTGAAACACCCTGTATGTTGCTTATTATGGAGTCTTCAGTTCTGTATAACTCAGATGATTATTTCCTTTTATGCCGTTCAGTGTGTTGTTCGTTTGTATTTCTTATGTTTGTAGCACTGATGATAGCTGTTCTGAGCTGAAATCTAGATCTGCAGCAAAGTACAGCTTGAATTGCGACCGATTGCGGACCTCCTTCCTGTTTTGGGTTACATCACGGTCGTGAAGCTCAACAGCTCTAAAGGAATCCAATCTAATGGTACAGAAATTGTTTTAACACTGGAACGAGAGCCGTACCTCTTTCCGCTCTCGAGAAAATACGTGAGGCATATTGAAGGTTGTCTGCGATGAGGATGTCTGCTACACGCCACACTCAAGGCTATTGCCGCTTGCTGTAGCAGCAGTTCGGAGCTGCCTCGTGTTTCTCTTGGCCGTATGCTATCGATATATACCGAAGCTGGAAACGGAAAGAAAAACTTACTGAAATGAAAAGAGACCGGGAGTCATCAGTTGATGACACTGACTGGATGATTTTTCAATGCTCCCTGATTTCAGGAAACTTTGTCATAAGCGTGAAAGAGATCTGAAAGCTAAATACCTAATACCTCTGACTGAGTAGCTAGACGAAGCTGTGTAGGACACGTCGGGACTTCCTTATTATCATGGACCGCTTCTACCTCTACAAACACATTGTCTGCCCTCACGCATAGCTCACCACCGCTATTCGCCTTTCAAATGTGACTGATCTCACTTCCAGTCCAGCAACGTCTCTTCTGAATACTTCTCAAGCTGAATCGTATACTACTTTGCCAAATTCAACAGCTGTAGAAATACTACCTGAGCTTTATTGATGTGTAACCATTGTTTATATATGTACCACACTGAATAAAGTACCATAGTATGTGGTCGTACTTAAAATAAACTTTTCATGGTGGTGTTTTTAACGTCATTCAAATATTGCACCAACTTGCCTTACTGCAATGAGTAGCTTCTCAACAGGGAAAATTGCAAGTCAAAAATTTGCGTCCCGCTCTGTCAGAGTAGCTGATACTAATTGGTCCAAAAGTGGAAATTGCCTCGACTGCTTCGCTAGAATTCGTAGAATTCGTGTTTGTTTTGAGAGCGCTCACGAGAAATCACAGCCGAAGCATATTTGATATACATAGCATTCTACAGGTGCACTAATACTTCCATCTGTTTTTCGGTTCTCCGGGCTGTAAATAACAATAAGCCATAATAACGTCCTCTTCAGACGAGGGCTCGTAATTGCAGCTGACAACAAGGCACAAAATTGATTCGTGCTCTCTTGCTGCTTGTCATATCGCAGCAGTGGGAACGCAGCTGTCTCACCGATTAGCGTCGCATCGCGCGACCTTCATTGCCACGTGTCGTACCGCATAGTGTATCGTATCGTCTCAATGTGAACCGCGACTATCTGTCAATAATGGCAGAGCAGACTCGCTGTAAACTGCAAGAGGGTCCGATCAACTTTGTATTCCCCTCGATGCTTTAAGGGTATTCCTTATTTTACAGACCAATTTTGCGATAGAACGCTGTAGAGAAGAGTTCACTGGTGTGGTGAAAAGTATTAATTTCCATTTTGGAAAACATATCGGACAGTAGAATCCTAAGAGAAAAAAATTGGTAATATTGTTGAGAACATTCTATCTAATAAATGGCCGTGCTATGAACACCCCAAAATAACAATTGCAACAGTATTTAGCAACAACGAAAACATTCACAGTCTAGTCGTTTTGATCAAATTTACTAGCAAGCACACGCTTTGTGATTATTGCTTGGCGGAAAGAAGAGTCTCATCGTTTATTTTCACTCTTGAAATATATGGAGTACATGAGTCAAACAATTTTGAGGAAGTGGATATATTATTCGAAGTACCTGTGAAAATGACAACGTCAGCTTCCTCGGAATTTAAAACAATCAGTCACCACGTCTCAAAACCCCCAGAAAAGCGTTTGAGAAAGCATTCCTTTTGAGTAAAGACATCGAGTTTCTAAAGGATCTGGTGGCTCCTCGTCATGGAAACGCTTGACTGTTCTCTAATTAATAGTTCGAAATACCAGATGGCTATAGAGTGGCAAAGGGAAGTACACAAGATTTACTACATACAATATTCCCATGTTCAATAATTTAGAGTGTTTATTCTATGAAAGTCAGTTTTCTTACAGTTTTATTTTTTTATTTTATTTCGATGATTATTTCAAAAAATACAGTTGCTAGGAAACTGACTTTCATTAAAGTAAATAACAACCGAAATTGCTATAGCTATTCAGTACGTAGCCGAATCCAAGCAAAAAAGAAAAACGGATTGCTGTCCTTACATTTTCATTGCGTGTTCGAAAAATGAGTAGAAATTTTGTGGTCTCTAAGGTGACTAAAGTTAATCGCATTGCGCAACTAAGTTTTCAGTTCGATAGAATTTAGTAATTTGTGTATGACATAAACTGTTATTGAATGCAATTTTGTCTCTTAGACCAGTGCTATGAACCACCTTGTACTATGGAGGAATGATATGGTTGATGCCTCATGTACTGTATCTAGAGTAGTATTTGTACAGTCTGTAGTAACAATGCGCCTGATAAAGTCAACAATATAAACGCCACCTCCTGTACTGTGTGAACATGAAGCGTTATATCTTTATGTATTATCACAGCAATCCTGACTAACAGTGTCGCAACGAAATTTACTGAATATGTCTGGAACACTTCTGCGAATCATTGAAAATTACGTGCGTAAGTCGCGAAGAAAAGCCCTGCTAGTTTCGGTCATATATTACTCCTATCCAGTACACGTTTTGACTATGTACGCACATCCACCATCGAACAACTACACATCTAATTGACGTATACCTAGTACAAGTTTCAGATATCGTTGGGATGTTGCGTGTTCGCGTTTGAATTTCTAATATTAAATCGCAAATTTCTTTCAATACAGACTTCAGTACGATATGTCATTACTACCTCTTTTTCTTTTATAGTTAATGTCACACCTATATATATCAGATAGTGTTGAAATAAAGTATAAAGGTAACTTCAGTTTTCCAGTCTCATTATTCATTGAAACTGAGATATCTATTGTATTCATGTAGCACATGAAAGCCTCGTAGTATAGACTTGTACTGGTTTAAATCAACAAATTGTTCGAACTTAGTCTGGGTACCATGTTAGAAAGGATATATCCCTTTTTTTATTTCTGATGTGTCAATAATAATGTGCGATATGCCACAGTAATTATTGAAATACAGTTATTTTTAGTTAAATTACGCACCATGTAGCGGTCCGCAATTAGAAAGTAACGGACATTTACTTACCCTCGCGATATAATCTATCTCTTCTCTACAGCAAAAAATTAAATATGTAAGCGTGCTTAGTGAATGCGAAGTTTATTTTGGAGTCATTCGGAGTAGGCGTAATTGTTGAAGATTTTTCTTCTTTTGTCGATTTCGTGCTAAATATAAGCGAAGATCAAACAAACAAAGCTATGTAATTTTTGTCTCGTCTACTATTTATCAAAAATTTCAAACTCATAGTTTTCTTTACTTCTTTTCGTATTATAAAATTACTATTAACTACAACTTCTAAATCTTTTGCCTATACTGGTCAACGAATTTTCAGTTTTCTTAGCTCTTATCATCAAATAGAGATGAACAAATTACACCCATCATTCGGCATAATATGCATAAATAGCATCTCTGAAAAGTTATTCTCTAAATTCATGGTGGTGTCTAAAGTAATTAACAGACAAATCTTAATGTCCTTGCCTTTTCTTTACTTTACGTACTTTTAAACAATCTGTTCTGTTATTCTGCTAACGGGCTTGCTACAGTGTTAACACCGCTTCCCGTCAGGTCACCGAAGTTAAACGCTGTCGGACTGCGCTAGCACTTGGATGGGTGACCATCCGGTCTGCTGGGTACTGTTGGCAAGCGGGGTGCACTCAGCCCTTATGAGGCAAACTGAGGAGCTACTTGACAGAAGTAGTGGCTCCGGTATTGTAAACTGACATACGGCCGGAAGAGCGGTGTGCTGATCAGATTCTCCTCCGCATCCGCATCCAGTGACTCACATGGGCTAAGGATGACACGGCGGCCGGTCGGTACCGTTGGGCCTTCATGGCCTGTTTGGACGGAGTTTAGTTTTTTGTGTTTTTCTTCCGCTCGAGATTAATTATCGGCAAATTCTATTTTTGCTTCAAAATAAAAAGGTCGTAATCTTTCCTTTTAGTTTTCACTAATCAAAGCTATATTTCATCTTTATTTACTAACACCAGGTTATCGTCGGCTTCACGCGAGTGTCAGAAAAACTAACCTACATCTACATCACATAGCTGCTCTGCAAACCAAGTGCCTGGTAGAGGGTTCATCGAACAACCTTCACAATAATTCTCTATTATTCCAGTCTCGAGCAGCACGCGGAAAAAACGAGCACCTGTCTTTCCGTGCGAGCTCTGATTGCCCTTATTTTATTATAATGATCGTTTCTTCCCATGTATGTCGGCGTCAACAAAATATTTTCGCACACGGAGTAGAAAGTTGGTGATTGAAAGTTCGTCAGAAGATACCGCTGCAACTAAAAACGCCTTTGTTTTAATGAACAACAATGATAATGAAAACATCAAAAAAATTAAAACAAAAAACTTATGCGCAAACGCCACTTCACGCCCTGCAGTCAAACCACTAAAGCGAAATTTTGTCTCTTGCAAACGGGTCCCACTGAATTTCCCTAAGTGAATGGTCACTCGTCACAATGATTCCGCAAGTAATGATAATCCTCCACAAAGTTCTCATTAGTGGTTCCAGTAGGTTGCAACTGTTAAAGATATTTGTGGATTTTCGGGAAACACAAGCCGTACGACCAAAAATAATCCCTAGTGCCTTTTAAAGACAGTATCTTGCAGCTGAGTCAACAGCTTGGTCAATGCAAAACACCAAAACAGTCCCCCATACGAATAAAGCAACCACTCAGTTACTTTAGAGGCAGCCAAGTCCCCAACACAAATACTGCAACTGCATTAGAAACTGCCAAACGGGGCCACTAGCCACAACATACGGAAAAAATAGCATCACTGTCCGGTCGCAACATATTTTCAGACAATAAAATACCAATAATACTTGGCTGGTCAAGAAATGTGTCAGCTCAGTGCTGCAATAATCTAATAATTCATGTACTCCCGTTGTCTTTATACCATAATCTCCCATACTAGCAGTCCTGTTTTGCATTTAAAACCAATTCCGACAGTAATATTGGAACCCACTCTTCCGTAATTTACCGGTAGCAAACTCGAGGAGCTACAAAATTTTCTGGTAGTTTGTCTCGTTATAGCTGACGTACCACGCCTGCGAACTTGCTCTCAATTAAGTCTGGACTGTCAGGCATGTATAATAAGCACCTACACTGACCTGTGAGCACCCAAAGCTCAACTGCAATTGCTCAAAACCCGATATCGGCTGCAGCTGCCCATGTTAAAACTTTTTGGAACCATTAAAGCGAACAACCGTACAACGTTACCATTACTTTTAACAATTATATTTTATTAAGTATAACTGCCCGTTCAGCTTCTAGTAGCCAGCTGCCGCATGCAGTACAATCTTTTCCGCTCCTGATGGGTTTTCGATAATCTGTTCGCAATTTTCAGTGGTGCTCCACATTATACATTTGAACAACAACATATAAGCAGATATTTATAATGGTACTTGATAAACACCTTTCCTATGGCTGTAAACACACAGCTGCACAGTCACCAAGTTAAGGGGACAAAATTACGCTGACACCACATCTTTTGAACCGCCATAACGTCCCTCCTTACAGTACCGAGAGCAGCAGCATTGTGTGTAACACACCGGACTAAGCGATTCAACGTCCCACTCATTAACGCTGACTTAAGTTTTCTATGACTATTCTAAATCACATGAGGTGAATACTTCATAAACATCACCTTAAAAAGGAAGACCTAAGAAGATTTCTTTCTTCATACCATTACGAAATTAGTCTCGCCTCTAATCACCTCGATGCCGACGAAATGCTGTGTACCGCGAGGGGGCAAACTTCGTAATGAGATATGAAAATGAAAAACCAATATACCTACTTCTGGCTTCAAAACAGCCCCGACAAATGACTTAACCACGGTTGTTGAATGAATTCTTGCAACGCGCTACATACAAAGCTTTTCCGATGAAGGTGTTCTACCATTTGTAGGAAAAATATAAGGACAAAATATTGTACCTAGATCAATAACTTTTTCGCAGGGAACCACGTACATATAATTTTATTATGCTGTCACTTCTTTCTGGGTATAAACGCGTTATATGAAGCTCTAGACGTTCCCTGTTGTGGTTACACAATACACGTTCTAATTTGCAGCGCTGTGTGTATGTTGTGGTTTATTTGGAGCAGAAAGTCGATGCAACCGCAGGCGTGCATGTTATAACGTTTCCTCTGTTAGCCGACGAATATGTCGCTGACAGAACTGTATGACGCATCAGCATTAGTTTGGAGGAGAAAAGCTTTGCGTTTCATAACAAAATTTATTAAAGTAGTAGGTGGAAAATGACTTTAAACCGCTCAGCAAGTAAACTATATGACGTAATGTACCAAACCATCATAGATGATCGGCCGGCCGGAGTGGCCGTGCGGGTCTAGGCGCTACAGCCTGCCTCGGGCATGGATGTGTGTGATGTCCTTAGGTTAGTTAGGTTTAATTAGTTCTAAGTTCTAGGCGACTGATGACCTCAGAAGTTAAGTCGCATAGTGCTCAGAGCCATTTGAACCATCATAGATGATCGTCTTGATCTACTGTGAACTAGTACTCATCAGGTTTATGCAGCAATCGATTTTACGTTTCACAGAATTGGACCTATCGCTAAAATAACGTAGTGGATCCAAGAAAGATTTTCAATCAATGACTGACTGAAGCTAATGAAGGATATGTGGTGTCGGCATAAAAAACTGTAAAAAGGATAGACATCTCTGTAGTCTTCTTTCAAACTTTACAGTAATTTTACACCAAGTCTTTCACGTATTTTGTCTTTCGACCATTAGCATGGTTAAACCACTACAAGACGCACGACCATTTTGTTGAAAGCTTCAACTACGTCGTGAAACTCATGTGAGTTAGGACAATTTCTGAGATTGCAAGATAAGTATCATGAGAGTAAAAGTTAAGGCCACACAAAGCTAAAAGCTTCTTCGCTACACCTCGGCTTAATAAATTCCTTTTACATGCACTGAGCGTCTCGTTCGCCAGACCTGACTCCACGCATTTTGCCTTTAAAATTGTTCATTCCTTAGAGAAAAGCTGCAACTTTTCGGCATACCAATATGGCGAGGTTGTCCTGCCTGTAAACACAATTCTGCTGTCTACAAAAAATGCGTCCACTTAATTTTGTGCACCCGCTTTCCCCTTGTTTTATTTCTGTCTGAATAAATGGAACAGTAAGTGATGTTTGACACGGGTGTACTGACTTAATGTTAACTACGTATACTAGTAATGAATGTCGACAATCTGTCACGATAACGATGTAACGAAAGCTGACCGTAGGCTGTCGCACCGCCTGATGTTTACAGAACCTTCAAAGGCCGTCACCACAACAAGATCAGAGAACCTGATTTACATGCAGATAGTGTGTGTGTGTGTGTGTGTGTGTGTGTGTGTGTGTGTGTGTGTGTGCGTGTGTGTGTGTGTGTCTTTCTCTGACGCACACACACAAGTGGAAATTCAAGCGGCCCGCCAGAGATAGTGTCGTCAAACGTGTTCTTCGCCTGGTTACCTGAAACCGAACGAGGGAGCGATACAAAAATTGTACACGGGACGGTAGTAAGTATCGACCCGACCCGGTAGTTGAGCGGTCTCGTGGGCTGTCATCTACGCTATGAGAACAACTGACACTAATTGTATCTTGCGGACCGCTTGAATTTTCTCGCTCAGCAGCCTAATAAGCTAACTTCAGTGCTAATTAACACGGAAACGGCGGGACATATCAATTTTTTTCTTAATAGTTACTTCTCAGCACAATCTACCCTGCAAAACCCTTACAACCTTTTCAGATTCTTTCTGACCACCACTTGTAATAAATTAAAACGAAGAAGAAAGAACTTAAGTTACATAACAAACATAAATACGTCAGCATGACATATCATGGCTTATCATCCGACCAAATATAAAGATTTTTACGTAAAACAAAATTGAAAGTTCCGTACAAAACAGAAATCACTTAATCTCGGAAGTTCGACACAAAGTTTCATTGTAAACCATAACAACAGGAAAATCAATTTATAACTTGTCGGCGTCCTCAGATGTTTGTAACACAAGTGCATAGTTAAATACGTTTAAAAACCATACAGTCACAGTACGAAGATTAGCGTTTACTCGATGGCGAGGTAACTACGGACGAAGTGCAGACACGGATTGGGAAACATTGGCAATGAAAGAGGTCATGTGCTTTTCAAAGAAAACGTCCGAACATTTGCGTTAATCTGTTTAGGGAAACCACAGAGATCTCAAATCTGGATGGCCACAAGGGAATCTGAAACGCCGTACTCCTCAACGTCGCTCGGCCATAATGTCAACTACCTGCACCTCAGTGCATTATCACATGTTGGAAACGTTCCTCGGTCTCTTGACAGATAAGAAAAAAGAAATGCAGATTTCCTCGTTGCTGAACTCTCTGAATTGTTACATTTCCAGTCTTGTATAACTACTAAATTTTCGTGTGGGTTAAAGAAGCACTTCTAACGCGAGAAATTCCAGAGTTACACTGTCAGATGGCGATGCAAGCAGCAGCATATCCACTTGAGCGAGATGCGTTCTGTGAAAACGGTTCAGACCACAACGAGCGACTTCCTGGGCGCTACTCGCTTAGCCGCTATTACGAGCTCTCGGAGCGCAAACACAAACGCATTCTGAAAACATCTTCTGGACTAAAAAGAGACAGACATACGTACAGTGGTCTTGATAGTGTTAGTGAAACTGATGTCGCCGCTGCTGCTGCTGCTGCTGCTGCTGATGATGATGATGATGTGGTTCATCGTTACGAATTTTTGATGTAATAGAAACTGACCGCCAAAATGCATGCTCAAACTATGCAGGGTATCCCAGCAGGAATGGTCAACATTCAAGGAAGCATCATATGAGGTAAAAATCTTCATAAAGACGTATGCCTTATATTGAGTGGCTTTTAAGATGAACACATTTAACGTACGTTGTTATTTACTTTCTGTATTATTCAGTACATTGTCAGGTTTACACATCTATAAAAGTTAGTAAACATTACAATATGCGTTTCACAAAGCATCAATCGGGAAACACGCATTTTTAAGAAACAAACCTTGAGTCATTATCATAGACGTCACATTACAGCTGTCGTAAGTTGACAATAAATGTTCGAATATCCCACCGTCAACTTTTTTGGATCTGCACATTCTTGGGAAAACACTGTGTTGCTTGTTTGAGTGCCTATGCACATTCACTAATGATGACAGCTGCGTCCATGATGCGCCCAAGCAGTTCATCTCGCGTATTCACCTTTCATTTGTGCACTTCAGACTTCATGCAACTCCGTGAATAAAAATCTAATGGCATAAGGTGTGATGGCTTGGTGATCAGTTAATTCTACTATCATAACAATCCAGCGATTAGCCTAACTACGGTTGAGATGTTCTCTCTCATGTTTGGTGCAGTGTGGAGGGGCTCGGTCATACTGGAAGTACGTTGCAGTGCGCGAGGCCAGAGCAACGTCCTCAAGATGTTCAAGAAATGAATTTTCCAAAAAACGCAAGTAATTCTGTCCCAAAACTCGCTCTTCTAAAATGATTGGACCTATCAACATGTCACCTATCATGCCATAGCAATCATTGATCGAAAAACGAACTTGGAAATTGGTTTTCACTGTTGCGTGTGGATTTTCCTGCGACCTTATCTTTATTACATGTGTTGCTCAATCCAGTCAGTGTGACCGTGGCTTAATCAGTGATCAGTACTAATTGGAAGCAAATGACGATTATCATTTAACCAGCGATAAAATTCAAGTCTTGTGGCACTGTTGCAAAAGTGAAAATTGTAGACAGGTTGTATACGAAATGGGTACAACTTTTCCTCTTGTAATACTCGCCGTACACATATTCGTGGGACCTTCCTTTTTATTTATCGACTATTGGTACGTGCCCATACAGCCATCTCAACAGCGGAATGTCAATTATCACTATTCGAACACAGGGACGATACGGACACGCTGTTTCATGCATTGTGCTGACAACGCTGATAAACTCTCCACGATCAGGAATGCGATGCGTCAGAAAGCGCCTACGGTATTGTTCGACAGCAGCAGGAGCAGCAGCAGTAGGAGCGCTACCATCACAGGTGCCATAAACATACTCCAGATCCCCACATACTTCATCAGTGGAGGTGAGTAGCTTTCTTTGCAGCGCGTGTACGAATACAGTTAACCAATACTTCCCACTGATACACTCTCAAGAGGCAGTCCCTCGCACTACATCACTCACAACAAGTGGACAACTACGCGTTCAACGGGATATTTTAAATTCGGGAAGGCGTCCCGAGCAAAGAGGCTGAAATCAACGAAGTACGCTGATCGAGAATAAAACGTCAAAGGGGTTGGGTGAGTAAGACACATACGTAAGCACCACTAGACCGAAAACAATGTGCATAAAATGCCCTCCATCTGAGAAACCATTCGGAATAGAGCATACGTCCGTATGAAGTTCTTTGCTCAAAATGAAAGTTTCTTTCACATCCCTGAATGCTGACCATTCCTCGTTATGTATGATCGTATGCATTATATCAATTTGTAATCGACCCACATACAAAGAAAATTATTTAATTTAAATTAGTCTACTTTTCTTTCCGTGATGGCATGAAAGAGGAAGGAAAGTTAAGGTTTAACGACACATCGAAGAGGCCACAACAGACGGTGCCCCAACTAACATGAGATTAGCGTGGGGATGCTGGTCGCCAGCGACCTCTTCAAAGAATCCACCCCGACTCATGAACGAACTCGGTGAGGAAGAATCGATAAGAGCAGATACAAATAGATTTGCGTAAAAAATAAAATGAAGTTTTATGATTCTGAAACACTATCTTGCTATCAGGGGGCAGAACTTGTTATCAATAATTGTTAGCTTCATGTCATGAGACCCATCATCTTTAACGATAAATTATTGGCATATCTTGTACTAATCACAAAAACTGCAAGTCTGCAGGAAAAACGAGGTAGAGGGGTAGAGAGGGGCCGAAGGTTTAAACGATAGAAAGAAACAAACGCGGCATTAGGCCGATGATTATGATCTTATATGATACCTTACCTAGAATTAAAAGATTTAGAAACTATGTTTGTGAATCGTTCAGAATAAATTTATACTCGGATCGACTTAGATAACGTACAGGGTGTTCATGATTAACGTTCCAGTTTCAAAACGTTGTAGAAAGAGAGCAAGTGCTCAGAATGACGTCAAATTTGGAAAGCATATTATTGACAAAGGGGGAAACGTCATGGTACAAAAAGAAATTTAATGACAGATTTATCAACAAATGGCGCCGTAAGCGTCTTAACGCAAAGGTGGTCGGCTACAAATCATAGATGAATCGCTATACGACGGCTATGATTTGAGTTGCACATTACATCATCCATACTGCTTAATACCCATGCTCGCTTCCTGAGCACGGGATCCCTGCTTCGATTCCCGGCGGAGTCAGGGATTTTCACCTGCCTCGAGATGAATGGGTGTTTGTGTTGTCCTCATTATTTCATCATCATTCATGAAAGTGGCGATATTGGACTGAGCAAAGGTACGGGAGCTGATTACCGCGCAGTTGAAAGCCCCACAAACCAATCATCATCATCATCAATACCCATGACTGCACATGTTCGGCAACCAACAGATGTTGCACTGTTAATTAGGTAGACCATTCACTAGGGCAACGTCGTACCACAATGGATGGGAAAAATTCTCCTTGGGCCAAAAACTACATAAAACGCTATATAGCATTGCTTTTAATCGTCCTGGGGCAAAAACCCGCATAAAAAACAAAATATTAGTTTTTAATTGTCGTGAGACTGTTGAGATAGGTTCAACAATATGCTGCCCACCGTTTTCTAACACATTAAAACTGAAAACCAGCACGTTCAACAACAGATCGCAGTGTCTCGGGGGTTATTTCCAGAATACGTTGCTGAATGCATGCCTTTAATTCACTACGTCCGTAACTGGAACACACCATCTTTCATATAAGCCCACAGCCAGAAGTCATACAGATTAAGATCAGGTGACTGGACGGCCAGGCTGTAGGGAAACGGCAGACTGATAATTCTAGCATTTCCGAAATGTCTGTGCAGCAGCCGCTTCGCTGCCTGCGCAATGTGCGGAGGAGCGCCATCTTGCATAAAAATGATCCTAACCACACACCAAGCTGCTGTTGGACTGAGCAAAAGACTCTCATAGCGTTTACCAGCGATGTTACAGGCAACGTGACCCACAGGACTCATCTCCTCAAAAATGCGGCCCTGCAATAAATGATGCTGACAACCCACACTTCACGTTTACCTTTGCAGAATTAAGTGGTACCGGTTGATGTAGGTGTGGGTTTTCCGTTGCTCATACTGCGCAGTTTTGCCTATTGACATGTCATTGGAGATGGAAATGGGATTCGTCTGTCAACAGAATGTTCCATGGCCATTCATGGTCCACTTCCATGCGAGCAAAGAATTCCACATCTAATGTTTGTCTTGCTGGCAGGTGAGCAGGAAGCAACTCCTGAATAGGGGTGACTTTGTATGGATAGCAATGTACGATGATTCTTAGGACTTAATGCACCGTGCCCGCAGATATGTCCAACGTTCGGGCAATTCCTCGTGCACTGCATGTTTTCACACCACCGTTCGACCCCTCCTGAAATGCTGTGGCCACATCCTCGACAGACGTTGTATCAACTGCTTTTATCCTTCTGCTGCATTGCACTTCAAAGGAACCTGTCTTTTCGAATTTTGTGATCATTTTCTCCAGACCCTTAACAGACCTGGGATCTGTGCTTTTTTTCATACTCTTGAGTGTCCGGAACTTCTGCGGGACTACAGGCGCACTGCCACCATTCTTGTAACGGAGCTTTACCAGCAACGGCGCGATCCTTTATGAAGACTGTCATGTAGGGCGGCTCGGACGCAAACCGAGGAACAGCCATGAGCTGCGCGTCTGTTGGTGTGCATAATCTGACGCTTACAGCGCCTTCTGCTATTCAAAGTTCTTACATGATGTTTCTTCCTGCGTCAATAACATGTTGTTCAAATTGGACGTCATTCTGAGTAGTTGTTCTCTTTTTACAGTGTTTCGAACCTGGAACTTTAATTATGGACACCATGTACTTCACGACCAGCTAACAAGCTACCAAACTACAAACAACGTACTAGATGAATATCAGTCAGATTTCTGTAAACATCGCAGCACCACCTCTGCTTTAATAAAGGTGACATGACCCGAAGTTTACGGTGGGTGCACAAGAGGTGACTGCCGTGTGCTTCTTATACTTCAGGAAAGCCTTTAATACTGTCAACTTCGACATTTTACTTGCCGAACTTAGCAGCATAAATTCCTCGCCAAGTGTAGTACAACGGTTTCGCTCATATCTGCGCCTCGCCAGCAATGCATCGTCTCCGGCACGATAAAGTCACAATGGAAGCAGGTAGTATCAGGCATCAGGGTTCGGTATTAGGTCCTGTCCTCTTTTCATTATATGTCAATGATATGTCATCAATTTTGTCTACCGCAAATACCATAGGCTATATGCTGACGACCTGCTGTTGTATCGAAGTGAAAACCCAATAAACCTGAAAACATCCGTCAAAACCTCAATAATGATCTGTGTGCACTATCAAAATGGGCACGAAATAATGAAAGAAGTGGTACTGGTTGGTAAGTCTACGGTCGTTAGCCCGAAATATTGGGAATCTCTACCACCTTTAATCCTAAATGGGACACACATCAACTTCTCTACGCCTTTTAGGCGCTATTTGTTTACAACTTGACCTAAGTGATGGGGAGTTACCTGCCCGTTATGACTTGTTGTCTATCACCTGACGAAGCGTCTTCAATTGACGCGAAGCCGGTCGTGGCTTTTAATAAAAACTATTTTACAGCCTATGCGGTTCATTTCACTGAAAATGTGTAAATTTGGCTGCATTTGCCCGAAATTTAAAATAATATTCTCAATTATCAAGAGAACTCGGTGCTTCGAACGAGGAGATGTTCATCCCTAGCTGCGGTTGGTAGTATCCTACAAGGTGACTATATGACTGGAATTTTTTCGCCTGCGTGCTGCCAGACACACAGTTTTAATCTGCCAGGAAGTTTCATATCTGCGCACACTCCGCTGCAGAGGAAAAATCTCATTCTGGAAACATCCCCCAGGCTGTGGCTAAGCCATGTCTCCGCAATATCCTTTCTTTCAGGAGTGCTAGTTCTGCTAGGTTCGCAGGAGAGCTTCTGTAAAGTTTGGAAGGTAGGAAGCGTGGTACTGGCAGAAGTAAAGCTGTGAGGACCGGGCGTGAGTCGTGCTTGGGTAGCTCAGTTGGTAGAGCACTTGCCCGCGAAAGGCAAAGGTTCCGAGTTCGAGTCTCGGTCCGGCACACAGTTTTAATCTGCCAGGAAGTTTCTTATTCATTTATTATTTGCATAATATTTATCCTGAAAAATAGGAAAACAAAATATTTTTGCAAGGACATTGGAAAAAGCCTGCTCGACCATTTTAAATCAAATCAGTATAGTCTTATTATTGACATTATTATAACTACATTTGTGACCAATTTGGAGCACTGCACGAATTAGGAGGATACTGATCGTAGAAACACGTAAAACAATTATTGTGGCATACGGAGCAAGGTTTTTTCAATGTTTTTACTGCAAAACAAAATTGGTTTACGTCGTTCTCTGCCATCATGCAGTTCCGAGGCATACTATACATATCTGATCATATCACAGAATATTGGTGCAGACAACTTATGGTGTACAAGTGACTGAATTTTTATGCAATCTTCTCTTCAAACTCTCTCTCTATTGTGTTCTATGATGTACGAGCAATTTTGTAGTCGTTTTATAAGGTTTTCCGCCTGCCGGTAAAATAAAATCGCTGGGCTGCATCAGCGGAGTACTTTTTGGAGGAATTACTTTAATTTCGTCGTACAAAATCGGGTTCATTTGGCCTCCCCATGAATCGAGGAGCAAAAGAAACTGTTCTCTCACATATTTCTTCAAGAATCCAATCACAAACTTCCTCTATAGTAATGCTATGAGTCTGCCGGACTTTGAAGATTTTATTAGAACGTTTTTGTATGTGTGTGGGTACTCATCAGCTGCTTTTTGCACCCTTGGTCTAAACGAGGCAGTGGTCTCTTGCAAGCAAACTAAGACCGCTGGTATAAATTTTACAGATAAAGTGATATCATATCGTGCAGTCTACGAATGTGTCATCTTGTGTATATCTTTTCGCTGCACAAGAACCACCTTTTATCCCGCGTTCGGCGAGAGTTTGGACATAAGTTGATTGGCACCCTAGGACAAACATTCACACATTAGCATCGTATGGTCTATAGAAGTAGTACTGTAACTGATGTAAATGAATCAGGTACTTCTATGTGTAATATCTATTTGATTAGTGTTAATAACGAAATTTTTTGTCGTATTTTGGTATGAGGCCTCGAGTTTGCATTCGGAAATTTGTTGCTGCATCAGGGACTTGCTGCAGCGAACCTCTCGGATACAAAGCTGGTGATTTTTGTCTGACGCATCAGAGATATTCGTTTGAATATAATGACCCACGAGTCAGAAGCCTGAAAACTTAAATCAGGAAATTGGATAGCAGCAGCAGGAGCCCGTGGCTACAGGTTTCCCCTCGTGGCCTGTTAGCTACATTCTCGAGCTTCTATGAAACGATCAGAGGACCACGAACCAATTTTTTTAAGTTGTTCATGCCTTGTTCCACCTTTTTTATATGTTGTTCTCATCTTTTCGAACCTTTCATGCTTCTGAGGCGTGAAGCTGCCGTTCTACGAAGAGTGGCCAAACTCCATCCTGGATGGCCTCTCGCTAGGTTGACGAGCCAAATCTTGTAATAGTGCAGAACGTAAACGCTGTCAATTTTCGACTGCTTCTCTTCGGCCTCACAATCGTCTGATGAAGCTGTAGCGACTTCAGTTTCTTCAGCCACGCCCTCTTCATCGATGTCTTGGTGAGCCGCTAGTTCGTCCTGTGCCACGAGCTGTTTCTCCGCTAGCATTTCGAAAATTCTGCGAAGTATTTCTTCTCGTATTTCCATATGTTCTTGTGTTATTGCTGTAGAAGGTTTCGAAGCGATGAGATTGTTTTGGAGAAGGAGCGGTTCACAGTACACAAGTGCCGTTTTTAATCGTACTTTTGAACCATCACTGTAAAGCGATTCAGCTTCACAATCAGGTTCACGTTTCTTTCCTGTCCAAGTACCAAGCTCATCAATATATTTACTCGTAAAATCAGACATCTTGGAGTGTTGACCTGTAACTATCAGGGGGCTAACATACGGTGAAGTTTTCTTCTTTGTATACGCTGTTCCTTTTCTCCTCCACCAACTGAAAGTTGTTTGTGCACATGCAGCTGTTTCTGGGGTGTCAAAACTAACTACAGGATTACCAGGAAAATGAGTTCGTACAGTGAGTCATACCATAGCTGTATTTATACCGGGAAAATGGGCTCATGGTAGATTGAAATGTACCTGCAGGAATGCGGTTGTAATGGTAAACTACTTCCAAAATGTTAAAGAAAAACCAGAATTTTCAAGGTGAAGATTGTGATAACAGTAAATGATTCCTTAGATACTGACAATTTTCACAATGATAACAAACCTGTTTCTACATGGGAACGAAGTGGAAAAAGAAACAGTAGCGGGAGCGAGATTCGATCCAGTTTCCTCAGTCTTATGAAACCAAGCACTTACTCTGTCGGCTACGGACACCTTGGCTCATAGCGACCACACATCATTATATACATACGCCTAAAACTTTCAAACTCAGATTTTCTCGAAAACGGTTGAGTGTGGCACCTCCCTTTTAACATATGTTGAAGTCCTAGCCATGATATACACGCCCTATCAGTACGAATAAAATCGGAGAGGGAAAGTTCGTACTGTCCCCTTGCCAGCTGAGACCTCTCTCCGTACGTTACGGGCAGCCGTTGAGCGCCCATGGGTGGCGAGGACTCTCCAACGATGTGACGACGCGTTGCCGTCATGAAGCTATAACGGGCTGGTCTGTTTTGCTCATGAGTGCGTACACGAGAGAATAGGCAGAGTGTTCAGCGTTCTTTATTTGTGAACAAATTTACATCTGGACATTTCACAACTTCGTGACAGCGACCTCTACGCCATGGATGCACATAACCTGGCGCCTATGCAGTCCCCCATTGATCAGTTGGTGGTCCCCCTTCGGCGTTCGATCATATATTTTTTTTTCCATTTCCCCCCGGTGTACCACATGTGGGCGTCGAACGATATCTGGGCGAATAATGTGTAGGATGACAATTTGATTCATTTATTAATAACAACACATACACTGAGTCAAGATATAATTGTTTGAAGATGAAGAGCTTGTGCTAACATTTCAAGTCAAGCTCGACCAGTCAGCTGTACGGCTCGTTAAGATATAATTTAAAAAAAAACTAAAACCATGATAATGATTTACTTCTTCAAAAGATAATTTTAGAAAAACTGAAACATAACAATTTACTTCAACGGCCACTAGCTTATGCTGAATTTAAATGTGGCCCATATCAGCTTAATGCTTTACAACGATCGAAATACACGAATAGCTAAGAATAACTGCAATATGAAATAGTAGCTTGAATGTAAAGTAAAAGAAACTGCAGCTCAGTGGTTTACAGTTAAAGCAAACGCAGTATACCACTGTTTAACAAATGACTGAATTCAACCAATAGTTGAACTAACGGTGCTAAAATACCTATGTGTACCAATCAATTTTGACAGTTCCAATATACAATTATTGATTCAGAAATAAATTCCAGCAATCAGATCGTTTATTCCGTCGGCGGAGCGTATATCTGGTCAACTGTTACAGTGGCAGTGGCATCATAGACAATTGGCACGATTACATAATGGTGTACACAATACAAGAGTTCAGGTAATCTAGAAAGAAATCTGAGTTAGCGCTCACCAATAGCAGTTACCGTACCAGTATGGGCTCGGTTTGTTTCGTTTTCCTTGAAAGGTCCACAACGCTTAGCAGTAACTGACATCAACCTAGTCTTGAGTTCTTTGCGAGGCAGCTCATCGTCTGCTTTAACGGCAGAGTCAACGACACACGAAGCAAAACTCAGCACACTGAAAACAATACGCGAAGGAGAAAACATTGGTACCCTACACTGCGTAATAGGTCGGGCTAACGTTCGTAGGGGCTCCAGACAAATGAATATCGGTCGAAAGTCGTATACTATCTTGAGACCTTCATCGAGTCTAGTATCCGTCAGTCAAATGGCTCTGAGCACTATGTGACTTAACTTCTGAGGTCACCAGTCCCCTAGAACTTAGAACTACTTAAACCTAACTAACCTAAGAAGGCAGGATTGGAACCTCCGACCGTAGCGGTCGCGCGGTTCCAGACTGTAGCGCCTAGAACTGCTCGGCCACCCCGGCCGGCTATCCATCAGTCAACATGCAGGGTGTCTTTCTGGACTGCGTGGTTAGCAAGAGTGTATTTTTAGATGTATAACAAAGTAAAGTGGACTACTTGTGCTGCGCGGGCATTGTACCCACGACGCTGCTGATCACGAACCATATCTAGATCGCTTAGACCTTTAACATCGACTATAAACTTTTGTGTTAGGAAATCTTTTCTTAAGGAATTTGGATGGAACATGGTTTCGCATGGAAGTGAAACATGAACGCAAAACTGTTCAGAGAAATAGAAAATACAAGTTTTTTGGATATTGTGCTGCAGGGGAATTGTGAATAGATCAGATAAGGAGACGAAAAGAGGAGATGAGAAAGTACTAAAGATGAGGGACTGAATCGAGATGATGAGAAAAGAAATTTATGGCACAGGAAGGAATCGGTTTACAGAACATATCCTGAGGCATCAAAGTTGGACTAGTTTTGCACAGATGAAAGAGTCTGCACAAGATAGACAAATTGGAGAACTGCATCAAACCAGTCTTCAGACAGAACCACAACAACAGACCTCACAGGTTGAAGATGTTGGGTGGGGTCCGCCATGAGATCGTTACGTATGCCGCACTGGCATCTGCTGAAGATGCGCTCTGCCCAGCCTACGTGCTGTCTGCTGAGCCGCTTCCTGCCGGCCTGCGGATCTCGCAGTCTGTGTGATTTGCATGCGCGATGCGCTCGCTCCCATACGCCGCAGGATGGCTGCCTGTAGCCCTGTTGTATTCCTGGCTCTGCGGCACCTGTCCTAAGATGCGCAAGCCCGTTTGGCACCGGATGAAATTACTGACTCAGATGTTACTGATGTCGCAGTAGAGAAAATTTTTACTCTAAGTAGAGGTTAATTCTCTTCGCACCACCTGAAGTGATCCATGGAGATTTTTAAAATTATTAGAATTGTTCTTGAATTAGGACACCAGACTTACGCAAAATTCTACGCGTTTTATGATGTTTCCTATAAGTACTGCAGTTTCCCTAAACGGGGAAGATCTATTGGCTGTTAAGTCAATTTTTCTGGCATACGTTCCGGATTCGCCTTTCATTGTGGAATTACACGAAATCCCACGGGCACTATAGCTAAAGGGAAGCAAGCGTGATGGGTGATCCCTTTCTGATAGGATTTCCTCAGTATGCTACGGTCAGTTCAGAATTTGTATTCGGAAAAAGCGCTTCGCAACTACTGTAAAGGCGAGGAAAATATGCATCCTACCGCTGGATAAGTGGTGAAATGAGAACTCATAAACGTGAAACAGATAATGCAGTGCTCAAAAAGCACATGCTGAGCACTGCATTCAATCTAGTCTCTGCTAGGCAAGAAAAGCATGTAAGAAGAATAAGAGAACGCGTTATACGAATACACACAGTGGTTCCCAGCCAGGAGCTACCCATAGTCGGATAAAATGAAATTTTCTGAGGGGTGAAAAGAAAAGTGTTCGATTGTGTTTTGGAAAGTAATTTACTTTTAAAGGTAATTACTATTACAGCTTTTTAATAAGACTGTAATAAAAATGGCATAAGTTATCAATAATTATATTTTTTTTTTAAATACTAGCATTAAGGCTTGACACTATGTCCTGAAACGAACGTATAAACGTCTTTCTCCTCACATTGCCCATCTAATACACACAGTGCTTCTACGACAGTAAAACTGAAATATATACATCTCATATTGCTTAGACATCTCATGAAAAGCCTGGTCCAATTCGTAGGTGGTTCGCGCAATAGGCAAGAAATTGCTTCATTATTCATTTCGCAACAGATATACGAACTAACTGACAGCATTACATAACAATAACTGTGTGTTGGCTAATAAACAGCTGTGCGAAACATAATGTTATTATGGCCAGACAGAAGGCATTGGTAAGCTGAAGTCTTCCCAATTTCTGCAAGGTCAGAAGTAAGATTTCAACAATCAAATGAATTAGTTTATGGATCAATAGAAACTTCCGTCATTGTGAAAATAAAAGTTTTAAAAAATCCTTTCTCATTCCAAAATTTAGTTAGGCAGTAGTGTTGATGTTGGTTGGGAGAGGGGGTGGAGTTACTAGCTTTGCACTCGGGGTAGTGGTCTCAGGTCGGGAACCACTGCAGTCTAAGAAGTACGGAGTGCTGTCTGAAACTGACAGCAATAGACGCATTTCTTCTGCAGAATTCGTTACGACGTTGGACTAAACGCATGAGAGACGATATAGCAAAAGAATGTACGGTGAGTAATCGCACTTCCTACGGAAATGGCGGCAAGAGATGGAAAGTAGTACTAGAACCAGCCGTCAGAAGGACTCATTGAACTTGCTGAAGAGGACATTCCAGGTACGACTGAAGGCACAACTTGCGATTGCAGATTGTCACCTGTTCAGATGGGGTTCTTTTGGCGAGAAATTAGAAAGGAGCAGGGTCTCTCAAGGTGTTTCGGTAATTTCACAATCTACAGCATTGTTTTTAGGACTGACCACGAAATCCTGGTTTCAAGGGGAACAGAGGGGATTTCGAAAATTCTGTAGAAAGTTACGTCGCTGTTTTATGCGCTTCGACCAAATCATTGAAAAGTGTAACGTCTTCAGAAAGGCAATATACCGCAAAGGTTACTTTCAAAGGTTTTCCAGATTAGGTAACTCCTTATTCAGTCGAGGGTGGACCTAAATTCCAAGTACCGAGCCTCAAGAAATTTTCTCCACAGCTGATTCTGTTGAGTTACTGTTAATGAGGTGCAGAAGTGTTCACGAAAGTATCGCTTTTAGAATATCACTCTAAAGGCGACAGGACCTATACAAAAATCTGGTTGCATGATTTGGATGACAGTAGAAACTGTTAGTTGGGATCTTCGGATAAATCTGTAGGACAGGATAGGCGATGACAGCGATCCATAGCAGTAGACAATAATCTTAAATCAGCTGATGTAGAAACAGAGCCTGAAGGCTAAACTTGAGTGAATATCAGTGGAAGAATGAAAGTTATAACTGGATTCTTGTAAACTCTATTGTCGTGGTCGTAGCGTAGCTGTGTCCAACTCCAATTCCGACATGAAGCCCTCTAACATAGTGAGAAAGATATTTAATATGCAGAAACAAGTCACCAGTTCGCAGTGCCTGCGTTACATCGGTCTCGATACGTCACAATATATGATAATCTTCCTCAATTTGAGCCAAATTAACAGTATTATATAACACATTTTACAGATCTATGTGGTACCACGTTACATTCACAAATTGCATGGAAGAAAATTTTAATGTTTCTCAGAGTGGCTAACTTATCCGATTTCTCTCAGCTGATTATTCACTGAGTCTGCTATATCGGTTCATATTCTATTTGTGCTCGCTCATCCTCATGTGTATGTGTAACTTTGGTCGAAAGACACTTCAAGGAACCTCGTATTTTAATTATCTGTCTATGCAGCTTGAAACTTGTCAACGCACTGGTTTCGACTGATTTATGTGCACTATAGTGACGTATATGTTTAATGTAGTAATATCGACAACCAGGCAGCAGTCTCACCGCGTCAGCATAACTCTCGCATTGCTCATCACCTTTCCGGACTGCCTTAAAATGGGACATCTACTGGAGCTGAAGTGCAAACACGAGTCACTGCTAGTTCCGGTAGTTAATGAGGCTGAAATATTCAGCTTCAGAGTGCACTAATTTACTCGCGAATTGTTTTTGCACAGCTCCTTTGTCTGCCGCTCCGTACCGCAACCGGTTATCGATTTTACATTACAGCCCATATCCGGTGATTAATCATGCGATGTCGATATCCCCTGCTAACTTACGACGCGTACCTCCAACATCTGTTTCCAAGAGAACAAGCGCATTTACTACGACATTAACCGCATGTGGCTACGCTTTGCGAACTCACAGGAAAGTCACGGCGGACACCTTTAATTGAGAGCTTGGAAGCCACACTCTATTGATTTGTTTTGTAAGATATTCAGATGTTGACTAACATAGCATTCTCTGCAGCACCATCAAGGAGAATGTTAATTTCTTTTTTAAGTTGAAAGTATAATAGTACAGTGAGAAACAAATGTTGATTCATTGCAAACCAGTGAAGATACCACTAATAATCATTTTGAAGCTCTAACATTACCCGTGACTACACACTAAACTGTCGAAATTCAGGTGGTTACCTAGTCTTAATATTCGTGTGTGTTTGTATTTAACGTCAATATTCTTTCAACTGAATAATCCAAGTGGTATGCTTACGTAAACGCACTCTGATGAAAAGAGTTTCCGAATCCTTCTAAAATTATGTAACTGGATTCCAATTAACTTTTTATAAAAATAATTATAAAAACAAAAACTGTGTACTAAAGAAACTATCCTGTGAAACTGTGTTGTGCAGTGCAGTGAACAGTAGTAAAACAATGCGTGAAATCGCAGTACGTGCCTTGCCATTCTCACTCACAAAACTAACAAAGTAAAAACCCTGCATAAAATTACAAGCTAAGTTTGAAAGAATAAATGCTCAAAATGGTACTGTTGAAATACCCTGAAAACTTACGAACCCAAACTGCTTAAGTAAAACTCCGAATATTGAATGACACGCGAACGTGTGACACTGCATTTTACAAGAGTGTCTGACAAAGAAAATGAGATATGAATTAAACTTTAACTGAACTGATGCTGATGATAATGTGAAATGCAATGCGTGATTGTAAATAATCTTACTGTGACCTAACAGTGACGTTAAACTGGCCCTAACAATCTTTCGTAACTTACCTTGTGGCATCAGAAACTCGCTACTGCTCGCAAGTGGAATGCAGTGCAGCTGCAAACCACCTAAATAAAACATTGCCCAGGTGCAATTGAAGGAAAAACATCTATTCTAAGCAAATGACATTTTAAGCTTTGGGTAAGTGTGTTCTGTTAAGTGCAATGCAATGACACTCAGTAATAATAACTTTAGTAAGGGGACGGTGAAAGAAACTGAACCTACTGAATGATAAAAAAGAAACTAGCATTTAAAAATTATATTATGAAACTGACTTATAACGATTACAACAATCTTTACAAATTTACTTCTTGTAAAAAATATAACTCTGCACGTTACTCGTTAATGAAATGGTATACGAGTATTGAATCTATGATTCAGAGTCCAAGCCATGTGAGCAGATGATTATGTTCAATCTCGTGTAGACAAACTAACCGACCTGAATCAATAAAGAACAATTATGCCGAAAATTCACCTTTCTTAAACTCAACATAAATTACGCTCAAGCAAACACTCCAGCAGCAGCATTACCTGAATATCTTCACACTTACAAAATCGACGTTTACAAACCATATTTACAAAAATCAACATCCTCTGCATTTACACCACTGTGTTCAGCCAGTTATTCGCAGCTCGCCCAGCAGCGTGACCGACAACAGACTCCCTCATTTAATACTCTCGAATGCTACACTGTAGAGTTGTGGCGATTCGTGAATGAGTCGTTCATTTGAACGACTCTGAATAATGAATCGTAAGAATCGAATCGTGATACGGACGAATCGTCGTTCAAAAGAATCGTAAGAACGATTGCATGTTTCCGAGTCGTGACGATTCAAAGTTCCAACGATTCATCGATTCTTAGTACGCTATGTTTCGAAGGCAAATTCCGAGTTGTGCCGAATGATTACGACCGCCAGATGGCAGTCAAGTGGAGGATGCGTGTGAACAAGGGAAGCTCGGAACGAACAAACGAAGTTCGTGGGCCGTAATATTACTCGTGAAAACCAAGCTGACACTTGGCGGTGGCTGACGGGAACGAGCGTAAAGGCATTTCCAATTTACTATCGCTACCATCAGCCACCGCGCCGTCAGCTTTCATCAATTAAGGCATTACACGTATAAATCGAAGATCACACTTGTAACGTCATATGCATGTTTACTCATAAATAAACCATTTCTGGCATATATTATCATGACACAGTTCAATTCTAACCCCACTGACAATTTCAGACATGTCCTGCCATCTGTGAGTAAGATGTAGAACTTTTTGCATTCCGTAAGAATCGTGCCATCGCTGACTAGAATGAATCGTGAAAGAATCGTGAACGAATCGTAGGTATCGATTCGCAGTGTGAGATTGAACCGTATGAATCGAATCGGGAAAAAGAATCGTGTTGCCCAACTCTACTACACTGGCAACGACAATGCTACTGACAACCAAAGACCTTATTGTTGGTATTCAGAATCTCTGTGGCGTAACGTATCGACTATTAAAGACTTAATACTTGTAAACTGAATATTTTTCAGACTGAACAGAAAAAGAATCCGCATCACTTTCATCGGCTAACAAAAATAGGCTAGAGACCTTACAAGGTCTGCCTGTCATGCAAGCAATTTTGCTTTTCGATTCTAAAAATTTGTGCCATCGTCAACGAGTACGTTTATTCAGTTCTGTAAAAGGCAAGCGCAATTATCGGAACGGAAATTACGCCTAAAACTTTTTACTGTTCTTGTGATCACATACTTATTTTCAAATATGTTAGCTTTTGTTGAGACCCTCCAAGATGCTACTCTAGGCGGGTGTAAAAATGAATGTGCGCAAAGAAAAATACTGAACGCGAAAATGAAGATATGGCCCTGCCTGACTAAACCTTGAAGCAGATCTTAGGATCTCTTAATGGTGATACTATCTCCTCCTTCTTGCGCTTTATCATATAAATTATAACATAAACATAAATAAATGATTAAGGTAACTAGTAACTACAAAATGAAAAATGCTGTTTCTGCTTATATATTTTAGGTTCAAACCCCTTTATATATTACAAATGTTTGTATATCAATGTCCAATGGACATAAAGAGATACTCCGGCCGGAGTGGCCGTGCGGTTCTAGGCGCTACAGTCTGTAGCCGAGCGACCGCTACGGACGCAGGTTCGAATCCTGCCTCGGGCATGGATGTGTGTGATGTTCTTAGGTTAGTAGGGTTTAATTAGTTCTAAGTTCTAGGCGACTGATGACCTCAGAAGTTTAGTCGCATAGTGCTCAGAGCCATTTGAACCATAAAGAGATACAAATGAATTTCCCAAATAATATGATTGATCAGTTGCCCAACTCTCGCCATTTTTATGGCTACGTAATCTAATGTAAATAACGCGAGATGACTGACATCGTCTACGTGCCAAACACTAGAAGACACTACTTTTCAAAGATGATCTACAGTGGTGTGCAACCTCAGTGGAAATAAGTTACGTGGTCACAGCTGTTTAGCTTTATAGCCCTAATAAGCCGAAGCAATAAGCACTATCATCATATGTACTGTGTCCGGTGCGTCGGAGTAATGGTTCTTGTACACGTCTGCGACGACAGAACAACTCCAGCCACAAAATATAAAAACAACTCATTCAAACACCAGGACGGCAGAAGACGGTTCTCTGAATAGTATAATCTAATAGGCTACTGTCGTCTTCTCTCTGTGTTCTACAGACGAGAAACGCGAACTCCTAGACACAAGGACGGAGTTCAGATAACTTCTCAATATGAGTATAGGCAGTAGAAGTGCTCTCTATCACTGAACGCTGCGTACTCAACGACGACTTCCAACCCGGAGGCGAAGTCCAGAATCGTATAAGTTCGCAACAGTACAGTGCCTAATCATTCTAACTGCAAAATCTCCTAAGAGCAAAGACAGCATGTCCGTCTGTAGCATTAAAGCTGATACTGAGTGACTATCAGACACAGGCGCTCAAAACGGAAGACCTCATTCTCTACACCACTGCCTTCCCAGCAAAGCTCGGCTCCCCTCCCTCGTAGCTGCAGAAGGCAAATCATATTATCGAAACCACGGAATATTCTCCCTTTCTACAGATTCTTCCGAACGCCGACCGCCCATATTTTAGTCTTTTGTCGTCCAGCGCGAAAAGTTTGCTAGGAAATACCTATCCCCGTTAATTAGGAATTCATACAATGGTACGCTTCTCAGAGCAAAAATCCTCGGAAATAACCCAACCTGCGTGATTGCCGAGGTAACGCTTCCTCGTTCCTCTCTGCTGTGTCCAACGTTTTCAGAGTTTCCGAAGTATTATCCGGTTATTTTTCCAGTCCCACTACAAAACCGGCCGGCCGCCGCTGCATCGTGCTGCAGCACTCAGGTGCCCTGACCGTCAGTCTTGGCTACTTCCTGTGTCACGCAGGACCGACACACCTGTGCGGGCTTTTCCACCCAGGGCTTGAGTTGCGCCTGCCGTTTCATTTCCACTGGCATTCCAACCTCTACTAGTACAGGCAATCATTCACTACACCAGTTTGATAATAAAGACACTCCATGACCTTTCATGCAATAATTGCTAACAACTATTTACAAGGTGTATATGACAATGTCAGTCTTCTTTAAATATCCATATATACAATGTACAACCTATCAAATAATACCTAATTCTCGTTGAAAATCATGGCAAAGTATGTAGATTAGTGCTTGTAAGGTGCGAGATTATATTTAATTTGTGGTAAGGTCTTATGGGATCAAACTGCTTAGGTCATCGTTCCCTAGGCTTAACCTAACTTACACTATAGACAACACATACACCCATGCCCGAGTGAGGACTTGGACCTCAGACGGGAAGAGCCGCATGGACCGTGACAGGACGCTTTAGACCACGTGGCTATCCCATGAGGCGCTCGAAATTATAGCCACCTTACAACAACAACACCACCTAATGAACTATTTTGTACTATGGTAGGGTAATTCTTGTAGTATTATCCCATCCAGTACAAAATACTATAACCAACAATTGTCTGTACAACCTAACTAATAAGAATACGAGGGCAGAGGAACAATCGAATCATGATATGTTCTTCTACAGTAATTCTGCATTCATTCATGGGCTTACTGCCATAAATTTATGTAGTGCATGTTTATTATTTAATCTGTCTACTCCTTATGTTTGGAACAATTTTTCGAGACATGACAATTGGAATATACAATAACATGGAAAATAACCCATGTTATCAAAAGAAATTTAACTAACATTACAAATTTTTTATGCTCTTTAAATAATGGCAGTTCCCATCTTTCTTTAGACTTAAGGCCCATGCTCTCTGTCATTCATCCATCCCGAAGACATAGGTTGAGGCAAGAAATATTAATGTATCCTAATCTTTTCAAGGTAGCCTTTCTATAAGTTACATGTGCTTCATTTAGCCATTAATATGCAAAACAAGCAGTTATGTCAATTATTCTAGATGTTAACTATTGGTCATTATACATTACATAAAATTCTGTGAAACATCCTGCGTAATTTTACTTGGTGATGTTTATGCTCTTGGCTTACACTAAAAAAATCATTTCACAAACTGATTGCCCAAGTCTAGTGTCTCCCTAACATGTACACTCTTTAAACATTTCACAAATCTTATGTTCTAAAGAGTTCTTTCACAGACTGCATTTGCATTTACAGTGAGAACTATTTTTTTTTTTTTAATAAGACTTCAGATCGACCACCAATTTCAACTAATGTTCTTGTTCACAGTGTATAAAAATGTACTACGTTAAAACTTTAAAACCCATAGCATCATTGTCAAAGAAAATGAGCAACAATAATTTTACATAAATAAATACAGAAATAATTAAAAACGTTGAAGGATATAGGATCATTATCAAACAGAATGACAAACAATAATTTTACATGAATAAATACATAAATATTTTAAAACATTGAAGCATATAGGATCATTATCACACAGAATGACAAACAATAATTTTACATGAATAAATACACAAATAGTTTCTTAAGACTACGCTGAAAAATAAGTACAAGATGTTTACAAAAATGGTAAATATATTGGAAACTGTTAGTTTGTGGGTGTAACTGTTCAGTATTCATTAAATAAAATGGCTTTTTTGATCTAGAGTCACACACTGATTCGGATTTCACAACACACTTTCGTCTTCATTTGTGTGCAGGGATGGGAGCTACAGTTCTTTTGTGAAGTTAATAAAGCGAAGAATGCTTCAACAACTGTTTGTGGTCAGTTATGGTGGCACTGCAAGTCCATCTTTGGACCCTCAGCCCATTGTTCATGGTCAGGTTACAAGTCTCTCACAGAGTTGATGATGTGGAAGGTCCTTGGAATATACAGCAAGGTAAGTGGGTGTATGTTTTGAAACAGCCAAATTTTCATCGAATTTGCACATAGTATGAGGGAGGCACAGTCAGGTAGGATCTTTATAGGTCACCTAAAAATCTTCTGCATCAGCTAAGAGAAGTGTAATGGTATCTAGTCTTCAGTTCATGTTTCTTCTGTTTACTGTGTTTATTTTCCTATTCTTCTGTCCTTCATCTCGCTTCTTTCTCTTGATATAAATGTTCTATTTTAGATAAGGGGCCGGCCGAAGTGGCCGTGCGGTTAAAGGCGCTGCAGTCTGGAACCGCAGGACCGCTACGGTCGCAGGTTCGAATCCTGCCTCGGGCATGGATGTTTGTGATGTCCTTAGGTTAGTTAGGTTTAACTAGTTCTACGTTCTAGGGGACTAATGACCTCAGCAGTTGAGTCCCATAGTGCTCAGAGCCATTTTTTAGATAAGGATATCGGTAATTGTGGACAGGTCGGTTATCTGTTTGGTGACATTATACATGGAACTTGGGTCGTCGTGTGTGTGTCAGATTCCTCAGAAGTCAGTGCCAGGTGACTGACTACTACAGAGTGTGATGTTTATTAGTCTCAGTCTGTCAGAGACCAGCAGAAGGAAAAGCAAATAGTGTTCACAGTTCTGTACAGCTATTAGAAATTGCACTGTAGGATTAACTAACTGTATCATGTGTGCAGTTTGTTTATCTCGTCTCCACTGTGTAGTACAACAATGGAGACAAGTCATTAGTGGCCGTTTAAACACCCATCTTGACCTGACCCAACAGGTCTGCTGCAGGTTGCCTCACTACCTGTTCAGTCGTCACCTGTGCCGCACGAGATCTTCAGGTAGTCGCATTTGAATAGGCCTGCTGTTTGTCCACATCTGTAACATAGCTTTGGCTTATGGAGGGCATCCCTTGCTGCCGCTTTTCTCTGCAGCTGTGCATCCGCACATAACGTTGTTGCTTCCCGTGTGTCTCGCAAAAGTTTTTTCGTTTTTCAATCCTGTATCCACTAATACATACAATTAGTTTCCAATTTACACAAATACTATAAAATACATGACACAAGATCATTGACATTTTTCTGGTATATGTATGCTCACCAGTAAGTTCATTTATCTTTACATTTATTATTGTTCTAGGTGTACAATCAGCCAAGATGCTCACTTATTTAGTCTTATTATTCTGATCAAAACATCATGTACAAAGTTAATGTTAATTATAAAAGAACATATTCCTCAACCTATGTGATTTAATTATTAAATATGTCAGCACATGTATACCTATGAAAAAGTACACATAACAGTAGAATTATGATCATGAGATCCCAGTGTTAATAATTGCAAATACTACTTGTTAAACTAGTGGCCAGTAGGATGTTTATACTAGTCTAACTACAACCCTATTCAAAGTACTACACTGTCATTGGGTATCACAAGACCATCCAATCTCATGGCTCTTGGTTTCGTCGTGGATGTCGTCGTGAATATCTGTGAACAAGAAAGTGCATGTCTGCACAAACATACACAAATGAATGATTAGGCGGACCTCTTCTTCATATCATGTTTCGGCTTGCTTCCTGTGGACAATCATGGAACTGGAGAAGAATGGCCAGCTGCCATTTCTGGATGTACTAGTCCAGAGGAAAGCAGATGGATCAATTGGCCACAGTGTGTACCGAAAACCAACACACACTGATTTATATCTGCAGGCCAGCAGCTGTCACCACCCTGCACAGAAGAATGGGGTTCTGAAGACTTTGGTCCACAGAGCACGTGCCCTGTCGGACCAAGAGAATCTACCTATAGAGATAGAACGTCTCAAAACAGTTTTATCCAAGAATGGATACACGGACAGACAAATTGAGAGGGCGCTCCAACTAGCCACTGTACCACAGGTTCCTGAAGAAGACCAAGATGAAGCAAAGAAGGTGGCATATCTTCCCTATGCTGGCTCTATTTCTGCCAGAATCAGTAGGATCCTCCGTAAACACAATATCAAGTGTGTTTTCTGTCCATCCAACAAGATCGGGGGACTGCTGGGGAGTGTCAAAGACGACCTGTGGTTACGAAAACCAGGGATTTACAATATACTTTGTCAATGTGGCATGTCCTACATTGGCCAGACGACAAGAACTGTGGAGATCAGGTGCAAAGAACATCAGAGGCACACTAGATTAAGACAGGTGACTAAGTCAGCCATTGCTGAACACTGTCTAGAACTATATCATGCCATGAAGTATGATGATACCAAGATTCTAGCACAAACACCCAGATTTTGGGACAGTGTTATAAGAGAATCGATAGAAATTAAAATGGCTGACGATCTTATGAACCGTGACACAGGGTACCAGCTAAGCAGAGCCTGGGATCTGGCTCTGGAATTGTTAAAGGAGCAACGGGGCCAGCTGCAACACTACACAAACAGAAGAACCAGAGACATGAAGATGGAAAACGAGCCCCTGACGGACTGCCAGGCGCAACAGACCGAAGATGGAACACCCAGAAGTGGAACTGGTGCGCGTGGACCGCAGAGGAAACATCCAGAGCCGCAGCGGACGAAAAACGGAGCGGGATATATATATATATATATATATATATATATATATATATATATATATATATATACATATATATATATATATATGTGTGTGTGTGTGTGTGTGTCACGTGGTGTTTACAGTTCCTTCAGCTTCGCCGAATCTACGTGTATTTGTGTGTGGTTTGGTTTTGTTATTCTCGGTGATTAATTTTTACTGACAAAAACAAATCGTTGGCTTTGGAGGGCATGGTCTTGCGGCCCCCGACCATTCTCGATTTATGAGGCGTGGGTTTTAGTTGTTTGGTTCTGTGCAGTGGGTGCAGCGGGTGCTGCTTCCCACTGCTTTCCTTTTGTGGAGTTGCGCCAGTCGGCCGCTCGGCGAGATGTGGTCCTCGTTCCGTGGCGGCCGCTGTGCTCGTTGTTTTCCGCCGCTTGCCCGCTGGGTACGGACGTCGTACATTCATTGGTCTGCAGCAGGTCTGCGTCTCACTTTAACATTTATTCTCAAACCATTTAGCCAAGTGTGGTTTACTCTAGTTTACTGTATGTAGCTAAGGGTGATCGCGCAGCCGACAGAGAGGGGGGGGGAGGGGGGGGGGGGCTTAGTCACTACATCTTATATTTAGTTTTGGTCCTACGCTAAGTTGCTTGGGTACAAAAACGGTAACCCAAGGGTATCTCGGTTTACACATTTATCTAACACTGTTTGGTTTCAACAAGGGAGCACAATCAGCTAGAAAAATTTAACTACTCATCAAGGCAAAAACAATTTAAACATATTTCTGTTCCCTATTGCTTCCCAACAAGGGAGCAAGGATTTTCAAGGACAATAAAAGGGTATATTATGTTAAGGGGAGTGCTACTGGACTAAGAAACGAAATCTTATTAAACTATTAGGCTTTTCACTATTGCTTACTAATCTATGGGGTCTTGTATGATTTGGCGTGGCACTCTCTGCCTGTGCCACGTTCGGGGTATCACAGTACCTGTGCCCCTGAGTTGTCTACAGTTTTCTCTAATTTCTTCCAGTTTGTCAAATAGTGTTGTTACTAGTCTTTTAACTGTGTCTTGTATCATCTCGATTTCCACTGTTTCGTGGAGCTCTCGTACGGGTGTCCATGGTGGGGCGTCCAGAATCCACCTTAGTACCTTGTTTTGCACCCCCACGCAGAACACCCGTACGTTAGTGCTGGGAGGACTGTTGTTTTGTATAGTGTTCTTTTTGTTTCCATCCACATCTCCCTGCTGAGGAAGAAGGGCAGGAGGGCTTTTGCGAGGTTTATACCTCTCTTCCGCTTTTCCCCGATGTGATGGTGAAACAACATTTTTTTGTCTAGTGTTTCGCCCAGGTATTTCACGGAGTCTCTCCACGGTAACTCCTGGGCGTTTAGGGACAGCTGGTTTCTGAGTACCGGCCGCTTTCTTGTGAAATAGACAACTGTAGTTTTGTCTGCGTTTAATGTCATTTTGTTTCCCCTACACCAGTCTTCTACCATGTCTAGCTGCCTTTGGAGGCGTGCTATGTTTTGAGTGGTGCTGCCTGCCACTCGTGTAGAAGGCTGTGTCATCCGCGAATTGGGCTATCCTGGCATGCGGTGACAGGGGGATGTCGTTTGCGTGTATGTTGAAAAGTGTGCGTGATACGGAGCGGCAACTTTCCAACAGGTCGTGGTGAGCGGGCGCGGTCCGCAGGGGGAACGCTTGATACCCCAGACCGTAGATGAAACCCCCAGGAGCGGGTTTGGAGGGCGCGAACCGCAGAGGGAACACCTAGAACCCCAGCGGACGGAAAACGGAGCAGCAACGCTCCAGCAGGTCGCAGGGAATGGCCGCGGACCACAGAGGAAGCGCCTGCAGCCATTGGTGGGGGGGGAAGGCCATAGGCATAAATACTGGACCAGGTCCACTCGAGGAGCAGTCTCAGGTCGCACCTGATGAAGGTTAAAAGCTACGTGACCGAAATATCGTGCAAGTACGACGCTGATATCCGGCAGAACACCCGACAACCCAAGATGTCAATCATAAACTACATAGCAAGCTTAGTACAAAATTACTGATACTTTCTTTAATCATACTGTCAAATACCTTCTTTCATGTCTTTACTCAGTTACACCTTCTCTCTTTGTACTTTTTCTGTAGCTGCTGCTATTAACTTTATCTGTCGTTAACTCTTCCTTTTATGTCAATAAAGTTACATTTTATTTTGCTAGTGGTACCTGCAAATGTAAAGATTTTAGTAATTATATAAAATCACTGCTCATCAGCATGACTGCCATGCCCTTATGTATTACCAACGATGTAATGTGCTTTGAATGCATATCTTACTTTCCTTTATTAATTTTTACGTGTCTATATCCACTTACTACTTCCATTTCATGTCGCTATAACACTCAAATAATATTTCAGTTCGCTCATATGGTATTCCTCAGAACTGGCCACCATGTACATAGTTCTTCCATCTCTCTGAACAGCATAAATACAACACTTCCATATACAAATAACAGTGCTCTCTCGCGTAGCCACGTGGAGCAGGCCACCTAGTGAACTCTCGTTTCTCTGAATGGAGACAAATCATACTTGGACGACACACCTGCGTGTCACCGCAAATCGCTACTAGCAAGTCACTCATTTCTGATCCCCTTACTAAACGTGAAAAATAGACGCTCATTCCATGAAGTAGTTCTAAAATTTTTTCAAAATGCTGATGTTCTCTGCTAATACGTTCCACAGCAATTGGGTAACAAACTTACCTATTCACACATCTTTACAACATTTTTGCAGTACCACACGTTTCTCATTTTTACTTTATTCTTTCATGGACAGATAGCACATCTTAAACTCCAAACACATTTTAAATTGTACGCTCAGTCTGCTGTGCACATGGCTATAGCCTACACGAAGAAACATACCCTAATTTTCTCACCCTCGACATCCTGCTCTTTTTATGCACTGTAGTACCCCTTTTAACATGACAATAGCACAGAAAATATTGATAAATCTACATATCCATTCAGTGTGATAACGTAACTTCATTGCTAACTATATACAATATACTTTACTTTCGCCATACAAGCTATTTTTAATTCTTCCTACTTATTCTGTAAATGGCTTGAGGTGGCTCACATGATGGAGTCCTAAAGATTTTCCTGATGTCACAGTCTCAATTTCAACTGTATTTGCGCGCGCTAGTCTTCTTATACGTACAGGGCTGCTTTATCTCTTGAAGAGCTTTTGACATAGCTTCATTTGTTTATTGGACAACCTATAAGACTGAACTAAGACTTTTTGTCCAACTAAAAATGCCCTTACATGCGCCTTTTGGTCCACGCACACCTTGCGCTCCTCTCCAGCGACCCGAATATTGCGCAAAGCCTCCTCCACTATGACTTTACGTTGTCAGCGCGTCCTTTGTGGAAAATCAATCAGTCCTCGAATTTTATCTGGAGGGTCCCTGTTCTTCAGAACCATCATAGGTGGCATCAATGTAGTACTGTGGGGGAGCTCGTTTATCACATCCTGAAAATCTCTAAGCAATACATCCCAGCTAACATGAGTCTTTCCACAGTATAGTCTACATAAATTACCCAAACCTTTCATCATTCTCTCTGCGGGGTTCAAACTCGAATGAAATCTACTAATAAATATGGGCTTTATTTTATGCCTTCTTAGCGTTCTTTTCTATACCTCAGATTCATATTGAGGTCCATTACCTGAGACAATACAATATAGAGTTCCCGTTTGGTTTATGAAGTCTCTGCACAAGCCTCTACTCACAGTTGCACCAGTCGCCCTTTTTAGTGGTGTTGAAACGTCCCCTTTGAACAATTCTACATGACTGTGCTTAACCTCCCCTTTGAACAATTATACATGACTGTGCTTAACCTGACACACAATATTTTGTTAGCGCAACGCAATCTGACTTTCAAAATTCCCTGCAAAAGAATGGCCCTGACTAACATTAAACTATACCTTTCACAAATCACTTACCTCACAAAAATCTTCGCTGCTCAAGCTACTGCAATACAGCGAGCGCCACTACTGCCAGCTAAATAAAAGATTCAAACTATGGAAGGCACTAACTACTGATAGGGATAGTTAGAAAATGAAAGATATTAATAGAGAACAAACAATGTATTTACCTTGATATCATCATATATAAATATAGCAGTTCATGACAAATTACAAAACTCCGCCATCTCTCTCCCCACATCCACCACTGCTGGCGGCTAACCTCCAACTGCGCAACGCTACGCGTTGTTCACAGCCAGCTGCCTAACACTACAATGGCGAGAATTACAACAATGCAAAGCAGCCACAGACTGCACACAGCACAGCCAGTGATTTTCATATTGAGTGCTATTGAGTGCTACGTAATGTTGCCAATAAGAAAACATAAACAGCCTACTTACATAGAGAAAACATAAACAGCCTACTTACATAGCCCCCATGCTCCCCACAAAAAATTTTACAAATTGGATTGGGCAGTGGCCAATACAGATTTGAAAAAACATTTTCATAATTACAATAACAAAGAAATCAAATGCACACACTTATTGATACAATGTTGGTCAAAAGCTCAAATTTCCTCACAGTCCACAAAGACAGTCCTAATCGTCCATCACAGTAAAATTGCAGTGTTTTTCTCAAAGTCTGAGCAGTAAAAGAAAATGCACAGGGAAGTAGTGGATTTCCATGCAGTCTTGAAGAAGTAGTGTTGTCCTTCCAACGGAAAGACAGTGCTGACTCTTGACATGCATACAGGTAATGGGTCACAACAGAGCAAACCCACAGCAGAGTCATTCGAAGTTTGGAAGAATATTGGTAGGTAGGTCATCACAGAGCAGACCCACTGTAGTCCTGGTAGAGATTACGGTATTGGTGGGCCACCAGAGGTGCAGACCCACTGCAGTCCTTGTAGAAATAATGGTATTGATGGATCATCAAAGATGTAGACCCACTGTAGTCCTTGCAGAGATAGCCAACAGCCATCTGTTGTGACTGTGCAGGTGCACATTCACCATCAAAGAGTCTTGCGGAGAATATAGCAAGTCCATAAACCACCACTTGTGCACTCACAAAGTTTTTGGAATTGTCCTTAGAACCAGCAATGCTGTTATCCAGTCCCTTGCTGAATTATTAACACACGTGCAAACACTAACAGTCCCTACTTCTCACATATTGTCCATATACTATGACCAACAGAAACGTGTGCAGTGAAATGTAACTTAATTGGAAGAACTGGTGTCTGTACAATTATAAATTTACAACATGAAAATACAATTACAAAGGTACAAAATACATCATTAAAGAACATAACAATACAGATAACATTTGTAGTAACACAGGCTTTACAAAAGAATAGAAATAAACATATACATCAGTGGAATTATGACATGAGTACATACATAAAGGATCACAATAACTTTTGAAACATCAACTTCACACATGAGCATTGAACAGAACAGAATTAATAATGTCTAACATCTTTACAAAGTAAATAACATATTATTAATGCCAATTATATTCGAGGATAACAGTATTCCTCATCATAGTGAATGTAGCTTAATATTAAAAGAAGAAAAAATTCTATGAAACTACAGAGACAGGAAGAAAACAAATACACAAGGGTACACAAACACGTAATGGGATAACACCAATAGGAAAGGACAGGGTTCGTTTTCAGTGCAACATTTGGTACTGCAGTCCAACCCAAAACTTCATATATCTTTCCTCTTATTTCATCCTTTGTTTCCACCAAAAAAATTCTATCTAAGCATGCTTTCTGTATTTATATGTTCACACATTTCTCACCTCAACATTTATTTCCAAGATAATCCTACCTAAACCTGTTTTCTGTATTCTAACCATATTTCTTTCAAAAGAAATATGGCTCATTGTGCAATACTCATTTAGGCCCAAATCGTTTTCATATAACTTTCAAAGCATTCTTTCCCTATTCTCCATAGTTAGGTTCTTATATAGTCTACCCCCTCTTAAGCTAACTTAAATCTACTGAGCTCAGATACTAAACTAAGGAACGAGGCAATGCAGCAGCACATAAAACAATTAATATAAACAGCAATAAAAAAAATGGAAAATCGCAAAGCAAGCTACAGTAAATCTAAATTACCAAGCAATGCAACATTACAACTAATATGAGCCAATGTGCAGCAACAATAAAAATAAATGAGTAGTAAAATTGGCTTAGCAGAGTAACACAAAGTCAAATTCAGTAACACTACGCCTGGCAAACAGCAGTAACTTATCCGTATACCTAAACATGACATAGCTCAAGCAGAAAAAATATTACAGTAAAAACAACAATGCAGATAAGGGAAATGTATATTCACATCTTAATGTCTATGTAATTAAAGTGGTGCACCACAACAACTGATTGTAAAAAGAAATATTACCATGTACTTGAAAAGAAAATTATGTGTTACTGTTACTAGTTCCTTCTTATTGTTCTTTCCTTTCCAAGTGCTCCTTTTTTAAAGAATGTGGATCATAAAATAATTATTTAATAGATCTGTTGACAGAAAGTGTTCACATTAGCAAATGCATTTCATTTTATAAAAGCAATGCTGCAACACAGCTGGAAACCAGATATCAAATGAAATAAGCAATTACGAAAAGCAAAGCATAAAAATATCATTCAATAGTCATGCGGCATTTCGTAAGTCAGTAGCTCTCAACTCTCATAGAAAGACACTTGTCATAATCAGGTGTGCAGATGTACGAATATTTCCCATCAATTCATAAGCATTTCAGTAAATATCATAAATTACGAGCTCCACAGTATGCTTTCGACAAGGAAATGTCAATAGCGAGTTTAATGGCCCCCCCCCTTTTTTTTTACCTGTGCCACTGTAAGGCTAATGGCTTTTTTTCGGGCGGCTGTCGCCCAGGTGGGTGCCCGCGACGCATTACGTGCAGGTGGCCACTTAACTTTCTTACGGAAATGTTTACGACAGCAGTTTCCGCTACGGTGACAGTCTCACATAAAAATATTTCACAGGTCAAGAATTAGCGTTGCAATTCTGTAGAAAGAAAATCCTATAAATATAAGTGTCCAAATAAAATATTCGTCAGCATTGTGATACAGTCACGAATTTACGCACATTTCATAACTCTTAAAGTACGATTCTTGGTTTCCAACAACCTTTTCCACAAATCAGAGTCACCACTACTCATTATTCCTTACCTTATTACATATACATATTCGTCGACACTTCTTCAATATTTCATCATGAGAAATACGTAGCATAATAAACATTCCTCAACAACATAATACACATCGTCGTCGTAATAATAACATCATAACACCTCAGTCAAATCTCAAAAACGTCGTAGCTTTCTGCAATAATTTCAAAACCTAAAAAAATTCTCTGCTAATTTCAATAGTGTCATCTACCTCAAACGTACTTTAAAATCGTGCTCCCTTACCAAATATATCATTCAAAGCTCTCATAGTATCACAATGGTTCCGAAAAAATATGAACAGATCACACAGTACAGACAAAATACAATTTCGTAAGTGTGAAGTAATCCAACTCTGTAATTGCGTAAACATATGTCACTGATGTAATAAAAAAAAGTTTAGATAGCTGTGTAATTTGTGTGTTAGAGAAATATGGTACCGATGTGTAAAGTTGTATAAGCAAATACCATATTAGCTAGGGTTCCTTGTGGTTGCCACACACATGGTACACAAAGTAAGCGTGTACCCCCCTGAGGATTAATGTAATTATACCCTCAGGTGTTACAGATTACAGCAATGGAATGAAATGTATCATGGAAAAACTTCGTATCATTGTACTTCAAATATCTTAAAAAATAAATTTTTAAAGTACAAAATTAATCACTCAAATGCGTGTCCTGTAGCGCTAAATGTGCGTCTTGTTGCAACATAATCTCTGTGGAAGTGTCGTAGTTATCGTCCTCCGAAAGCTAAGTTCTGCAGAAGTCAATGTACTTACCTCATAATACACAAAAGTGAAATGCTTTGCGTATAAATGTCGTAGTTATTACGCTTATTGCCGTGATGAAGAAAGTACTGTACTGTAACGTAATGTTGTGCCACGAAAAAGGCTGTCTCATTGTTGCTATACCACAAAAGTTACTACTAAAACATGTTTTTCTTTCCAGAAGAATTCAGAAAACTGTGCAGATATAAAACAGATACACCGCAAAAGCAACATTGTAAATTGTCACTCATTAGTAGCGTCGTGATAAAAATCGTGTAGCTGTCACATAAACTAACCTCTGTGTCATCTGGTATCTCTCAGAAAGCACTTTAAATTCAGAATGTATTTTCAAATAAACCAAAATGTTGCATTAAAATCTCATTAGCAGTACTGGTAAATGTTCTAAGTATGTGAGTCTTATAGTCGTTACGTAATCGTGCAACAAACAAGCAAGAATGTACACACACAATAACACTGTGACGTCTGTTCACTATAACAATGCATTCGTCATTTCTGTTTAAATAAGTTCTTTTGGTTCTTGATTGGATATTTAGCTTCAAACATTGTTGCATGTTAACAGATTCTAAGTCTGACAAGCATATTAGTAATGTGAAGCGAGAAATTTTATGACAAAGACTAAGTTAAAAAGCAGATTATCTTTCAATAAACGGTTTTACATGTGAAATGCGGTGTAAACCTTTACTCTTCCTAGTACGCAGAGTTTCAACTTCAACGCAATTATCGTGTGGTATACGTCGTTAAACAATACTGGAATTTTTCTTAAGGTTAGCGTCTATGTCATTTTTCTCTGAGCCAGCCGGCGCAGGTGGCTGCCTGCGGTGCGGGTCATTGTCTGTTTCTTTGTTGGCGCGCGTCGTTACTGGGATTAGGAGGCCTAACTTCCACAAATTCGCCTTGCCGAGAGGGCCCAGCTCTGTTTAAAGCTCGCCAGTTCTGATGGAATTCAGGTCTGTCGTTTTGTCGGTAGTTTACACAGTTTCTTTCGTGTCGGTCACGTGGTGGAGAATTTCTCCCTGAATCGTAACTGCGCGCTGAACTGTTGCGTCTGAAATTATTCTGTCTCCCTTGATAATAATAGTTCTGATTACCATATTGTCTGTTTCTCTGATTGTCTCTGTGATAGTCATTACTACGGAAATGCGATCTTTCTCTGTAACTATTATTACTCTGCCAGCGGTTGTCATATGGGTGGTGTCTGTTTTGGTCACGATTTGCGTTGTAAGAATAGCCTTGTCGCGTCCAGTTATTATTTCTTTCATCGCGGAATTGCGACTGATGTAATCTGTAATTATTGTGCTCCTGCGTTCCGCGATTGTCAGTGTCACTTTCCAGTTCTTGTAACAGTCCCTGAAAAGCTTCAATGTCGTCTTTGCAACGTCCTGCCAAAATAATATGTCGCAAATGTTCAGGCAGTTTGATTAAGCAAATTCGGATGAGTTCTGAGGGGCTGTATGGGTTTGACAGGTACTGATTCTTGTGCAACATGTCTTCAAAATATTTCACAAGACTGGAGAATTCAGATTGTTCGAAATGTTTCATCATTATGATACCATGTTTTACGCGGTCTTGTGTGGCTTGAGACCAATACGCTGAGAGGAAGGCATGGTAAAATTCTCCTTCATTGTGGCAATCGTGAATGACCGATCGCATTCTTACAGCTGGTTCATTCTCTAAGTAGCCACACACAAATTCTAATCTGTGTTCCAACGACCAGTTGGGAGGAAAACAATGAGAGAATTGATGGAGCCATGCTTGTGGATGAATGTCGTTGCCAGAATTCTTAAATGTTTTGAATTTACGTGTAGTAATGAACAGCTTATAGTCAAAATCGTCATGTCGGCGAGTCGCATATCGGTCATTGTTAGGTCGTGTCGGCCGTTCCATCTCAAAATTCGGTGCACATTGCCAATTTCTTTCATAACTTCCGAAATGCCCTGTGTTATTATTTTGCGGCTTTTCCGTGTTTCTAAGTCCCTCTTCCCGTGTTGGAGCGCGAGTGTCCTCTGAAATACGTAATTCTTGTATTACCTGTGTCAGCTGATCTTGTACTTCCCGGATTTCTCTTTGGTGTTGTGTATTAATTTGATTCTGATTTTGTTTGAATTTTCTGATTTGTTCATACTCTTCTGTGTCAGTGAAGGCTACGGGTCTTGTGTCATTCAGATCATCATCTACCTTTGTAGATAAGTTAGTGACCTGATCCGAAAGTTCGGCTACTTTCTCCGATAGTGTACTTATTTCTTCAGTGTGTTTTTCTGAACCAAGTTTCAGAATATCTACTGTGTCCTTAAAGTTTTCCTGAGTTTTTGCAAGTTGCGTAACCGAATCGGTAGATGCAACTGAGTCAATTTTAGCCCACAAGGTCTCATGATTTTCATGAACAATGGTTTGCAGTTCTTTTATGGCTGCTTCGTGATTCTGTAATGCATTTTCATGCCGCGAAAAAATAGGTTGAAAATGCTCACAAATTTGTGTTTTTACGTCATTACAGACTTTTTGACATTTCGATTCAATGTTATGTAACTCAGTAGTTAAATCTTCACGTGTTTGTTCAAGCGTGGTGTGAAGATTTTGTTCCATTGCGTCTAACTGTTGCTGTGTTTGTCTCTGGTGTTGTTCCATTGTGTCTAACTTTTTAAGATTTTGTTCCACTGTGTCTAACTTTTTAAGATTCTGTCCCATTTGTCTCTGATTTTGTTCCATTTGTTGCATTAATTGCAATAATAATGTATTAGTGTCTGGAATCTGTTTCTCTACGCTTTTCGGCAGTGCATTTGCACCGGCAACATTCACATTTTGACAAGCAGAAAATGTGTCTTGACTTATTTGAGAAAACGGTGATGACCCAAAACCTGAATCTACAGTATTTGCGAAATTGTGTCCTGTCATTTCGGATTTCTGAGGCGAGCTGTTGCCGACCGATCGATCGATAATGCTTCCCTGTTCACTACCTGTTTCACTGTCTACACCATTGTTTGCAGCCCGCTCCATTTCCCTATGCACAATTACCAAATTACTACTTTGAACATCAGTTAATTCATTACTCGGTGGCGCTAACACACTGCTTTCATTTTCACTGCCATTTCTCAGTTTACTTTGGAGCCTAGTATTACGTTTTTCACACGCCATAATTGTCACAATATTTCACACGATAACACAGAAAAGCACAATTTGAAGAGCAAAATAAAATAACATAGCAATGGAAATAATGTCTACTTAATTGCCAGCGCAGCTGCGAAATACTTGGTGCAAATCTACATGCATGCCACAACTGTTTTACTGTACAACAATGAAAGGCTACAACTACAAAGGGGATTCTCTCTACAATTACGCGCTAGCAATAAACAAAAGCTACACTAAATACACAAACTACAAGAAAAAATCAGAAGATTCCAGTGAGGTATCCTAGGCTAAGGGTCGACATATGAAACGTCCCCTTTGAACAATTCTACATGACTGTGCTTAACCTCCCCTTTGAACAATTATACATGACTGTGCTTAACCTGACACACAATATTTTGTTAGCGCAACGCAATCTGACTTTCAAAATTCCCTGCAAAAGAATGGCCCTGACTAACATTAAACTATACCTTTCACAAATCACTTACCTCACAAAAATCTTCGCTGCTCAAGCTACTGCAATACAGCGAGCGCCACTACTGCCAGCTAAATAAAAGATTCAAACTATGGAAGGCACTAACTACTGATAGGGATAGTTAGAAAATGAAAGATATTAATAGAGAACAAACAATGTATTTACCTTGATATCATCATATATAAATATAGCAGTTCATGACAAATTACAAAACTCCGCCATCTCTCTCCCCACATCCACCACTGCTGGCGGCTCACCTCCAACTGCGCAACGCTACGCGTTGTTCACAGCCAGCTGCCTAACACTACAATGGCGAGAATTACAACAATGCAAAGCAGCCACAGACTGCACACAGCACAGCCAGTGATTTTCATATTGAGTGCTATTGAGTGCTACGTAATGTTGCCAATAAGAAAACATAAACAGCCTACTTACATAGAGAAAACATAAACAGCCTACTTACATAGAGAAAACATAAACAGCCTACTTACAGTGTCAACACCACAAATATGGATGTCAGCTCCAATACTACCAATATATATTTATGGCCCCTCGATGTGTTGGGTAATGGTCCCATTAAATCCATCGCTGCCATATGCCTTAGTTTCTCAGAAACAATTGGGTATAAAGGAGCCTGGGTTCCTACAGTTGTGGATTTCGCCTTTTGGCAGTATTTACAGGTGGCTAGTACTTTCCTTATAGGTTTCTCCATGTTTTTAAAACAGCTGACACTCCTCATTTTCATGAAATATTTTCGTGGACCGAAATGTGCGTAACTTAGGTCGGCCGGCCGTCGCTGTAATATGCAGCAGCACTCAGGTGCCCCGACCGTCCGTCTTGGCTACATCCTGTGTCAAGTATAACCAACACACCTGTGCGGGCTTTTCCATCCAGGGCTTGAGTTACCCTGCCGTTTCATTTCCACTGGCATTCCAACCTCTACTAGTATAGTCAATCATTCACTACACCAATTTGATAATAAAGCCACTCCATGACCTTTCTTGCAATAAGCGTTAACAACTATTTACAAAGTGTATGTGACAATGTCAGTCCTCTTTAAATATTCATATATATGATGTACAACCTATAAAATAATACCTAATTTCAGTTGTAAATCACGGCAAAGTATGTAGATGAGTGCTTGTAAGGTGCGAAATTATAGCCACCTTACAACCTACGTTGCCTTATTACATACCCTGATAATCCAAAACATTAGGACCATTGCCCACCGCGGCGTTACATGGCGCCTGCGGCGTTGCGGGCACGTCACGCGGTAACAAAAGTATGTAGGTGGAGCAGATTGGCCTGCAAATGTGGAAATCCACTGAGATAAGCGATTTTGACAGAAGGCAGATTATTATTACGTAGAGCCCGTGAGCGAGAATCTCGAAAACGGCGCAGCTGGTCGAATGTTCATGTGACACTGTCTTGAACATCTACGGAAAGAGGCAGAACGACAGTGAAACTACAACTAGACGCTAAATGGTTGGACGGCCATGACTCTTCACAGAACGTGGGGTTCGGAGGCTTGTCTGCTCTGTAAAGTGGGATAGATGGTTGTCTGTGGCATTTCAGCCGAAAGAGCACAATGCTGGTGCACACACAAGTTTTCCGGAGCACACTATTCATCGTACATTGTTGAACACAGCAGGGCCCCACTACGTGTTCACATGTTGACCCAACGACATCGTCAGTTAAGATGGTTCAAATGGCTCTGAGCACTAAGGGACTTAACTGCTGAGGTCATCAGTCCCCTAGAACTTAGAACTACTGAAACCTAACTAACCTATGGACGTCACACACATCCATGCCCGAGGCAGGATTCGAACCTGCGACCGTAGCGGTCACGCGGTTCCAGACTGTAGCGCCTAGAATCCCTCGGCCACCCCGGCCGGCAGTTAAGGTTGAAATGGGCACAGGACCATCGGGATTTGACCGTCGATCAATGAAAACATGTCTGCTCTTCGGGTGAACCACATTTTTGCTACACTAGGTCGATGGTCGGCTCCAGAAACGCCGCCATCGAGGTGAAAGGCAGTTCGAAACGTGCAGCGCGACACGGATACAGGCTAGTGGGAGCAGTATTCTGCTATGGGAGACATTCTGCTGCGTTTGCATGGGACGTTCGTAATAATCGAAGACACATTGACAGCTGCGAACCAACTGCATCCCTTCATGCTTGAGGTCTTCCTCGACGCCGATGCCATCTTTCATCTGTGTCTCGGAGTCAAAACCGTGCTACAGTGCTTTGAGGGGCAGAATAGTGAACTCAATTTGATATATCGGAGACCAAATTCGTCTATCTGGGTCGCTATAGGACACCATCACCGCTTACGCAAATCTTCGGCCGTTATTTACGCTTATTTCGTAACATGTGCCACGTGCCTCCACAAACGTATCATCAAACTGTCGGATCCGTGGTACGCAGAACGAGTGATTTATTTCGTTCCAAAGACGGACAAATAAGTTAGTAAGCAGGAGGTCATAATGTTTTGGTTCATCAGTGTAAATTGAAATCTGTAACGGCATGATATTGTGAGTTTGGCTGCCGAGTTAGTAAATGATGCTCGCAAGCTATAAAAACATATACTGTGGTTTTATGTATATTTATACAACAAATATGAATGCAGATGGTGACAGATATCACGAAAATAACTACAAATAATAGCTAAAAATTTTCACCTAGCAAAATTATGTATGTAGATAAAATGAGTCGTTAACTTGCAAACCTAGCTCACAGGTACATGACTTTGTAGCAGTTGGGAAGCTACGTAATAACGTGAAGAAGGTACTACAGGAATTAATATTCTACGTCAGAGGGCAATAATCACAACAGACGTAAAATGTTTTTAGGTCCAATTTTCTTTCCAGTAATTATTACGTAAAACATGTTTGCATTTACACTGAGGTGAAGAAAAGTAAAGGGATAGCGACATGCATATGTACAGATGGCTTTAGTATCGCGTACGCAATGTATGAACAGTGATTTTAGCAGAGCTGGCATTTGTACTCAAATTATTCAAGTGAAAAGGTTTCCCACGTGACTATGGCCACACGGCAGACGTTAACAACCTGTGACCGCGGAATGGTAGTTTTCCCTAGAAGCATGGGACATGCCGTTCCAGAAATCTTTAGGTAATTCAGTATATCGAGATCCACAGTGTCAAGAGTGTGCCGAGAATGCGAAATTTTAGGCATACCTCTCACCACGGACAACACAATAGCCGACAGCTTTCACTTAACGACCGAGAGCAGCAGCGTTTGCGTATCTATTAGGACAGTTCAGCGAAATTTAGTGTTAATGAGTTATGGCAGTAGACGATCGACGCGAGTGCCTTTTCTAACAGCACGATATTGCCTGCATCGGCTCTCCTGGGTTCGTGACCATATCGGTTGGACCCTAGACGACACGAAAACCGTGGTCTTGTCAGATGAGTCCTATTTCCGTTGGTAAGAGCTGATGCTAGGATTCGTGTATTGCGCAGATCCACGAATCCATGGTCCCAAGCTTTTCAACATTTGGAGCCATGCAAGGACGTCGTGTTTCCAAACAATGATGGATTTTTTGTGGATGACAATGTGTCATGTCTCCGGGACGAGCCTGGTCTGAAGAACATTCTGAACAATTCGAGCGAATGGACTGCCACTCAGACATGACTCCCATCGAACATTTACGGGAGATAATTGAGAGATCAGTTTGTGCTCAAAATCCCGCACCGGCAACACTTTCTTAATTATGGACAACGATAGAGGTATCATGGATCAATATTTCTGTAGAGTACTTCCAACGACTTGTTCAGTCCATGGCACGTCTAGTTGCTGACTATGCCACGCAAAAGGAGGTCCGACACGATATTAGGCGGTGACCCATGACTTCTGTCACCTCAGTGAAGAACAGAATATAAGTATCCCTGAAGAAGGTATAAAAGCGCCGAGACAGGTTTTCACATTAAGAATTGTTGTCTGTATAACAGTCAGCTCTGAATATCCATAAGAAGACATGATTATTCAACGGAAAAGCTCAAAGACAGGGAACATTCACACACTTTCCCCGTGTAATCAAGTGGTTAGGTTCAGCAGAGTTGCGTTTGTACTGCATTTAGGCGAGTTTCAGTGTATACATGGGAGCTCCAATACTATCACTAGATTTCGGCATCGACTACTCTAAAAGTAAACATCCCATTGGGGTGATGCTGTGTTGCTAAATATTTACAAAACTAAACTGCATGGAGCTGTATCACTTGCATGTTGTATGCACTCCGATTTGGCTAACTGTGACAAAATGACGCGATTTTTATAATGGGTTTTGTGCCACATAGACGGGGCATTCTGTCTCCAAAATTTAGCGGTTATTTAAAAATCCTCAATATATGAAGTCAGCTTTGTGTCCATAGCACACTCTGGTTGCATTGTCAGCCGCTATGTAGTGTCGGTGGTCGATCACGGCTATTATCACGATCAAGACTAATTAGAAAATAATTTCTCAAGCAATCTAAGAATAAAGAAATGTGGGGACAGGCTGAGGCGACTGAGAATGTAACGGACGGCACAAACAGTATATTTGATGCTGTGTGTGTGCAAAGAACTAAAGATTAATATTAAATTATTTAATATATTTTCTTTATTCAGTTGTTTCCCTTGATCCGAAGAGCGATTCATGTCCTCTCTTACACTTGACTACATACTTTGCATTTGTAATACAGACATGCAAACCTGGACATAGCTGCTAACTAAAAACCATGACAGTATTTTATCGAATTACGCTACATATAACTTGAGGGAGTAAGAAAATATAAAATAAAAAACAATAAAGGTAAAGGAAACAAATAAAAAGAAGACTAGTAGCTAGAATGCCTTAGGAACTCAGAGAAACAGTACGAGAGGCTGCACACCCTGACACTCAGTAACTCAGTGCCAAGGAAAGGTTAAGCTACCGCTATTTCAAGAGTATAGCTACTAGTCTGATTTTGAACCTAAAGAAAAGAAAACTACATCAACATCTGTAGGCCGCAAGCTACCTAACTGTGTCTTCTGTAATGTCCCGTGGACGTTGAGGTCATTAGAGATGGAGCAGGAGGTGGTACTGGGAAATGATGGGGAGGGTAATAAACATTGCCTTGTTCAGTGGAATCATTCCGGTAAAAGATGTTATTTAAGGAAGTCATGAGAAAGCGAAGTTTGAAAGATCGTATTGGTGTTTTCACCACAAGTGGCACATGATAGAAGCGTCTTTTCATGCCCAAGGTTATCCATTTAAACCTACCAGGCAGCTGCTGGCAAATGTTTAATCTATATGACACCATATTTGCCAAGAGGCTTCCTATCACTGTGCTGAATCGTTGCCACGTCGATTTGCTGTCCTCCGTTGAGGAGGAGGAAACCCTACAAAAATAGAATACCCGTGTATTAATCGCTTTTCATTGCTGTCTAGTGTTCTTATTCTGCCTCTCCAGTATACTGTAAATTCAGAAAACTCAGCCGGCCGAAGTGGCCGTGCGGTTAAAGGCGCTGCAGTCTGGAACCGCAAGACCGCAACGGTCGCAGGTTCGAATCCTGCCTCGGGCATGGATGTTTGTGATGTCCTTAGGTTAGTTAGGTTTAACTAGTTCTAAGTTCTAGGGGACTAATGACTTCAGCAGTTGAGTCCCATAGTGCTCAGAGCCATTTGAACCAGAAAACTCAAGGAAGTCACAGTCTTAAGAAAGTGTCGTGGTGGTTAATTGCTGTCTCGTGGTTCGCTCACAGATGAATGCAAGTCGGTAATTACTTGCTTCCTGAGGAAGAGCTGAAGTGCCCTTCAAGCAGTTCGTTACCCGACAGAAAAGAGTCCGACAGAAAAAAGTTTACTTACCATAACTTTGAAAAGATTATTCTCTCGCGTTATTAAAATGTGCAGACACAAAGAAAAAAACTCGATCCTGGCGCTTATCTCTCTTTTTTAAACATTTGTGTCTTGTCAGATAACATTTTCATTCGATATATTTCAAGAGATAAAAAATGGGTGCCCGAATCGACTCAAGTAACCACTAAGAGTCAAAAGACGGTATGTACCGGTATGATTTTTTAAAATTTATGTATAACGTTCACTCGTCAACATATTTTTAGTCTGTTTTGATATAGCATGGACATGAAAAAACAGGGAATCAACTGAGAAGGGGAATACGCTGATGCGTAGAACTTAAGGACGAAAGTAACTTTCACATGATGTATCACTGCCAAGTAGTATAGCCCAATAAACTTTCGCCATACGTAGAAAGAGCTGCTACAGAATATTAGTGAAGGTAATTGAAAGAAATACCCAGTGAGACGAACTTTTATTCAAAGACAATAACTATGCTACAGTAACAGCCATTTATGATGGTGCTCTGGCCGTTACAGAAGGCTGGACATGGTTCTTAATAGGCTGTGTGATCACCATGGACGGCAATGCATGCTCTGCAACTTGCCCCCTTGCCGGCCTCTAGATTTGTAAGCAGTCCTTGTAGCAGTTCGCTCCATTCCTCCACCAGCGCAATAGAGAAGTGCTGAATAGCCGTTGGCGCGTGCTGACGTGCTGCATAACTCTCCCCAACGCATCCCATACGTGCCCGTTGGGATTTGAGTCGAGGGAATCGGCAGGCCAGTCCATTCGGCGAAAATCCTACAGTTCCAAGAGCTCCTCCACTTCTGCTATTCGATGCGATCGCACACTGTTAGCCATGAAAATGAAGTCAAGGCCGACGAAACCCTGAAAGACGCATATGCTGAATGTGTACAGTGTCACAATAACGTGGACCGCCGATAGCACCGTATTCAGATACATTATGCCTCCCCACGCCGTAACATCTGCACCAGAAAACGAAATGGTTGAAATGGCTCTGAGCACTATGGGACTTAACATCAGAGGTCATCAGTCCCCTAGAACTTAGAACTACTTAAACCTAACTAACCTAAGGACTTCATACACATCCATGCCCGAGGTCGCGCGGTTCCGGACTGAAGCGCCTAGAACCGCTCGGCCACCACGACCGGCGCACCAGCAAAACGATCATGTTCTTGGGTCATTACGAACCTCGTCGAATACATGTGCGATGCTTTGGAGAGACGTATTGCAGTACACCCACCATGCACCAACGACCATCCAGCACTTGTCAAACGCACTGATCGAGGAACGGAATGCTCTACCATAAGGAATCCTTACCAGCCTTGCGCCGAGGAAGGGAGCAAGTTGCAGAGCATGCATTGCCGTCCTTGGTGATCACACATCCTATTAAGAACTATGTTCAGCCTTTTGTAACGGCCGGAAGACCACCATAAATCACTGTTCCTATAGTGCAATTGTTGTATTTGAATAAAAGCTCGTCTCACTACGTATTTCTTTCAGTTACCTTTAGTACTATACTGTAGCAGCTCAGTCTAAAAGTACGATATAAGTTTCAGCGAGCTGTACTACTTAGCAGTGACACATCATGCGAAAGTTACTTTCGTCATTAAGTTTATCACATTAGTGTATAATGAGTATGGTGAGTTTATATAAAATTAACAGAAACTACAAGACTGATGAGCTTTCTATACCAGTGTCATTTGATAATCCTGAAAAACTTCTATGAAATGTCTGGAAATTTTGTCATACAGCGTTGTTGCTAGTAAAAGTAGTTTTTGTAGCGGTTCTAAAGAAATTATTTAGTTAATTACTGGCAGTACTTTAAGCGGTAATCTCCAGGTCGTAATGGTGTACCCACGTTTCTTCTCCTGTCATAATTGATTGGAGAAAGGCGTCACCTTCATTCTCGTAAAGCGAGAGGAGTTCCTGGCAAATTTCAGGTCTGTGCACTTTCATTTCAGGAGTCAGCATCCGGGGTACTCATCGTGCACAGATCCTCCTATAGCCAAGCAAAGCAATAATGTGACCCATACGTTTTTGTGAAATGCCAATTGTGCTTTCAGTTTCTCTCTGAGTGATACCATGATCGTCCTGAATCAATCTGTCAACATTTTGCTTGTGAAACTCGGTGGTTGCTGTCATAGGACGTCAAACTCTTTGTTTGTCACGCGCGTCAGATGTTCCCGCCTCAACATCTTCAAACTTAATCGCCCAACGACCCCAGTACTCACATTAACACAATCACCATAAACTGTTTTCATTCTCTGATAAATCTCCTTTGGGATGACACCTTCCGCTGTCAAGAATTCAATTACTGCACGTTGCTTAAATCGCGTTGACCGACCGTCTGCGCAGGGTTCCACACTTTACACTGTAACAACACAACCGTTCAATGCTAAGGCTTCCTACCAACTGGAGCTGTAGAGAAGAGGCTACGCAACAAGCCAGTACCTGCCGCATACCAATGCTACCAACTGTTGAAGAGTTACGAAGGTGGAGGAATTACTAGATTAGATTAGTAATTGTTCCATAGATCATGAATACGACACTTCGTAATGATGTGGAACGTGTCAGGTTAATAAAAAATGTCTATACAAGATATTACATTACACAAAATATTACATGACACTTAATATTTTTAATTTTTTTGTGGGGGTTGGGGAAATTACCCACTTACTGTATCCAAAAACTCATCTAATGGGTAGAAGGAGTTACCATTAAGAAATTTTTTTAATTTCCTTTTAAATGCTATATGGCTATCTGTCAGACGCTTAATGCAATTAGGTAAGTGACCAAAGACTTCTGTGGCAGCATAATTTACCCCCTTCTGAGCCAAAGTAGTGAGTAGTGAAGATCATCCTTTCTCCTTGTGTTGTAGCCATGTACACTGATATTTCTTTTGAATTCGTTCGGATTGTTAATAACAAATTTCATAAGTGTATATATATATTGTGAGGCTACAGTGAAGATCTCTAGCTCTTTAAATAAGTGTCTGCAGGATGATCTTGGATGAGCTCCAGCAATTATTCTGATTACACGCTTTTGTGCAATGAACACTCTTTTACTCAGTGATGAGTTACCCCAAAATATGATGCTATACGAAAGCAGAAAATGAAGATACGCATGGTAAGCTAATTTACTGAGATGTGTATCACCAAGATTTGCAATGACCCTAATGGCATAAGTAGCTGAACTCAAACGTTTCATCAGATCCTCAGTGTGTTTTTTCCAGTTCAACCCCTCATCAATGCATACCTAGAAATTTTAAATATTCTACCTTAGCTAACGATTTCTGATCGAAGTCTATATTTATTAATGGTGTCATTCCATTTACTGTGTGAAACTGTATGTACTGTGTTTTGTCAAAGTTTAATGAGAGCCCATTTGCACAGAACCACTTAATGATTTTATGAAAAACATCATTTACAATTTCACTAGTTAATTCATGTCTGTTGGGTGTGATAGCTATACTTGTATATCAGCAAAAAGTACCAGCTTTGCATCTTCGTGAATATAGAATGGCAAGTCATTAATATACAGGGTGATTCAAAAAGAATACCACAACTTTAAAAATGTGTGTTTAATGAAAGAAACATAATTTAACCTTCTGTTATACATCATTACCAAGAGTATTTAAAAAGGTTTTTTTTCACTCAAAAACAAGTTCAGAGATGTTCAATATGGCCCCCTCCAGACACACGAGCAATATCAACCCGATACTCCAACTCGTTCCACACTCTCTGTAGCATATCAGGCGTAACAGTTTGGATAGCTGCTGTTATTTCTCGTTTCAAATCATCAATGGTGGCTGGGAAAGGTGGCCGAAACACCATATTCTTAACATACCCCCATAAGAAAAAATCGCAGGGGGTAAGATCAGGGCTTCTTGGAGGCCAGTGATGAAGTGCTCTGTCACGGGCTGCCTGGCGGCCGATCCATCGCCTCGGGTAGTTGACGTTCAGGTAGTTACGGACAGATAAGTGCCAATGTGGTGGCGCTCCATCCTGCTGAAATATGAATTGTTGTGCTTCTTGTTCGAGCTGAGGGAACAGCCAATTCTCTAACATCTCCAGATACTGTAGTCCAGTTACAGTAGCACCTTCGAAGAAAAAGGGACCAAAAACTTTATTGGCTGAAATGGCGAACAAATGTACAACTAAATGAAACTTTATAGCTCCCTTAATTCGCCGACAGATAGTGCTTAGCTCTGCCTTTTGTCGTTGCAGAGTTTTGAATTCCTAAAGTTGTGGTATTCTTTTTGAATCACCCTGTATATTAAGAACAGAAGAGGACCCAAGACTGAACCTTGCGGCACCCCATTTTTGATTGTTCCCCCGTTTGAGAAATCACCAGTTTTTTGCATATTATGTGAACTGCTTATTTCAACTTTCTGCACTCTTCCAGTTAGGAGGATTTAAACCATTCGAGGACTGTCCCATCCATACCACAGCACTTGAGCTTATCTAGAAGTATTCCATGATTTACACAATCAAAAGCCTTTGATACATCACTAAAAATCCCTACGGGTGACTTCCGGTTACTCAGAGCATTTAATATTTCATTAGTGAAAGTATATATAGCATTTTCCGTTGAAAAACCTTTCTGGAAACCAAACTGACATTTTGTTAAAACTTCATTTTTACAAAGGTGTGAAGCTACTCTACAATTTATTACTTTCTCAAGAATTTTGGATAAGGCAGTCAGAAGAGAGATAGGGCAGTAGTTGTTGACAAGACATATCCCATTTTTTATGCAGTGGTTTAACAATGGCATACTTCAGTCTATCTGGGAAAATACCCTACTTCAGAGAGCTATTACATATGTGGCTAAGAATCCCACATATTTCTTGGGAACAAGCTTTTATTATCCTGCTAGAAATGCCATCAATTCCATGTGAACTTTTATTCTTGAGAGAGTTTATCATCTTCCTAATTTCAGAAGGAGAGGTGGGTGGAATTTCTATTGTATCATATGGTGTGGGTAAGGTCTCTTCCATTAACTGTGATGCTTCTTCTAATGAACATTTAGATCCTATTTTCTCTACAACATTTAAAAATGATTATTCAAAATGTTTTCGACTTCTGGCTTGTTGTTTATCAAGTTTCCATTCGCTTTGATGGTGATGCCGTCATCCTGTACTCTGGTTGCCCTTTCTCCCTTGAAATAATATTCCAAATTGTTTTAATTTTGTTATCAGAGTTATTAATCTCAGACATGATGCACATGCTTCTGGACTTTTTAATAACCTTTCTTAATGTAGCACAGTTGTTTTTATAATATTTGGCTGTTTCTGGATCATTACTCTTTCTTGTTGTTAGACACAGTTCCCTTTTGTGGTTACAAGATATGGTTCGATTCCCGGCGGGGTCAGTGATTATCTCTGCCTCGAGATGACTGGGTGTTGTGTGTCTTTCATTATCATTTCATCGTCATTGACTCGCGAGTCGCCGAAGTGGCGTCAGCTAAAAAGGACTTGCAATACGGCGGCCGAACAATCCCGCATGGGGTCTCCCGGCCAACAATGCCATACGATCATTTTTTTTTCATTTTTATTCCTTTAGTAAGCCAAGGTTTTTTGCATGGTTTCTTATAACTAGATTTAACTACTTTCTTTGAGAAACAGTTTTCAAATTCTCTTACAAGTGTATCATGAAATAAGTTATATTTTAAATTAGCATCACGTTCCTTGTACACCTCATCCCAGTCTAACTGCTGAAGATTTCCTCTGAAATTTCTAATTGTTGAGTCATTAATTGAACGCACAACTTTGGAGGGTAGTTTTGAATTACTGAGTGGAGGTATGTCATATACTGTAACTAGCTGAGCACCATGATCAGAAAGGCCATTCTCAACAGAACAGGAATTTATGTTTTTAAACCCATCTTGGTCTTTAAAAGTGTTATCTACCAATGTTCTGCTGTCCTTTACTACCTAAGTAGGAAAATTAGTCACAGATGTCAAATTGAAAGAACCGAGCAAGACTTCCAGGTCATTCTTCCTATTACACTCTTCCAGTGAATCAACATTGAAGTCGCCACAAATAATAAGTTGCTTTCCCCTATCTGACAGGTAGCACAACAAGGCATCCAAGTTTTCCAGGAATAAATGAAAGTTTCCTGAAGGGGACCTATATACTGTTACAATTATAAAAGAGCCCTCCTTCAGTTTAAGTTGACCGGCACATGCTTCTGTATGTTGCTCTAGACAAAACTTTTTTGTATCTAAGCTTTTTACACAGTGGTAACTATTGACATATATGGCAACTACTACTCTCACCTTATTCTCTCTACGCATATGTGCAGCTAGTTTATAACCATGTGTCGTGCAGTCATCAAGGATACACGTGTGGGCCTTCGGCTGCGAAAGTCTATACCTATGATATTTCATTGAATGGTTCGAATATCGAGAATTGTTTCTGGCCCAACATTGAAATCTGCAGCCATTTGCGGAAGGGTTGTATTTCTGTCACGTTGAACGATTCTCTTCAGTTGTCGTTGGTCTCGTTCTTGCAGGGTCGTTTTCCGGCCGCAGCGATGTCTGAGATTTGATGTTTTACAGGATTCCTGCCGGTCGAAGTGGCCGTGCGGTTCTAGGCGCTACAGTCTGGAACCGAGCGACCACTACGGTCACAGGTTCGAATACTCCCTCGGGCAAGGATGTGTGTGATATCCTTAGGTTAGTTAGGTTTAATTATTTCTAAGTCTAGGGGACTGATGACCTCAGATGTTAAGTCGCATAGTGCTCAGAGCCATTTGAACCGGATTCCTGATATTCACGGTACACCCACGAAATGATCGTACGGGAAAATCCCCACTTCATCGCTACCTCGGGGATGCTGTGTCCCACCGCTTGTGCACCGACCGTAACACCACGTTCAAACTCACTTGAATCTTGGTAAGTTGCCATTTTAGCAGCAGTAACTGCTTTAACAACTGCACCAGACACTTGTCTTATATAGGCGTTGCCGACCGCAGCGCCGTCTTCCACCTGTTTACGTATCTCTATATTCGAATACGCAAGCCTGCACCAGTTTTTTCGGCTCTTCAGTGTATGATACAGCCCGCCATCGAAACAACTGCTACAATGAGTTCTTGCTAACGCTACTTTCATATTTGTTGTAGAACTTCAAAACATATGACCCATCCAGGATTCCAACCTATGTTCTATTTATGCGTACTCATATGAGCTACTCGTTACGCCATAAAGTGAGTCCTAATGCTGAATATCTTGTAGAGCACAAATCAACTCTAAGATCTGCCAAGAATAATGTTATTGTGCTTTGGCTCGTGGTTCATGGCTGATAACTGACGATCTAGATATGAGATACGGACACATTTGCAAAAGTTCTACTATTCCTTAGTTTTGAGCGATTTTAATGATGTTGCAGGGAGCAGGGAAACGAATATACGTCCTTGCACATATCTTGATATTTAATGATTTTTAAATAACAGATATTTTTTGAGAATATTGACTGCGATTTTAATGTTGTAATCACTCAGAATAACAACAATCCGAAACATGTTTTTAAGACAGGAAAATAGTCTGTTGTAGAAGAATAATTAATTTCGAGTCTCACCGATTAATCAGTTGGGATGAGCTCTTTTATTTCTTCTGATACAGTACAATATCCACTACTGGCCATTAAAATTGCTACACCACGAAGAGGATGATGCTACAGATGCGAAATTTAACCGACAAGAAGATGATGCTGTGATATGCAAATGATTAGCTTTTCAGAGCATTCACACAAGGTTGGCGCCGGTGGCGACACCTACAACGTGCTGACATGAGGAAAGTTTCCAACCGATTTCTCATACACAAACAGCAGGTGACCGGCGTTGCCTGCTAAAACGTTGCTGTGATGCCTCGCGTAAGGAGGAGAAATGCGTACCATCACGTTTCCGACTTTGATAAAGGTGGGACTGTAGCCTATCGCGATTGCGGTTTATCGTATCGCGACACGGCTGGTCCCGGCGGAGGTTCGAGTCCTCCCTCGGGCATGGTTGTGTGTAAGCTTAGGGACTGATGACCTTAGCAGTTAAGTCCCACAAGATTTCACACACATTTGAACTATTTTTCGCGACATTTCTGCTCGCGTTGGTCGAGATCCAATGACTGTTAGCAGAATATAGAATCGGTGGGTTCAGGAGGGTAATGCGGAACGCCGTGCTGGAACCCAACGGCCTCGTGTCACTAGTAGTCGAGATGACAGGCTGTAACGGATCGTGCAGCCACGTCTCGATCCCCGAGTCAACAGATGGGGACGTTTGCAAGACAACAACCATCTGCAAGAACAGCTCGACGACGTTTGCAGCAGCATGGACTATCAGCTCGGAGACCATGGCTGCGGTTACCCTTGACGCTGCATCACAGAGAGGAGAGCCTGCGATGGTGTACTCAACGACGAACCTGGGAGCACGAATGGCAAAATGTCATTTTTTCGGATGAATCCAGGTTCTGTTTACAGCATCATGGTGGTCGCATCCGTGTTTGGCGACATCGCGGTGAACGCACATTGGAAGCGCGTATTCGTCATCGCCATACTGGCGCATCACCCAGCGTGATGGTATGGGGTGCCTTGGTTACACGTCTCGGTCACCTCTTGTTCGCGTTGACGGCACTTTGAACAGTGGACGTTACATTTCAGATGTGTTACGACCCGTGGCTCTACCCTTCATTCGATCCCTGCGAAACCCTACATTTCACCAAGGTAATGCACGACCGCATGTTTCAGGTCCTGTACGGGCCTTTCTGGATACAGAAATTGTTCGATTGCTGCCCTGGCCAGTACATTCCCCAGATCTCACGTCTGGTCAATGGTGGCCGAGCAACTGGCTCGTCACAATACGCCAGACACTACTCTTGATGAACTGTGGTATCGTGTTGAAGCTGCATGGGCAGCTGTACCTGTACACGCCATCCAAGCTCTGTTTGACTCAATGGCCAGGCAAATCAAGGCCGTTATTACAGCCAGAGGTGGTTGCTCTGGGTATTGATTTCTCAGGATCTATTCACCCAAATTTCGTGAAAATGTAATCACATGTCAGTTCTAGTATAATATATTTGTCCAATGAATACCCATTTATCATATGCGTTTCTCCTTGGTGTAGGAATTTTAATGGCCAGTAGTGTATCTACACAGCTGTAGTAGTTTCAAGATGATCGTAACAAGAACAAAAGTCTGAAGAACAATGGTCAGAATAATTGTCATTCCAGATAACAACAAAAATTATATACAAGTCAGAGATGATAGCATTGCTCATCTCTCTCTGCAAGATTATAGCTTCTTTTATTTCCTACATACATCACACAGTGTCGAACAGTCACCAATAAAATTGCTCATATTAAGTTGTTACATTCGAATGGCCTCCTCAGGGAGTAGAGCAGATTGAGACACAAAAGGATGATGAACTGCTGCACAAACGTTTTATAGTTCACTATTTTAATAACGCACTGTTCATTTCTTTCAGCCTTTTCGATCACACGTCATAGGTATTAAGTTTTTGTCCAGTTGACCATTGTTCACGTTTGATATGATAATAATTATAGTTTCGCTACATCTATATTTATTGGTGATGATGTAGTTATAGTGTTGTGCAATGTTCACCGCGTTTCATCACAGTTCTCAGCACCGGAAAAAGACTACACTACCCTGGATTCTAACGTGTCTCTTCGTACGAGTATGGATGACCGAAAAAACTGCATCTATGCCTTCAGAATTGAGAAGTGCAATGAATGTGTCACTGTATATCAACAATACATGACTGAGTCTTGATGTCTATACATAAATCGTATATGATGACTAGATTTCACAAAACTTTTCTGTATCTCTCTCTCATTTGTTAGTCACACGTCTCGCATAGCACAAAATTTACAGTAATCGTCTTCTTCTTGTGTAGTCTTCTAGTGTCGTCTTGGCGTGAAGATGATAGGCGACTATGAAGTTGACGGGGAAGTCAACTGGATTCAGGATCGCAAAATGACTAGTTCAGGATGGGCACTGGACGTAGGTCTCGTCACAAATTGTGTGTGTTGTATTTGCGATTTCGTTATCTTGTTCTTATCCGCAGAGAGAATAAGATATGCGCCACGTTTAATTCTGTTCTACACTTTGTTTAGATGAGAAGTTTATTTTAATAGCAGGAAAAACGTTATGAAACATTTCCAGTGCAGCGAATATTACCGGCCTTTTCCTAACTGAGGAAAACAGTAACAGTAACAGGAATACTAAAGAAGTTAAAGCAGATTGTTTAATTCATGGAGCGCGCGCTGCAGCATGAGGAAAGTGTCTCACAGCGCTCCTGGCGGCCAGCGCGCGAACCTTGTTGACATGCGCCGGCCGATCACCTGATTAACTGAAGTATGTTTCGGCCGACATCCAACGTCGCTACAATCCTAACCTTCCTTCAGGTTTGTACAGGAGTCAGCTCGAGGATGGGACGTAGAACAATTGTAATAGGGCATTAGAATTTTTGAAAAATCAATTTCTGCGTCTGTAAGAAATGGATGATTTCTTATAGATAGTCCATTCTCAGTCGACGATTCTGTGGTACTTACAAAATTCGGATTCAGAGTTCATATCTGAGAATTTAAGAACTAGCAACATAGTCACTGTATATTATCTGGTCCGCATAAATCAGCTAAAACTTCGGATCGCAGTTGTTTTGAGTATTTTCGAACAACACTGAATGTCTTTATCACAGTTTTAAATAATAGTTATAGCACACCACTCGTAGAAAATTAATTTGATGTTCTATTGCAACACGACTATTCATAGGAGTTCGTGCAAATGGATTCGATCACAATCCATGAGATTGAGATTTCGTGACGGATCACATTACATTACGTGCCAGCACAGTCTTCATAAAATTACAGATCGAAAAGTCGTATAGATACACCAGTTTCAATAAAATTTGAAGCTTATAACTGCACAACGTTCGTACAGATAATTGTGTGTCTCTGAAAGTCATAGCACAGGGAAACAGTTCACAGAGTTGTTCTCTAAAAACACGTGTCTGAATGTCAGAAAACAGTCCCACAATCATTTCCGTTCATGCAAGTTCTTACATTCTTTGCTACAAGTAAATTAATACATATGGTATGGATACCTGCATGATATGCAGTTGTGGCTTAGTATGTACACTTTCATATACCTCTGTACTGACTCATGCCATGGGGATGGGTTTCCTAAAACGAAAGAGACAAAAAAAGAAAATACGCCCAAAGGAGTCGAATAGACACCTCGAAAATCTGTACAGATTAGCAACAGACAGATGTTTAAACACTTACTAAAATTATTAGTCACTGATTTTATAGATCGTGATGAAGGTACGTTCCCTCCACTTTGTTGTTATTTGGGTGACGTAATACAGTGGTTCTAGCATTATGTATTGAAATAATCCTGTAAGGTCCTGAGTAGATAAGTCACCGCTTATTCTTCTTCCTTTTAAGCAATGATGCTTTTGGATGGGACTTCAGCAGTACTTTTGTGCCCAATTGATATGTATGTTTTTTCTTCAATTGCCGCTCATAGTAAGTTTTGCTCTGGTGAGCTTATCTCTTCACTGTGGCTAATGCTTGAAGTATCTTAGTCTCCCGAAATTCTTCTAAAGCGTGTATCTTTGGTAAAAAATTAACACACTCATTGTTCTCTCTCTTATTAATCAATTCTCTTGGAGTAAACTCAGTTGATGAATGTGTTAAATTGTTAGCAATTTCTCCAATTTGCTGCAGACAATCCACCAACAATTTCTTTTTATGGTGGCAATGTGTACTAATAAATCTATTTACTTCAGAAAACAACCTCTTAATTGGATTAGCTTCCAGGTAGAATCTGGAAATTAAAATTTGTCTAATCCCGTTATCTCGTAAACATCTTCTCCATCTGTTGCCTGTAAAAGTGGATGCACAGTCAGACAACAAAACCTGTGGCTTTCCAGTATGCGGAATATGATCTGTTGTGAATCTGTGGATGATGGGTTGTGCAGTGAATGCTTTGACTTGATATAATTATACATATTTAGTGACTAGACCGTAGAATCCAATAATGTACTTGACATTTCCTCTAACATGAGGCAGGTCTCCCATTACATGCACTCACAACACGTAGTGGTTCTTCAAGAATAACTGAATGCAGTATTCCTCTGGACCGTGGCTCGAAGGTTTTGCCTTCTGACATATTTGATACTTCCTGATCGTGATTTACACAATTCTTCTTAGATTGGGAATATGGCGGTATCTTCCAATCTTTTCTGAGCATATATGCCCTCCACAACGCCCCCAAACTGTGTGTGTATGCCATATTAATTTCTGAACATAGTCTTGTGGAATGTAAACACACCAGGATGTATGCTGTAAAATAAGACATCATCATGCAATTGATACAGCTCATTTATCCTTGGTGAATTTTCTGCCTGAACCTTCTGAATGACATGATACGAATGAGGATCTGTTCATGGTAGGTGTGCCATGTTCCTCACATTCTAAGATATTCTCTTCGATTTTCTACATCCCTCATTAGCAAAACTTTAGATTCTGTTGTTCAGTGGTCTTTTATTTCCATAGGTTCAGTCAGTCCTTCTGGTACTCTTGATAGGGCATCTGCAATAATGTTCTCTTTGCCATGGACATAAAAAATTTCAAAAGTGTATTCTTGCAGAAGAAGCGTCCACTTAGCTAATCGATGATGTAAAAGCTTGCAATTATTCAGAGAGCTTAGTGCCTGGTGATCACAATATACACTACTATATTCTCCTGCTAGATAATAATGTAATTTTCGAAATGCCCATATAACTTCCAATGCTTGCAATTCTGTGGTTGTATAAGCTCGTTCGCAGTTAATGAGTGTTTGGCTTGCAAAAGATATGGTATGTACACCATCAGCTACTTGGATTTGAAATAGGCAAGCTCCTAATCCATATGGCGATGCATCTGTCATCAACTCAAAATCTAATGACATGTCTGGATGATGTAAGATAAGTGTATTGACAAGAGTAGTTTTAATATGTTAAATGCTATCTCACACTCATGAGTCCATTCCCATACATTATCTTCTTTAGTGAAGACAACAACGCTTCTGAAATTAAGACTTGATTTGGTATGAAATTACAATAACATTAAGCTAATCCTAAAATGCCTTCAAATGGATTCCATTATGTGGTGATGGTCCATTCTTTATTGCAATAATCTTTTTTGTAGGTAAAATCCCATGTGATGAAACCAGATTTCATAGGAAGTTGATATCAATTATTTCAAAATTTGATTTCTTGAGGTTGACAGTCAACCCTGATAGTCGGAAATTCTCTAGTACTCGTCTTAAAATCTCAACATGTTGCTCCCAAATAGGTGTTGCAATTAACATGTCATCCACAAATGGTGTGACCAGAACACAAAGTCCAGGTTCTAAGACAGTATCTAATGCAGAAATAAATACATCCAAGTTCGCATTAGGACAGTAAGTGTGGTAAACTGGTAACTGTGCCTCAAGTAAAAGAAAAGGTGGTATACTTTCTTCACTCCAAATCTAATGGGACGTGCCAAAATGAAAATTTTAAATCTCTTGCGGAAAAAATTTTCACACCAGAAAATTTTTGGATTAATCCCTCTATATTAGGAGATTGTGTTCTTACTGGAAGAATAATTTTATTTGTTTCTCTGGTATCCAGAACCAAGTGAACCTCCCATCTGACTTGGGTACCATGTGAACGGACTACAATAATGGCTATTGGATGGTTCGATAACGCGGCAGCTAAGTATTCACTTTATTCCTTAGTCGATGGCAGATCTCGGTGCCCAAGTAATGGAATACTACCTGTGGCAGTATGTTTTATGAGGTCTCATGTTTAAATGACAGACATATCCTCTTATAATATCTAGTTTGTCTTCAAACACCATGGCATGCTCCTGTAATGATTGCTTTCATTCATGCTTTTTCTGAGAAATTAGGGCATTAGTTTCAGTTACTTTTGTTAGTCTTCTCTAACATGCTTAGGCTAGAGTCTCTAGCCACTGATGTGATGATCTGCTATCATTCCAAGTAATGAATTTTACCACACTCCTTTGAAAATAACACCAAAGTAATTCCTGCTTCTGTAGCAGATTAATTGTCTGAGGTACTCCATCTGTAGTTAAAATGAGCTTAATATAGGCGAAGTCTATTATTGCCTTCATCTCTCTCAGTAACCCATGCCCCAAAATTAAGTCCACAACAAGAATAGGTACCACTAGGCACATGCATTCTGTAGCTCCGCTACCGAAGTCCATTTTGATTCTTATTTGGAGTTTAATTGAACGAGAGCGTCCTCCTATAGCACCAAGTATTTTGCAGTTCACCACAGGTAAGGCCGGCAAATTTGTCATTACTGTAATCTCTTCATAAGAGCTTGCGCCTTTGTCTAAGATTGCTATAACACTGAATGCATCAGTATTCAACCTAATAGGTGCTTGTGGCATGACAGTGTTTGTCAGCGTGCGTAATTCGTCCCTAATGTTAGCACCATGGTTGTACGTTATCATCCTAAGATTACTGTCACTGCCCCATTCACTAACTCCGACCAACCTTTCTGGGCTAAAGTTGGTCGGGTCGAGATTTCCTGATGTATATGTTCAGTGATGCTTGTTAATCTGCAACGTCAATAATAATTGATGATTCATTCCACCAATCATTGTGGTTTCATTTTGATTTGGTGGAATAATACTATTCTGATTCCATTGTGACGGTTCCTGGATTCTGTTCACAATCGGGTTTAAATCGCATATCAGGTTTCTTGTTCTCGTATTTGCATCCATGGTTTTTGCGTTTCCGTTTCTTTGATTATTGGCATTGTCAAATCCTGTGTTGAGCGAACCTGTTGGTTGGTTTGTATCAGCATTCGCATGTTGCTGATAGGTGTTTGTACATCCATTTCCATAATTCTTTTTATTTTTATTTTATTCGCTATGTCCTCTGCTGCTGTTGTCTCTGACTCTGGTGTCTTCCATTAACATATCTACGGCATCTACAGCAAGCAAAAACTCATCAAAATTGGTTTCACTGACATGCAATATTTTAGTTCTTATGTACAGTGGCAATTTTGCTTTCAATATTTTAATGAGGTATTGGCAGATATCGGTTCTGTTAAGTACTTAGTCTCGATGTATCTACTCAGTGTGCCTAAACGTGATCTGTAAGGTTCAGGGTTGTATATCTGCTTATTAATCCTCTCTTGTATCGCAGACGACCAGTATTCATGTTCAAACTCAGCACATGTATTGCAGGTTTCTGCTGCTTCAACTGCCCGTAAGCCTCCATATCCTAAAATGTGCCCACTCACATAACTGATTTGGTTTTCCGTCGACATTCTCGGTAAAACTCCTTTAAATTATTTAATAAAAACAATTGGGTGTACAGTCTTCTTTTCCGGATTAAAAGATGGAAACTGTTTATACTTAATTGCTCCTCCGTATGCTACACTGCGTAATGATTAACGTGATTTGTCGTTACATACACATGTGGTAAAGATTATATATGGACCTGTCCATTAGTTTTAAAATCTTGCTGTAATAAATGTGGACTATATCTATCGTTCACAGATCCGTTGTCCACGAAAACTGAACAGTTATCCTGGCAAGTGTGACATAAATAATTTACTTGCTTGCTTACATCTTCGACCTGCTTGCAAACTTCAAAATGGCAAATGGTTCAAATGGCTCTGAGCACTATGGAACTTGACGTCTGAGGTCAACAGTCCCCTAGACTTAGAACTACTTAAACCTAACTGACCTAAGGACATCACACACATCCATGCCCGAGACAGGATTCGAACCTGCGACCGTAGCAGTCACGCGGTTCAGGACTGAAGCACCTAGAACCGCTAGTCCACCGCGGCCGGCTTGCAATCTTCTTGCAAACTTCTAGCAAATTCCTGATCGGCTAAATCTCTGTATGACACCACATCCTTTAGCACAGACTGAACCTTTTGTTCAAGAGTATTAGTCAGCTGTGTGTCTTGCTCACCCAACCACTGCCGGAAAGAGTGTGAAAATTGTTCAGTTTTTTGCATGAGTTGCACTTTTATACTGTCACGCTGGCCCCGAGTCACATTATCTACTGATCGTGACAACTCAGCGACTATATACGACAGCTCTTCTTGGCCTAATTTAACATTTTAAAATTCAGATTTTAAAGTATTAAATGCATATGACAAATGCACATTCGGTGGATTAACTCGTTTTTGCGTTAGAAATATGTTGAATTGGACTATTGAGTACAGTTTGCGACTCTACTACTTGATTCTGCAATGCAGTTTTAGTTGCCTGCAATTCGGTTTCTAATTCAGTTTGACGCTTTTCAAATTATGTTTGAAATCCAGTTTTTAGCGCTATGTGATTATTCTGCAATTCTGTTCTTAATTTTGTTTTTAATTCTGTTGACATTTGTTCAGTACGCGCTAACAGCAACGTTCGCCCGCGGAACATTTTGTTTGTTCTGTTCTGCCATTTTAGCTTCCTGTCTTATTCTGCCCATAAAATTATTAGTATCTCACACAGATGGTGTGACACAGTTTATATTGCTTAAATTAATTGAAACTGGGTCCTCAGCAACACTATGCTGCAAAAACCTGTTTGCCTGTTACGCAATAGCACGCCACAAGCACTCTAATACCACTTACGTAGCGACAACGCCACGCAGATAGTTGACAATAAATTTTGATACTAGTTACGCCTAATCTACAAAAAGGAAAGTGCCTGTCTACAACCAGTTCTTCCCTACAACACCCGTAGAAAAGTCAGCAGAGATAGAGATGAAAATGTACGCCTACTTTTCATAGACTGCTACGTAGTGGACTGCTCTTACAATTCTTTTTCTCTCCAGCTTTCTGTTATGTACCCCTCTCCGTCAATAGTACTCGAGCACATGAGTACATGTTGTTGTTATCTGGAATATTAATTATTCTGACTATTGTTCGTCGAAACTGTGCAGTCCATTTTCTAGGCACCCTTAGATCCAGTCAAAGAGCTGGTTTGATATTCCGTCTGCTGGTATTGTGATCGTAACGATTTACCATTTTTCACTGAGTGGAATGACCCATTTGAGCAATGAACCAAAGACAGCGGGCTCGGCTATTGAGTCTAGATCTCAGGTCATATTCTACATATCTTCGAATGTGAACTCCTGTAGCTCATGGAGCTGTGGGTGTTCGCCATACGCGTAAAACCCTTACCTGGTTCGCGTTCGTACTGTTGCAGCTCTCGGCGGGACACAAAGAGGAGCACTCGACTGTCACGTCGTTGGATGGTATCGCTGGCAGCGAGGATTCCAGAGGCGGAGGCGCCTCTCTGCTGGAGGACTCTCCAGAGTAGCGACGCCCGCCTCCGAGGCTCGCACCGCACGCTCTTCACGCCGACAAAGCGAAACCCCCGACGACGAACAAACTCCCAGCAGGTCCACAACCGGACTTCTGATACACACTCTGCGGTCTTAGAGACCCACATAGACCAAAAAGTTTTGGACACACGATGTTGCCTTCTGACATAGTTATTTTATTTTATTCTTTATTGATTCTTTTGCTAATTATTATATTCTGAGACACTTGCCATTTCCATGTTGTATCCAGTTGCAGATTTTCTTTTAACGACGTACATAACATACCTGTTAGACTTCGTAGGCTAAATACTATCTGGACTTCATGCATACACTGTCGACAAAAAAGTGTAGTGAATAGATGATATGATCGGATATCAGTGTATCTTCGTATACGTACACACCATTAGAGGTTATGTAAATGATTAGATCTGGAATTTTCCGTGACAACTGGAATGGTCACCAAAATGTAATTAGTTTCGTTCATGTGTACAGATACCATGCCTAACAGGGTTATATAAAGGGCGCTAACAGAGTCACCTGATGAGTGATCACTCTGAAGGACACGAAGAGGCCGCGTAATGTGTGAGACAGCGTTATCAGCACCTGTCAGAGTTAGAAGTTGGCCGGCTGCTCTAATCGTGCAAAATCCCGACGTATGGGGCATTCGGATCTGACAGTGGCCCGGTGTTGAACGGCTTGAGAACGTAAAGTAGGCATAATCGCCATCAAGCTTACGATTGACCACGTCTGACCACCCCAAGGGAGGGTGGAAGTGTTGTGCATCATTCACATTGTAGCTCCTTGACATCCGTGCCCGCCATCCGAGAATAAATAATTAACTTATTTTATCTATTTATCTATCGTAGTCCACTTTCTTGATTAATACAATCGGCAGTCACATATAGAATTACATGTGCGCGTTTGTTCATAATAATCTACTTCTTTTCCTATCTCTTTTTTCTGTTCTGGACTTGAATTAATTTGTTGAATTAATTGTCTTGTTTTTAACTGTCTTCAAATTGAATTAATTGTCTAAAACACTATTTTTTTGTCTTTACTTTCTTTCTACTACTATCATTCTAACATTTAGATGGCAGTCTGTCGTATTCCTAGTCGCGTCTTTCTTTATTATGGCAGAAAGAGAGGCATAGATTTTCGTTATTTCAAATTGTCTTGACTAAGACACAGTTATCATTATCATACAATGAAGGCTTTCACGACCGGATGTTTCAGCTGCCGAGAATTCTTTCGGGTTGTATAGCCGTCGTCCGTGGTACTCTTCTGTCCCTGACGTTACGTCCAAAACTACGTTGGACGTCTTCGGAGGTGCTCCTGGTTGTGCTGAGTCTTGACGACTGACGAGTCGGACGTCGAAGAACGGCCTAAATACCATGGAAAGTGGGCGTGGTCTGAATTTCATGTGATAGCAGAGATAAACTTTGTCAAGGATAAAATATTACTATCGATCATAGTACGTCAAAGATAAAAACTTCTCATTGATTCTGTAGCGCCACTGTACATATATCGCTGAGTTTAATAGCTTCTTCTTTTCTGTTAAAATTATCGCCATGTTTATATATTTCGATGGCTTCTCTATATATCCATGGATAATAGTTCGTCATAGGACACAAAACTTTAGTTTCCGAAAATTTCACTACTGAACGCCTTAATAAGATCTTGGCCGACATGCTATCAATGTTCATCAGTGTTGAGCAGTGCAACTGGGATGAGGTGCTACCTTTCGCGACGTTTGCCTACAACACTGCCAAACAAGACACCACTGGATTTAAGCCATTTTTCCTGATGCATGTGCGTGTAACGACTACGACGATGGACACTGTATTTCCGTTACACCCTGATGACGTGGACGACGACTACATTGGCCAGGCTCAAGAAACGATCGCCGAAGATATGAGCCGAGCCACCGCCCTGTTGTCTACCAGCCTGGTGACCTCGTCTGGATCTTCACTTCTTTCAGAGGGTCGGTCTCTCTGAGAAGCTCCTCAGGCGCTACTTTTGACCTTATAAGGTTGTAAGACAGTTGTCTGATGTTACTTATGAATTTCAAGATTTCGACCACGACACAAGAAAGATCAGAGATATGGTCCACGTCCTTCGAATGAAGCCCTATAAGGATCCTGCAAACCAGGATAAATTCGAAGCTCCAGCGACAAGCGACAAACGGAAAGGTGACGAAGAGCGTAGCGGCAAAGGAAGTTCTAAGAAGATCACCGCTAGGGCGAACATCAGTCATCGGAAGTCAGAGTATGCAGGACCGATGATTCGTTCCCGGACTAGAAGGACGCAACACCGAGACACTGTTCCCTCAAGGAGGGAGCAATGTCGCAGATAAAGTAGCACAATCAGCATGCTGGTGTGGTTATGATACTAGTCTGTTGCATGGAGGGTCGTGAGTTCAAAACTCACCTGAACTGTAAAATTTTAATTTCTATATTTCGTTCGAGTACATTCTAGAAGTATCCACAAATTTCAAGAATCATTATACTGGAATGTTCTGTAACTGTATATATACCGTATGTGTTCTGGCCGGAGGCAGTTAACTCCGCGCTCTTGTATGTGCAAGTGCTGAATAAACCTTCGTTAAGTGAATTTAGTGTTCGTCATTCATCTAATTACACCTTCTTCTACGTCACAATATTATTACCTCGTTTAAAGACACTGTCCTTCCATCTGAATGATAAGTAACAGCAATAGCTGCCGTGAAGAGATTTATCGATCTCGTATTGGTTCACAACTAATCTCGTGACTGTAAACGATGTGACTTCACACACAACTAGTTGTGAACCAGTAGGAGCTCAATAACTCATCTCAAGGCAGTAGTTGCGGTCGTTTGTCATTTAAACGGACTTCTAAGCTGCGGCTGTCTCACTCATCAAGTGATTTGTTCTATCCATTCCGTTTAACTGCTCTTCCAAGTCATTTGCGTCTTTGACAGAATTACAATGTCATCGGCAAGCCTCAAAGCTTTTATTCCTTCTCCCTTAACTCTAACACCCTTCTCAATTTACTCTTCGGTCTCCTTTACAACTTGCTCAATGTAGCGATGGAATAAAAGTGCGGACAGGCTACAACATTGTATCCCTCTCTTCTGAACTATTGCCTCCCTTTCGTATCTTACGTTCCTTATAACTGCTATTTAGTGTCTGCACAAACTGTAGGTAACCTTTTGCACTCTGCATTACATCCCTGTAACTTCCAAAATTTCAAGGAGTGTGTTGCATTCATCATTATGAAAAAATTCCTCTTGCCTTTCTCGTCTTTTCTTCAATCTGTCATGTGTGATAGCCATACTGAGAGTACCGTCTCGTATGTCCCTACATTTCTCCAGATCCGAAACTGATATTCCCCAAAGAAGCTGTTTCAGCCAATATTTCCAAGAATAGTTTTAATTGACATTTGAAATGCTGTCGCTTTACGCTCGATACTTTCCTTTTCTCTACGACATCGATCGCCTTGGGCTAGCACTGACAAGCGGAGAGCACGATCTTCTCCTCACTGATTTGATTCATATCGACAGGGTGTGTAGGTCACGACTGGGACTTCAGTATATCTAGCAAAGGAGGACGCAACTCTCAACTGTTATCGATAAAATCGAATTTGAAAATTGCACGCATCCTTACATGTCCTGTATGGTGGCTCATCTTCAAGGAATCGGCAGCTGAGCAGGTAAGCCTTTAGTTTCATAAGGGCGAGGTCTCTGGGTTGAATCTCGCTGCAGTTACTGCTCTTTTGTGAGTTATCCACATCAATATCCGGTGATATGCTTCGATATGCGTGGTAAGCTGCGAAAATGTTTAACGACAGAGAACCGTTTATGAAGATAAACCAAGTTTGCTTTGCTATAGATATATTGGAAATACCATGCAAATGCAAAAATTCGGCATTCGTTACATGTGCTGTATGTCGCAATAATTATTGTCTTCTATATTTCTATGATCAGTATCATCTTGATTCGTGCAGTGTTCCATGGGTTACGAATTATTCTGGTCACAAATGTACATGCAATAATAAAAGAAAATGACTGGCGTATACTGATTTGACTGAAAAGTCTCGTGTGTCCTTTTTTTATATCCAGTTACCTCAAGAAAAACGTTTTGTTCCATTTTTTCAGTATAAGGAATGAATGATTAAATATTGATAATTTGCTTGGAATAAATCTGTTATTAGAATTACATGAGTGATTTTTTTTTTATTTTTTATTTTTTAAATGCATTATCCGTGTAGGAATCGAACACTCATGAAACAGTTGTCTTGGTCACTTTTTTGTGGAATGGACCGGAGGGGGCTTAGGAGCAGTGTGTGTAGGGGTCGAAACCCGAGGCCTGACCACAGTGTCATCCCTCGCCGCCAACGAGCCAGTTGGTAAAGGAAAATGGGAGACATGGGAAACAACTGAAGTGTAAGGTATTTTATATTTATTTTTTATTATATGTTCCTATTATTATGAAATTATGGGGAGCATGCATCACTAATGTAGAAGAAAAAGCAGAAGAAGGAAAAAAACGCACATTTACAGCGCGTTCTCCCATCCGCGGAGGTCTGGGGTAGATCGACCATAGGCGGTCGAAACTCGGGGCACTGCGTAGGGGGGACAGGTGCCCTGACCTCCCGGAACGACCCAACTAAGTAGGGTGTAGCAGAGACCCCTCGAAAACAGATGGCAAACAGAAGTCGGTAACGTGCCGTGTGTCAGAGTGCTGCATGGGGAGGCGTGATTTTGCTCCGTGACGGAAAAGGTAACTAACTGCCCGCCTCTTCACACACGTAAGGGCATGATATTTGGCGCCTGGAGAATGTGTCCTCCGGGTTTATAAATTCATTCGGCTGTGGATTCTTTGAAGAAAAGCCTCTCTACAAGGAATATAAGCACACCTATAATTTTCAAACCCGATTTCCTCCAGAACGGTTGAGAGTTGCGTCTTCCTGTTTACATATATTGAGTCCTAGTCGTGCCCTACACACGATGTCAGTATGAATCAGATCGGTTAGGGGAAGTACGCACGGTCCCCTTGTGACCTGAGAGGAGCTGCCGGGATAGTATAGTGCTGACCGTGAGGGCGTGCTGTAGCGCACACGTGGCGTGGCCGGCAGCTAATGGGCCCTGAGCAAACGCGCTGCGCCACTGCGGGCGGCGCTCAGCTCATTACGGGCGCGGTGTTTGCGCCCGCCCCGGCGCGGCCTGCGGACGCACACCACTGCACCTCGTAAAACCTGCTACTAGTCTAATGTTTGTAAGGTCGGTCCAGTGTAGCGCACCTGCGCATTCAGTAATGAGCTGCTATTGCAATAATTCTGCAAGAGTTTAGCTTTCCATAACGTCGGTTTTGAGGCCGCCCCTGTTTCGAAAGTATTTGAAATTATTGATACGTGTATGAACCGTGATTTATTTTCATTACAATTCTTAAGAATTTATTTTATTTACTAGCGATTCATCAAGAACATTATCACATTTAATCACACTATGTAAGCATGGAAGTAGTTGCCGGGGAGTAACTGATGAAATCATAACCAAATTCCTTTTAAGAAATGGGAATTTTATTCACTTTTAATAGTGCCTAATACCATTTTTTAAAAGAAACGGATTTAAAATTATAATCAGAAAGCACCCTCTAAATATCAAAGTTACAATTTATTTAGAGGCAGAAAGAGACAAGTTTTGACTGTATGAACTTTCGGGCAGAGAACCTTGCCGCTCCCTTTTGACAAGGCCGTAGTTACGACCGCTCACAACAGCCTCTGAAAGACTACACTGGTGCAAATCTGCAACACACCAGATAACTTTAAACTAAGAGTTTTAACAATTTACACAAGCACACAAACTATGCATTCCCCGTAGGAGGGATGGAAATGGTACAAAATACTAACAATTAAAAAGTAACCTTGCCACCGAAGGTGCAACTTCTAAGAAAAGTCTTACGGTGAAAAGGTGGCAACTTTATATACTAAAATATTCATTTCAATAAAAGCCCATGAAATGAAATCTTATATAAAATTTTGCAAGGTTGGCCAAACAATAGTTAAGATGCTCTACAGTACACAGATACCGCCTCTCAAGATCATAGGCAATAATATCAAAGTTTCCAAGGATCAAAACATATTTCAGGTATTAGGCCGTTACACTCCAAGCAATAAATTAGTTAACACACCAAATCCACCAACATGACAGAGGCAGCTACTAACGTACGGTATATTGATAGGGAGGTTACCGAACAACCCGAACCGCAGGTTGCTCTAACCCGCCCCTACTCTACAAGGGAAAAACCGACCACCCACTTATAAACAACCACCTTCCCGCGGGTGGGCAAACGGAGAAGAATGGTGGGACGACCCCAAAGCAAAACGGCTGGTGACCTCACCAAGCAGAATTTAACAAGAGTAAATCAGACAACATAGCACCAATCCCTTAACTTCTAATAAACTGCGATTTCTCGAAGACCTGGCGCAGCACCCCCAAATCGCTCTCCCGAGCCGTCCGCTGCCAGCCGCTTCAAAGGACGCAGGAAGGCGCACCGATCTCCCGTCTCACGGCGTCGCAGTTCGCACCGGCCAGACTGATGTCGTGGGTTGACTCCTGTTACTCTCGTGTCGACCGCGAAGTCACTACCCCTCGCTATACTCCGCGGCCCACTGGACTCACGTGGCGACCTCACATGCGCCGACGCTCAAGACGGACCAGTCATCTTGTGTCTCAGTGCGCGACCGACCGACCAACCGATCGATCCAACCGCCGACGAGCATTGCCTGAGCAAACTCGAGCAGACTGGCGGCCTAACGCGCAAACTCAGATGCAGGAACTAAGCCCCGACCGGGCGACCACTCGCAGAGGTTTACTGGCGGAGTGGAAAAGACTCTCATTTTGCCGGCATTAAAGGTTAATCCGAACGACAGACAGACACTAACTGCCTAACAAATGCGGACGAGAGACAGACTAGCAAGCTGGGGACGAGAGACTGACCGAGTGGCGAGCTCATAGCGCCCCTTGCAACCTTTTCCCTTTCCCACCAGAGGGAGACACCAAAGCTGCGATTGGCACAGCGGCGCCACCGCCAGAAAAACGGAGGGCGACTGCTTCACACTACGCACTGCGGCGCGCTCTTCAAAACAGCAATTTTTACCACGGCTCAGTGCATGTTTTTAGCTAATCAAGAACAAATTAGAAAACAAGACAGCACCCTATGCTGTTTGTCTCATTTCATGCCAAATAGCAAGAAACCTGGAGAAGCAATGGATTAACATCACCTTCTCAGCTAAAAATAAGTTATTAATAACACCACCATATGCAGTAAACAAACAACACCAGATTAAGAGATCTGGTATGTAAAACAGACGATGGAGTTGTGGTAACACCTGTGTTGAATAGACAGGGAGAGCTGTTGATATTAGATTTTGTTAACGTATGGCATCTCTTCAACTAAATATCGACCTTAACTCAGCTGTTGAAATCCAGTTGCAGGCAGCAGTATACAAAGTAACAAACAATAAAACACAAACCATTTTGCATTCGCAAACAAAATGCGTGAAGTTAAATATCCTGGAGACATTAGAGGCACACTGAAAGCAGAAACAACCACCTTATGTAACTGTGAATGAAAAGTTTACAATGAATATAGTAAAGTGATAAGGAACTTGAGCTAACATGACTCTTCCCCTTGAACCATGTCGTTAGCAGCTGATCCTACGTAATTTTGTTTACTACTAGGCTTTTCCCTGCAAATGCCCCCGTGTATGCGTTCGACACATATATTGAACACATGTCCTCCTCCTCCCCTCTCTGCATCCACCACTTCCTCCCTCAGTCTGTCGACATCATCCTCCTATCTCTGTCTCCTTCTCCCCACTTTCTGAATCTTCATCTCCTCCTTCCCCTCTGTTTATACATTTCCTCCACACCTACTCTCTGATAATATCTATCTAATCCTCTCTGACCATACCCTCCTCACCGTCTCTCTTTCCATCTCTGCCTCCCCCTCTTCCTTTTCCAAGCGCCTATCGCCCCTCTACACCTTCCTCCTGCCTCATGCACCTTCCCCTCCTCTGCTCTCTCCACCCACTTCCTCCACCCCTTCACTCTGGCCATCCCCTTCTCTCTCCATCTTAATCTGTTCCCAGCTGTGCTCAGTGGCTTGTGTAATCCCTGCAAGACAATTTAATAAGGCAGGCCAATACTACTTACATAACGTGCCTGTCATGCAGGGTAGACTATAGATCAGTGGCCTGAAAATCATTTGTTAACCCCTGATGTAGAAGGAGCCACGCAAAACAGGTCGATAAAGCAGGCTGATACTACTCCAATGCAACGTGCATGTCACGCAAGGCAGCCTAGATGTTGGGGCCCAGAAAAGATTTGGCAGCCTAATACTGCACTCAAATAACACACCTGTCGTACAGCGTAGCCTGTAAGCCAAGGGCTGGAAAAAAAGACGTTTTTGCCTATACCTCCGCTCCTGTCGGAGTTGGGAGGTTAAAATACTGCAGTTTTGATACTCGTGAGGCTTCTGTTTCTGTGCCAAATTTGGCTGAAATCGATCCAGTGGCTTGGGGGAGATCCTAGACATACACACATACACTCTGCTTTACGTATAGAAGAGATATACCCCCTTGTTGTATATAAAGTAGCATACATAATTTTTGTAAATGGTTCAACTAAATCTAAATTTGGTTTTATAATAACACTAGAAATTCAAATAATGTAATACACATTACAGGGCATAGAAAAATTTCTGCTACCAGTCACAATAAAAGATTATTTATTCGTCACATGACTTATTTCGTCCTTGTGCCCATCCTCAGGTGCTTATACATTCATGTACATGCACTCTTGAGGAGAGTACACAACAAAAATGAATAGGACTGCAGGTGTGTCAACATAGTTTGTTTCCCTGGAGCAATGCTCCTAGACAAAAACCTGAATTGCCACCTGATGATGATACACAGCCTCTATAATTTAGGGATGGGTGATGTGTTTTATGATTGATATTATATGTTAGGTTTTTTAGATTACGTCTTCATTAGAAATACATGTTTGAGGCTTAACACAGATGAAATACTTTCATTTCTTATGCATTTTCTGCTATCTTCAGTTTCACTTGTGCCACTGCATTGTCTTTTCTTTGGAGTAGGGGAGACAGGAGCACGTTGGCCATAGGGGCATAATGAAAATTTGGTATTATTTTGTTGAACTGCCATTACAATATGCCACCGACCAAGAAGGTTGGTGACAAAAAACACCATCGTCTTTCCACAAATACATCAGTGTAGTTAAAATGTCGAGTAAGGAAGGGCATGAATTTTACGTCTTCTTGTTAGTGAAACAAAATTCCGCCTGCTCAAGATATTTTGTTGAGAACTACAAGATGACACTCTTCCTAAACAAATAAGTGGGCGTACAACCATTGAAGTCAGTAGATTAAGGATTATTTTAACACTGTATACCACGATAAATATTTCAAACGTTTTCGGAAACAAACTAAAATAATTCCAATCTGCCGATGGGGCACAACGGCCATTTAAATACGGGCACATTACCCCACATGGCCAACCTGCCCCGCTGTCTTCATGTAGGTAAGTACTCTTGTTAAATTTAGTAGGTCCAACGTAGTCATAGTGTAGATCATATCCAGTGGAGGAAAACTTCCTGGAAGTGTACCTTACTAAAGCCAATGACATATACTTTGGACATTTAGCAAAAGAAGTTCGGCGGCTTGCCTACGTGTATGCAGTTGCCTGCAGACATAAAATACCCCTTAACATTGGAATGGTGAGATCTCCATTTGAACTCCTCAGACAGCTAGCTTGGCATGATTACTTGTTTCAACAAGAACAACACATCCTTGTTTTCCAATAACCTGAACAATTTCGACAAGATAAAAACTTACCCTTGGTCACATCTGGAATATAGATGAAACTGGTATCACTACAGTCCATTGGTTTCGTCGGATAATCGCTCGAAGGAAATTATAAACAGGGCGAGTAGCAACTGTTGAAAGAGGATCGCTTAACACTATAGCTTTAACTGTTAGTGCAATTGGGAGTAGCATGCCTCCCCTTTTCATATCCCTCAGGGTTAACTTGAAGCCCCATTTTTATCAGAAACGGGCTTGTTGGAAGCAAAGGTAGTGTTCATCTCAGAGAGTGGATGACAGAAATTAGCTTCTCGAAATACATGCAACATTTTAGATCACGTGTTCGATGTTCCAAAAACCAATCTTGCTTGGTACTAATTGACAAGCATATTCCGATTTACTCGAAAAAGTCTCAGATTTCTGAAAGGGAAATGGTGCTACTTTTCTGTCTTTTCAAGTTGACTGTAGCCCCAAGCTATGGCCTTTAGACAGAAGTGTTTATGGTCCTTCTAAGAAGTTTTTAAATTCAGTGTGCGACGCTTGGGTGTCAGCAAATAAAAGAGCAACGACTTATACTACCTCCCTGGCATTACAGCATCAAACACAATTACTCGCAGAAAAATATTGGCTGGATTCATAGTGACGGGTATCTTCCTCCGTGAACAGGGACTTCTCACCGAGGGTAAGGTTCTGCCATTAAACATAATAGATACACCTCATCTTAATGCTGTTGGATGTGGCTTAACTACTGGATCTGACCCTTAAACTGCTGAATAACATAACGGTAGGCGTATGCTGTCAGCAACAACGCCTGTTAAATTAGAATTTACATCACCCGACCAACCGTGCTTGCCAACAGCTGAAAAAGTTAGGTCATTTGAGAAATACAACCAATAAAAATACAGAAAACGAATGAGAGAGAACTTCAGCTAAACAAACTGACACTCCGCTGAAATACGCGAACAAGCTTCCACAGACAGAACACTTTAAGTAGAATTAGGGATATTCTGTGTAATAACGCAGTTTCTAATACAAGTGGCCGTGATCAAGATAAATCAGATAATAAAACCGCTCGAATAAAGCGCAGAAAGAAAATAGGAGTTCCTAAAATCGTTTCTCGAGATAAAGGAGATCAGGACGCCCTGTTTCTTAGGTATCATAAACCATTTTCTCACAGCAATCCAGGTGATGAATGGATGAAATGCACAATTTCTAAGCGTTGGGCCCATCTGTAGTGAGTTAACAGTGACGGGAAAGGACCTTCTTTTTAATTAATGTTTGAATTATGAGGCTCCTATCGAGCATTCAGACAAAAACTGATTAAAATTTTGGACATACTGTTCTGCGAAACTGTTATTATAACAACAATAACACAATTTATGATGCTAATTTTTTCATAAAATTGTATGAATTTGTATTAAAATAAACTGTGAGTATTAAAGTCGATCAATTTTCAATTAAATGTCGTAACTAAATTAAATAATTAAACCATATGGGCCCACTTGCACCCCTGCTGGGCCAACTTGCCACGTGTGTGGGGTTGGATGGCCCAGGTGATATTACTGTTCGAAAGATTTTTCTTTAATAGACCAACAATTAGAATGGTTCAAATGGCTCTGAGAGCTATGGGACTTAACATCTGAGGTCATCACTCCCCTAGAACTTAGAACTACTTAAACCTAGAATGAGATTTTCACTCTGCAGCGGAGTGTGCGCTGATATGAAACTTCCTGGCAGATTAAAACTGTGTGCCCGACCGAGACTCGAACTCGGGACCTTTGCCTTTGCCGAGTTCGAGTCTCGGTCGGGCACACAGTTTTAATCTGCCAGGAAGTTTCATACTTAAACCTAGCTAACCTAAGGACATCATACACATCCATGCCTGAGGCAGGATTCGAACCTGCGACCGTAGCGGTCGCACGGTTCCGGGCAGAAGCGCTTAGAACCGCTCGGCCACAGCGGCCGGCAACAGTTAGAAACCGCAATAACTTATATGTGAAAGTGCTGAAACAGTTTACCAATGTTTCCACACCAAACGATCAGTGGAAACATTTAAAATACTAGCTGAAAAAAAAGAACAATGGGCCAACCTGCTACGGTCTCCTCTACACATAGATGTGGGAAACACATCTGCCACCACCAGTCTCAGTTTCAGAAAAACATTCTTGTGCATTTCTCTAGTGTCGGTTCTTACATACATGAGCAGAAGAAGTTCTGAATGTTTTGTGGATACCTGACAGCAGCTTCGTAAATGAACTTCAACAAAATTTTCGATAATGGACTTTTCCAATAACAGGACGGTTCAACATTTCCGGAAACGAGGGCCGTTCCGCAACAGAAAGCTAATTGCAAAACAACGATTTTGTCGCACCTTTTTATCGGACCAGTTGTGCCGCTGCACGATACAGTTTCACTGCCGTGAGTCTTTTGCGGACCTTAGCTCAGAGGAGCAGCGTCCCCTGTCCTCTGAAGCCGAAGAGGGAGTAGTCTGGTGTAAATCCCACAACGGGAAGGTTGTCTGGCTGAGTAGTTTTCAGACAGATGCTAGTGGTCAGTAAGTGGTAGGTCAGTGTGCAGCTGTACCACATGGGAAGAGGGGTGGCTTAGTGGAGTTAATGAATGTGTCGGTACCTGCAGAGCGCCATTCGTTTTCGGCTACTCTGGAATTTGGCATAGTGCAGGGCGTTGTGGATACTTGAAATCGTTTCTCAAGCTTGGCGCATCTATTGAGTATAGGCGGGTTGGGAATAAAACATTGTGAACAGCTTCACTTCACTGAACCACGTAACGGAATGCTGGTGGTATGTTCTGACGTTTCTCCAGATACGACTTCTTAATCATGGACAATATTTCTGGCATGTCCTCTTTTCTCGGCTAGTGAATCTTAGATCCGTCGTGGTGATCCAGAGTTTGTTGCCAGACTTGTTGTTTCTTGTTGCCAAGGGTCTTAGAATGGAACTCGTAGGCAGTGCTACTCTGGACTGGCTGCAGTTACAACGAATGCGTCTTGCACTAGAGTCAGCTCTATGATGAAACTTTTTGTCATCACGGGCGTTGTGAGTGAATAGTACATTGCTCGTGTTGTATACTGGGCAAGAACTAACTCTGGCGTATTCTGTGTTAAACTAACTTAAAATTTTGGATTACAGAGGTCGGCAGAAACTGTTAATAAGCCTCTTAAAAGTATTTATTTTAAACATTAATTTTAAGCAAAAGTTTTACTGTTGTTAATTGAGTGAATCTTAATGTGACTGTCTCTAGGTCTGAAAGTTTATGTAATGTCGCTCATCTTACCTATTTTATGGAGAGTGTAGTAAGCTTTGAAATGTGGTGACCCTTTGGGCACGCCCCCTTTCACCCCCTGTTAATTGCGTGGTCCCTACAAGGCATTGACCCAACCTCAGCTATGCAGCGAGCCGTCAGGTCGAGTATTTACAGGTATGGCAGGGAATGACAGTGTGTGTTTGCCGCTAGCAGTAACAGTTGTGCCACTAGATTTTTTCCCATATCAATGAGGAAGGCAAGGGATGGGTGGCCAGGCGGTAGAAGTGAAAGAAACAGCCGTAGGCTTTCCCAGGGAAGCATCTGGGTTTCTACAAAAACTTGACTCGTTTCTGCTCAAGCGCAGGGTTTTTATTTTTATTTTTCGATGAAGATTGCTATTGCCTACTAGACCGTAAATGCTTGTCATATTTGAATGAGCAGTCATTAAATTCGTACTGACCATATCCTGATATTATATCTACTTGTTTCGCATCTGCAATCATCGTTTACAAATACGCAATTATTGTCTTTTACCCCACGTTAAAAGACATCAACGCTATCCAGAGACTGCGGTGGCCGTCCACGAGGCGCCTGCTGCGGGCAGCCATGTTTTCTAGACAGCTGTTCATTCCTCGCTCATTCCGTGCTAATCATACAGTCACAGGTAGTTGCACCAATAAATGTTTCACCGTCTAGCGCGTTGTGAATGCACAGAACCATCTCAGCTTTTAGTTTCCACACTCTGAAGACGATCTACGATATTGTACGTAGCTGTCTTGAAGGTGCGTTGTATGAACGGAGGATATTAGGAGGTGTTGTACGAAAAGATTTGATCTTAATGTCATACATATGTACAACAGACATTTCGCCGTTCACTGCAGTGATCGATACAGCTTCTTTCCCTTCTCGTATCTTGTTTATCAGCAATACACACACACATTATATATATATATATATATATATATATATATATATATATATACTACTCTAAATGGATTCATGACAGTTAGCTACACATAATAGCGTTACCTTACGTGACATAACAGTGTACACACTGATGAAAAAGCATCACAGCACCAAGGAGTTGTGCGACATGAACAAAAGTTGGTAGACGTGTTTCTACATTTGAAATATGAAGTGCGTTTCAATGGCGCGCCAGTTGCATAAAAATGGCGCTAGTAGCGCCACCATGAGGATGCACCGATCGAGCTGGCGCAGTGGTTAGCACACTGTACTCGCATTTGGGAGGACGCCGGTTCAAACCTGTACCCGGCCATTCAGCTTTAGATTTTCCGTGATTTCCCTAAATCGCTCCAGGCAAATGGCGCGATGTTTCCTTTAGAAGGGCGCGGCCGACTTCTTTCCCCATCCTTGACACTATCCGAGCCTGCGCTCCGTCTCTAAATATTTCGACGTCGTCGGGACGTTAAACCCAATCTTCATTCCTATGAGAGTACAAATGATATTTGCTTTAAACAGACGCTGTAATGGTCGTGAGATTGGACGTGGTGAGTTGATGTTAGTCAAGAATGGCTTTGAGGCGACAAAGACGCAAGTAGCAACACCTCACTGCGTTTGAACGAGATCGTGTAATAGGGCTACGAGAAGTTGGATGTTCCTTCTGCGATACTGCACAAGGCTTGGCAGGCACGTAACTACTGTACATGGCAGCTGGCAGCTATGGTCACGAGAATGTACGGTTGCCAGAAGACTGGGCTCCAGACAGCCACGTGGCACTACCGAGGGGCAGACCATCGTGTTCGGTGTATGGCTACGGCGCATCACATTGCATCTGCAGCAGGAATTTGAGCAGCAGTCGGCACCACAGTGACAACGAACTGTTACATATTGGTTACTTCAGGGACATCTCAGAGCCAGACGCTCTGTACTGTGCGTTCCACTGGCCTCAACTCACTGGAAGGCAGGGTGGAAGTCTGTTGTGTTCTCTGATGGAGGTTGGTTCTGCCTAGGTGCCACTGGTGGCCGTGCTTTGAGTAGGATGATGCCAGCTGAGGGCCTGCAGCCAACCTGCCTGCGTGCTAGACACGCTGGACCTACACCTGGAGCTACGGTCTGGGGAGCAAGAGCACTCTCACGGTTATCCCACGCACCCCGACTGCAAAACTGTACGCCATTCTGATGATTCGACCTGTTGTGCTGCCGTTCATGAAGAGCATCCCAGGGAGTGTCTTCCAGCATGCTGTACAGAGTGTGGACATGTTGCCTTGGCCTGCTCAATCAGCAGTTTTGTCTCCAGTCGAGCACATATGGGAAATCATCAGACAACAATTCCAGCGTCATTCACAAATAGCATTGACCGCCCGTGTATTGACCGAGCAAGTAAAAGACATGGAACTCCATCCCACAACCTGACCTCCGGCACATGCACAATACAATACGTGCACGTCTGTATGCTTGGCGGTCACACTTGTTATTGATGTACGAGCATTTCACATTTGCAATGTTATCTCGCACTCACATTACCCTGTGATCTTGCAATGTTAATAACTTAATTTGTGACCTAGACAAATGCATTGCCGAAATTTGATTACTCTACATCAATTTTTTTATTTTTTATTTTTTGTTGCTATTTTGTCCGTCGTTTACGTTGGAATGACGATTTATGCGTTGGTTTCAATGGTCAGTCGGCCCCGTATCCTACTAGCAGGTTTTTTATACTCATTTGTAAAGTAATTAATAGTTAAATTAATAGCACGGCGTTTATGGAACAGAATATAAGATTAACAGTGAACAGAAAGCCTCCAACTTTGTCTGAAAAATGACATTTATACAATATACGAGGGCTATCCACAAAGTACATTACGTTTTGGAATTAAAAATAAATAAAGTATTGGAAATTTTTTTTATTATATACAGATGAAAGCCACACTTAAATACTACTTTTCTACATAGTTGCCATTTAAATTAAGGCACTTATCGTAGCGATGGACGAGCTTGGAAATTCCTTCGTCGTAAAATTCGGCCGCCTGCGCCTTCAACCACGTGGTTACCTCTTCTTGAAGCTGTGCGTCGTCATCAAAACGCTGCATAACCAACCACTTCTTCATTGCTGGGAATAAGTGGAAGTCGCTCGGTGCCAGGTCGGGACTGTACGGCGGATGAGGAAACAACTCCCACTTAAAAGATTCGAGAACTTCACGAGTGGCATTGCCGTGTGGGCCCGGGCGTTGTCGCTTACGAGAAAGATGGCGACGCATTACTCGATCGCATCGTTACTGGTGACGAAACATGGGTTAAGCATGTGAACTGCGAGACAAAATTGCAGTCAATGCAGTGGGGGCACACAAATTACCCCCAAAAACCCAAGAAATTCATGCAGACAATGGCGGCAAGGAAGATGATGGAGACTGTCTTTTGGGACAGAAAAGGTGTGATTTTTGTGGATTTCCTGGAAAGAGGCACTACAATAAATTCTCAAAAGTATTGCCAAACTCTGCACAACCTCAGAAGAGTAATACAAAACAAGCGCAGGGGAAAGTTGGGCTCAAAGATGTTGCTGACTCACGACAACGCCCGGGCCCACACGGCAAATGCCACTCGTGAAGTTCTCGAATCTTTTAAGTGGGAGTTGTTTCCTCATCCGCCGTACAGTCCCGACCTGGCACCGAGCGACTTCCACTTATTCCCAGCAATGAAGAAGTGGTTGGTTATGCAGCGTTTTGATGACGACGCACAGCTTCAAGAAGAGGTAACCACGTGGTTGAAGGCGCAGGCGGCCGAATTTTACGACGAAGGAATTTCCAAGCTCGTCCATCGCTACGATAGGTGCCTTAATTTAAATGGCAACTATGTAGAAAAGTAGTATTTAGGTGTGGATTTCATCTGTATATAATAAAAAAATTTCCAATACTTTATTTATTTTTAATTCCAAAACGTAACGTACTTTGTGGATAGCTCTCGTATTTACAACAATCTTCTTGAATTATCTGCACCCAATAACGGAAAACTGTGTTTTTAATACAATTTGTGCCTTTTAGATAAAGCGAAAAAGTCAACAGTGGTCAAAATTTCATAATGTTGAACCAAGGAGCTCCCACTGAACAGCAGATCTCATGTAGTGGGGTAAATTTGCAAAGTAACTTGCAAGAACAAATTTGCAAAAAATTTTGCTCGAGGAAAGTGGGTTAGGAGGGCGGTACACGGTTAGGGAGGCACTGGAGCAGTAAGGCGCTCGACGCTCCTCTCCTGACATACGGGCGTAACTACACGTGGCTGTTAATCCTGTTTTAAAATGTAATTATTTAGTAATATTGATCATTTCCACAAAATTACGTCAGAAGAAGATCCCTTGTACTGTAATGCCACAAGTGGTTAACACAATCTGTCATTGCGCTCAACCTCCACAGCAACTCCCTCTGGAGATGTTCATTTCACACATCTTTCAGGACTTGTGGACTGAAACAGATGTTGCCCCGTCACTAAACCACTTTATTTTGCTCATCGCAGTCTTACAGTGTGTGCGTTACTCGTCACTAATCATTAATGAATCCATGTAATATGGTAAATGCTCTTACATTGCTGGTCAAAGTCTCCGTAGCCTACAAAAATTGTCTCTGGGATGCATCCGTGGGCAGCAGAAAGGTGGTGATGGATTTGACTGGAAAAAGCTGTCGAAACATTCCACCACCTTTGGAAACCTATCAGTTATTACCAAACTATCCATAAAATTGCAACACCTTGAAGGAGAGCAAATAATGAAATTTTACTTATGGATCATACGCAGTGTAGTAGGAAAAATGCACGTTAAATTTGCAGGTTATTTGGCGTGTACAGCATGTGAAATGCAGGGCTCAGAGTTGCCACGTCTGGTAGTGACGACGGCTCAAATCTGCCTGAGCGTGGTTGAGAGGTGTGATGGGTACGTCACTCCATGCTGCTTCGACGCTGTGCCAGGGTTCATCAGTCTTGTAGTAGTTGTTGTTGTTGTTGTTGTGGTCTTCAGTCCAGAAACTCCTTTGATGCAGCTCTCCATGCTACTCTATCCTGTGCAAGCTTCATCTCCCAGTACCTGCTGCAACCCACATCCTTCTCAATCTGCTTAGTGCATTCATCTCTTGGTCTCCCCCTAAGATTTTCACCTTCCACGCCACCCTCCAGTACTAAATTGGTAATCCCTTCATGCCTCAGAACATATCCTACCAACCGATCCCTTCCTCTAGTCAAGTTGTGCCACAAATTTCTCTTCTCCCCAAATCTATTCAATACCTCCTCACTAGTTATGTGATCTACCCATCTAATCTTTAGCATTCTTTGTAGCACCACATTTCGAAAGCTTCTATTCTCTTCATGTTCCATGTTTCACTTCCATACAAATACTTTCAGAAACGAATTCCTGACACTTAAATCTATACTTGATGTTAACAAATTTCTCTTCTTCAGAAACGCATTCCTTGCCATTGCCAGTCTACATTCTATATCCTATCTACTTCGACCATGATCATTTTGCTCCCCAGATAGCAAAACTCATTTACTACTTTAAGTGTCTCATTACCTATTCTAATTCCCTCAGTATCACCCGACTTAATTCGACTACATTCCATTACCGTCGTTTAGCTTTTGTTGATGTTCATCTTATATCCTCCCTTCAAGACACTGTCCATTCCGTTCAACTGCTCTTCCAAGTCCTTTGCTGTTTCTGACAGAATTACAATGTCATCGGCGAACCTCAAAATTTTTACTTCCTCTCCATGGATTTTAATACCTACTCCAATTTTTCCTTTGTTTCCTTTACTGCTTGCTCAATGTACAGATTGAATAAAATCGTGGATATTCTATAACCCTGTCTCACTCCCTTCCCAACCACTCTTATAACAGATATCTTGTTTCTGTACAAATGGTAAATAGCCTTTCGCTCCCTGTATTTTACCCCTGCTACCTTCAGAATTTGAAAGAGATTATCCCAGTCAACATCGTCAAAAGCTTTCTCTAGGTCTATAAATGCTAGAAACGTAGGTTTGCCTTTCTTTAATCTATCTTCTAAGGTAAGTCGTAGGGTCAGTATTGCCCCACGTGTTCCAATATTTCTATGGAATCCAAATCGATCTTCCCCGAGGTCGGCTTCTACCAGTTTTTCCACTCGTCTGTGAAGAATTCGCGTTAGTATTTTGCAGCCGTGACTTATTAAACTGATAGTTCGGAAATTTTAACATATGTCAACACCTGCTTCCTTTGTGATTGGAATTATTATAATTCTTCTTGAAGTCTGAGGGTATTTCGCCTGTGTCATACATCTTGCTCACCAGATGGTAGAGTTTGGTCAGGACTGGCTCTCCCAAGGCCGTCAGTAGTTCTAATGGAATGTTGTCTACTCCAGGGGCCTTGTTTCGACTTAGGTCTTTCAGTGCTCTGTCAAACTCTTCACGCAGTATCATATCTCCCATTTCATCTTCATCTACATCCTCTTCCATTTCCGTAATATTGTCCTCAAGTACATTGCCCTTGTATAGACCCCCTATATACTCATTCCACCTTTCTTCTTTCCCTTCTTGGCTTAGAACTGGGTTTCCATCTGAGCTCTTGATATTCATCCAGTTGCTCTCTTTTCTCCAAAGATCTCTTTAATTTTCGTGTAGGCAGAATCTATCTTACCCCTTGTGAGGTAAGCCTCTACATCCTTACATTTGTCCTCTAACCATCCCTGCTTAGCCATTTTGCACTACCTGTCGATCTCATTTTTGAGACGTTTGTATTTCTTTTTGCCTGCTTCATTTACTGCATTTTTATATTTTCTTCTTTCATTAATTAAATTCAATATCTTTTCTGTTATTCAAGGACTTCTACTAGCCCTCGTCTTTTTACCTACTTGATCCTCTGCTGCCTTCACTATTTCATCTCTCAAAGCTACCCATCCTTCTTCTACTGTATTTCTTTCCCCCATTCCTGTCAATCGTACCCTAATGCTCTACCTGAAACTCTCTACAACCTTTGGTTCTGTCAGTTTATCCAGATCCCATCTCCTTAAATTCCCACCTTTCTGTAGTTTCTTCATTTTTAATATACAGTTCATAACCAATAGATTGTGGTCAGAGTCCACATCTGCCCCTGGAAATGTCTTACAATTTAAAACCTGGTCCCTAAATCTCTGTCTTGCCATTATATAATCTATCTTATACCTTCTAGTATCTCCAGGCCTCTTCCACGTATACAACCTTTTTTCGTGATTCTTAAACCAAGTGTTAGCTATGATGAAGTTATGCTCTGTACAAAATTCTACCAGGCGGCTTCCTCTTTCATTTCTTACCCCCATTCCATATTCACCTACTACGTTTCCTCCTCTTCCTTTTCCTACTACTGAATTCCAGTCACCCCTGACTATTAAATTTTCGTCTCCCTTCACTATCTGAATAATTTCTTTGATCTCATCATACATTTCATCAATCTCTTAGTCATCTGCAGAGCTTGGTGGCATATAAACTTGTTCTACTGTGGTAGGCGTGGGTTTCGTGTCTATCTTGGCCACAATAATGCGTTCTCTATGCTGATTGTAGTTGCTTGCCCGCATTCCTACTTTCCTATTCATTATTAAACCTACTCCTGCATTACCCCTATTTGATTTTGTATTTATAACTCTGTATTCACCTGACCAAATGTCGTCCTGCCACCAAACTTCACTAATTCCCACTGTATGTAACTTTAACCTATTCATTTCCCTTTTTAAATTTTCTAACCAGCCTACCCGATTAAGGGATCTTGACATTCCACCTTCCGATCCGTTTTTCTTCCTCCTGATAACGACATCCTCTTGAGTAGTCCCCACCCGGAAATCCGAATGGGGGACTATTTTACCTCCGTAATATTTTACCCAAGAGGACGCCATCATCATTTAACCATACAGTGAAGCTGCATGCCCTCGGGAAAAATCAAGGCTGTAGTTTCCCCTTGCTTTCAGCCGTTCGCAGTACCAGCACAGGAAGGCCGTTTTGGTTAGTGTTACAAAGCCAGATCAGTCAATCATTCAGACTGTTGCCCCTGCAACTACTGAAAAGCTGCTGCCCCTCTTCAGGAACCACAAGTTTGTCTGGCCTGTCAACAGATACCCCTCCGTTGTGGTTGCACCTACGGTATGGCCATCCGTATCGCTGAGGCACGCAAGCCTACCCACCAACGGCAAGGTCCATGGTTCATGGAGGGGAGGGGGGGGGAGGTGGAGAGGGGGTGCGGGGGGGGAGCGGGGGGGGTTGTCATCAGTCGTAGTGGCTGGTAAATAGTGGCTCGCCTGTGTTTCAGCAACCTGTGCTGAGATGTTTTAGGTGTTTCAGAGATCTGGGAAACATGCTGGCCAGAGGAATAGGCTCTCTATCAGGGTAGGTCAGGACAGAGGGGGCAACGCGCCTTTCTTACGCGACCGTTTTTGCCAAAACTGTACCGTAGCTAATATGACATGGGAGTTAAAAAGTCTAATCATATCAGAAGAATTAATCCCCATGACTAATGAGATAAGTATCAATAACAGTCATTGCCAGAACTTAATGAACGTAATTTACTTTTTTGTACTTAGTGCATGGTTCATACTGTGCTGAGCTGCAAGCGAGCAGGTGCAGTCAGATAAAGTAGGCTGCGACTCTCTGTCTCTCTCCAATAGAACTTGAAATATGGGGCTGGGAGAGGATCTTTGCGTCAAATATAGAACGAAGTGCAGTACTTAGATTGTTTCTGAGCACTTAAAGTAGTGAACGAAGTATCATTCACGTAAGCACCACCATCTTCTTACCTGGGGAATACTGCAAAGCTAGGCCAGGTCGCTTGCTCTGTCCCACTATGTAATATTCTACTGAACATCATTAAATCAGTGTCTGACCAATGTTGTGTCGATTTCAAGAGCAGCTATTGAATATCACAACATTCAAGGACAAAATTAATACTCGTCCCCTTACAGTGGCCATCTACCTATAGAGGATATCGCTTCAGATCATCTTGAGAGCAACTTGTAGGGAAGCAATATACTCACGCCTTGTAAAATTCACATCAGTCTTTCCATTGTGTGCCAGCCTAGTCCGCTGTAACTAGCTCTGACCTCATAAATGTTGCGCAATACTTTAAAAATCAAGTAATTAACCTGAAACGTTTCTAGTATGTCAGGAGTAATACTAAATCAGTATGTGTTGAATATCAGTTTAATAATTTTACCATTTTCGAAACTTGGCCGTTTTTCTTTAAAAATCATTGGCGCAACAGAAAAGAGCTAGAAACTTAAAAATTCATATTTAGATTCCTTTTGCACAATAATTTAGTAGAAACAGTATTCTGGATCACACAAATTAAAATTTTAGTTGAAATTCATGGTTTTCTGGTTTTTGTCTTAGAAATTAAGGAAGCAAAATAGATTAAGTAGGCGAATAAATAAAGCTACGATGTTTAAATTTAAGTAGAAGGGAGATCCGCTATAATCATAAAAATGTGAGAAGTTTCAATTGAATAACTATAAAACTATAGCGATAGCGTATCTCCAAAGGGCAAGTTCAGAGCTCGTTTACTGCGTGTAGTGTAATTGAATTAATTCTCTCGCCCAAAATATTTGACTTAGCCACGTCAGACTTTTATTATGATTACTTACCTGTGTGCTGATTGCACATTTAAATTGAGAGCTTCATCGGCCATCAGCAAAGGAAGCAATGATTTATTCGATAACTTAAAGTGGTGCATTACTAGCCCAGCGGCTAGTTGGGAGACCAGATTTCATCAGGCGTTCCCTTAGCCGTCCGCACCGCGGCTTTATATGTAAGAACGCTGCGCGAGAAAGGAAGGCCCCAATTCTCTCCAGATGCTGATTAGCGCACCACCTGTGCCGGGAGTCGCGTTGCGTCCGTATCGTTGATATAAACAGCCTCGGATGCAGTAATAAGTTACTCGGGATACGCGTAACCATGAAATCGTTTTCGAGTGAAGTGTTAATTTTGGGATGACGTTATTGATCTATCTTCAGTTTGCGTATGTCGTATTTTCACGTGCCGCCGCAGGACAGACATTCTACCATTATTAGCGTGGCGTTTGATGAACATTATCATCAAATTATGGCGAGCATTCACTTAAACATTTAATTTGAACAGTTATATTTGCATCAGCGCATTAGACTCTGAACTGCTCTGGTAGTTGGATTGTGTGGATTCTTTTTGCTTTGTGACTTTCAGAATATAGTGAACATTTTAGAGAGAATGGTTTTTTGATTATGAATCCCAGACAATCTCCTAATTCCTCAGAGCTATAAGCTGTAGCTATAAATGTATTTCTCAGATGAAGTGGGCACTAGGAATTCTAATTACAGGCTTCATGTTTTGCTAATCACTTTCTGGTTGCCAATATTGTAGTTAGAGAGCCAGTGTTCAGAACAGCAAACAACAGCATTAAATAAATAATAGAAACATTAACAATTATCCCACCCACCACCCCACAAACTAGTACAATTAAGCAGCCATCTGAATATCCATCATATTACACATGGATTTCGCACCATGTAATGGCGCAAAAAATAGACTTTCATTTCTGGAATGACAAGATGTTACAATCTTACTTTAAGTGATATTTTTGGAAGGTGACTGTCAACAGACATGCAGTAACGTATAAAATGCGTGTTTGACTGTTGTTGTTGTTGTTGTTGTTGATGTGGTCTTCAGTCCTGAGACTGGTTTGATGCAGCTCTCCATGCTACTCTATCCTGCGCAAGATTCTTCATCTACCAATAGGTACTGCAGCCTATATCCCTCTGAATCTGCTTAGTGTATTTATCTCTCGGTCTCCCTCTATGATTTTTACCCTCCACACTGTACTCCAATACTTAATTGGTGATCCCTTGATTCCTCAGAACATGTCCTACCAACCGATCCCTTCTTCTAGTCAAGTTGGGCCACAAACTCCTCCCCAACTCTATTCAATACCTCCTCATTAGTTATGTGATCTACCCATCTAATCTTCAGCATTCCTCTGTAGCACCACATTTCGGAAGCTTCTATTCTCTTCTTGTCTAAAATATTTATCGCCCATGTTTCACTTCCATACATGGCTACACTCCATACAAATACTTTCAGAAACGACTTCCTGACATTTAAATCAATACTCGATGTTAACAAATTTCTCATCTTCAGAAACGCTTTCCTTGCCATTGCCAGTCTACATTTTATATCCTCTCTACTTCGACCATCATCAGTTATTTTGCTCCCCAAATAGCAAAACTCATTTCCTACTTTAAGTGTCTCATTTCCTAATCTAACTCCCTCAGCATCACCCGACTTAATTCGACTACATTCCATTACCGTCGTTTAGCTTTTGTTGATGTTCATCTTATATCCTCCTTTCAAGACACTGTCCATTTCGTTCAACTGCTCTTCCAAGTCCTTTGCTGTCTCTGACAGAATTACAATCTCATCGGCGAACCTCAAAGTTTTTATTTCTTCTCCATGGATTTTAATACCTACTCCGAACTTTTCTTTTGTTTCCTTTACTGCTTGCTCAATATACAGATTGAATAGCATCGGGGAGAGGCTACAACCCTGTCTCACTCCCTTCCCAACCACTACTTCCCTTTCATGCCCCTCGACTCTTATAACTGCCATCTGGTTTCTGTACAAATTGTAAATAGCCTTTCGCACCCTGTATTTTACCCCTGCTACCTTCAGAATTTGAAAGAGAGTATTCCAGCCAACATTGTCAAAAGCTTTCTCTAAGTCTACAAATGCTAGAAACGTAGGTTTGTCTTTCTTTAATCTATCTTCTAAGGCATGTCGTAGGGTCAGTATTGCCCCACGTGTTCCAATATTTCTATGGAATCCAAATCGATCTTCCCCGAGGTCGGCTTCTACCAGTTTTTCCATTCGTCTGTAAAGAATTCGCGTTAGTATTTTGCAGCCGTGACTTATGAAACTGATAGTTCGGTAATTTTCAAATATGTCAACACCTGCCTTCCTTGGGAATGGAATTATTATATTCTTCTTGAAATCTGAGGGCACTGCACCTGTCTCATACACCTTCCTCGCCAGATGGTAGAATTTTGTCAGGACTGGCTCTCCCAAGGCTGTCATTAGTTCTAATGGAATGTTGTCTACTCCAGGGGCCTTGTTTCGACTTAGGTCTTTCAGTACTCTGTCAAACTCTTCACGCAGTATCATATCTCCCATTTCATCTTCATCAACATCCTCTTCCATTTCCGTAATATTGTCCTCAAGTACATTGCCCTTGTATAGACCCTCTATATACTCATTCCACCTTTCTTCTTTCCCTTCTTTGCTTAGAACTGGGTTTCCATCTGAGCTCTTGATATTCATCCAGTGGCTCTCTTTTCTCCAAAGATCTCTTTAATTTTCCTGTAGGCAGTATCTATGTTACCCCTAGTGAGATAAGCCTCTACATCCTTACATTTGTCCTCTAACCATGCCTGCTTAGCCATTTTGCACTTCCTGTCGATCTCATTTTTGAGACGTTTGTATTCCTTTTTGCCTGCTTCATTTACTGCATTTTTGTATTTTCTCCTTTCGTCAATTAAATTCAATATTTCTTCTGTCACCCAAGGACTTCTACTAGCCCTCGTCTTTTTACCTACTTGATCCTCTGGTGCCTTCACTACTCCACCCCTCAAAGCTACCCATTCTTCTCCTACTGTATTTATCCCCCGGCACCGGGCAAGTGACTTTAAATTACTATGTCACCCCTGTATGGGAATATACATAATGGATGAACGAGTATTTGACCGTCTGCGGCTTTTATTTTAAATCCAAATATCGACTGGTTTCAGTCGTGGACCATATTCACGGATAAGGGCTAAAACTGATTAAGCCACAACATTATATTTGTCATTACTTAAATATTGTGTAGAGCATGTCATGAATATCAGTATACTGCTCTGTGTGCACTTGTTATTAGCATATCTTCTTCTAGAAATCCTGTGTCGTATACTGATATTTGTGACATTATTTAAGTAAAGACAAATGAAATGTTGTGGCTTAAACGGTTTAAATCGTTATCGGTGAAGAAGGTCCAAGACTGAATCCGGTCGGTATTTGGGTTTAAAATAAAAGTGGCTGACGGTCAGATATGCATTTTATACAGTACTTTAAGGAGTAGTATGAAGCATTATGAAATCTACGGACAATTTGTAATTAATAACTATTTTGCATTGCTGTCACAATGTTAAAGTTATGTCCTGGAAAAGAAAAAACAAAACATAGAACACGTGACAGGTTAGAGATAAAAAATAATAATTGTAAAAATAAAATTAAAACATCATGCGCGAAGCACATGTCTGAATCTACAACTGTCATGAAGAACACTGTGAAATTTTCGTGTGCTACATTTGATTGTGTTATGTCTATAAGCTGTTTGCGTTTGAACACCTCGAGCTTCCCCAAAATATGCATAAGGTCAAAAATGGGGCAAAGCATCGTCCACTAGAAATAAAGGAGCAGACGACATGCCGGTGATGATGCAGACTACGTGTTAAACAAATGCAATATTCTGAAGATTCAAACGCCCGAAACTGATTATGGCAATCAAATAAAAATTTTGAAGAATTTGTGGCCGGTTGAGGCCTCTCTTTACATTCATTGATTTAACAGATGCTATGGAGTTGTACATGATGCAGCGCGGATAAAATGATATTTTAGGACTGTTGCTTGAGGCTGCGTGCGTGTCGGTGTGTGCAGGAGCGGCGGCTGATGCCCCACCGCCGCCGTGGACGACGCGAGCGCGGACCAGGGCACTGCGGCGGCGGCTGCCGTGCCGCCTGCAGCAGCAGCAGCAGCAGCAGGGGCGGCCGTGGCGGCGCCGGCGGCAGCGGCCAGCGCTCTGGCGCCGAAAGCGAGCGCGCCAGCGGCCAGGACAGTGGCGCCAGCAGCGCTGCAGACGCGCCGCGAGCTGCGCCGGCGTGCCTCCGCCTTCGAAGGCCGCCTCACTGTTGCAGCTGGTGAGTCAAGCTCCTTCTACTCTCACAGACTACCAGCGGCGCAGCCCAAATTGGCAGTTAGTTTATTGACATTATCTTAATCTCAAGAAACCGCAGATAATTGCGAAATGGACAATAGGGCTGTACTAAATTTACCGAATGTTCGAAACAGCCTACTATTGTGTACACAGCCTATGTGTTATTCCGAATTACGATGTGAAGTTCCTTCGGACATGAATCCGTGTTCGACGGGACAGGCACTGTGGCGATACAGCCGTCATGACATACATGGAGTGTATTCGCAGTTGTGAATACCCTCTTACATTGTAATTCGGAATAGCACTCACTACTACTGCAATATCGTATTTGTCTGACGACACCAGGCAAGCGACTTTCAAGTAAAACGCCTCCCCTGTATGGGAATGTGCATAATGGATGTAAGAGGACAGGTCGCAGACACATGGTGGACGACATATGGACATTTGGGTCTTGGTGTGAGTCGTGCTCTTGTAGCCAAACAGTACAGCTCACTAACGTTAAATCACAGTAAGACTCAGTTTTTACAGTTTCTAACACAGAATTCAACAAAACCTGACGTTTTAATCTCGCAGAATGGGCATATGATTAGTGAAACTGAACAGTTCAAATTCCTAGGTGTTCAGATAGATAGTAAGCTGCCGTGGAAAGCCCACGTTCAGGATCTTGCTCAAAGACTTAAAACTGCCATTTTCACTATTCGAACGGTATCGAAAGTGAGTGATACTTCGACACGTAAATTAGTCTACTTTGCTTATTTTCATTCACTTATGTCGTATGGTATTATGTTTTGGGGTAACTCTTCCCATTTTAGAAGGATATTTTTGGCTCAGAAACGGGCGGTTCGGGCAATAAGTGGTGTGAGTTCACGAACCTCTTGTCGACCTCTGTTCATGAGTCTGGGTATTTTGACGTTGGCCTCTCAATATGTATATTTCTTATTGTTGTTTCTTGTTACCAATATTAGTTTATTTCCAACAATAAGCAGCTTTCACTCGGTTAATACTCGGCAGAAATCAAACCTGCATTTGGATCGGACTTCCTTAACTCTCGTGCAAAAAGGTGTGAAATATACTGCTGCATCCATTTTCAATAAGCTGCCACTCGGATTCAAAAATCTTAGCAGTAATCCACGCGCTTTCAAATCGAAACTGAAGTGTTTCCTCATGGGTCACTCCTTCTATTCTGTTGAGGAGTTCCTTGAAAAATTAAGCTGATTCTCATTGTATTCCTGATAGCGTTTGCTTAAACTTCTGGACTGATCTTCTTTCAGGTTCATGAACATTTATTTTTATCTGTTATTACTTTTATGTTGTAAGTTCATGTACTGACACGTTCCATGACCTTGGAGATTTGCTCCTCAATTTGGTCCTGCGGAACTTGACATGTTAATAAATAAATAAAACCAGTGTCTCTCTTCTACATCGCGCCTCATTTGTCTCACATTTCGACGTTTTTCGTCGACTACAGTTACACACATACCAGTCTTCCAGATACGCGGCCGGCCGGAGTGGCCGTGCGGTTCTAGGCGCTGCAGTCTGGAAACGCGAGACCGCTGCGGTCGCAGGTTCGAATCCTGCCTCGGGCATGGATGTGTGTGGTGTCCTTAGGTTAGTTAGGTTTAAGTAGTTCTATGTTCTAGGGGACTGATGACCTCAGAAGGTAAGTCCCATAGTGCTCAGAGCCATTTGAACCATTTGAACCAGATACGCGTCCACCAAGGACTAAGATTTTTATAGCCTACTATTGCGCCGTGTTCCCCACAATGTGATGGAGACCAAACATCCCTCCATCAAGTGGCCCTTCCACCTTACGGATGTCCGGCCAACCACATAGTCAACAGGAATTTTGCCACGAAACAGCGACTGTACAACATTGGTTTGTCGGATTCCCCTCTTTGTCTCCTTTGCCAGCAACTGAACAGTGATGATCACCGTCTGACAAGCGCCTCTTCGCAACATGTCTGGCGCTTCGTGCAGCATATCATTGCCTGCTATCTCCGTGTGCCACCAGACAGGATCGAAAGGCGAATGTTTCTGTACATGGACGACAAACATTTTCCTGTCGCCAAATATCATGCCATTACGTGGGTCAATAGGGGTGGGGATCTAAATCCCACCCCGACATCTGGAGGTATTTGCAAACAGCCCATGAAGCGCTCGAAAACACGCCATATTACCGAACATTATTTGCAAACTCTCTTCGAGGAGTCTTTGTTAGATCTCCACTAAGTTCGGCGGTGCCTGCAGCTGAGGGCACATGTCCCCAACCACGGCGGTGTCTGAGTTTAAGCTGCCTATGATCGATTCTACCTCCGACTTCCGCGGATGGGAGAACGCGTCATAGATGCGCGGATTTTATTTCTTTCTTTCTTTTCCTTTCTTTTCTTTTTCTTTTCTCTTTTCTCTTTCGCTTTCCCTAGTACATAATTTTCTTTGTATGTCGATGACGTATGTTCCCCATAATTTCATAATAATGGTGAAGATTACAAAAAAAATGAAAATAAATAAACAACAATAAAGCATTCCACTTCTATTGATTCCTGTGTCTCCCACTTTCCAGTGCTCCATAGGCTCGGTGGTGGTGAGGGGGACATTGCGGTCAGACCTCGGATTCCGACCCCTACCCTCTCTGCCCCCTGAGTCCGCATCAGTCCACTACTAACCAAAAAGAAAAAAAAAATTGATAAGGCGACCGCTCGCGATAAGCGGGAAATCCGGGTTCGATTATCAGCCTAGCACAAATTTTCATTGTCGTTATTCCATTATACAGGGTGGTCCATTCATCATGACCGGGCGAAATATCTCATGAAATAAGCGTCAAACGAAAAAACTACAAAGAACGAAACCTGCCTAGCTTGAAGGGGGAAACCAGGTGGCGCTATGGTTGGCCGGCTAGATGGCGCTACCATAGGTCAAACGGATATCAACCGCGTTTTTTTTAAATAGGAACCCCCATTTTTATTACATATTCGTGTTGTACGTAAAGAAATATGAATGTTTTAGTTGAACCACTTTTTTCGCTTTGTGATAAACGGCGCTGTAATAGTCACAAACATATGGCTCACAATTGTAGACGAACAGTTGGTAACAGGTAGATTTTCAAATCAAAATACAGAACATAGGTACGTTTGAACATTTTATTTCGGTTGTTCCAATGTGATACATGTACCTTTGTGAATTTATCATTTCTGAGAACGCATGCTGTTACTGCATGATTACCTGTAAATACCACTTTAATGCAATAAATGCTCAAAATGATGTCCGTCAACCTCAACGCATTTGGCAATACGTGTAACGACATTCCTCTCAACAGCGAGTAGTTCGCCTTCCGTAATGTTCGCACATGCATTGACTATGCGCTGACGCACGTTGTCAGGTGTTGTCGGTGGATCACGATATCAAATATCCTTCAACTTTTCCCACAGAAAGAAATTCGGGGACGTCAGAAGCAGTGGACGACCAATCCACCTGTCATGAAATATTGTATCTAATACCGCTTCAACCGCACTCGAGCTACGTGCTGGACATTCATCATGTTGGAAGTACATCGCCATTCTGTCATGCAGTGAAACAACTTGTAGTAACATCGGTAGAACATTACGTAGGAAATCAGCATACATTGCACCATTTAGATTGCCATCGATAAAATGGGGGCCAATTATCCTGCCTCCCATAATGCCGCACCGTAAATTAACCCGCCAAGGTCGCTGATGTTCCACTTGTCGCAGCCATCGTAGATTTTCCGTTGCCCAGTTGTGCATATTATGCCGGTTTACGTTACCGCTGTTGGTGAATGACACTTCGCCGCTAAATAGAACGTGTGCAAAAAATCTGTCATCGCCCCGTACCTTCTCCTGTGCCCAGTGGCAGAACTGTACACGACGTTCTAAGTCGTCGCCATGCAGTTCCTGGTGCATAGAAATATGGTACGGGTGCAATCGACGTTGATGTAGCATTCTCAACACCGATGTTTTTGAGACTCCCGATTCTCCCGCAATTTGTGGGCTACTGATATGCGCGACAGCAGCTAAAACACCTACTTGGGCATCATCATCATTTGTTGCAGGTCGTGGTTGACGTTTCATATGTGGCTGAACACTTCCTATTTCCTTAAATAACGTAACTATCCGGCGAACGGTCCAGACACTTGGATGATGTCGTCCAGGATGCCGAGCAGCATATACAGGGTGTTACAAAAAGGTACGGCCAAACTTTCAGGAAACATTCCTCACACACAAATAAAGAAAAGATGTTATGTGGACACGTGTCCGGAAACGCTTAATTTCCATGGTAGAGCTCATTTTAGTTTCGTCGGTATGTACTGTACTTCCTCGATTCACCGCCAGTTGGCCCAATTGAAGGAAGGTAATGTTGACTTCGGTGCTTGTGTTGACATGCTAGTACAGTACTAGCATGAAGCACATCAGTACGTAGCATCAACAGGTTAGTGTTCATCACGAACGTGGTTTTGCAGTCAGTGCAATGTTTACAAATGCGGAGTTGGCAGATGCTCATTTGATGTATGGATTAGCACGGGGCAATAGCCGTGGCACGGTACGTTTGTATCGAGACAGATTTCCAGAACGAAGGTGTACCGACAGGAAGACGTTCGAAGCAATTGATCGGCGTCTTAGGGAGCACGGAACATTCCAGCCTATGACTCGCGACTGGGGAAGACCTAGAACGACGAGGACACCTGCAATGGATGAGGCAATTCCTCGTGCAGTTGACGATAACCCTAATGTCAGCGTCAGAGAAGTTGCTGCTGTACAAGGTAACGTTGACCACGTCACTGTATGGAGAGTGCTACGGGAGAACCAGTTGTTTCCGTACCATGTACAGCGTGTGCAGACACTATCAGCAGCTGATTGGCCTCCACGGGTACACTTCTGCGAATGGTTCATCCAACAATGTGACAATCCTCATTTCAGTGCAAATGTTCTCTTTACGGATGAGGCTTCATTCCAGCGTGATCAAATTGTAAATTTTCACAATCAACATATGTGGGCTGACAAGAATCCGCACGCAATTGTGCAATCACGTCATCAACACAGATTTTCTGTGAACGTTTGGGCAGGCATTGTTGGTGATGTCTTGATTAGGCCCCATGTTCTTCCACCTACGCTCAATGGAGCACGTTATCATGATTTCATGCGGGATGCTCTACCTGTCCTGCTAGAACATGTGCCTTTACAAGTGCGACACAACATGTGGTTCATGCACGATCGAGCTCCTGCACATTTCAGTCTAAGTGTTCGTACGCTTCTCAACAACAGATTCGGTGACCGATGGATTGGTAGAGGCGGACCAATTCCATGGCCTCCACGCTCTCCTGACCTCAACCCTCTTGACTTTCATTTATGGGGGCATTTGAAAGCTCTTGTCTATGCAACCCCGGTACCAAATGTAGAGACTCTTCGTGCTCGTATTGTGGACGGCTGTGATACAATACGCCATTCTCCAGGGCTGTATCAGCGCATCAGGGATTCAATGCGATGGAGGGTGGATGCATGTATCCTCGCTAAAGGAGGACATTTTGAACATTTCCTGTAACAAAGTATTTGAAGTCGCGCTGGTACGTTCTGTTGCTGTGTGTTTCCATTCCATGATTAATGTGATTTGAAGATAAGTAATAAAATGAGCTCTAACATGGACAGTAAGCGTTTCCGGACACATGTCCACATAACATATTTTCTTTCTTTGTGTGTGAGGAATGTTTCCTGAAAGTTTGGCCGTGCCTTTTTGTAACACCCTGTATAGCACACGCCCGTTTGACATTTTGCTCACAATAGCCATACATCAACACGATATCGACCTTTTGCGCAATTGATAAATGGTTTATTTTAACACAGGTAACGTTGCGAGGTGCCGGGGCTAGCAGTGTATTTAACACTAAATTCTTCTAGAATCTACATATGTAAATGATGCTCTAAGCCCCCCTATTCTAACTCCGACTTTTGCTGTTGCACATGGATTAAAAAAAAATACGCGAACTGACTCTAATCAACCCTGCCAGTGGAGTAGAAAAGAGTTTGGCACCTGCAATAATTTAATTTGATAAATAAGTTAAATAAACGAAGGTTTCATTAACGTAGTGAGAAATGATAGGGTTGCTCTACCGATTAACAGAATGAAAGTTCTGTCCAAAATAACAATATGATTTATTAAGACTAAACACAAAATAATAAACAAAAACACATGAAACATTTACAATACATCAAATTGGCTCAAATTGGATACTCAAACAAACGCTGTGAAGGTGAAGTTGTCCCTAAACTAGATTGTGAGGATTATGACGAAGTGGTTTGTGGAGTCAATTCCTTGCCACTCAAATCTTAAGAGAGACACACAGCTAACCCAACATTAATTGCTGCTACATTAGTGAGAACTCAGACGATGAACACCCAAGACAGAACAAAGTTAGAGAAAGACGAACAGGCGCGCTCTGCTTAGCTCTGATTATCACCTAGGAAAATCCCTATCTGCCGGTGCAGCGGACATACATTACCAAACTGTCTTCTTAACTGCAAGAACACGATCTGGCGTACCGGAGGCGATGGCTGGTTGCTTCGATGTCTCGTCGTGGTGATGATAATGTCGCGAGTATAGCCCGAAACTAATTTTCCTTGTCTGGTTGTTCCAGACTAAAGACTTCCTAGCAATACAAATGCACCTCTGAGGGAGATGAAGAAGGCTTGCCACACAATCACTGACGGTACAGTGATTGATTTTATCAAGCGAAGTCACACTGTAACTCCGATACCGTCAACTTTAGCCAAAACTGCTCAAGACAGACAACATAGGCCGCTTGTACGCAGAACGCTCAATTGCCAACTGTACTCGGAAGGTTATGTTGAAGTCGAAACTTCAGCAACTTCGTCAAACAGTTACAATTAAATAAAAGTATATTAGACAGCCAACAGAAGGCCGGCTGTCCAGAACGGCGAGGGCTCAGTCTTGTATCCTACTCCGACCAAAAGGCGAGAGCCGACTACCCCTAGAGCACCCGTACAGGCCGAACACCGAACATTCCCGCCCCCACGACAGTGGCCGTGGTTAAACGTTCCAAGCAGCAACTCGAAAACCGGCGGAAAATTCCACTCTATTGCCGGAGCACTACCATTCCACCAGTGGAGATTCTTGGCGCCAATTTCTGTGCTGATTTTGCTACGTCACGGAGCTATGCCCTGAGCAAGTAAATCATAGTTACTATTTTGCAGAGAGCGCGGGAATTTTCCCGCCACAACTGCCTGGGTACACAAGTCATTCCCACGCCTCGCTGGTAGGCCGCCAGAAAGAGTTTTCGCTAAGTTTCTGTGAAGTAACGGAACCTCTAGCCCAGCCGCTACTTCAGGCCCCTCCGGGCGTGTCTTTTGACAATGTCGGCGTCTGGAAAGCATTCACTCGACTCCCTCACACCCGTCGGCTTACCCTTTCAGGATCAGCAGAGCCCGCCTGTCACCGGACCACCAGGGTGACGAGAGAAACTGCATGGGAAGTCCGCATGTGAATGAATAGCAACTTTTCAGCGCATGCAATTAGAGAGGAAAATCGTAAGATACGTTACGTGATACCACGTACTTCTACGTTTGTGACTATTACAGCGCCATCTATCGCATAGCGATAAAAGTGTTCCAACTACAACATTCAAATTTCATTAAGTACTATAGGAATATGTAATAAAAATGGGGGTTCCTATTTTTAAAAAAAACGCAGTTGATATCCGTTTGACCTATGGCAGCGCCATCTAGCGGACCAACCATAGCGCCATCTGGTTTCCCCCTTCAAGCTAGACAAGTTTCGTTCTTTGTAGTTTTTTTGTTTGATGCTTATTTCGTGAGAATTTGTAGCGGTCACTATCAATGGACCACCCTGTATAGCTGTTGGTAGTCCACATTCGCAACTGTGAATACCTTTCATGTATTTCATGATGGCTGTAGTCGGCGCAGTGGTTGTTCCATCGGAAATGCACAGCTGCAGATCGTCACCAACGTATGTTTCTTCCGACATTGCATAATAATTGTAGTACAATATACTGACTTATATGAAATTTAGAACAAAAGTGCAATGGTTGATCTAAAAGAGCATATTAATAATTATTATTATAATAAGAGTTGTGGCTGGTTATGTACAGGTAATATCAGAAGTCCTAGCAGGTCTGTGATGACCGGATACCGGTGGTGAGTGCCGAGGCTGTCGTCTCGAGATGTGTGCTACTAGGTACCTGCACACCATGATTGCTTGAGGCAGACTCGCCTTCGTCCCTACGCTCGCTGAAAAGGAAGTACTGTTGCTAGTGTGGAATTTGCGGAGAAGGTAATGGCTCGCAATCTGAGGAGATGGATGCGATACAATTTTATCAATCTGTATAGCCCCCTAGTTACGCTACACAGTGCTTGAGACTGCTCACTCAACAATAGAGGCTAACAATTGTGTCAGTGTCTAGAAATTGATTAAAAAATGATTAATTCCTAGTCACAATCTGAACGTGAAGTGCTACTTTCATTGGTGTTCGCGAGGGATACTGAGGTATAACCCCTCCTCTTTCCTCAATGCTGTGAATGAATTGTGAAAGAAATACAGAAGAAGAAGAATGGGTAGCTCTGAGTGATGAAGCAGTGAAGGCAGCAGAGGATCAAGTAGGTAAAAAGACGAGGGCTAGTAGAAATCCTTGGTTAACAGAAGAAATATTGAATTTAATTGATGAAAGGAGAAAATACAATAATGCAGTAAATGAAGCAGGCAAAAAGGAATACAAACGTCTCAAAAATGAGATCGACAGGAAGTGCAAAATGGCCGAGCAGGGATGGCTAGAGGACAAACGTAAGGATGTAGAGGCTTACCTCACAAGGGGTAAGATAGATTCTGCTTACACGAAAATTAAAGAGATCTTTGGAGAAAAGAGAGCCACTGGATGAATATCAAGAGCTCAGATGGAAACCCAGTTCTAAGCCAAGAAGGAAAGAAGAGAGGTGGAATGAGTATATAGAGGGTCTATACAAGGGCAATGTACTTGAGGACAATATTACGGAAATGGAAGAGGATGTAGATGAAATGGGAGATATGATACTGCGTGAAGAGTTTGACAGAGCACTGAAAGACCTAAGTCGAAACAAGGCCCCTGGAGTAGACAACATTCCATTAGAACTACTGACGGCCTTGGGAGAGCCAGTCCTGACCAAACTCTACCATCTGGTGAGCAAGATGTATGAGACAGGCGAAATACCCTCAGACTTCAAGAAGAATATAATAATTCCAATCCCAAAGAAAGCAGGTGTTGACAGATGTGAAAATTACCGAACAATCAGTTTAATAAGTCACAGCTGCAATAAACTAACGCGAATTCTTTACAGACGAGTGGAAAAACTGGTAGAAGCCGACCTCGGCAAAGATCAGTTTTGATTCCGCAGAATTGTTGGAACACGTGAGGCAATACTGACCTTACGACTTATCTTAGAAAATACACTCCTGGAAATGGAAAAAAGAACACATTGACACCGGTGTGTCAGACTCACCATACTTGCTCCGGACACTGCGAGAAGCCTCTACAAGCAATGATCACACGCACGGCACAGCGGACACACCAGGAACCGCGGTGTTGGCCGTCGAATGGCGCTAGCTGCGCAGCATTTGTGCACCGCCGCCGTCAGTGTCAGCCAGTTTGCCGTGGCATACGGAGCTCCATCGCAGTCTTTAACACTGGTAGCATGCCGCGACAGCGTGGACGTGAACCGTATGTGCAGTTGACGGACTTTGAGCGAGGGCGTATAGTGGGCATGCGGGAGGCCGGGTGGACGTACCGCCGAATTGCTCAACACGTGGGGCGTGAGGTCTCCACAGTACATCGATGTTGTCGCCAGTGGTCGGCGGAAGGTGCACGTGCCCGTCGACCTGGGACCGGGCCGCAGCGACGCACGGATGCACGCCAAGACCGTATGATCCTACGCAGTGCCATAGGGGACCGCACCGCCACTTCCCAGCAAATTAGGGACATGTTGCTCCTGGGGTATCGGCGAGGACCATTCGCAACCGTCTCCATGAAGCTGGGCTACGGTCCCGCACACCGTTAGGCCGTCTTCCGCTCACGCCCCAACATCGTGCAGCCCGCCTCCAGTGGTGTCGCGACAGGCGTGAATGGAGGGACGAATGGAGACGTGTCGTCTTCAGCGATGAGAGTCGCTTCTGCCTTGGTGCCAATGATGGTCGTATGCGTGTTTGGCGCCGTGCAGGTGAGCGCCACAATCAGGACTGCATACGACCGAGGCACACAGGGCCAACACCCGGCATCATGGTGTGGGGAGCGATCTCATACACTGGCCGTACACCACTGGTGATCGTCGAGGGGACACTGAATAGTGCACGGTACATCCAAACCGTCATCGAACCCATCGTTCTACCATTCCTAGACCGGCAAGGGAACTTGCTGTTCCAACAGGACAATGCACGTCCGCATGTATCCCGTGCCACCCAACGTGCTCTAGAAGATGTAAGTCAACTACCCTGGCCAGCAAGATCTCCGGATCTGTCCCCCATTGAGCATGTTTGGGACTGGATGAAGCGTCGTCTCACGCGGTCTGCACGTCCAGCACGAACGCTGGTCCAACTGAGGCGCCAGGTGGAAATGGCATGGCAAGCCGTTCCACAGGACTACATCCAGCATCTCTACGATCGTCTCCATGGGAGAATAGCAGCCTGCATTGCTGCGAAAGGTGGATATACACTGTACTAGTGCCGACATTGTGCATGCTCTGTTGCCCGTGTCTATATGCCTGTGGTTCTGTCAGTGTGATCATGTGATGTATCTGACCCCAGGAATGTGTCAATAAAGTTTCCCCTTCCTGGGACAATGAATTCACGGTGTTCTTATTTCAATTTCCAGGAGTGTAGATTAAGGAAAGGCAAAACTATATTTCTAGCATTTGTAGACTTAGAGAAAGCTTTTGACAATGTTGACTGGAATACTCTCTTTCAAATTCTAAAGGTGGCAGGGGTAAAATACAGGGAGCGAAAGGCTATTTACAATTTGTACAGAAACCAGATAGCAGTTATAAAAGTCGAGGGGCATGAAAGGGAAGCAGCGGTTGGGAAGGGAGTGAGACAGGGTTGTAGCCTCTCCCCGATTTTATTCAATCTGTATACTGAGCAAGCAGTAAAGGAAACAAAAGAAAAATTCGGAGTAAGTATTAAAATTCATGGAGAAGAAATAAAAACGTTGAGATTCGCCGATGACATTGTAATTCTGTCAGAGACAGCAAAGGACTTGGAAGAGCAGTTGAACGGAATGGATAATGTCTTGAAAGGAGGATATAAGATGAACATAAACAAAAGCAAAACGAGGATAATGGAATGTAGTCGAATTATGTCGGGTGATGGTGAGGGAATTAGATTAGGAAATGAGACACTTAAAGTAGTAAAGGAGTTTTGCTATTTGGGGAGCAAAATAACTGATGATGGTTGAAATAGAGAGGATATAAAATGTAGACTGACAATAGCAAGGAAAGCGTTTCTGAAGAAGAGAAATTTGTTAACATCGAGTATAGATTTAAGTGTCAGGAAGTCGTTTCTGAAAGTATTTGTAATGAGTGTAGCATGGACGATAATTAGTTTGGACAAGAAGAGAATAGAAGCTTTCGAAATGTGGTGCTACAGAAGAATGCTGAAGATTAGATGGGTAGATCACCTAACTAATGAGGAGGTATTGAATAGAATTGGGGAGAAGAGGAGTTTGTGGCACATCTTGACAAGAAGAAGGGACCGGTTGGTAGGACATGTTCTGAGGCATCAAGGGATCACAAATTTAGCATTGGAGGGCAGCGTGGAGGGTAAAAATCGTAGAGGGAGACCAAGAGATGAATACACTAAGCAGATTCAGAAGGATGTAGGTTGCAGTAAGTACTGGGAGATGAAGAAGCTTGCACAGGATTGAGTAGTATGGAGAGCTGCATCAAACCAGTCTCAGGATTGAAGAAAACAACAACAAAATGTCTGTTGTGTATCCGACCATGCTAACTCTTATGAAATGTGAATAATAAAAGTCCTGTCACATAGGGTATAGAGGCTGCTGAAATTACGTTCCCATCCGACGCACGGATCACCAAATGTGACTGATGAATCCTCACTTCCTAAGCGAGTCGATGTGGACTGTGACCAAATTTCCCTACCAGACAACTTTATTTTGGTTTTCTGCGGTTTTCCTTGGGAGGTGTGGGGATAGTTCCTCAGACATAAAATCGGCTTATTGTCTCCCTGGCCGTTTCCCTATTTCTAATAACCTTTTCGTAGATGGGGCGTTAAAACCTTAGCGTCCTCCTTCGCTACAAAAGACACTGTTGAGGGATTCTGTCGACTCCCATGGTTTCAGACATACTCATCACTGTTGTGGAACCATGCATACCACGACTCAACTGTCACGAAGACTGTCCTCCAAGCTTCATACCGAACGAGGTGGGGCAGTGGTCAGCAGAATGGATTCGCATTCGGGAGGACGATGTTTCAAATCCACATCCGGCCGTCCAGATTTAGGTTTTCTGTCATTTCCCTAAATCGCTCCAGGTAAATGGCAGGATGGCTCCTTTGAAAGGGCCCGGCCGTTTTCCTTCACCATCCTTGAAACAATCCGAGATCCTGCTCCGTCTCTAATGATCTCGATGTCGATGGGATATTACACCCTAATCTTCCTTCTTTCCAAGGTCCGAGTTACCGGTGGCGGTGTTCCTGCGCCCGCTCCAATCTGTTTCTGGGACGTACAGTTATAGACAAGTGCGCATCTGGGGCCCCAACAGCGAATAGTCAGTTCTCGATAACTGTCTGCTCACCAGTTGTCGTTTTCCAACATTGAATTTGCTGGTGATCTGCTCTGCCTCACCCTGCCTATACGCTGCTAGAACCCATGACAGTCAGCGCAAACCCAGAGACGCTCTGGCCCACGGCAGTTGACTCTGATGATGGCTGTCTTCAGTCAACGTAGATACTCTCTAAACAGCCTCAGCACGGTGTCTCGTGACAGAACACACCACTCTCCCACTCGTTGCCGGGTTTCTTGACCTTGGAGGCGCCTCTTCTGAAACAAATAGCCCCTCAACTGGGCCCAAGAGACTGAGGAAAAATCTCTGGAATTACCAGGAATCGAGCCCAGTCCTCTCCATAGCTGCCAAACATCCTGACCACTGAGCTACAGAAGTGGACAGTCACAGAGTGTTTTAGCATTAAATTTCCCAGAGTATGCTTATCAAATAGTCAAGCAACATACCACTATCTCATTCACATCTCGTGGAATGACAGCGCCGGGATTATCAGAGAAATACGAGTCAGTGTGGGAAATTATATTAGGACGCTCCGTCACTCGCCGTAATGTATCTAACGCAGTTTAGTATACTTTTTTATTTATTTAACCATTGCTGTATCATTAAACCAGTTGCCTTGTTGTCTAAAACGGACTGCAATCTGCGTATTTTCGCTGAAAAATTTGCAACATACAAATTCTCAGTTTTTTTAAATCGTTTTATAGCTGAATTACTTAAAAAGCACTTTATAGTGAGCATTAACTAAACATAATCGGAAAATAAACGCTAACAATCAAAGTTGAGAATACCAAATGAATAGAAAACAAAAGAAGGAAAGCTAACCTACATATTCCCACTATCAGCCCACCGGGTATGTGAGTGTCTTAGAGGAAACTTCAGGTATGTTGACACTCCAGCAGTGTCTTCCTCCTAGAGACAGTAGCAATGACTGCATCTACTGTTAGTGCAACTGTGTCTGCCACTGGTATATTCCTTCAAATCGGTACAGTTCCTGAATGGTTTCTAACCTACGATTACAAATACCACATACTCTACATTGTTTGTATTTTCTAAATCATGTTACACATGAAAAGCATTCTACATTAAAAATACTACTGCTTAATCACCGCTTAAGATTCAGATAAGCGTTCGGGTTCCATATGCAACATTGCATGTGGTGGCACACCAGGACATAATGCAGAGTTTGTAGATTCTGCTTAATATTTTATTTTTGTATATAAGCTTACTTCGGCTTTATTGTTTTCATCTGTAGATCTGCAAACAAACGTATTTCTTCATATTTTATATAATATATACAAGTTTTTCACATTGGGTGTTGTACAGACGTCCTGATGTTGTAGATTGACATGTGTAAACTTGGAGTAAACTACGACTGATGTCCGTAGTTGTTGGATGTAATATTTTTTCAGTAACTTTTAAAGTTCAAGTTTGACATCTAGCTGTTTATTCAAAGATATTTATGTCGTTGCGGATCGCGTATCTATGAGGTAGTTATTGACGTGTTTGTAATCTCTGGTCGTTTACTTATATATTATCCCTATATAACCAAAACACCATAGATTAAAAACTCATCAATAACAATTTCCATAGATACATGACCCACAACAACATATGTATCTTTGACTAAACAGTCCGCCCCGGTAGCTGAGTGGTCAGCGCGACGGACTGTCATATCAAGGAGCCCTGAGTGGTCAGCGCGGTGACTGTCATGCCAAGGGGCCCGTGTGCGACTCCAGGCTAGGTCAGATTTTTCTCCGCTCAGGGACTGGGCTTTGTGTTGTCTCTATCATCATCATCTCATCCCCATCGACAGGCCGAAGTGGCGTGAACTCAAAGGACTTGCACCAGGCGACAGATCTGTTCGACGGGAGGTCCTAGCCACACGACATTTCCATTTTTTTTTTTTTTTTTTGAGTAAACAACTAGCTTTTAAACTTGAATTTCTACGACTGTCAAGTTTATTAATAAAAACGCATTAAATATACATGCAACATTAAATCATCGAACAGCTTTAAAACGTAACTGAAAAAATATTACATCCAACAACTACGGACAGCAGTAATAATTTACTCAAAATTGATGTATGTCCGTCTACGACGTCAGTACGTGAGTACAACATCCAATGCAAAAAACTTTACAAATTACATAGTGTGTTAAATATCAATAAATGGGATTGTTTGGAGATATATTGATGAAAGCAATAAACCCGAAACAAGCTTATACAGAAAAATAAAAATGTTAAAATGTGTGTGAATTCTTAAGGGACCAAACTGCTGAGGTCGTCGGTCCCTAGACTACTTAATCTAACTTATGCTAAGAACAACAACTCTCCGCAATGTCCTACTGTGACATAACAGATGTCACAACTCTCATAATAAAGACACTTATTGCTTGTGTTTTTGGCGACTTCTTGTCCGCCTAGTCAAGCGCCTTCAAAAACAGGGTTTTGTACCCAGAAGAATGGGGAATAATATAGTTTATTGGAATCCTGAATAATTCCAACCTGCCTTCATAAAAAACTTGTTGCACTACTTATTGAACCCCATCTTATTTAACATTTACGAAATCTGACAGCTACGACCAAAAGGAAGACGCCCGTTCATTTGTCGTTTGGTGATCCAAATTCTAATAATAGCGTAAATAATAAAATAAATATCCTAATTCTGATTTTTATATTTTATCGGCGTGTCATTTCCTTCAAACATAATTTAATGAGCTGGTGCTTCCAACATTCTGTTATAAAGTGGAAGTTGAAGTGAGCCGTCATGGTGCCGCTGAAATACGTCTGTAAAACTGTCCGCCGGTGAACGAAGTTAGAACGTACATATTCTTAAATAAGAATATGTAACACAAATTTCGTGAAGTTTAACACTACTTCCGAAAGCTACACGTGGATTTTCAACTGAACGTAGCGATAACTCCCAGTACAGAAACTCTGAAGCGTGATGCGCCGACCACATGCACCGTTTTGTGAAGGGTCAGATTTGACAACCACAAGGGACTTGCCTTAGTTGTTTTTGCATAAGCGGAAGCACCCACAGCCTTCCTCTGAGACCATTTACAGCGAGCGCCCAAGTTTAAATTGCCGGCAGGCCGTTCACCGCGGCAGTTTACGAGTCACTGCCAAGCAAACGCCTTGTTTGTTTCAGGGACATAACCGTCCTTCATGAGTGAGGTTATATGGCGCACAGGGGCCATTTCAGTTATGGGGGGCTCGTACTTTGGAGGACACAAAACCTATTGTACGTGATTGTGTATTATACGCATCCTCCTACTACCTGTGTGACCTTTTGTTATGCGGGTTACGAAGATTGAAATAATGCGAACAAATCAGAAATGAAAGCTCAAGCGTTCCTTTTCTTAATTTAAAGTAATCGTTTCTCGACTGTAGTAATGAATAACAGCTGTTGTTCATGGAAAGGCCGATAGCGAATCACTATAAAAGTAAATGACTTCCCGATGTGTTATACTGTTTTCACCTGAAACCTTAGCACCTATACACCTGCTGCGGTAAATCTTTCAGTGGTTAATAACAAAGCCACCTATGCTACATTTAAGTGACTCTTGCCGTTCTAAAGCAATGAGTTTAAATGATGAGCCCTAAAAGTGGATGATCACTCAAGTCGAACTGGCCATTTTTAAGACAATGGTCTTTCTATTAATGGACTTTCCGTAAACTAATTTTTTTCTGCACACGATGCGAATGCTCCAAAATACTGCCTCCCGCTCTCCCCTTATTTCGAACAATACAATATATCGGATTCCTTCATTTGTTACTCCACCACTGACAAACTTTTTCGTATACAAAGCATCCAGGTTTTTAGACGTCCATTACACTATCATTGCCGCCAACGCACAAAAATTTTGACAAATTACGTTCCATCTTGCTTTCGTATTGTTTGAGATTCTGAGCCGAATATCTAAGCAGGTGTAGGTATAACGTTACATACTTTCTTTCATTTCTTACCGCACTTTGTTGCCTGGTGTTCTTTGTATTGCAGCACATCTCTTATGATATTTAATTTATTCTGTATGTGTTGCTTACAACAAAACTTAGGAAATCAGTATGGGGAACTTGCTTAAAAGATGACGATTTAGCTCTGTTCTGAAATTGCATCGTCCTTCCTCTAAGAGCATTAACTCGGTCTTTCTGTGGTAAACATTTTAAAAAATGGCTCTGAGCACTATGGGACTTAACAGCTGAGGGTATCAGTCCCCTAGAACTTAGAACTAATTAAAACTAACTAACCTAAGGACATCACACACATCCATGCCCGAGGCAGGATTCGAACCTGCGACTGTAACGGTCGCGCGGTTCCAGACTGAAGGGCCTAGAACCGCTCGGGTAAACATTAAAGTTACAGTCCTTGCATATATGGACTGGGCAATGAATTGCCATTTGTAGGTGGCTCATATTCTCTTGTAAAATTCCTTGGCCGTCAGAGATGATCGTAGTTTTTAAGCAGTTATCTGGTCCTATTTTAATGCTGTAGTTGGCTTCTGTTTTCCATTGTCTGACAGTGTCTTCAGTATAGATATTAAAAAGTGTAATCGATAAGCTACCCCATTGCCTCACAAACTCTCATAATTGTTACAGTTCCAGTATTTTTTCTACCAGTGTTTACTAGGAGTTTTGTTTCTTGGTAATTTGTTAGTAACTTCCTCATAATGCATGGGATACCCTTGTTTTCTAAAGCACTGCGTAAAGTATGTCGGCTGATCCGGTCGAAAACTTCCTTGTAGTCTACAAAACCAATGTGTATTCTTATGTTAAATTTCTCTTCCTTCCTTTGGTAGTTCTAGGCTTCAATATTTCTTCAACACGTGGGCGATCATTATCGTTCTGGAAAATTGTTACCGTTCGCGTTCAGGGAGAGATACCACATTGCTCCACCTCCCCCTCTCCATATCCCTGATGCAGTGGTTGCCCTTAAAACCGGCCAAAACTTAAAGCAACTCAGATTGACCATCACTCCAAATGACGGCCACCTAGGGAAGAGGCCGCATCGTTGCTTGTGTGGCGTCAGAGTAAACAGCCAAGCCAAGGACCGAGGCAAAGCAATAAATTGCAAAATTATGCGCGACAATCTGTAACTAACAGTTGCACGTAACTTAGTGTTCAACATGTAGGTGCTATTTTATGCCTCTAAAGACAGTTTTCCATATGTGACTTTGCATGCTTTCCCGACAGGTCTGTTGCAAATACGCTTCTCGAGTTTGCCGCCGGATCGTATTGTGTAACTCGCACAATATTTCATCGCTGCAACTGCTCGGCTACATCGGATGTTGGTAGCTGATGCTGTCTCTGCTGCAAGGTGCGACAGCAGCAGCGACCACCAGTTGCATCGATGAAGTATTGTGCGAGTTACAATACGATCCGCTGGCAAACCCGAGAAACGTATTTGCAGTTTTCCATATAATTATAAAATAGCACAGCACCTCTCTAGTACCTCAGACACTTGTGAGGACTAGGTAAGCCATCTTGCAGGTTTGCCCTGCTGGATGCCAGAAAAACGGTAAAAGCCTCTTCCAGAGGAAGCAGAGGGTGAAGTTTAGACATTTGGGTTTTAAAAATGTAGATAAAATGTTCAGCTATCCATTTGAAGCAGGCTGAAAGGCTGCTATGTAAACAAGGGAGATGTCATTTTTGTCCCTGAAAGTGCAGAATTCTGCAGATGCAAAATGAAGATGTTGTCTGTGACAATGGTGTTAGGAACTTCGTCAGTGGAAACAGGGTGAGGTAGAGTTTGTGTAGTTTGACTAGTCGATGTGGCAGAAGTGCAGGCAACCTACGGGAACCCATTGCCCGCGTCTAAAGCAATGAGCCAAGTGTGGCCTAAGAAAGGTCCCGCGAAAGTCAACTGTAGACTGGACCAAGGGTTGGAAGAAACAAGGCAAGAAACATTTTGGAGAGGTGGCCTTGTTGGTCTGGCGGTAGGTGTAGGAGGATATCATTTGAGTAATAGCAGCGTCCACGCCACGCTTGTAGACATGGTGGCGAGTCAGACGCTTAGTGACTTGCAGAAGCGGCAGAATGCACTGCTGCAGAGAAGCAGGAATGACCGCCTTACAGCGAACGGTAGCGTACCAGTCGGAAGATCTAGCTGAGGGTTGGGTCCTCCAAAGTGTGACATGCAATGAGCTTGGCGTCCAGTGGGAGGTTAGCCGCAGCTGCTTCCGCAACGATGTCCAGGAGGAAAAACATTTCGACATCCTCATCGAACACTGGGTTCTGCCGCGCGCGGTAGCCGTGCGGTCGAAGGTGTGGTTTTGGTGGGTATGTTGGCTGAACCCTTGAAAAGAGGAAGCAGAGGTTTCTGGTCAGTGAAAAACGTGGAATCCCTATCATACACATAATCATGGAATTTTCTACGGCCAAAAATGATGTCTAATGCTCATCTCTCAATCGGGCTGTAATTTCGCTGAAAGCCTTGCCACACGCCAGGGTCGGCTGTCAATGTACGTTCGGCAATGACGGCCGAGTGGGGAATAAACTTTTGGTAATAATTTCATTGCCCCAACAGTTATTTCAAATGGCTAGTACTGAGAGGAGCCGGAAATTTTTGTACTATTTAGACGTACTGAGGCGTGACGCAGGTGCTGGAAGCACTGAATATGTATCTGAGATTTTCAGCTTGATGAACAAAGAAACAACACTTGCCCTTGTTATATTTTTAGATTGGCCTGTTGGAGGACCATGAATAGAGAATCCAGTCGTTGTCCAGGTCCTGGGCATCTTTACCTGGGATGAGAATATGATCTAAGGAATTTGCTTGTCCACAGTACATTGCGAGTGAGATGCTCCAGATATCGCTGAAATATCGTCTTGGCGCTGGCTGTACCAAAAACAAGTCTGTTGAACTGGAACAACCCAAAGGATGTGCTGATAACTAGAATACGTTGGGGTTCTTCGTCCAACAACAGTTGGCGGTATGCGACCGTGACGTCATTTTTTGAATTTTTGCGAACATTTTTCTGCCCACTAGGCCCATGAAGTCTTCTACGTTAGGTTTTGGGTACGCATGAGTTACTGATTGGGCGTTGATGGTCGTCTTGAAATCTCCATAAATGCGTAATGCAGCATTTGGTTTTTCAACAATGACAATAGGTATGGTCCACTGACTGTTTTGTATTTTCTGTAATTTTTGCTGAACAATTTCACAACATTGGGAAGTCAAATGAAGTCGTGTTACAAGATGTCGTCATGTACAACGCACTGTTAAATGTAACTCACATAGCTGACTCATCAAACGTACTTACTTTTTTTCTCTAACGTACATCCCGTCCCGGAGTTCACTTTTTCAGGATTTTATGTAATTATTTAACTCTTTGACCGGTTGCCCTTCCTGACGCCACAATCATCAAGGTAACCCTAAGGGGAGGAAGTCGTTATGTGCCATTTGTCTATGAACTATGTAAACGTTGTCCTGTGTGTTATCGCATTTTCACTGCTTGTATGTCGTATTGTCTGAAGCCGAATTTGGGGACTAGCTCAGCATATCACTGTATTTGTCTTTTCAAGGCCTTTTGTCAGTCTTCATAGCCTAGTGGCGAGCGCGGCAGAATGCCAATCAAAGGGAGCCGGGTTCAGTTCCTGGGCAGGTCAGAGAGTTTACACTGTTCATGGACTGGGTGTTGTGTTGTCTTCAGCACCTTTTCATCCTTATCGACTCTCAAGTCGCCGAACTGACGTCAACTAAAAAGACCTTGCACCAGGCGACCGGGTCTGCCCGATGCGGAGGCCGTACCCACCCTCACAATTAGTTTCAATTTTTTCAAGGCTTTCGAATAACGTTCAAAAAGCACATCGTTTCATTTTTAAAAACGACAGTGGCTTTAGTACCTGAACTGGCAGAACAGCATTGTCCAGATAATACAATTGTGTGCCCTTACACCTACTGTGACTAATAGAAAATCTCGTTTCGATATCCTAAGCCATTCACAACGTGAAAGGGAGAAAAGTCTTGGGTGATTCCTCCTTTGTAGTAATTATCCTTTTCCCCCTTATCTCTAATACCACGATATGTGCAACATAGTTGTAAAAGTAATGCACGCATGAGTAAAACTACACTGAGGGGGCAAATCATGGGGTAACGACATGCACACACAAATGGTGGCGGTATTATTGCGTACAAAAGGTATAAAGGGCCAGCGGATTGGCGGAACCATCATTTGTTCTCAGCTGATTCACGTGAAAAGTTTTCCGACGTGATTGTGGCCACCCGATGGGAATCAACAGACTTTGAAAGCGGAATGGTAGCTGGAGATAGACTCACGGGACATTCAGTTCCGTAAATAGTTGGGGAATTCGATATTCCGAGATCCAAAGTGCCGACAATGTGCGAGAACATCAAATTTCGGGCATTACCTTCCACCACAGACAACGCAATGGCCGATGGTCTTCGCTTAACGACAGAGAGCTGCGGCGTTTGTGTAGAGTTGTCAGTACTAACAGACAAGTAACAATGCGTCAAATAACCGCGGAAATCAATGTGGATCATACGACGAATACATCGTTTAGGACAGTGCGGCGAAATTTGGCGGCCGGCCGTTGTGGCCAAGCGATTCTAGGCTCTTCTGTCCGGAACCGCGCTGCTGCTACAGTCGCAGGTTCGACTCCTGCCTCGGGCATGGATGTGTGTGATGTCCTTAGGTTAGTCAGGTTTAAGTAGTTCTAAGTCTAGGGGACTGATGACCTCAGATGTTAAGTCCCATAGTGCTCAGAGCCATTTGAACCATTTTTGAACAGCTATGGGACATAAGCGAGAGGTCAGTTTGTGCACAAAATCCTGCACCGGCAACAGTTTCGCAATTGTGGTCGGCTACAGAAGCTGTAAGGCTCAGTATTTCTGCAGGGGACTTTCAGGGACTTGTTGAGTCCATGCCACGTCGAGCTGCAGCACTACGCCGGACAAAAGCAAGTCCTTCACGATGTTAGGAAGTATCCAAATGACTTTTGTCACCTGAGTATTGTAAATACACGGATGAATAAAACTACTGCTAGTACCACCATTACAACTACATCTCAAATTGATCATCGGCGTAATTCAGGGGCTGACGGCGTTGATGTTGGCACGGGAAGGTGATTTGTCGCCATTGCGACTGTGCCACTGACAGGACACGGCCTCCTTGGTGCCCTCAGTTTAGCACGGCTGTGACGTCAGTGGACGCTGCGGCTGGCAGGCTCGACAGCGGTAAATCGCCCACCGCAGGCAGCGGCCGGCGCACTTCTGCCTCTCCCGCTCCCCCCCCCCCCCCCCCCCCCCACACACACACACATACACACACACACTCGACGTGCCAGGCGGCGAGCGAGATTTACGCCGCGGGGGCGTGTCCGTGCGCGTGCCAGTGTCCGCGGCCCTGCGTGCATAACCGCACGGCGAACCCGTCCCTGCCGCAGGGCCGGCCGGAACATATAACTGCTCCTTGTCCGCCGATCTACGGTTCCTGTAACTCTGTGCTAATAAATTTTGCCGTACAAATTTTACCTGCTATTTCTCTTCATAAAATCTCTGGTTATTTACTGTGTCCTCTCGTGGCGACCTATCTTCGTGAAAGTTGCGCACCAAATTTCTCTGTAGCGACAAGTACCGCGCGATGCCCGGGCATTATTTTTGCCATTCTGCTGGCGGTATCACTGGGATACCCCGAGTTAGGTAGTACAATGTAAATCAAATAGACGACAGTACGACACTCGTTCCATAACGAATACGAAATTGCGTGCTCCTTTTCTGAAAATATCCACCATTAAGAAGCACAGACCTGTATTTGGAGCCGCGCCCTATTTTCATCGTAAGAAAGTGTGTGTGTGTGTGTGTGTGTGTGTGTGTGTGTGTGTGTTTTTAACTGAGGTAGGTAGTTTGTCGCATGGTTCGCGGCCTCTCCTTTCTCGTCTACGCCACCTGGGCAGCTGACGTGTCTTGCACAAATGATTGTAATGAGTGAGTGTCACAATCGTGCTGTGTTGTTGTTATTGTTGTTGTTGTTGTTGTTGTTTTTGCTGCTGCAGCTGATTCTGCTGATAGCGACGATGTTAACTATAATAAAAGGTAGATGGTGAAACGTTTTACCGTCATGTAACCTATTCTTCGGGAACAGTACCACGAAGGCCGCCGAATCTCCCGTCCACAGCATACAGACGGATCACCATCAACAGTGTCTAGTGCTCTGACTCCATGAGACACTCCGTATACGTTTACAGTAGGGCGCAGGAAATTCATACCAACCGCAACGATCAGGCATTTTACGCCACCAGCTGTCCTCCCTTTGTCGGCCAAATGCTGACAAGGAAAATTTTTTACGGGTCGACAGCCTTCACGTAGTTGCATGTCAGCAAGAACGGCTGTGGAGGCGGGTTGCTTAATGCAAAAAATATGTAAATGATGGGAGACTGATGACCTCAGAAGTTAAGTCCCATAGTGCTCAGAGCCATTTTATTTAAATGATGACACTTAAATATTACGGGTTGTACGTGTAAAATTGAGTTTTCCTTCAGTTGTACAATACCAGCACTTGAAAACAAAATAATGAATCATTTCGTGCAGTTTTGACTCATTCCATTGACACGTGTGTATCCATAATTTTATGCCGTGAAAATGTGCGTTTGCCTCCTCGGTACTTCCTTAAATGGTTGCCAGGTAGTACCTCGTTTGCCGTCTCATGGCCAGGTACAACCTCCACTCCCTCAAATGGTTGCGAAGTAGTGCCTCGTTTGCTGTCTCATGGCCAGGTACAGCCTCAGTTAGCACTAGGCCGAGAGCTGGGATCTCATTCAAAAAGGAAAACTTGAGAGCTACCATACATGTGGGACCTAGGCCTCGACGTAATTTTTGAATGCTGGAGAGCAGTGTGCTGACCACATGCCCCTCCATATCCGCATCCAGTCACGTCTGTGAACTGAAGATGATACGGCGGCCGGTCGATACCGTTGGGCCTCCATAGCCTGTTCAGGAGTAGTTTTTTTTTTTTACTATTTTAAACGTCCACCGTAGCCTGCCGTTACTGAAAGTTACCTTTATTGCATCCTGTATTACTTAAATGGCTCGCCATTTTCGGGCAGTGGCCATTTTCAGGTGCAGTTACATCGGTGAAATGTGTGACAGACTTCAAAACTATTTAATACTGCATGAGTACAGAGACTTGTACAGAGACTTGTACAGAGACTTGTACAGAGACTTGTACAGAGACTTGTACAGAGACTTGTACAGAGACTTGTACAGAGACTTGTACAGAGACTTGTACAGAGACTTGTGTACACACACACACACACACACACACACACACACACACACACACACACACACACGCATGCACGCCGAAATATCTATCTCGCACGTCACATACAGCATGAAAGTCAAAGTAGTCCCAAACGCAGGGAATCAGCATAGGTGAGCAGATGCAGAAAGTCTGCGTTGCCGTTCTAAGCAAATTCCTAGTGGAGGTGGTTTGCCGTTGCCTTCCTTTGACCTGTTACGAAGTGTTAAGTGTGTATCTGTGTTGTGTGGATGACTGTGATCAGTGGCTGTACAGCACAATGTTGGGTTTGCGTTGTTATGGATGAAGGGAAGGGAGAAGGTGAAACCCGAAACCGGCTCATAGTCTATTGATCTCGACTAGTACGAAGAGAGCTGATGAGCTTAACTTTCGCCATTCAGCGGACAGATCACCATCAACAGTGCCACATGCTCTCACTTCATGAGACACTGCGGAGGAATTTGGAACTTAATACAGGACACTGGTCCAAAGAATGATGAACAGGGCTTTACGCCAACACCTCTACTCCCCTTGCCGGCCAAATACTGTCAGTTAGGATTTGAACCGGCGTACCTCCGAATCGAGCACCAACGCCCACACGTGTGTTACCGACTCGGTTAAGAAAACGAGTCCGTCCGCTGCATAGAAGAGAGTGTTGTTTAACATATCAATACCGTAACTGAACTGCTTTTGACAAACCTCTTAAGAGTCCTAATGCAAGTATTTAGCAGGACAGCGTGTCCTTTCATTTCCGTAAAGACAATCATTATTGAAATGGCTAGGATCGGATTGGGAATGCTTTTCCAACTGAAAACAGTGAAAATTACTAAAAATACCACAAAATAACATTTAGTTAACAATTTTTCAAATCCACTGTGCAATACGGACACAATCAGAAAATACGCAATTAAAAAACACACATCCTTTAATAAATACAGCAAAAAGTAATATTATTACATCTGCAATCTCCTCGGTTAACAAATATTGACGATTAAATATAGGTACTTAAAAATTACACTGTATGACTAATATCTCTAAGAATAAGGCTGCTGTCAAAATGGCTTTAAATTTGTGTTACTTGTATTCTTCAAAAGAATCTACGGACGAAGTGTTGCAAACGTTTGCTAACTGCAGACAAATACAAGGATTTCTTAATATGTGAGACCCTTTCCATGTATCAAATAAGCTGTATCGAACATTTTCACCAATAATATAAAAGTAGAAAAAACCTATCAGAACAACTTTATGACTAGAGAATAGAACAGACAATAAAAATAAAACAAATATTAAATTATACACGATCATAAATTTTCATTGAAAGAAAGCAACAGTTTCGGTCTGACCGAAGACAGCAGTGGCCCAAACTGTTATTCTAACAACTGACTAAAAATTCACTATCTTTCACTTGACCGTCTTTTGAACAGGATAATTCCTAATCACGGCTCACCGGCCAAGTTAGTACACAATCACAGTTGAAGGTAAATAATAGAATACTCAAAATTGCTTTAAGGTGCGGCCTTATATTGTGACGCGGCTTTAGTGACACACGATGTAATATACACTACTGGCCATTAAAATTGCTACACCACGAAGATGACTTGCTACAGACGCGAAATTTAACCGACTAGAAGAAGATGCTGTGATATGCAAATGATTAACTTTTCAGAACATTCACACAAGGTTGGCGCCGGTGGCGACACCTACAACGTGCTGACATGAGTATAGTTTCCAACCGATTTCTAATACACAAACAGCAGTTGACCGGCGTTGCCTGGTGAAACGTTGTTCAAAAAAATGTGTGTGAAATCTTATGGGACTTAACTGCTAAGGTCATCAGTCCCTAAGTGTACACACTACTTAACCTAAATTATCCTAAGGACAAACACACACACCCATGCCCGAGGGATGAAACGTTGTTGTGAAGCCTCGTGTAAGGAGGAGAAATGCGTACCATCACGTTTCCGACTTTGATAAAGGTCGGATTGTAGCATTCCGCGATTGCGGGTTATCGTATCGCGACATTGCTGCTCGCGTTTGATCGAGATCCAATGACTGTTAGCAGAATATGGAATCGGTGGGTTCAGGAGGGTAATACGGAACGCCGTGCTGGATCCCAACGGTCTCGTATCACTAGCAGTCGAGATGACCGGCATCTTATCCGCATGGCTGTAACGGATCGTGCAGCCACGCCTCGATCCCTGAGTCAACAGATAGGGACGCTTGCAAGACAACAACCATTTGCACGAACAGTTCGACGGACTATGAGCTCGGAGACCATGTCTGCGGTTACCCTTGACGCTGCATCACAGACAGGAGCGCCTGCGATGGTGTACTCAATGACGAACCTGGGTGCACAAACGGCAATACGTCATTTTTTCAGATGAATCCAGGTTCTGTTTACAGCATCATGATGGTCGCATGGCGACATCGCGGTGAACGCACGTTGGAAGCGTGTATTCGTCATACTGGCGTATCACCCGGCGTGATGGTATGGCGTGCCATTGGTTACACGTCTCGGTCACCTCTTGTTCGCTTTGACGGCACTTTTGAGCAGTGGACGTTACGTTTCATATGTGTTATGAACCGTGGCTCTACCCTTCAATCGATCCCTGCGAAACCCTGCATTTCAGCAGGATAATGCACGACCGCACGTTGCAGGTTCTGTACGGGCCTTTCTGGATACAGAAAATGTTCGACTGCTGCCCTGGCCAGCACATTCTCCAGATTTCTCACCAATTGAAAACGTCTGTTCAATGGCGGGCGAGCAACTGGCTCGTCACAATACGCCAGTCACTACTCTTGATAAACTGTGGTATCGTGTTAAAGCTGCGTGGGCAGCTGTACCTGTACACGCCATCCAAGCTCCGTTTGACTCAATGCCCAGGCGTATCAAGGCCGTTATTACGGCCAGCGGTGGTTGTTCTGGGTATTGACCTCTCAGGATCTATTCACCCAAATTGCGTGAAAATTTAATTACATGCCAGTCCTAGTATAATATATTTGTCCAATGAATATCCGTTTGTCATCTACATCTCTTCTTGGTGTAGCAATTTTAATGGCCAGTAGTGTATGTGATCAATTGGATAAGATGGAATTTAAGCAGTTCTGAAAAATGGTTTAAATGGCTCTAAGCACTATGGGACTTAATATCTGAAGTCATCGGTCCCCTAGACTTAGAACTACTTAAACCTAACTAACCTAAGGAGATCACACACATACATGCCCGAGGCAGGATTCGAACCTGCGACCGTAGCAGCCATGCGGTTCCGGACTGAATCACCTAGAACCGCTCGGCCAGGTATGAAAATATCTGAGAAATGGAACTTGAAATTTATGGTTTGAACAGAAATTTTAATATATCAAATGGTTCAAGAGACTTGATAGTTTAGTCAGTATGTCGTCAGTAGCATTATTATTTTTTTCTTTTACACTAAAATAAGCTTAAGTTTGCTGAAATTTGACATACGACAGCAGTGCCAAGACCCACGAATAATCATACAACAATTTTAACATACCTTCTGCGCATGAGCTAGTTACGTGCTAATACAAGTCGGATTTATTGAGCTCAATACATTAGGTTAATTTGTCAGAGACGACTAAGTAGGTTCCATTAAATATCATACAATACAGTTTCAAAACCAATTGGATCTGAAACAGAATATTATAGTAACTTGCGTAGTACATGACAAATAATAATAATACTGGAACAGAACCATTATAACAGACGAAACACCATCACATAACAAACCTGACATCATACTCACCAATAAAAGGAAGAAATTAACACAACTAATCGAAATATCCATACTCAATGCAACAAATATACAGAAGAAAACAGGAGAAAAAATTGAAAAATACATCCAACTAGCTGAGGAAGTCAAGGACATGTGGCATCAGGATAAAGTTGACATTATACCAATTATACCATCAACTACAGAAGTCATACCACAGAATATCCACCAGTACATCAACGAAATACAGCTACATCCAAACGTATATATACAACTACAGAAATCTGTAATTATTGATATATGTTCAATTACCCGAAAGTTCCTAAATGCAATGTAACATATACCGTACAGTTAAAAGGCAGTCACGCTTGATCAAGGTCCGCGCCACTTTCCATTTTTAACTAGACGTAACGTCTGAGAAAGGAAAGAAATAATAATAATAATGTGATTCTTGAGTTTCTCCCGGCGTATTTGAAATCAAAATATCCACGGGTGTACTGCCGGTCTACAGTGTCCAACGGGCACAATATTTCGGCGATCATACATGTCGCCATCATCAGGTGAACTGACGGACTGAGCTCCTGTGAACGTGCCGGCACGGAGATCCGTACACTATGGCTGCTCAGGGGGAACTGGGTTCGGTCGCGGCGGCGGCCGATTTAAATACCCTCCGCCCGCGGCGCGCTCACTCCGCCGTCCGCGCCCCGCGCCACGGTCGCGCGGTGGAACAGATTGCGACGGCATCTGAGATGATGTCGGTGTGATGGCTCTGTCCGCCGTGGTAGTCACAACTACACGTTTGCTCGATTTACTCTTGATTAACTCAATCGCTGGTTCCCAAGCCTTGCTAAGATTATAGCTACAGTCACGGTTTATGAGGTCGTCATTGGTGCGGATTTCGATGGCCTCTCTAACAACGCTGTCCCAGTATCTTGACGTCTGTACCAGAATCCTCGTGCGTTCATACTCCATAGCGTGATTTTCCGACAAACAGTGTTCAGCAACCGCCGACTTGCTCGGATACATCAGTCGAGTGTGCCTCTGGTGTTCACGGCATCGATCCTCGACGGTACGCATCGTCTGACCAATATACGACTTGCCACATTGACACGGAATCTGGTACACGCCGGCCTTCCTCAAACCGAGGTCATCTTTGACGCTCCCCACCAGTGCACGAGTTTTATTCGGAGGACAAAACACAGTTCCGACCCGGTGTTTCTTCAAAATGCGGGCGATTTTCCCCGAGAGTATATAGGATAAACGCAGTGCCTACCTCCTCCCTCGTGATTTCATCCATCTCCACAGGTTGTGCTGTAGTGGGTCGGCGGAGAGCTCTCCCCCTGAGCAGCCATAGTGTACGGATCTCCGTGCCGGCACGTTCACAGGAGCTCAGTCCGTCAGTTCACCTGATGATGGCGACATGTATGATCGCCGAAATATTGTGCCCGTTGGACACTGTAGACCGGCAGTACACCCGTGGATATTTTGATAATAATAATAATAAACCACATAAGTTCCGAGCTTATAGCCATTAAAGAACGTGGGCGGAATGAAGTAGAAAGGATGGTTCAAATGGTTCAAATGGTTCTGAGCACTATGGGACTCAACTTCTGAGGTCATTAGTCCCCTATAACCTAGAACTAATTAAACCTAACTAACCTAAGGACATCACACACATCCATGCCCGAGGCAGGATTCGAACCTGCGACTGTAGCGGTCTCGCGGTTCCAGACCGCAGCGCCTAGAACCGGTAGAAAGGATGTGCAGCAGTCATCACTCAACGGAAAACGTTTACAAGACTTCAAGCCCTCACAAGCAGAACGACAAGTTGAACCAAGAAATTGTTCACCATTACAGTCCGTTATTCTGCTCTGAAGCCCTCCCTAGCACCACATGACAGAACAGAGGCCACAGGGCAGGTCGGGCGGCAGATGACACACGGTGCCCCTTCTGCAGCGGCCACAGGCCCACTGCCAAACTCGCTCTTCCTCGTCCAGGCGACTCACCACTGCGCTGCCTAAGCTGTCCCTTAAATACCCGTTTCTCAGTGGGCAACCCCGTCTAGGAACCTGGAAGTTCATTCCGACAGAAGCGGCCAGTGAGGACAAGCTAAGAACGACAGATGCTAGAGGACAAGTCGCAAGGATTGCTGGCGAGAGGTACAATTTTTTTTATATGCCTTGTTATTATTCTGAACGAAAAAACAACATTACTCAGTGTAACTTAAAAGTAATTGCAACAACGTCACTATTACAATTAGTTACATTCATTATTTCTGCATAAAATAAATTTGTTAAAATTCTTCGATTTCAGTGATAGAACAGTATCTCTTGTTCATTCTCCTAATACAATGTTTCTAAAATGCACACTAACGGCACTTACACAATAAAATACAACAGTCATTACGTCAAAAAACGTAATTGGTTTTGTAACACTGCCAGACCTCATGATGGTAAGAAAATTCCTTCAAGTTCATTGGTTCAAATGGTACTTAAAATGTAACTAAAGTTGTAAAAACCTTCCGTTTACTCATATATTTCAATGGCTTACTTTTTCAAATGCTCATATATTTCTCTCTCCTCCAAAATGCTTGTGCTTTCTTTTCTTGTAAAGTAAATGTAACATTTTTAGTATTTCTTTTATGTATAATGTGAAGTGTTGTTTTCTCTTACAGTTGTGCCGAGTGTGGATGGATTACTCTCACTGTATCTGACATGTTTCTTGAGACGTGTATTAAAATTTTTCCCCGTCTGGCCACCGCAAAAATTCTTGTGCTCTCCACTGCCTACTTTTTAAAAGTTACACTCATTGAACGGCTGATGTTCCTGTGTTTTATGGTGGTTGATGCTATCTGGCGCATTATCCGTGCGGAAACTAACACGAACATGCGTGCCGCTTTATTTGAAATCTTTACAATGTATGAAGTGGCAGTGTATTTTTAATATTTTTTATTTCTTTGGTTAGCGTGATTTCGTCATTTTTTTACTGACTGTGTCGTCTTCAACTTCTTCTGGTGTACTTATTTAATTATGTTTAAAATGTAACCATTATTTGTTACTATGTCTTAGTTACTTATCAGTTTCATCTTTTTGTAACGGGAGTCTCATAATGCGATTAAACATAGATAGGAAGAATGCTCTGCCTGCAGAAAGGTGACAAATGTTGTTAACTATCACTTACGTTGTAGGTTTCTTGCACATTCCAAATTCATGCTTCGAACTGCTGTTTACTATTTTTTAAACTGAGTAGCAATTCTAATTCCATGGGTCGTGTCAACTTCTCGTGCCTGTTCTTTACACTGTGTTTACGGTCGTGAAAGCGAAACAACGTGTTGTGCCGTAAAATAAATTAATCAAGGTCTTAGGACCCGCTGGTCAACATATTTCAAAATGTATTCCTCTATGCAGTACGCAATGTGCAAGAGTTCATATGCATATTTTTCAGCGCAACAGCGTTTGAAAATGGCGACAGGCCGTAACTGGCTAGTAATGTAATGCAATACGTCATGCAATAAAGATCATCTAATATAAAGAACTTGCCAGCCTACAGTGGGCGCTTTAAATGGTTTATGAGTCAGGAAAACTTCAGAGTTTCTTTTGCACAAAGTTATTACATCTTTCTCGGATAGGACCTACGTTAGGTTTCTCTGCAGTACGACTGTGATGCATCGGCCATAGTAAGCAGATGACTGCTTTAAAGTGCCTTCCGACATTTGTACGGGACTGAGACATTACCATGAACACCAAAGATCAAAAACTGCAAGAAGGCTGATTACGGTTTAACTTCCTCTCGACGATGAGATCTTTAAGAGACAGAACAACAAAAATTGGAAAAGGAAACTGACCACGGAATTCCAACATCTAGATGACTGGACGGGATATGTATCCTGCATCTCCCGAAAAGTGTGTAGTAGTACAGAGGAATATACTATTAGCTCGTTTTACCCTGACCACACTATTACTAGATCTGAATGGTAGTTAACGTGTCTGCTACTGTCACAGCTCCCCGTATTTATTACCAGCTATCATCCAATCGAATAAAAAGGACCGTTGAGCAAAGGCAAAGTCAAGGATCGAGTGAGGAGTCACCAAGACATGAACTGCAACTCTGAGACACTGTGAGCGCCGGTACAAATAATGTAATTACTGTCATTCGAACTTCAGAAACTTATTACCATCACTTTCCTAGTCGTAAGTGCAGGAAACATTTTAAATGGTAATTTTTTCATTATTTATCTTTCATTTCCTACAACTGGTATTGAGGTACAATTGAACTATGCCAGTTCTTAATCTAGGAACTTCTGAGTTCCATCAGTGGATGGCACCTCACTATTGTCTTATAGAAAATTCTTTTGTATACATATTAATGTAATACCCTGTGAGGTAAGATCAGTTGCTTTATTACATTTTTGGCTATTATAATGGCATTTTCGTCCAAATATGAAATATAACAGAACACTACTAATCGTAAGGAAAGAATGCCAAAATCCGTTTCTCAAAGTTGTGGTGAGTAATCATCAACTCAAACACTGTGAGAAGTACAGTTGTTAATAGTTATTTTTATTCTACAACATACTCTTTCAGACTATTGGCAAGAATCGCGGATTTGACTGCAACGTCGAAACACAATATTAGCTGATGAACAGATGTTCGAACTAGCGTACGGTATAGCACTCTTTCTTTTCTTTTAAGATTTCCCCAGTTGTCTTCGTTTTTACATTCAAACCAATGTTTTTACTCAATTCATTCAAGACTGAAACGTGTCTTATATATAGTTGTTGTTGTGGTCTTCAGTACTGCGACTGATCTGATGCAACTTGTGCAAGCGTCTTCATCTCCTAATAACACCTGTAACATACATGCTTTTGAATCTTCGCACTGTGTTAATCTCTTCGCCTCCCTCTACAACTATTACCCGTCATACTCCCTAAAAGACTAACAAAGTGGTCCCTTGATGTCTGAGAATATGTCCTATCAGCCGATCCCTTCTTTTAGCCAAGTTATACCACAAATTTCTTTTCTACCTCCTCACTGGTTACGTAATTTTCCCATACAATCTTCAGGATTCTTCTGTAGCACCAATTTTCAAAAGCTTCCATTCTCTTCTAGTCTGAACAATTTGTCGTCCACGTTTCGCTTCCGTACAAGGCTACACTCAAGACACATGCCTTCAGAAAAGCCTACATAACACTTGGACCTATATTCGATGTTCAAACTTCTAGTCTTCAGAAATACTTTTCTTGCCATTGCCGCTCTAAATTTTATATCCTCTCTATTTCAGCCGTTATCACTTATTTTGATGCCCACTACTTTAAGTGTCTCGTTTCCTAATCTGATTCCCTCCACGTCACCTGATTTGATTTGACTACAGTCGATTACCCTTGTTTTGTTTTTGTTACTGGTCATCATACATCTTCCTTGCAAGACACTATCCATTCCGTTCAACTTCTCTTCCAAGTCCTTTGCGCCTCTGACGGACTTACAATGTCATCAGCAAATCTCAAAATATTTATTTCTTCTCCCTGAAAATTTTCCAAATTTTTCTTTGGCTCCCTTTACTGCTTGTTCAACGTACAGGTTGTATAATATTGGGGGTAGGCTCAACCACTGATTTTCTTTCATGCCCTGTGACTGTTAACTTCCGCCTGGTTTCTGTACAAGTTCTATATATTATTTCGCCCGTGTATTTCCTCAGAATTTCAAAGACTGTAGTCCAGTCGATATTACAAAAGCTTTCTCCATATCTAAAAAGCTATAAGCTATTGCGCCACAGAAAGATATACGGGTGGTAGGCGAATGTCAAATTTTTTGAAGTTTTCCCCGCAAGTTGCTAGCCAAACCAGAACAGGCTCAAACACAGTCAGGAGAGCCGACATTGCAATACTGTGGCAAACAACCAAGGCCATTGCCACATAAAACTTGAGCAAGATGACGGAGTCGCCAATTCAGCAATATGACCTCACTGTGGAAGGAACATAAATTCATTACTATAGCAAACCAATGCGCTGCAGCAACAGTTAACTCTTACAGAAGAACCCCCTTCTGCTCACCAATACTGCAAAAAAGTGCCAAGTTGAAGACCTGAAACTCACAGTTGAAACACTGAGCTACAGTGATGACCATTGATGAACCCACAGTATCAGGCCAGATTCAGTCGTCCTCGCCAAGGCATAATGTCAGTGCCTGCAACAAGTAATCCTAAATACCCGGGTTCCCAAGGCCTTTGATCTCCAAGTTGCAGTGGGCCATCTTGAGGCAGGAGCTGGGATGTGCTGCCTACCCTTCACCAGATAACTACTACCTTCGAGACTGCAACCAGCCTGGTCTACTCCATGCTGCCAACCTCTCGTTAATTGGTGTGAAGACCTGGAGCCTTTTACCACCGGCTTACTGGGGCCAAACTGCTGCTGCTCGATGCGTTAGCATACTGTCGCTATACTGAGGCGGTGCACTAGCTGCCGCTGCCGCATCGACTTGCATCCATGAGCTGACACTGGCGTTCACCACATTCCTTTGATGGAGAGGCCATGCTGTAACTCTGTACTACCATCGCTGTCCTATCCAGAGTGCTGGAAGCTCATTGGAACACTCCTTATGAGGTCACGTTAGTCAAAAGTGTTGTCGAGCTGTTGGGCGTCATCGCCGAGCGAGCAACGCCTGCCGATAACTGGGCCGCCTATGCTTCATGCCGCCATTCTTTTTGCACGAGCTGCCATGGCTTCGCCAATGGTGTTGAACAACTGCTGAGCTGTGTGCATTAGCGTGTTCTACTCTGCTTGGTGCTCCCGCAACCGTCCTCGCTGCTGCCATAGAGAATTCGATTCAGTTGCAAACTAAAGCTAATAAATGAATAATTCGCTAATGCTGCCTCATTAGCTTCCATGGCGCCTGACAGGCCCTCACCACTATCCTCCACACTTCGTCATCCAGCATGCGTAATGGTCCTAACATATCAACCCTTACAAAATGTAGGTTTGCTTCTCCTTAAGATAAGTTATAGGGTCAGTATTTCCTCATGAGTTCCTACATTTCTCCAGAACCCCCCGACGTCAGCATCTATTAGTTTTTGCATTTTTCTGTAAATAATTGGTATTAGTATTTTGCATCCATAACTTATTAAACCGTCAGCATTCTTATCGAAGTCTGAGGGTATTTTGCCTTTCTCATACATCTTGCACACTAGGTGGAATTGTTTTGTTGTGGCTGGATCTCCAAAGGATATAAGTAGTTATCGGGGAATGTCGTCTGTTCCAGGGGCTTCGTATCGATTTGAGTCCGTGCCTGAAACATGGATGAATGGAATAATAAAACTATATATTAATGCAATTAAAAGGTTTGAGGTAATTATTACAAACATTCGTGTTAATAAATTACACTGTAACCGAATACCACACGTCTTCATAGACTAGATGGCTAACGTTGTCGTCAGAAACCTCAATATATAAGTAAATTCAATTGGAATTGTGAGGGTTGTAGCAATAATACGAGTGTAACACAGTAAACTGTCAGTTTAATAAGTCACAGCTGCAAAGTACTAACGCGAATTCTTTACAGACGAATGGAAAAACGGGTAGAAGCCGACCTCGGGGGAAGATAAGTTTGGATTCCGTAGAAATCTTGGAACCCTTGAGGCGATACTGACCCTACGACTTATCTTAGAAGCTAGAGTAAGAAAAGGCAAACCTACGTTTCTAGCATTTATAGACTTAGAGAAAGCTTTTGACAATGTTGACTGGAATACTCTCTTTCAAATTCTGAAGGTGGCAGGGGTAAAATACAGGGAGCGAAAGGCCATTTACAATTTGTACAGAAACCAGATGGCAGTTATAAGAGTCGAGGGACATAAAAGGGAAGGAGTGGTTGGGAAGGGAGTGAGGCAGTGTTGTAGCCTCTCCCCGATGTTATTCAATCTGTATATTGAGCAAGCAGCAAAGGAAACGAAAGAAAAATTCGGAGTAGGTATTAAAATCCATGGAGAAGAAATAAAAACTTTGAGGTTCGCTGATGACATTGTAATTCTGTCAGAGACAGCAAAGGACTTGGAAGAGCAGTTGAACGGAATGGATGGTGTCTTGAAAGGAGGATATAAGATGAACATCAACAAAAGCAAAACGAGGGTAATGGAATGTAGTCGAATTAAGTCGGGTGATGCTGAGGGAATTAGATAAGAAATGAGACACTTAAAGTAGTAAAGAAGTTTTGCTATTTGGGGAGCATAATAACTGATGATGGTCGAAGTAGAGAGGATATAAAATGTAGACTGGCAATGGCAAGGAAAGCGTTTCTGAAGAAGAGAAATTTGTTAACATCGAGTATAGATTTAAGTGTCAGGAAGTCGTTTCTGAAAGTATTTGTATGGAGTGTAGCCATGTATATAAGTGAAACATGGACGATAAATAGTTTGGACAAGAAGAGAATAGAAGCTTTCGCAGTGTGGTGTTACAGAAGATTAGATGGGTAGATCACATAACTAATGAGGAGGTACTGAATAGAACTGGGGAGGAGTTTGTAGCACAACTTGACTAGAAGAAGGGATTGGTTGGTAGGACATGTTCTGAGGCATCAGGGGATCACCAATTTAGCATTGGAGGGCAGGGTGGAGGGTAAAATCGTAGAGGGAGACCAAGAGATGAATACACTAAGCAGATTCAGAAGGATGTAGGCTGCGGTACGTACTGGGAGATAAAGCAGTTTGCACAGGATAGAGTAGCATGGAGAGCTGCATCAAACCAGTCTCAGAACTGAAGACCACAACTACAACAACACAGTAAATAACATGAATTTTGCTACAAATCTTTGAAGAAGGTGCTTGTATAAAAATTCGTTGCCATCGTACTCCTGCAGCTTACCAACACGCTTGATGCCCTCCAGAAAATAAGAACCTTTTGTCGTGGATTGTAGCCGTAGCTTCCTTTGCACTGCCTTAAAAAAATTGAAAATATGATGGCACCAAATCCAACCATACCACCTCCCAGTATCCTGAATTTTTCTGAGCCAGAGACAGTGACAGCACTATTACCATGGTGACACGGAGCAGCAGCAAATGGTCGGGTTCTATTTCACTTTCAGAGCGAAATTTATTTAACGTCGTTTTTCGGATTGCAAGGGTCCATTTTCAAGTTACAAATAGCGGTGAAGTGACCACGTCGTCACCTTTTCGAAGCGCCGCCTTCCAGTCTATCGTTTGCATCTCATACTCTAGTTCGCAGTGATATCACCCCAGGGCTCCTCTCCTGTAATAACTTTATCGAGGAAATCATCCTATTATCATTCGAGAGCCACTACTGTAGCCGCCAGTTAAATACTTTCCTACTGGCACTGTCATATATATATATATAAAAGAAAGTTGTGTTAGTTGCACTATTTATAACTCAAGAATGGCTGGACCGATTTGGCTGAAAATTGGTGGAGAGGTAGCTTAGAACCAGGAGACGGACATAGGACACTTTTTATCCCGTTCGACCGCTATAAAACGTGGTATAACAAAAACGCATCTGGCATGGAATAACAAAACGCAAATGTCAGCTAAACGTCACTATAAAACGTGGTATAACAAAAACGCATCTGACATGGAATAACAAAACGCAAATGACAGCTAAAGTCTATGGTTAAGTATCAGTACATATCATTAATTAAAAATTTAAAGAAATAATCTGTATTTTCTTTGAATCATCGTTAACAACGCCGCGACGAAGACGATCGAATATTTCTCGACAAAGCCGTAATGCAAGAAGGAAACAAAACATTGAGAACGAAAGGACTGAAGAAGAACAACAAATTGCCTGTGAAGAGCGCCGCGTTAGTATGGCTCGACTTCGTGCTTCCTAATCACAATTTCCGACCCGCCTTGCATTGGCCATGACCATTAACAAATCACAAGGCCAATCCTTGAAAGTTTGTGGTTTAAATCTGGAATATCCATGTTTTTCACATGATCAGTTATATGTGGCATTTTCACGGGTCAGAAGACCATCTGCGTTGTTTGTTCTTGCGCCTGATGGTAAAACAAAGAATGTCTTGTATCACAAGGTACTTAATTGAAGAGTGGAAGCTACGCACCAAAAAACATAAAGAATAAAGAATCATTAAAATACTTAATTTTTTTATTTGCATTTCCTAATAAAAAATTAACATAACATCCAAAATCTGATTATATATTGGCTTTAAGGCGGAACAGAGTTCGCCGGGTCAGCTAGTCCTGGATAATTTTTGTCCAGGTATGCGATTCATGTTGTAGTCATAGTTGCACTTCTATAATTTTATTGTATGTTTGCCTTGATTTACAAGTACTTTATTACCATCTCGAAAAGAACATGACACAGTATTTCGTCAATGTTTTCGGTTCACTGAGTTTGCACTCACGGTACGGACAATAGTGACACACCTTTTATCAGTACATGTCGCGTCCTTTTGAAGGTGACCAGGGGCCGAAAATTGTCAGGAAATTAGTAAAATGTTTGTCGTGTCAAAGATATAGTCGAGTTATGTATCTGCAGAATTTATCAAGTCGGGGAGAAGTAATGATAAACTGGAGTAAGGAGTCGAGAGTACTTGGATGCCTCAGTTACTAATACTGTCGATAACGAAATACAAAGCTCCAGTTTCGAACCTCGCTCTGTCACATCGTTTTAATCGGTCAGGAGGTTTCATTACTGCGTGCAGCCCCTGCAGAGTGCGTTCTCGGTTACTTCATCAGGCAGTGGCCATTATTAAGGAAGCAGGCGGGGCCCCGGCCTGCGGCTGTGAATAGCTGAGCATCGCTTAGCGGCGCACCTGGCGCCGGGCTGCGAGGCAGCGCTTATCGCTTATGAGGCGCACAGATGGCGCGCCACTTCCGCGGCAATTCCCTGCATAAATCTCGCCAGAGCGGCCTTCTTGCCAGTAAGGGGCGCTGCTGCGAGTGCGGGGAATGGAGTCATTTGGCGACAGGCAGCGACTTGCTCACTGTATTACACAGTGTAGTTGGACGAGATGGAGAGTACTACGCGGTTATGGCAGACTGTTAAAATCTTTCTTACTCGTGTTATGCCGTAATACGATAATTGACGCATAAGACGTTTAAGAGAGGGGGGGGGGGGGTAGACATTTATGGAAAACACACCCTATTTAAAAGATGCAGAAAATGCACAATTTTGACGACACCACGCTTTACTTGAAGCTAACACATTTACTGCTAAGTTCCTTCGATCACATGAATTTAATTTTTTATGGAATTTAAAAATTGTTACATCTTTTTTCAGCAACTATTCAGGAGACTTCCACAGAATGTTCTCTGTTTAACCTATTTGCATATAGTAAGCTTCTCTCATAGATTTATTTTCTATCAAAAACAGTCTTGATCACAAATTATTTATTCCGGTGGCCAGTTTCGACCACAGCTATGGTCATCTTCAGACCAATGACTAAGAACCTCCTTCTGGTGGTGGAGTGATTTACCACCAGAAGGAGGTTCTTATTCATTGGTCTGAAGATGACCACAGTTGTGGTCGAAACCGGTCACCAGAATAAATAATTTGTGGAGTGATTTACCACCAGAGGGAGGTTCTTACTCATTGGTCTGAAGATGACCACAGTTGAGGTCGAAACCGATCACCGGAATAAATGATTTGTGATCAAGACAGTTTTTGATAGTAAATGTTTGTAACAACATTGATCACTGTTCGCTCCCACAATGTATTCAAAAATAATTTCTCTCATGGAGTTTCTGGAATACATCGAGTTGAAGAATTTTAATATTTTTTAAATTCTGTATGTTTAAAATTCATGCAGAATTTCAAGCACTTTGCCCCATATCCCATCTTACACTCATAATTTTACAATTTATTATTGAGACAATATTTATTGGGTTCATATAAATAATTGTACAAAAATTTAGCCTTCAGAGACTCTAAGAAAAATGTACGTAAACTGCAAAAAATATAATTTTAAGGAAAGGCAGTTTCAAGTTCAATCTACCGTTTTTTCATGTCACCTAATCAGAAGGCTCCAGATTTGTACTCGGGGTCCTCTTTCGCTTCAAGTCTTCTTCTGCTAGTTTCTTGTTTTCTGCCTTCTTTCCTTTACCAGATCTTCAACTGACTTTTCAGTTGCAGAGAGGCGCTGTAAATCTACTTCTCTCAAGATGTGTTGAGTGAAATTTTCTATCTTAAAGGCCATTCTCTGTTACCTTAATTATCCCTTCGTTCCCATAATTAAATACAAGATCTGCATCACAAGTTGCAATTTTGACAACTGTAGCACATGAAAATATGGTTTAGGGCATCGTTTATATACGAGTGGATTTAGAGACGCACTTGTGTTCTGGGTTTTGCCATGGACACACTTTTTTAGGAGTTCAGAAGTTCGTAAGTGGAAAGATGGCACCAATTACGGACAGAGTCAAAAATCTTAGGTTCATTTCAAAAGTGGGACGGTACACTGTATGATAAGGTCGACAACCGTTACCGAAGTCCTTTAGAGTGTCTGCAGAAGCAAGCAGGTTCACAAGGCCGCTCACTCCGGCTCCTGCTGGCCTGGTAAGCGTGTGCGACCGTTGACTTGTCTTCTGCTGGTGCGAGCTGTTAGGGGATAGGCCACCTGCGTACGGGAAGTGTGACAGAGTTTGCTGTTTGATAGGGCGGATATCAGTATACAACACAGTTTGTGGTAACTGGTGGCAAGTCATCGAGTAAAATGGAAGTGATATCTGGCGTTCCCTAAGAAAGTGTTACAGGCCCTCCGCTGGTTCTGTAGACAGTCTGAGCAGCCCTCTTCCATTATTTGCAGAAGATGCTGTCATTTGCCGTCTAGTAAAGTTATCAGAAGATCAGAAACAGCTGTAAAATTATTTAGACAAGGTATCTGTAAGGTGTGAAAAGTGGGAATTGAATGCAAATAACAAAAAGTGAGAGGTCATACATAAGAGTAACAAAAGGAGTCCGTTAAATCTTGGTTAAACGATAAATCACACAAATCTAAAGGATGTTAACTCATCTAAACACTTACGGTTTATAATTACGAATAACTTAAATTGGAACGAGCCCATAGTTAATGTTGTTGTGGGGAAGACACACCAAAGACTGCGATTTATTGGTATAAATCTTATTATTAGAAGATGCACCAGATCTACTAAAGAGATGGCCTACAGTACGAGTGTCTGTCCTCTTCTGGCATATTGTTGTGCGGTATGGGAGCCAAATCAGATAGGAGTGACCGAGGAGATCGGAAAAGTTCAAAGAATGGCAACTCGTTTTGTATTATCGCGAACTGAGGGAGAGAGTGTAACCGATATAGTACGCAAGTTGCGATGGAAGTCTATAACACAAAGGTTTTTTTGCTGTAGCAAGAACTTATCACAAAATTTCGATCACTAGCTTTGTCCTCCGAATGCCAAAATATTTTGTCGGCGCCACCAGCATAGAGAGATACGATCATCGTAATAAAGTAAGGGAAATCGCAAGGAAAGACATAAGTGTTCGTTTTTCCTTGCGCTGTTTGAAAGCAGAACAATAGAGAAACAGTTTCAAGGTGGTTCGATTAGTCCTTTGGCAAGAACTTAATAGTGAATTGCAGAGCAGTCGTGGAGACGCAGAAATCACTCGTTTCCAGCCATCAACTGTCCAGTGCCGTCGCTCTTTACACCACCTCAGGCATCGCATAGAATTGACGACAGAAATTTTTCTGCTTACCAGGAGCTATTCGAGCACAGTACCACATTCTTTAGTTTCCTACGCACAGTCATTGTGCTAGCTGGACTGCTGGGAGCGCTTTGGAACTCAAGAGTGATTCCTTCCGACGAATTCATGCGATTTTTTTTTTCAATTTATTACAACCGCCCTCCGCACTTCTCTACGGTCCCTGTTCTTCAGTACATGAGGTCTGGGAGGTCTGCGTGATCTTCGTTTATCTTTGGTTGTTCTTCCGCGTTTCCACTTCACAATCACTTCACCAGCAGTTGACTTGGGCAGCTTTAGAAGGGTTAAAATATCCGTGATGGATCTGTTACTTACGTGACACCCAGTGATTGGTCACTGAAGCCTCCTGACCCACCCATACTGCTGCTACTGCTTCTCTGCTGACAAGCCAGTCCTCCCCGTCTGCTTTTGTGTCTCAGATACGTTGCTACAAATCTCGAGGGAATGTGAGGGGGGGCTTGTGGAACAAATCGAGAACAGGAACCCGTGTGCGGAAACGTGATCCAACGGTGCTACAGAGCGTCGAAGAGACAGGAGCCAGAAGCTGCCACTAGGTCATTTCTTCGGCAGCAAACATGACTTTGTACGCTGATGGATCGTAGGCGAAACGTCTCGCAACGTTGTTTGTTATTCAGCGATCGCAACTGATTGCCACGATCGCCAGTGGAGATTCATTTTCATATACGTGTGGTCAGCAGTGAACACACTACATAAATTCCATTTTCTCGAGATAGAGACCTCCTCCAAAATTTAAAAAAACTCAGTATCTTAGCGAAATATCATCCACAGCAATATGTGGCATAATATGCACTAAAATCATAGCGTTCTCTATTTTTCATTACAAGCTTTTCGAATTATTGTCGTACTTAAATGAGAATATCACGCTAAGTATGAACATTACGGATATTTAGGGCACTTCAGCATAAGGCTATAAGTACCGTGAAAATCAATCTTTAGTTCCTGCAAAATCGTTTAAGAAAGACTGCAGTGCATGTGCCTCGATTCCGTCATACAGCATGTCACCAATGGCTTACAGAATGTGGTCAAAGAATGCCTCGTTCATTCCAGCTCTCTGGAAGGTGCAGGACTGCGCTGGTCGATACCGCCACGTGGGTGCCTCTGTGTGCTGCCTCATTTGATAACAAGGGGACATTTTCCAGAGTGAGTGAGGCCACATCATTCTGGGCTCTCATGCGCAGGTAGCCCACTTTCTTTCTGTATGCATTCCAAGTGTCGTCATGAGTGAGGGCTCAGTGTTCTGCCGAAATTTCTATGCATAAATACTATGAAAATTTTAACGACATATTATCTGAACATACAGTAGAAGGAAAAAAGGAAAGCTACGCCATTCTGATACAGATGGACCAATCGGGGCTGATCAACAGCTGTATTATCCATCAGGCAGTGGTGTCACTTGGATGTGGTATGGAGGGTCGTTTAATAAGCACACTGCTCTCCAGGCCATCGTTGGATTAGCAGATTTAAGATGGTAGTACTGTGCCAAGTAGCTCCTCAGTTGGGATCACGAGACTGAGTGACCCCATTCTAGTCATCCCACCAAGGAAAAATGCCTGGGCATACTGGTAATCCAATCTGGGTCCTAAGCATGACAGCCATCTACACTGACCCACCCGGCTATGGACGTGGACTAAAAGCAAAGTCAACTCTGCTGTAATTTTGACTATACATCATAGTCGATGGTGGTAATGCAGCCTTATATGATTATCAATAATAAATAAAACAGCTTTTGGCTGCAAGGATGGTTTTATGTCTTTAATACATGATTGATTTACAGATGGCCACTCCTATGTGTACACAGCAAAATTTTCCAAAAAAGTACGTTACATCAATGGATATGCAGTGTAACAGCATCTCTTGTATAATAAATGTAACAAGATATGGAGGCTACTGGTCACAAGATCTGATTGAATTCAGAATATACATGAAATTTCAATTACTCACAGCCAGGTCCAAATATAAGCCAATATTATTTTCTGTCTTTACAGTTTAATGTTATTAAATATTGTTGGTAGCCAGTTTACAGTTCAATTAAAACTAGTGTGTATAACACTCTCTATTATCAATAAACGTTTATGGCATCGAAAACAAATCTGTAAACTGGACACGAGTGATTATTACTCTGAAAGGCCACTGTAATATCGTAAATATACCATGGGGCTTAAAACAGTATTTTATTATATCTGAGGGGTCTTTCAGAGTATATTCAATCGTGAGAGATTTAGACATATGTTTTTGACCACATAAACAGTTACATCTTGTAGAAAGTATCATACAACTTTCGCTATAATTGGTTTTTATTCGACTGTAAATTGGTTACCTGTAATATATAGTGACATTAACATTGTAAAGATATAAAATATTGTTGGCTTCATATTTGGCCTTGACTATGAGTAATTATAATTACATGTATATCCTGGCTTAAATACAGGAACTTCAATCTGGTTTTGTGACTGGTAGGCTTTGCAACTTGTAAGTCGTACTATGCGAGAAATGCTGTTGTATTGTACATACAGTGATGTAATATATTTTTTGGAAAATTTTATTACGTACAAAAGTGAATCTGAAGATGGAACTGGCAGTCTCAAATCCGATCATATAATAGGAGTTATAAAACCATCCTTGCAGTCAGAGATTACTTTATTATTGCTCTATTATAACCTTTTATTTCCTACCGTGATTACAACCTTTCAAAATTTCTGGTTGTTTAGCCTGGATGGTTGAGTTAAAGCGTAATAATTCTGACTTGCCAAATGTGTACATAAAGCTTATTTCTCACTGATGCCTGCAATGAGCTTTTTATATACTTTATGAGCTAACTCAGTTCTGTATTCTTTATTTCTTCTCTCTGGTTGCTTAGTTGGAAAACGGCAAGTGATAATTTAAGCGCTAAAACCCGCCCTTAGCAACCTTAGGTATTTTGAATGTGGTAATGTCGGCACTTCAGTACTTCTACGTAAAACATAGCCAGAAGGAAATGTAAAACATTTTGACAGAGAATAATGAAGCTTGGACACCGTATTGTATTCTGTTTTGCGAACTCTAACTGTAACTGTTCCCTGCGGAAATCCACTTCGTTATACATCCTTTCATAAACAGTATGACTGACGTTACTGACTTCATATTGTCCTCAGCTTCTCCCGCACTTGCATCAGTTCTATCAAGAATATTCATCTCAAACTTCATCCACTGATTAAAAATTAGTTCTTTGCCTGAAATATGTTGTATGGACAATTAGTTCCCTCCATTTTCATCGTAAAGTCTTGAAATATTGTGACTGATGTAAGAATTCTTGGTATACATTCTACGAAGCACACTTCAGACAGTGAAACAAAAATGTCGTCAACTACAATATTCCAACAATCAGGAGCTTGCTTAGAACTATCTCCCTGAAACCTGTGAACGTTTTTCTTTTGTCATTAATGCACTACTGCCTAAGCTGCTGTTCATTCCTATGCTCTAATTCTTGTCTATACACAACAGGGCGTTTCCATTTCCTTGGCAGCTTGACGCTCGAGTAGGATGGCTGATTTCAGAGAACTGAAAGTCATCGGATAGTAATATCGATTATTTTCGAAGTCATACAAGATCACTACCGTCGCCGTTCTTCGTTCTCTATTCTCAAATAACATCATTTTCTGTGAAATACTCAGTGCGAACTTCCGGTTCGAAATCATTTTTGTTAATGGATGAGATCCATTTTGCACGTAGAGAATCCTTTACAGATAAACGAAACGAAGTGAGATACTCTTTCTTCGCTTTGTAGCTGGAAGTGCAGCAAAGCACACAAAATTCCCTTCTCATCTGAAAAATTTCTTAACAAAACCGTTAATGTATTCTACGGATGCGTGCAACCAAAATGTATACTGTGACTTACAGTAATACCTGCTGAGATTCTAAGTGAGAAATAGAAGTAATTTGCTGTGGAAAATATGTTTACCTTCTTTATGTTGAATAGAAATTAATTGTTACTGTCTGACAAACTGCGGACTTAACCATAAGACTTGATAAATACGCATTACATACAACAATCGACGAACTAGAGGCTACCAACACTTCTCACAACTACAACTGCAACTGCTGTGTTCGGAGGGACTGCAACTGCTGTGTTCCGATGCGGGCTGAGTTGGCATCGCTTCGCTCCCAGCTTCAGGCAGTGTTGGCTTCGGTCACACAGTTTGAGGAAGTTGCCAAAGGCCATCACTGTGGGGTTCCGGATGGGGGTTTGTCGGATATGGCCAGCTCGTCCCACGCATCCCCCGATCGGACTAAGACTGTGGTTGCCCGGGATACTGCCTGCATTGAGGCTGATCCCTCACCTGTGGTAGAGTGGGAGGTCGTCTCAAGGTGTGGCAAGGGGCGAAAGACATTCCGGAGGGCTGAACGGAAGGCCTCTCCAGTTTGTCTGACGAACCGGTTTCAGGCTCTGTCTCAGGCTGATACTGACCTTCGGCCTGACATGGCTGCTTGTCCTGTTCCAGAGGTTGCCCCTCAGTCTGCAATATCCGGGCGGTCGCAGAGGGTGGGCTTACTGGTAGTTGGGAGCTCCAACGTCAGACGCGTAATGGTGCCTCTTACGGATATGGCAGCAACAGAGGGGAAGAAAACCAATGTGCACTCCGTGTGCATACCGGGGGGAGTCATTCCAGATGTGGAAAGGGTCCTTCCGGATGCCATGAAGGGTACAGGGTGCACCCATCTGCAGGTGGTCGCTCATGTCGGCACCTATGATGTGTGTCGCTATGGATCGGAGGAAATCCTCTCTGGCTTGCGGCGGCTATCTGATTTGGTGAAGACTGCCAGTCTCGCTAGCGGGATGAAAGCAGAGCTCACCATCTGCAGCATAGTCGACAGGACTGACTGCGGACCTTTGGTACAGAGCCGAGTGGAGGGTCTGAATCAGAGGCTCAGACGGTTCTGCGACCGTGTGGGCTGCAGATTCCTCGACTTGCGCCATAGGGTGGTGGGGTTTCGGGTTCCACTGGATAGGTCAGGAGTCCACTACACGTAATAAGCGGCTACACGGGTAGCAGGGGTTGTGTGGCGTGGGCTGGGCGGTTTTTTAGGTTAGATGGCCTTGGGCAAGTACAGAAAGGGCAACAGCCTCAACGGGTGCAGGGCAAAGTCAGGACATGCGGGGACCAAGCAGCAATCGGTATTGTAATTGTAAACTGTCGAAGCTGCGTTGGTAAAGTACCGGAACTTCAAGCGCTGATAGAAAGCACCGAAACCGAAATCGTTATAGGTACAGAAAGCTGGTTGAAGCCAGAGATAAATTCTGCCGAAATTTTTACAAAGGTACAGACGGTGTTTAGAAAGGATAGATTGCATGCAACCGGTGGTGGAGTGTTCGTCGCTGTTAGTAGTAGTTTATCCTGTAGTGAAATAGAAGTGGATAGTTCCTGTGAATTATTATGGGTGGAGGTTACACTCAACAACCGAACTAGGTTAATAATTGGCTCCTTTTACCGACCTCCCGACTCAGCAGCATTAGTGGCAGAACAACTGAGAGAAAATTTGGAATACATTTCACATAAATTTTCTCAGCATGTTATAATCTTAGGTGGAGATTTCAATTTACCAGATATAGACTGGGACACTCAGATGTTTAGGACGGGTGGTAGGGACAGAGCATCGAGTGACATTATACTGAGTGCACTATCCGAAAATTACCTCGAGCAATTAAACAGAGAACCGACTCGTGGAGATAACATCTTGGACCTACTGATAACAAACAGACCCGAACTTTTCGATTCTGTATGTACAGAACAGGGAATCAGTGATCATAAGGCCGTTGCAGCATCCTTGAATATGGAAGTTAATAGGAATATAAAAAAAAGGGAGGAAGGTTTATCTGTTTAGCAAGAGTAATAGAAGGCAGATTTCAGACTACCTAACAGATCAAAACGAAAATTTCTGTTCCGACACTGACAATGTTGAGTGTTTATGGAAAAAGTTCAAGGCAATCGTAAAATGCGCTTTAGACAGGTATGTGCCGAGTAAAACTGTGAGGGACGGGAAAAACCCACCGTGGTACAACAACAAAGTTAGGAAACTACTGCGAAAGCAAAGAGAGCTTCACTCCAAGTTTAAACGCAGCCAAAACCTCTCAGACAAATAGAAGCTAAACGATGTCAAAGTTAGCGTAAGGAGGCTATGCGTGAAGCGTTCAGTGAATTCGAAAGTAAAATTCTATGTACCGACTTGACAGAAAATCCTAGGAAGTTCTGGTCTTACGTTAAATCAGTAAGTGGCTCGAAACAGCATATCCAGACACTCCGGGATGATGATGGCATTGAAACAGAGGATGACACGAGTAAAGCTGAAATACTAAACACCTTTTTCCAAAGCTGTTTCACAGAGGAAGACCGCACTGCAGTTCCCTCTCTAAATCCTCGCACAAACGAAAAAATGGCTAACATCGAAATAAGTGTCCAAGGAATAGAAAAGCAACTGGAATCACTCAACAGAGGAAAGTCCACTGGACCTGACGGGATACCAATTCGATTGTACACAGAGTACGCGAAAGAACTTGGCCCCCTTCTAACAGCCGTGTACCGCAAGTCTCTAGAGGAACGGAAGGTTTCAAATGATTGGAAAAGAGCACAGGTAGTCCCAGTCTTCAAGAAGGGTCGTCGAGCAGATGCGCAAAACTATAGACCTATATCTCTGACGTCGATCTGTTGTAGAATTTTAGAACATGTTTTTTGCTCGAGTATCATGTCGTTTTTGGAAACCTAGAATCTACTATGTAGGAATCAACATGGATTCCGGAAACACCGATCGTGTGAGACCCAACTCGCTTTATTTGTTCATGAGACCCAGAAAATATTAGATACAGGCTCCCAGGTAGATGCTATTTTTCTTGACTTCCGGAAGGCGTTCGATACAGTTCCGCACTGTCGCCTGATAAACAAAATAAGACCCTACGGAATATCAGACCAGCTGTGTGGCTGGATTGAAGAGTTTTTAGCAAACAGAACACAGCATGTTGTTATCAATGGAGAGACGTCTACAGACGTTAAAGTAACCTCTGGCGTGCCACAGGGGAGTGTTATGGGACCATTGCTTTTCACAATATATATATATATATATATATATATATATATATATATATATATATATATATATATATATATATATGACCTAGTAGGTAGTGTCGGAAGTCCCATGCGGCTTTTCGCGGATGATGCGGTAGTATACAGAGAAGTTGCAGCATTAGAAAATTTTAGCGAAATGCAGGAAGATCTGCAGCGGATAGGCACTTGGTTCAGGGAGTGGTAACTGACCCTTATCATAGACAAATGTAATGTATTGCGAATACATAGAAAGAAGGATCCTTTATTGTATGATTATATGATAGCGGAACAAACACTGGTAGTAGTTACTTCTGTAAAATATCTGGGAGTATGCGTGCGGAACGATTTGAAGTGGAACGATCATATAAAATTAATTGTTGGTAAGGCGGGTACCAGGTTGAGATTCATTGGAAGAGTCCTTAGAAAATGTAGTCCATCAACAAAGGAGTGGCTTACAAAACACTCGTTCGACCTATACTTGAGTATTGCTCATCAGTGTGGGATCCGTACCAGATCGGGCTGACGGAGGAGATAAAGAAGATCCAAAGAAGAGCGGCGCGTTTCGTCACAGGGTTATTTGGTGACCGTGATATCGTTACGGAGATGTTTAACAAACTCAAGTGGCAGACTCTGCAAGAGAGGCGCTCTGCATCGCGGTGTAGCTTGCTCGCCAGGTTTCGAGAGGGTGCGTTTCTGGATGAGGTATCGAATATATTGCTTTCCCCTACTTATACCTCCCGAGGAGATCACGAATGTAAAATTAGAGAGATTAGAGCGCGCACGGAGGCTTTCAGGCAGTCGTTCTTCCCGCGAACCATACGCGACTGGAACAGGAAAGGGAGGTGATGACAGTGGCACGTAAAGTGCCCTCCGCCACACACCGTTGGGTGGCTTGTGGAGTATATATGTAGATGTAGATAAACACTCTCTAACACTGTAGCCGACCCACGGCTAAGACGTCACGTCCACTCTCAGCTCAAGCAGCCCTGCCAGTAGTTTCACGACTGCCTCGCTTGTGCGGCGTCGGTCCCACCACTCCACTCCAACCCACTGACAAGCATCTTGACCGATTGCATTTTACACTTCTATTTTCCGTAAATAAATTAATCCCTCGCGTCGTTCATGTTCTCACAAAAATTAAACGTGTTTCTTCATTATAGAAATGAGTTATTGTACTCAGATCTAGGCTATTTGTCTTCAACAATAGCTAAAATGTTTAACAAGAATATGTTTCTTTCGATTTTTAAATTTGCCTCCTAGCTTTTCTAGCGATAGTATGTTTCTTCTTGGGTTGAACGAACCTTGCCCTTCTATTTCTACGTGTTGTGTGGAAAAGACTCAAATACGTCCCTCTTTGTATCTACTATCAGTGTTCTGTAATATTAAATAAATAATAATCCTTAAAATATTTTATATCCCACATAGCAAAGCCGCTAAATGTTCTTGACGACTGAGCTAACCAGGTGCAGAATACGGACCACCCTCACAACTTAAATTCTGTCAGTACATTCCGAAGTCCAGAGAAGCTCTTCAGTACAAGAGGCAGTGCTGAAATGTAATGCCCCAGAATTTTTTACGTGAGAACTCTTAATGTTTTTTTTAAAATAAAACAAATGTTATTAACGTTCTACGTCTTTGTTCTTCATGTCTGTGTCTTTGTTCTTCATGTCTGTGTCTTTGTTCTTCATGTCTACGTGTTGAAGGCTTCATATTGTAGCGTGTAACACGGCGGTGTTTAACGTAACTCCACTGAAGCGCCAAAGAAACTGGTATAGGCATGCGTATTCAAATAACAGATATGTAAACAGGCGGAATACGGCGCTGTGGGCGGCAACGCCTATATAATACAAGAAGTGTCTGGCGCAGTTGTTAGATCAGTTACTGTTGCTACAATGGCAGGTTATCCTTATATAAGTGAGTTTGAATGTGGTGCTATAGTCGGCACACAAGCGATGGGACACTTCATCCCCGAGTTAGCGATGAAGTGGAGATTTTCCAGTACGATCATTGCACGAGTGTATCGTGAATATCAGGAATCCGGTAAAACATCAAATCTCCGACATCGCTGCGGCCGGAAGAAAGATCCTGTAAGAACAGGACCAACGACGACTCAAGAGAATCGTTCAGCATGACTGAAGTGGAATCCTTCTGCAAATTGCTGCAGATTTCAATGCTGGTCCATCAATAAGTGTCCCCGTGCGAACCATTCAACAAAACATCGTCGATTTGGGCTTTCGGAGACCAAGGCCCACTCATGTACTCTTGATGACTACACGACACAAAGCTTTACGCCTCGCCTGGGCCCGTTAAAACCGACGTTGCACTGTTGAAACGTCCCCTTAGAAAAATTATAAATGACTGTGCTTGAACTGACATACAATATTTTTAGCGTAACGCATTCTGACTTCTAATAACCCCTAAAAAAGAATGGCCCTGACTAACAATAACCAATACCTTTCATGAATCACTTACCTCACAAAAATCTTCGTTACTCAAACTACTGCAATACAGCGAGCGCCAATACTGCCAGCTGAATAAAAGATTCTAACTACTGAAGGCACTAACTACTGATAGGCATAGTTAGCAAATGAAGGATTTTGATAAAGAACAAACAATGTATTTACCTTAACAGTGTTCAAAAGTCATAATATATATCAGTTCATGACATCATCATCATCATCATCTTGGACAGTTTCCAGCCACTGGCTGGGTCTGTCGGGAACACAAGCCTCTCCATCGTGTTCTGTCTTTCCACCATTCCCCCTCTTCCACCTTCGTCCAGTTCTCTCCTCTTCTCGTCACACATTCCTTCACTCCCTTCATGACATCCAATCTTACAAATTTACTGTCTCTGATGGACACACGTCCAGATCATCCGCTCTCAAAACTCCGCCATCTCTCTGCCCACATCCACCACTGCTGGCGGCTCACCTCCAACTGCGCAACGCTACGTGCTGTTAGCAGCCAACTGCCCAACACTACAATAGCCAACAACAATGCAAACCAGCCACAGACTGCACACAGCACAGCCAGTGATTTTCATACAGAGCGCTACGTGGCGTTACCAATAAAAAAATCTATACAGCCTACTTACGCTGTTGATGACTGGAAACATATTGCCTGGTTAGACGAGTCTCGTTTCAAATTGTATCGAGCGAATGGAGACAACCTCACGAATCCATGGACCCTGCATGTCAGCAGGGGACAGTTCAAGCTGGTGGAGGCTCTGTAATGGTGTGGGGCGCGTGCAGTATATTTCTTGACAGGCGAAATGTACAGAAGCATCCTGTCTGATTTATAGACAGCCCTGCAGGATTCATGGAGTCAACTCCCTCCAGCACTACTTCAGACATTGAGTCTATGCCACGCCGTGTTGCCGCACTTCTGCGTGCTGGCGGGAACCCTACACTATATTAGGCAGGTGTACCAGTTTCTTCGGCTCTTCAGTAGACATCGGTGCGTGGGGAAACAGCGTGCTGTAATAGAGTCCAAAGAGTTCGCCAACACACAGAGCACCGTCTCCTTCAGCATCACAGCGCCGGAACACACACGAGCCCTGAGATATCTGCACCTATCCGACGCCTTGGTTTCACTGTCATCGATCTTCCTCCATACAGTTCCGACTTAGTCTCATCCGATTTCCATCTGTTTCTAAAACTTAGAGATGAGGTTGTGGCTCCGTAAACAGAGTCAAACATTCTACAGTGGTGCTATTAATAAAGTGGTCTCTCTTTGGGACAAATGTGTTTGACGGCAAGGTGACTATGCTGATAAACATGTATGTAGAGATAAAGAATAAAGACGCTGAATTTAATGACGTTTGTTCTATTAAAAATTCGGAGACATTACTTCTCAGCACACCCTCGTACTTTCTGCCGGGCTGGCACTCATTTCTTCCGCAACAGGTACAGGAATGACAGATCACAAGACGATAAATAGGATAAGGGAAACGCAACTGTATTCCACCAGAAGAAAGAGACAACTAAGAGGAAAATGAATGATAATGTATTGGATTACTTTGTCACAACGAAGATCTAAGGACAAAAGAGAAAGGCAGGAAGTAGACTGTTCACGAGACTAGAGCCCAGCAAAAGCTACACTGCCGCAGAATGATTCGTGAAAATCAGTCCCCAGCTAGTGTAATTTCAGTGCCGTAACCACTACGCTACTTCACTCGAATAGCTAAAACAGTTGGTCCTTTCCTTTTGGTTGCGGTGACAAATTTGGGGTATTAGAAATAATTGTACTGCATTTCTCACTACCGACGGAGTGCAACTCCCCGTGGGTTTCATGGCAGGTTTTCACATCGTTCCCTCCTTTAACTCTCTACGATCGCGCACTGGAATCGATACTCTATTTCCGTTGCGAAAACCTGATTACAGACGTAGTTAATTGGTTTCATGTCCTGACCCACACCGACACAAGACTTACACCAGTAAAACAGCTCGCACTGTGAAGTTAGAAAGCAGTCTGTATCGCACTTGACGTTCCGCAGTTTGTGAGAAACAGGCGAAGTGTCACACAAAGATTGCTTGATTGAAACAGAAGGCTCTAGGTAAGTATGCCTGTTGATTGGTAGAAAAATCTTGTTGTTAAGCATTGCATGCCTCTCAGGTGTGTCTGTTCAATGAATTTCGATTTAAGAGTTTGAATGATCACAATATAAGTAAAAATTTAGCTCATTACTTAAGCACTGCATCAGAATGATTGGAATTTTCTCTTTATTATAATTTATTATAATTTTCTCACCACTGTAGCAAGTTGACTTTGAAATATTCTTCTCTCTTCTCTTTTCTCGGAACTGTAGCGAGCACTAAAATGAAAAACGTTTCTTAGATTCACGCATGAATTACAAGGAATCGGAATGGGTGTTGATATGGTGTGTAATATCTCCCTGCATTTTTCCTTAAGCTCTGTTAATTTTTAGTTTACTGGCTTCTGGCTCGTCAAGACAGTCATTCAGCGTCGATATCCAACCATCCCGAAACACACACATATCATACTTTTTTAAAAAGTTGACATATTGCCAAAAGGATTAATGCGACACTTTAATACGATTATGTAATGATTTATTACGTCAAGGTCTTTCAAAAATTAGGACATTGCCGTTACCGATTTCGGCAACTGACTGCCATCGTCAGTTGTGATTAATGCGTATACAGCTTTGTCACGATACATAAGGTATACACCGTCTGACAAGAAAAATCAAGCACCCAGAAGACATGGTCGGATGTCGATGTAACTTCGTTCACATACACTCTATCGGCGAATATGTGAACGATTTGAGTTGCAATTCCCTGGGACAGACAGAACGGTCACCACAGTGTATTAGTGGTGTTTGTGTTTAGCATTGTTACCAGGTGTGGCAGAGTCAATAGCGTCAGTTGATGAGTGGTCACTGTGAAGGACATTGAAATGCCTCGCGCCCACATAATGAGTAGTCTCACATTTAAGTGAAAATAGTTTGCTCAGCATGTCACAGTTTGGATTCCGGAAGGGTTACTCGACTGAGAATGCAATCTACACATTTAACAAACAAATAGTACAAGCCCTAAATAACAAATTATCGCCAGTTGGTATTTTCTGTGATCTTTCCAAGGTATTTGACTGTGTAGATCATGTTACACTCTTAGAAAAACTCAGGTTTTATGAACTGAAGGCTATACACTCAGCTGGTTTGAATCGTACTTTACCAACAGAAAACAAAAAGTTGTGCTGAATAACACAAATAATGTTAGAAAGGGGGGGGGGGTAAATTCTAGTGAATGGGGAGTTATCACAAAGGGAGTCACACAGGGTTCAATTTTGGGCCCCTCTTCTGCTCCTTATTCATGTGAATGACCTCTCTCTCAACGTTCAGCAAGCAGAACTAGAACTTCTTGCGGATGACACGAGTGTTAAAATAAATCCCATTCCAGAAAAAGCAGCTGAATATATTGTTAAGGATGTTTTTCAAAGAATTGTTAAGTGTTTCTCAGGAAATGGACTCTCCCTTAATTTTGAAAAAACTCACTATATCCAAGTTCTGAACACCGAATAGTCATACCGACAACTGATGTACCATATGAATAGGGCTCAGTTAACAGGGTAGATTTCTCCAAATTTTTGGGTGTTCAAATTGATGACAACTTGAACAGAAAGAAGCATATTACTGAGCTTCTCAAATAATCAACTTCAGGTTCTTTCACTCTTCGTATAATCGCTAGTCTTCGTAATAAATAGATCAGCCTCCTAACGTACTTTGCATATTTCCAATCAATAATGTCTTAATAAATAGTTTTCTGGGGTAAGTCACCACTTAGACATAAAGTATTGATTGCACAAAAGAGAGCAGTGAGAATAATTACTGGTGTTTACCCAAGGACGCCATTTAGGCACCTATTCAAGGAGTTAGGTATTTTAACTGTACCATCAGACTACATATATTCGCTGCTAATGAAATTTGTTATGTTCAGCAAAAGTGACAAAAAGCAAATTTCAGAGTACCTGACGGCTCAGTACAAAAGTTTTGTCTCAAGTAGAGATAGTGTTGAGGATCAGTGGACAAAGTTCAAAACCATCGTACAATATGCGTTAGATGAGTATGTGCCAAGCAAGATCGTAAGAGATGGAAAAGAGCCACCGTGGTACAACAACCGAGTTAGAAAACTGCTGCGGAAGCAAAGGGAAGTTCCCAGCAAACATAAACATAGCCAAAGCCTTGCAGACAAATAAAAAATTACGCGAAGCGAAATGTAATGTGAGGAGGGCTATGCGAGAGGCGTTCAATGAATTCGAAAGTAAAGTTCTATGTACTGACTTGGCAGAAAATCCTAAGAAATTTTGGTCTTATGTCAAAGCGGTAGTTGGATCAAAACAAAATGTCCAGACACTCTGTGACTAAATTGGTACTGAAACAGAGGATGACAGACTAAAGGCCGAAATACTAAATGCCTTTTTCCAAAGCTGTTTCACAGAGGAAGGAAGTTCCTTCTCTAGATTGTCGCACAGATGACAAAATGGCAGATATCGAAATAGACGACAGAGGGATACAGAAACAATTAAAATCGCTCAAAAGAGGAAAGGCCGCTGGACATGATGGGATACCAGTCCGATTTTACACAGAGTACGCGAAGGAACTTGCCCCCCCCCCCCCCTTCTTGCAGCGGTGTACCGTAGGCCTCTAGAAGAGCGTAGCGTTCCAAAGGATTGGAAAGGGGCACAGGTCATCCCCGTTTTGAAGAAGGGACGTCGAACAGATGTGCAGAACTGTAGACCTATATCTCTAACGTCGATCAGTTGTAGAATTTTGGAACACGTATTATGTTCGAGTATAATGACTTTTCTGGAGACTAGAAATCTACTCTTTAGGAATCAGCATGGGTTTCGAAAAAGACGGTTGTGTGAAACCCAGCTCGCGCTATTCGTCCACGAGACTCAGAGGGCCATAGACACGGGTTCACAGGTAGATGCCGTGTTTCTTAACTTCCGCAAGGCGTTCGATACAGTTCCCCACAGTCGTTTAATGAACAAAGTAAGAGCATGTGGACTATCAGACCAATTGTGTGATTGGATTGAAGAGTTCCCAGATAACAGAACGCAGCATGTCATTCTCAATGGAGAGAAAACTTCCGAAGTAAGAGTGATTTCAGGTGTGCCGCAGGAGAGTGTCAGAGGACCGTTGCTATTCACAATATACATAAATGACCTTGTGGATGACATCGGAAGTTCACTGAGGCTTTTTGCGGATGATGCTGTGGTATATCGAGAGGTTGTAACAATGGAAAATTGTACTGAAATGCAGGAGTATCTGCAGCGAATTGACGCATGGTGCAGGGAATGGCAATTGAATCTCAATGTAGACAAGTGTAATGTGCTGCGAATACATAGAAAGAAAATCCCTTATCATTTAGCTACAATATAGCAGGTCAGCAACTGGAAGCAGCTAATTCCATAAATTATCTGGGAGTAGGCATTAGGAGTGATTTAAAATGGAATGATCATATAAAGTTGATCGTCGGTAAAGCAGATGCCAGACTGAGATTCATTGGAAGAATCCCAAGGAAATGCAATCTGAAAACAAAGGAAGTAGGTTATGGTACACCTGTCCGTCCACTGCTTGAATAATGCTCACCTGTGTGGGATCCATACCAGGTAGGGTTGATAGAGGAGATAGAGAAGATCCAAAGGAGAGCACTGCGCTTTATTACAGGATCATTAGTAATCGCAAAAGCGTTACGGAGATGATAGATAAACTCCTGTGGAAGACTCTGCAGGAGAGACGCTCAGTAGCACGGTACGGGCTTTTGTTGAACTTTCGAGAACATACCTTCACCGAAGAGTCAAGCAGTATCTTGCTCCCTCTTACGTATATCTCGCGAAGAGACCATGAGGATAAAATCAGAGAGATTAGAGCCAACACAGAGGCATACCGACAATCCTTCTTTCCACGAACAATACGAGACTGGAATAGAAGGGAGAACCGATAGAGGTACTCAAGGTACCCTCCGCAACACACCGTCAGGTGGCTTGCGGAGTATAGATGTAGATGTAGATGTAGATAAATAATCCATCTCAATTCGCCATGAACAATGATGCCTTTCTTATCCGTTACTGAAGCTGGCAGTTGCTCAAAACGGAGTACATTATTCAGCAACAAAAATCTTTGATCGTTTGCCCAACAACATAAAGTGTCTGGCAGGTAGCAGATCAAGTTTTAAATCTAGCCTAAAATCATTTCTTTTGGACAACTCCTCCTATTCCATGGGCGAGTTTCTGTTTCATAACTGGTAAAAAAAAAATTGTACCTCTGAATGTAGTTGCATGTGTAGAACTAAAAATTTCAGTAATATTCATATTAGCACTATTCATGTGGATATATATACATCTTGTAATCTGGCTTCTGACTTATTCCACATCTTATCGATAAAATAATTGCAAAGATGATCTGCAGAACATGACATAACTAAATTAAACTATAATCAGCAGATGGAAAGGCGCCTTATTGTGAGTCTCCCTTTGGCCGGATGGTCTAATCGTTTAATATGGAGATTTGTGTGACATTGTGATGTGAGTGGTCCAATACTGGACTGCATGGGAACGTCAGGCACGAGCACGTCGGAGTACACAAGGAATGATCGCCATACTTTGCTCCAAGCACATCGTAATCACTTCACATGTGCACCTGTCATCGGAGAACAAATAACGGATTCCCTGAAACATTCACTTCATCCCACACCACTGGTACCAGAGACTAGCAATACCTGAACTACAGAATTACCGTCGCGAGCGTGGGCTGCCGTTAACGTAAAAGGCTGCTTTTGGAGTGGTGCCGTGAGCAGGAAGCACGGACTTCTGAAGAATGGCATCGCACTGTTTTCAACAATGAGTCGCGGTTCAAAACTATCACAGATGGTCATCATCGGCGAGGATGGGGGCCACCTGGTAGAGGTCCATTCTTCTGTTTTGGAGAGGCACAGCAGGGTTATTCCAGATGTCATGGCCGGCCAGTGTGGCCGAGCGGTTCTAGGCGCTTCAGTCTGGAACAACGCGACCGCTACGGTCGCAGGTTCGAATCCTGCCTCGGGCATGAATGAGTGTGATGTCCTTAGGTTAGTTAGGTTTAAGTAGTTCTAAGTTCTAGGGGACTGATCTCAGATGTTAAGTCCCATAGAGCCATTTGAACCATTTTTTAACCATATGTCATGATGTGGGGAACCATTAGGTCACGGCTTGTAGTGACTGAGGAAAATCTGACGACGCAACGGTAAATCACGGACAACCTGCGTTTTCAAGTGTTACCTCATATATGATATTGTCGTAGTGCCATTTTTAAACAGAACAACGCTTGCCTATATGTGGCATGTGTGTCTACGAACAGACTGCGTGATGTCGAGGTACTCCTGTGACCAGCATAGCCCCAGATCTGTCCCCGATAGAACGCATGTAGGACCAGATCCAATATCGAGGATGTCAAGGACTAGTTACAACAGTTGTGGCCCAGCTTGCTGCAGGCGCAGGAACAGTGGCTCTGACACCCTTCACAATCTATTCAGTGCATGCACCTAGCCCAGAGGTGGTGAAACGTTGTACTGATAAGTGGACTGATACTGCCAAGGTCTCTGTATATTTGATTCGATTTTATAATCACTTCAGTAAGATCATATATCCTCTCACCCCGTGAAGTTTCATTTCATTTTCTCCTGTCCTTCCAGGAGCTTCAGCTTTTTCGGTCAGACAGTGTACATAGCCTGACAAAGCTGTCAGTAGATTAACCACATATGAAAATGGCAGTCAGTTGCCGAAACCGATAACGTGAACATTTAATTTACTAAAGATCTTGATATAGGTAATTAATTATTGTGCATAAATCATACATTCATCTGAACACAGGATGAGGAAAGCATGCGTTATCAGCGCATTTGTTCGTAGCCAGATCGTTGGTATCGTCGCATAGACGCTCCATTTCCTAGGTCGTGCAATCATCGAAGTTCCCAAATGTCCTCATTTCGGAGGTGTATGATGAGTACTTTGATTCGGCCGAAACCAACGTCACCATAGTGAAACGAGGTGGGTAACGACTTGCTGATAACGGGTATCACCGTGCCTACCACAGATTTTAACAATGGGTAGACGGTCCATTGTGTACAAATCACACATAAATTCAGTGGTGGTCCAAGACTGATCGTAAGCAACGATGCCATCCTCAATCACCTCCGCGTTGTGGGGATATAGGAGCAACCGCCCTAGGCGCTTATCTCTGAAGACCGAACGTCGTAGGACACAGGAACTAAAATGGGCTCTCGAGATACGAGCAAATTTCACCTGTACTGACAACTTATTTTATTTATTGATTTATTTATCCTGGAAGATAACGGCTATCAGTTCCTCTATTGGGCCTTACATCTTACCAGGCACTCAATATATTTTACATTACATTCATTACAATAATCATGTTATAATTTACATCTGGTACAGATTACAACGTGCAGAAATCATTGTTCTCGATAAAGAAGCGCTACAGTCGTTTTTGAGAAACGTAACAATAAAGATTGTTCACAAATGTAACAATAAAGACAAATTACCAGCAGATGAATCTGCACCATGATCGCTAGCAGCAATGGTATGAGATGAGGGGGTGGAAGAGGAACGTGATAAAACAAAATTTAGGGGAAAAGGAAGTATTCTGACTGATTGTGAAATTAAAAGATGAGGAAGCGTACCTACTGTTTGACAGAGGAAAATGTGTTATGAAGAACATGTTTATACGCTGATGGCATGGTACGAATATGTCCAACATCAAACGAGGCGATAAACGCTGCTACTCAACAGACACCGAACAGGAAGTTGACGGAGCTCTTTCTCGTCTGTGAGATACGAAATGATCTCTCCTCGGATAGTCTCTCACCAGCGAACGATTCAGCAACCTATAGTCCAATCACTTGTATCCGTCTCTTTGTCCATAGAGTGTACGTACAGCGAAAAAGCACCCTGATCCACAGTTTCCAGATTCCATCAGAATAGTTTGAGGAACCCTGCAAAAACATGTGGGCGCTCAGGCCGGTACTGGTCAGTTTTCCCGAGCACACCTGGAGCGCCATCGAGGGAGAGGCGCGTGCTTCGCACCCAGCTCGAACCCACCTCCGTGAGATGTGGCCAGCAGTAGAATGTTCATGGATCGGCATGGCTCCCCAACGTCTCGGGGGTTTGAGTCCTTGATAGGGTGTGGCATTCTACTGTATATGAGTCCCTCATTCAATAATTATGTGTGTTTATAATCGATTTTTATCAGTTTGACTAGCCACATCTTTCATGTACCATATAAATGCACTATGTCTAAAGCAACACCTCAACTGGGACAATACACGCGCCGGAAGATGTATTCAAGCACGCAAAACCCACTTTGAGTCATTAGGACTACCGTGGTGACACTCTGCGTCTTGTCAAACATAAAAATGAGATTCTACCCTTTGCGTCCCTGAATAACACGCGCATAAGCTCTAAGACTGCTAAAGGTCATAATAGAAGTGTCAAAACAGGGTGCTTGGCGTAAAAGAGCTGGCGAGCGAGCGAGCGAGCGAGAGAGAGACAGAGAGAGAGAGAGAGAGAGACGGGGGGGGGGGGGGGGGGCGAGGAAGAGAGAAACGAACAGACAGAGGAGGGGGTCATTCAAAGATACTTTGCCATGATAAATTCATGAATCAGTGAAATCTGGAAAGAAGCATAAGAATGAAAAAGTCCAGATAGAAACGGGCGCCATGTCACGGATTGCGCGGGCGCTCCCTCAGGAGGATCGAGTCCTCCCTCGGGCATGAGTGTGTGTGTGTTGTTCTTAGAGTAATTGGGATTAAGTTAGTTTAAGTAGTGTGTAAGTCTAGGGACCGATGACCTCAGCAGTTTGGTCCCTTAGGAATTCACACATATATGAATTCACCAAAATGGATATTACGCGAGGAAATATGAACACTATGAGGCATATTTATTCACTAGAAATGACCATTAGCGAATTTCCTACAAATCTATACTTTCCAGAAACACCAGTGTGTTACGAACACTTTCACCAAATTAAAGCTCGCAGAATCTATTTTCACACCAGTCTCTCTTTTATCACAATCTCAAGTAACAAGTCCCACTCCAGGACAAGCTACGCATCAGATCAGAACCTCACTCTCAGGGTGATAATACACGTATTCCACTTCACTTATAACAATAAACTGAAAGAAAATTAAATTTCGCTCCATGAGTGGCAATATCGATATAATTTCAGAGTACATTCAAGCTGCACCTCCCGGGAAAACTGCCTCTCATCATACGAGATGTCCAAAATGAAGAGTCACACATATACCAGAGCCATTATTACTGCCTCCCTAAAGCATGCATCAAAACTGCAAGCTCACTGTCGACAAGGTCCACCCCACACGTCGACTCCCAGAGAAAAAGCAGCTCGCACATGCAACAGCGTAATCACTAGAGATTTTTTTGCCGCCTGAGGTTAAGTGGAGTCCGTGTGGCTTTGACTCCTACAGACTTGCAGTGGTGAGTTGTACACTTCTGTTTTGTCTGACACCTTGTTCAGCCTTAGAAAAGATAAAGAAAAACGTAAGTAGGCAAATGAAAGATACAAAAGCTATAGCCTCTGAGCTGCATTCGAGGTCTAGCCATGTCTTGGATGGTAACCTGTAATTCCGTTCGCACAGCAGATAAATTTCTCCGTTCAGAGTCCCCTGTTCCTTACAATAGAACAAGTCCCCCTCCCCCTATCCCAACTCTGTGCATTTCGTTAAAGAGACTCGCTTTCTATCGCCACACACCGTCACGCTTCTCCTTCCGACAATCGTACACGTGTAACACGGAAAAAAACCACACTTCGTTGTATATACCACCGGAATTGAGATTACTGCACATCAGATATATAGACTAAGTTATATCCCATTCATGCAGGTTATTCTTCCATCAACTATTTACCGTGAGTTAAAATTCGGTCCTTTTTTTATTTTTGTAAACGTTTGTTGCAAAGACTGTTTCCCGCTTCAGTTGACCGTGCCGTGTAACTACCAAGTTATTTTGTTGCACATAGGTCTCGTATGAGACAATAGTTTTCGATCTGTGCAAGATTTTAACAACTACATGTGTGCCTCGCGTGCCATTCACTGTTATTTTGATTTCGCCTCTTCCTTACGTAAATTTGCTGTAAAATTGTTAAAATTATAACATAAAGTAAAATGTAAATAAATAAAAATGTAAATGTTATTTAGTTCAGAATTTTTCTTCACCGGTTGCTTCGAAATTTTCACACAACGTTGCATTCGAATAAGAGCGTGTTTTTTATATCAATTTTCTACACATGCAGGTATGTATTATATATGAAATGTCCCAAAGTTTTTACCAGTTTATCTGAAATTTTTAAGCAATATATATCAGCCAGAACCGTAGAGCCACCTGCATTACAGTCGGTATGTCCACCTTTGGCACGCATAACAGCGGCGACCCATCGTGACATGGGAGCAATGAGGCCTTGGTAGGTCGCTGGAGGGAGTGGGAGCGATAACCTCTGATGCCCCGTTCAGTGACATTCCAGATGTGTTAGACCGGGTTCAGATCTGGCCAGTATGGAGGGTGGGGCATTGGGGAGAGGGCAGCACATCAATTAGAACTCGTCACTGTGTTCCTCGAACCACTCGATCATACTGCTGGCCTTGTGACATGACTCATTATCTTGTTGAAAAACTTCACTACCTTCGGGAAATATGATCGTCATAAACGGGTGTACATGGCCTGAAACCAGCGTACAATACTCCTTTGCTGCCATGGTGCCTTGCACGAGCTTCACTGGACCTATGGATGCCCATGCGGATGTTCTCAAGACCGTAATGGAGCCGCTGCCAGCCTGTCTCCGTCCCACAGTACAGGTGTCAAAGAGTTTTTCCCCTAGAAGACAACGGATTCGCACCCTCCCATCGACATAATGAAGGTAATCTCGGGACTCATCACACCATGCAATGCTTTGCCACTGCGTCAACGTCAACTGTCGATGGTCACGTGCCCATTTCAGCCGTAGTTGCCGATGTCGTGTTAACATTGCCATACCCAAGATTCATCAGCTGCGGAGGCACATCGTTAGGCGTGTTCGATGCACTTGTGCTCAGACGCACTTGTACTCTGCCCAGCGTTGAAGTCTGATATTAGTTCTTCGCCTGTCCTGTTTTACCAGTCAGTTCGGCCTATGACGTCCGACATCTGTAATGAGAGGGGACCGCCGAACACCGCGACGTCTGGACGTGGTTGCACCTTAATTTCGCCACGTGTTTAAGACACTCACCACAGCACTCCTCGAATACCCGACAAGTCGTGCAGTTTCTGAAATGTTCGCGCCGAGCTTCCGGGCCATCACAATCCGCCCTCGGTCAAACTCAGATTACGTGCCTTCCCCTTTCCTCACACCGATAGCAAGCTCACTGATACTATTTGCACCGTGCATGTGTCTGACCAGCAGTCATTCCTTGCCAGGTGACACTGCTATCACCTGAACGGGTTTATATCGATAGCGGGGCGTTGGTCATAATGTTCCAGCTGATAGAAAGTTGTGTTTAAGGCTTATCGGCTTGTGATTTAAATATTTCTATAGAATCTGAATTTGAAAGAACAATAAACAATTCTGAAGATCAGCGAGAGGGGAGGAAGATGAGATGGACAGAGGGGCGGGAGGAAATGGATACAGAAAGTGGAAAGGATGAGATGGCCAGAGAGAGGAGGAGGAGATTTTTAGGCTGTGTCCAGTTTTTCTCCTTTCTTTCTCTTCCATTTAATCAGACTGACCCACAGCAACGCGTGGCCGGAGACGGCTAGTTTAAATTAATAAAAATGTCCTGGAATGAGATCTAATAATTAGAAGACTATGGTAATTGACATGGCTTAACTTTCTTCTTATAATGCTGTCTATAATTTGTAAAAAGCTCCAGAAGTGAGGTAGACATGCGAATCTATACCCATGTTTCTAAAAGAAATTTTAAAATCATATACTTTACGGTGGCCCTTGTTTTCAGCCGGCTGTAGCGCAGTAAGGGTTCGAATTCATCAGCTGGTGACGTATCTGTTCGACTCTCTGGGATTGCTGGGATAACATCATAATAAACACGGCTTTCTTGGACTCGCATGATGCTAGTTTCAGGACAGAACGTGGATTATTTTAGGTATGTACTGAAAGTTAGCCGCTTCCGGCACACTGATCTTACGCAGGGATCGTCAAATGAAAGCTAACTGCTTACGTGTTCTCGCTGTCTGCCTTCTTCAGGGAATACCACTAGCATTTACTGAGTATTTTCGTTGCCCATTTCTCATTAATTTATGTTTGGTGTTCCCAATAGAATTTAGCTATGACAAGAGTTTTATACATTAGGCCTGTAACGTGTGTTTGTGCTGCAGAGGTGCGCAACAGATAACAGGGGGACGCAAACATGAATGGGGAATGTGTCGTTACAGACAGAATCAGGTGGCTTAAGCGTAGGACTTTCACTGCATTGGTATTTTACTGGAACAAAAATATCTTCCTGACGGGGCATTATTAATAAGAGGGCATAAATCACTTGCAGTACGACGGTTTCTGGAGTGACATAGTAATTTAAAGGAGCTAAAATGGTTCAAATGGCTCTGAGCACTATGGGACTTAACATCTATGGTCATCAGTCCCCCAGAACTTAGAACTACTTAAACCTAACTAACCTAAGGACAGCACACAACACCTAGCCATCACGAGGCAGAGAAAATCCCTGACCCCGCCGGGAATCGAACCCGGGCGTGGGAAGCGAGAACGCTACCGCACGACCACGAGATGCGGGCTTAAAGGAGCTTTCTTAATTTTGTACCACAATTGTATTCCGTCGATTGTGCGGATAATAATTCGTATTAACAGCGCAAGGAAGTCAGTTGTAATAACTGTGGTCTAACATTTAACAAACCAGGCGCCCTTCGCTTGTGTTGATTAATAGTGTACTTGACCCATCGATACGAGGAAGATCTACCTAAGAGCCTATGATGGAGGACAGAATCATTCTACGCAGAAGAATACGGAGTTTATATAAAACAATGAGCCGCGCGGGATTAGTCGAGCGGTCTAAGGCGCTGCAGTCATGGACTGCGTGGCTGGTCCCGTCGGAGGTTCGAGTCCTCCCTCGGGCATGGGTGTGTGTGTTTGTCCTTAGGATAATTTAGGTTAAGTAGGGTGTAAGCTTAGGGACTGATGACCTTAGTAGTTAAGTACCATAAGATTTCCCACACATTTGAACTTTAAGACAATGAGGGGATAAACAAACAAAAATTATTGACACATCAGTTCACGTGCACAATAAGAGTAAAAACATCATTATTTACCACAACTGTAAATCCACCAGAGAGGTGTGTTTCCATTATGTGGATGGTCATGAGTTTGCAAAAACACGTCAGGTCTTTTATGCCGGATTTTCATCAAATGAGGGGAAATTATAAATGTATATGGGCACTCGTTCTGCGTGGAACGCAGCCTATAATTCGCCAAATATACATGTTTACGCGCTCATTGGCGAATGGAAGCGCGTGCAGCTCCCTCCACGTGGTTTCCATGAATAAAGGGGGGTAATTATAGTACCAAAATACTCACAAAAGAGATTCATTCGCTTTTTCTGTGTTTGATTAAAGGGGAGGAGAAACATTTATAGCAAAAGCGAGTCTGACGCACTTGTGATTACGTATGGTGTCCATAAGGAAGAAAAATTTTGTCTTTCATGCAGATTCGCGAGACTCGATAAAATTTGTGAGTAAATGTGTTGTTAAATAATCTCTGAAGGACATGCGTCTGTTATTTAGAGCGCAGGCGGATGGCTTGGATCCCATTCAACACCACGAGGGAGGGAAGTCGTGGAACAAATAATCAAATCTTTAACATCACACAATTCCAAACAAATTACACAAATGTAAAGGGAAGTAACGTGCACGAACCAATGTAGCTGAAAATGAAATTAGCCCTGAGATAAATTTAGACGAACATGACAACACGGTTTACTGCTTATCGTGGCCGCAGCGGCAGTTCGGGTCAGCGCAGAGTGGCCTCGCGAATATCTCATGTATGTAGACTCGTGGAATAATGAAAATAATAATAATAATAATAATAATAATAATAATAATAATAATAGCCTAACAATAAGAAGAAGAAGAAGAATAAATTGTCCCTAAAGTTACACAACTAAAGAAAAATGTTTAGCATTATAAGTGGTCAAAATACGACATCCTGATACCTGTATCCAGAAACTAAGCCACTACAGCCAAAGTGTAGTGACACGCACCCACGCCAGCGCGCTTGGGAAAGAAAGGTGGTGGGCATAGCAACGAGGCAGCGACGATCCTCTGGCCATCATAGCTATCCCAGCACGAAAACTCTCCTTGGCGTGTCTTACTGGTTAGACAAATCTCTCTGCTTGCTTCCATCACCATCTCAAGTTACCTGAACTACCACGTTATGCTTCAGTTACCCAAGAAGGTATCAAACTAAACCTGATGAAAGAGTCACTAGAGGGATGCAGACTCAAAGATATATTCACACTGGACGGGTATAAAAGCTCCTCTCTCTTACAAAGGCATTTACCATCACATACTGGCGTCAGCTGCGAGTAGTGTTCAAAGTGAGAGCCTTTCTGCCTGGAACGGTTCTAATAGATCAGTTTCAATGTTTTCACCACAAGGTACGAAGTGCCATCTGCGTCTCTTTCAAGAAGGGTGGTATCCACAAAGAACAAAGCTACTGTCTCTAAAGTTGCCTTGCTTAAAAAGTAACGCTATCATAAGCTTAATGGTGTAAGTTTCCGCTGTGGAGCGGCACAAACATCACATCACATGAATGTACGATACAAACCAGCCATCCTCTTTTAGTTCCGTACTTTAGCAAGATTATATTCAGAGCTCGATGAACGACTTTGACCTGAACAAGGAATTACACAACGATTGAAGTTAACTCTTCGTAATTTTTTTGTATCCGATGGAGGCTCTGCGAAGGTCGTGGTTGTGCACCTAGCTTGCTCACTATTTCCTCTAGAAAGTGGAACGCAAAGAAGATTATTCCATTTCGCATCTCCTCGGCGGCATTATACTCCATTCTGTTTACAGGGTGAATCAAGATATCGGTTGGCACATTGATTAATCGAGGCTATTCACGGGGATTTAAGTGAACAAGAAGACCGGGGAAGAGCTCAGTTCTGAGACGGTCCTTAAGACAATGCGAACTTGAGCTTCATCTCTAATGACTTGGGTATCAACGGGACGTTAAAACCTAACCTTGCTTTCTTTCCTTTTACGGCTTTCGCTAACATAGCGCCCAGCACGAGTAGCACGCCGCGGACTTTACGCGCGGGCCGCTTCACAGAAAGGCCAGAAGTGAGGCTGGGTCCTGTTTGTTAGACTTAGTACCAGCGAGAAACAATCACTCTACTGTCGTTGGTATCATAAAAAAACTGGGTCACATTCACAAAAGGGTTGGTTGTAATCGAAGGAAGAAAGGACAGAGTTTAACGCCCGGGTCTATTTGTAAGGGAACCGTACAGATCAGTTAAGTTGCCGTTACCTGGCAGGTCACAGCAGCCAAGTACATCCCAGCAGAGCTATTCTTCTATTCATGGCGTCCTTCTCCGTACAACGGAATCTACACGACGCTCACTTCCATCCTGCTGGAAATTAATAATTATAAATTAAGAGAAGTCACGTGAAAATAAAAATAAAATAAAAAAAAATTGTCGGTACCTTACTATGCAAGACAAAATGAAAACACGTTTCTAGGATTTGTCGATCTGGCAAAAGCGTTCGACAGCGCAAAACGCAGCAAGATGTTCGAAATTCTGAGAAAAATAGGGGTGAGCTATAGGGAAATACGGATAATATACAATATGTACGGGAACCAAAGAGAGCTACAAGAGTGGAAGACCAAGACCGAAATGCTCGGGTTAAGAAGTGTGTGAGACAGGGATGTGGTCTTTCGCCACTACTGTTAAATCTGTACATCAAAGAAGTAATTACGGAAATAAGAGAGGTTGAGGAATGGGATTAATATTGAAGGTGAAAGGATATCAGTGATAAGATTCGCTGATGACATTGCTACCTTCAGTGAAAGTGAAGAAGAATTACAGAAACTGTAGAATGGAATGAACAGTCTAATGACTGCAGAATGTGAACTGAGAGTAAATTAAAGAAAGACGAAAGTAATGAGAAGTAACAGCAATGAGAAGAGCAAGAAACGTATCAGAATCGATGATCACGAAGTAAAGGAAATCTGCCACCTAAGCAACAAAATAATCCATAGTGTACGGAGCAAGGAGGACGTAAGAAGCAGATTAGCACAGGTAAAAAGGGCATTCCTGTCCAAGAGTTTACTAGTATCAAACACAGGCGTTAATTTGAGGAAGAAATTTCTGAGAATGTGTATCTAGAGCACAGCAATTTATGGTTGGAAACATCGACTGTGGGGAAACGAAGAGAACAGAAATATTTGCGATATGGTGTTACACAAGAATTTGGTCGACTGATAAAGTAAGGAATAGGAGGTTCTCCGCAGAATCAACAAGAAAAGGAAGATATGGAAACCTGACAAGAATAAGGGACAGGATTATGGGGCATCTGTTCAAGACGTCAGAGAATGACTTTTATGATACTAGAGGAAGCTGTAGAGCATAAACGAGAGAAATCTGAATGTATACAGCACATAATTGAGAACGCAGGATGTAAGCGCTACTCTGAGATGAAAAGGTTGCCGCAGGAGAGAAATTCGTGGCAGGCCGCATCAAACCAGTCAGAAGACTGATGACAAAAAAAGCTAATGAATAATGTTATCTAATTCCCATCTCTCTCTCGTTTCGTGTACTCACATAAAACTGTTATGCAAAGTTCTGAAAAGGGTGGATGCAATTACACTTTCGCTACTTGAGCCAGTGTCAGCGGAAAACTATTTGTCGTGTAGGTACCCAATGAATGATGTTCAGGCTGTGCGCTGCGTGATTAACGTTGGTAGTAGTGTCAGGGTCATGACTTGCCGTTAGGCAGCGGTTCCGGTACGGTGACGTAGGAGGTACTCGGCTCACGTTACTGTGATATGGTTCGCCCTGCTCTGCGGGAAAGAGGTGCTTGGGACTCAACTGTTTTGATATATGATGGAGTTCCACCTTTCATTGCTCCTGAGGCCTCTCGGGTACTCAGTAACACATTTGGAAGAAACTGAATAATTCGCCGATCGTTCCAAACTGCGTGGCGACCAAAATCACCAGATCTGAGCCCGCGTGATTTCTGGCTGTAGGGTTACCTGAAGGACGTCGGAGGTTGAAGATGACGTTTGTAACCTTGGGCGTAAAAATGGAACGAAGTTAACAACTGTTACCCTCTCATGTGTTGCTTTCAATGGTTTGTTCGTTATTTCATTTCCGCATGTCCTTATACTAAGTTTCATTATCCTACGATCACTGGTTTTTCTTGGGGGCTCTCTCAAGTGGCGAAAGTTTAGTTATAACCATCCTGCTATTAACTATGTGCTAAGACGAGTATCACTCTTAAAGATCATTTAATTTGGCCACTATAGTGTACTGTACTACTGTAGGTGCCACAATAAAAGTTATGCCGCCTGTATCGTATTCCTTGCGTAAGGGTAATTAGAGGCAGATGAAGAAAGTTGATGTGGGTAAGGTCGCATACGGTCGTTTTCCCTTGGAACAACACAAGACCCGAACTATACTGGTATCATCGGAGTGGACTATACAGTGGCGTGTGGAATAAATGTGTACCACGCAGATGCAGCTACAGCTTCGTTGATCGTCTTTCGAATGTCGGAAACTTTTGGAGGCCAGCGCCGCACAACAGCTCCCCCCTGCAGGCTGCGACGCCCGCTGCGATGACTCTCGCTGCACTGCTGGGACGCCTACTGTTTAGGGCGCTGTTTGTGTCACGGCGAGCGCAGCAGTAAAACGCTACGACGGCACACAGCGGGCGGTTCGCAGAATTCTCGTGCCAGACTGCTTTCTCCGTGCCGTTTTATGAACCCAGCAATAAAAGGCGGTCGTATTCCAGAGCGGTTCTCAAGTGTGCGGTTGAGGACACAGGTTCAGCACGTTAGAGTCTTCTTCGCGGCAACTGTGTTTCGAGAAACTGGGTACACATGCCGTGCGCCACGACACATTTTATAAAGCAATACTGTAGCAAATTCCAACTATTTTAGCGATTTAATACGGGTGAGAATGACATCAGCTTAAACTAGACAGTTATATCAACTCTGGGAGTTTTATTCGGCTCGCTTTAATAAATTAGCTTTGACAGATACATATTTTTCATTCACTGTTACAATTGTTTTAAACGTTTAAACCTGATGTGACAGTAAAGGATATACTAGCCAGTTAGTGGTCAGCAACGCAAAACTCTAGTCCTTTAATATTTAGATGTTTCTTTCTAGTACTAAGTGTTAGAAGTATATTGACTTACTAAAATGACATATTTTAAACATATAAGTTTCACAAACACACATGTATGCATTTTATGTCAAAATTTCGGTTAATCTACCCATTTAACCTTTTTTTTTTTTTTCAAAACGAAGTACTGTTTTTGGACGGAGTGCAAAATTTGCTGCTGCCTAAGGGCGAAACGCAGTAGCAACTTCCTCTGAACAAATAACAGCCTACTTGACTTATGTTTTGTATCTTCCACTTCTTCACAATATCTCGCTTTGTTATGATCTCGTAAATGATCCCCTTCTAAATCGGTAAACAACCTAAAGATTCCAACGATCCTGGAAAAGGAAAGGAATGTCGAAATGCATTTACAGTGACTGTAAATTGCGTAACTACTCGTATCTTTCTGCAAACATGGCATAACGAAAACATAAAAATATGTCAAGAGACTGTAGGTAGCAGTAACCGAGTACACTACGTAGTATGGCTATGGGGATTCTCGATCAGATTAACATTTCTGAAGTCGCATGACCTGGGTCACTGATCTTGTGCTGATGACTTAACCCACAGTCAGAGTTTAATGCCCTTTCACCTGGACTTTGAATATGTGTAATCTTCAAGATAGCAAATGACAGGATGTATGAAATGTGATGCGTAATTCACGTTAAAGATGATGGAGGACGGTAAATTAAACAAAAATAAAGACAGCAGTGGGCGGTAAAGTTAAAAAATTGCTTTTTATTTTGTGTGCACACGCACAAAAAACACACACACACACAAAACTATTTTTGCAACAGTCACATAAATGGTGTAACTACGCAGGCATAAGCAAGACTAAATTCGGTGACTATACATTTTGTGAGCCTCTACTTGGCTAATGGGTGATTAAAGGACATCTGCATTTTTGTCTAGTTAAATACGTAATATACTTGGAGATTGGGAAAGCGTTGACTCACTAACAAATGGATTTGCTTGTTGTGACGTGTCTCACATGAGCACTATAGCTTAAAGTGCACTTCTGTATGCAATAAACAATTTCATTACATGAAAAACTTCTCTGATATTAAAGTCAGTCAAACATTAAAGTCACCCCCTCCCAAAAAATAGCTATTTTCCGTTTCCATGGTGATTCAGCAAAAATAAGTCAGAAACGCGAAAGTGTGCAATGTTTAGTTCAAATTGGTGTCTAAGATGTAATTGTGAACTCTAAAGTACACAGTTTTCATTCATAAACAATGGCCTGCTAAACAGTAAGGTAAAGTCAACAAACCATTAATGATCAATGTTTGCTTATGCAGTGTAACTAGCTGAGTACGTGGTGTTACCTGGGTATGTATTTATTTCCAATTCTATTAACCCATCACCTCCTACATCTTCTCTCCCTCTCTCTCCCTGTCTCCCACTTCTATCTCTCTCTGTCCATCTCCTCCTGCCCTCCTCTCTCTATCCATCTCCTCTTCCCTTTCTCTGTCCATTTCCTCCTCCCCTCTCTCTGTTCATATCCTGCTCCCCCATATCTGTGTCCAACTCCTCCTCCTCCTCTTTGTCCATCTCTTCCTCCCCCCTTCTCTCTCCACATTATCCCCCAACACTAATATGAAGTTGCTGGTTTTTACCCCCCAATTGTATCTCTTTCCAATTAGTAAATAATGTGCTTACCAAGTTTGATTGAAATCGATCTACAGGTTTAGAACAAACATTTTACCCATGGCTTTGCCCACATACATATATTTCACACACTTTTAACGTATTTTACACATATTTATATTTCACCCATGTCTATACCGAATTTTGCCCAGCAGTTTAGTTTTCATTCATGCATCTCAAAGTTTGTGGCATCATATATCCTGAACTATATATTGTGCAAAGATATAACTTTCCTAGTACATCCAGTGGTATATGTGGACACTGAGAAGTGTTTTCCGCTTTATCAGTAAAGAAGTAATACACACACAAAAAAAGTGTGGCACTTTTCTCGCATCTTATTGTTTATGATGTTACATCTCCTGAAATGTGTGGTGTACAATGATATATTTTGGCGGGTACATGTAGTAGTGTGCGTGAATAGTGACTCTAAAATGTGTTTTGAACAGAGACAATCGTAAAGAGGTAACAAATTAAAAGGTCATGTATTATGTGGTAGTTTTAATGAATGAACAGCGAAAATGAAGTAGGTGATAAACGTTTCCCCTTTATCATTTTGTGGAAAAATGTAAGCGAAAATTGTTCTGTGACAGTTGAAAACATGTACTGGTACTGCTGTTGCTAAGACTGTGGGATACGCAACTTTCAGAGGTGGCAGTATGGAACAAAATAAGGAAAAAAATGTCAACTAATTATGAGCTCTAAAATGCGTATCTCAGTAGCTATGAGCATTTGTTCATCTTCGCTACTGTGAAACACATCTCCTGTACTGAACAAGTGCTAATAGCTCTTAAGGTATGCATTTTGGAGCCCATTTTTACTAGATGTGTTTTCTTGGTTTGGTCCAGACTAGCACCTCTAAATATTGGCTGGCGTAAAATCTCAGCATCAACGGTACCAGTACTTAAAGTCCATTGTTAGAGATATCAGTACAGTGTTCGCTTGTAACTTTAGACTCGTTCGTTTCTGGTGCAGGGGCCCTTATCTCAAGTTGACACGTTTATCCTTCTCGATCATCCTAGAAAGTTTGTAACATCATACAGAATCACCTTCTATACACATACATTTACAGCCGCCGGCGTCTGTAACTTTGACGCTCTGTAGTGTTGTTGGATGATGTTTCCTGAGATGAATTCCTACTCAAAATGTAATGTACTTACTCCCCTCCACGATTTCTAGGAATTTGTAATGGGAATTTTCCAACATCATGTATATACATACACAAACGTCTATAATATGTATGGACATGTATTTATATACCATATGTATTGAAACATAAGTAGCAAATGTCCACTTGAATGTTTTTTAAAACCTCGAGTAAAAATTTGAAGGATATCAGTTAAAAACTTTTGGAGATTTTGGTTAACAATGCGTCCCCTCAATATATTGTATATATATTTATATACCACACACATCAAAAAAATGTGTAGCTTTCGTCTGTCAGAACGTTTGTTAGACTATAGAGTAAAAATTTGAAACAAGTTAATCAAGAACTTTTTGAAATGTTTGATAACAATATGAAATGACATATTGTCTTTATATAGTAGAATAGATTAACGAATTAGTAGTATCTAGTTGTTGAGGAAGAGTTTTGCTTTAAATACCCTTTTGCAAAAACTTCGAAACTGCGAAATGCAATCCACTGCTGCTTTCAGTCTTGTTGCTTGTTATCACCAACACACAGTGGTTTTCATACTTCGATCTGCACACAGAGTGCTTGGTTTGAGACACAATAGCGGCTCAAATTGTTTTCGACAGATATGATGCTTGTAAAATGTCACAATGTTCTTCCCAAGTATAAAATGTATGCCAAAAAACGACAGCAACGCATAAAAGCAAATATTTACGTCAACTATCTCAATGTTCTGTACACATACACATATATCCGTCAAACTGCTGTCTAAAACATGATTGAGAACGCTAAAGTAAGTAACCCACTTCAATCCCCATGCCAAATAGTTACAAATAACATGATAAACTACAAACTGACATTACAACTTGGGCCTAGGAGACTGATGTAAAACTAACCTGCACAGGTCTGTAATTACAGAAATTATGTTTTTTTTTAAAATATTATGCTATGCAGGCAAGCACATAAACAAACAGGCAGTCTGAATTATTGGAAGATGTGATTAATTAGGCCTCCTCTTTAATATTTCCACATCTAAATTGTTCTCAGACACCATTTTAGGTGGGACAAAGGTTACAAATCATGCAACAGAAAAATGTAGCCAATGGTACTGAGCAATTTTTTATGTTCACCACCCACCGCCATCTTTGATTATTAAATTAATCACCATTTTTAGTATTTAAATTTTCTGCGAACAGCCATCTTTAATTTTTTTTAATTTACTGCCCACCACCATATTTAATATTTAATTAACTTGCTGCCATTCTCCATCTTGAAGATATCACATGTTCAAGTCAGTGTCAACTGTCAATTGCAACTGACCCTTGACCCTGATGATTTCACCATAATACCAGTGAACTAGGCCAAGACGAATGACCTAGGTCATATGATGTCAGCAATGTAAACAAAGTGAGCCAGAATCCTCAGTCATACTACTGTTGTTTAGTATTTACGTTAATTAATTCATATTTTGTTGTAATTTCAGTAGGCAGAAGAATGTACAGCACACCATAAAGCTTCAGATATTTTTGGAGACCGATTCGATGTAGCTACAATGCAAACATCAAGTTTCTCTTCCCAGTAACATCATCGGCCAGACCTACGATATATGGGGGCTGTTTTTTATTGTGTCATTTATGCAAGGTGTGTTTACTTTTGTACCCTGCTCACCTTATAAACAGAAACCGCCAGATTTACAGCTATCGTCAGTTTCGGTGTCCGTTCTTTCATAGCACTAGCATACTCTCTAGTTGCAGATATTGTAACATCACTGTATTTTTCGGGTTAGTGTCAATGGTGCTGTTTTCCCAGTTCCTTTGTTTCACCTTTTGATTAACTGCGGTTGATTTTCTTCAGATTTAATTTTATGTTGTGTAACTACAGTGTAGTCGATCATCAATAATGTCACCAGCAGTCGACCACTGCTAAGGTGGTGCATGTCGGCGCAGCGCCGCCAGCAGTGCCAATATAGACGAGGCTCGAGCCACGCCCTGCGGGAGATTAGAGGCAGCTTCGCAGCCGAACAGCGGTTATGAAATATGGCCACAAGGGACAAGCACGGCAGTTCCGTCTGAAGTTCGAGTATTACTTCTGTGTCCAGTGGACAGAGACGTCGTGCTATCGCTCAGCCGAGTTTATGTCAGACTTGAGTGTACCGAGTGTTAAGATGTACCCAGTGGACAAGTAGCGTTTGTAGTAACTGCGCTTAGAACATTTAGAGTGCGAATCTACAGACTTCCCATATCATGCAGCTCTGTGTCTTCAGCTGCTTCCGTTTTTACTTGGGAATTCTACAGTTATATTTGTGTTCTCGTCAGTCACAGCAATGGGGACCTACAAAGATAAGTACACTTGTCTGATGTGTTAATTCAATAGACTACTCTATTTCTCTGCCTGCATGTATGGAACGCGAACAGAACAGTAACATCATGTTACTCAATTAGCTTCATTGTTTACGAATAATAATGTTCCTCTTTTACAGACGCGTCGGAGTGTACGTTCTCTACTTCCGCCGCTGTCATTTGTAACATTACAACAATTAGTACATTGTACATAATAAATGTAAGCGGCTTTGGTTCATGCATGTCGCTATAACTCCGCAACCCAATCCCGCTGTTCCTTGCTGGTTATAGTGTATGGTAGGCCTCCATCCCCCAAGTGCTATTGATAAGGGATTTCAGATCGATTCCGTATTTCTGGATTTCCGGAAGGCTTTTGACACTGTACCACACAAGCGGCTCGTAGTGCAATTGCGTGCTTATGGAATATCGTCTCAGTTATGTGACTGCCAGAGAGGTCACAGTTCGTAGTAATTGACGGAAAGCCATCGAGTGAAACAGAAGTGGTTTCTGGCGTTCCCCAAGGCAGTGTTATAGGCCCTTTGCTGTTCCTTATCTATATAAACGATTTGGGAGACAATCTGAGCAGTCGTCTTCTGTTGTCTGCAGATGACGCTGTCGTTTGACTAATAAAGTCATCAGAAGATCAAAACAAACTACAAAACGATTTAAAAAAGATATCTGAATGGTGCGAAAAGTGGCCGTTGAACCTAAATAACGAAAAGTGTGAGGTCATCCACATGAGTGCTAAAAGACATTCGTTAAACTTCGGTTACACGATAAATCAGTCTAATCTAAAAGCCGTAAATTCAACTAAATACCTAGGTATTACAATTACGAACAACTTAAATTAGAAAGAACACACAGAAAATGTTGTGGGGAAAGCCAACCAAAGACTGCGTTTTATTGGCAGAAAACGTAAAAATGTAACAGACCTACTAAGGAGATTGCCTACACTACGCTTGTCCGTCCTCTTCCTTACCAGATAGGACTGACGGAGTACATCGAAAAAGTTCAAAAAAAGGCAGCACGTTTTGTATTATCGCGAAATATGGGAGAGAGTCACAGAAATGATACAGGAATTGGGCTGGACATTATTAAAAGAAAGGCATTTTTCGTTTCGACGGAATCTTCTCACTTAATTCCAATCAGCAACTTTCTCCTCCGAATGCGAAAATATTTTGTTGACACCGATATAGAGAGGAACGATCACTACGATAAAATAAGGGAAATCAGAGCTCGTACGGAAAAATATAGGTGTTCATTCTTTCCGCGCGCTGTACGAGATTGGAATAATAGAGAATTGTGAAGATGGTTCGATGAACCTTCTGCCAGGCACTTAAATGTGATTTGCAGAGTATCCATGTAGATGTAGATGGTTTCGATTTCGAGCTGCAGAGGTTGAGTTGAACGATATGAGTGTCTAAAGAGGACAACGTACGAATAGAGACAGTGAAACAGCTGGGAATCGAGTTCCGATGTGTCCCAATCTGGCTACAGGGTCTCTTCTATAATTTTGTAGAACGTACCAGAATGTTCCAAAACGCTCCAGAATGTTATAGAATCTTTCAGCTGTTTCAAGAATGCTCTAGATTTTTTTAGAATGTATGAGAAATTGTTAGAACGTGCGAGAATTCCTTGAAATGTTTGAGAATTTTTAAAACGCCTTAGATGTTCCCGCATGTTCCCGCATGTTCCTGATTCGGTAGGAAAATGTTCCAGCTCAGAAAGTAGGCTGTACGCGGTCTCTCTCCGAAGAGTCGTCATGTGCATTTCCTCTGGTGTTTCGGCAGGTACATGAAACTTCGTTTTTGCTATGTGTGACTAGAGTCAACCCAAACAAAGAGTGCTCATCGCGTATTTTATGCCACTCCCATTGTCGACGGAAAACGTTACGAACAAAATCGTTTTTAAAGGATACTTTCACGTGCAATTCAATATGGCAGCCTAAAATTAATCTAATGAGATATTTGTTCTATAGATTTATGTTATTGGCGACATTAAAACACAAAGAATAATCAGTACTCCAGCAGCGACTCAGCAGAGCTGCTGCACGGTGGCAGCAGTCGGCACGGGCCAGGGCGGTGCTGTCACTGCTGGAGTGCTGGATTTCCTTCGTGTTTTACAGCCCCTGTTAATATATATCGACAATATGAATATCGCACTATACTAATTTTGGACTGATTTATTGAATAGGGGTGCAAATTTCCGCTTTAAAGATCGTTTTCTCCGTAATGAAATAAATAAATAAATAAATAAATAAACCGATGCATTCCGTCGACACTAAGCGTCGGGTGAAAGTCGTGAAGAGTAGTATCTGCTGACTGTAGCTACGCACTGCAAAAAACAAATTGAAATTATCTACACGAGAGAAAATGCACCTGAGGACTCTTACAGGACCCTTCCGACGAAATGTCAATTTCGGCAACCGTTGTTGTAAATATAATGCAATGTTTGCTGTGTTTACTGTTGTAATTGCTTTGCTTTGCATCAACACCACAAGCACTATAGCATTGTTGTCAGCTACTTGTCGACTAAGCAGTTCTACTATGCCCCGTAGCCTCAAACTGTCCTTACCTCCAGCTCCGCCCCCCTGTTGCCATTAGCAACCAATATCGGATGCATGGTAGTCAATACGTGGGGCGTCGAACGGCGTAAACATCACTGCCTTTTGAGACGTCTCACTCAAGGGTTCCTTGTTAGAAGAGCCACCAAATACAGGCGATGACGAGACACATACGTCAGTATTCAGAATCAATAAGCAAGTGATAGTGGACTGTACTTCCGGTTTGGCTATTGGATTTTAGAGGATTTAAGAGTGTTTAAGAGTGTTTTTGGCCTCCTACAACGTTTTTGAGCGTGACATACTAACATCTTACGATTTTTTTTTTCTTTATGTTCATTTGTACGATGTTCTCAAGTGATCGGGAATGTTCTCGGAAAATAAAGACGAAGCAAATCGGTTTTTTTCCAGCTACATAGTAACTTTAATGAACACTGTTTCATTCCAAAATAGCTAGTAGCAACACTGGGCCACTCCCTCACCTTCGGACAACACCGTTCTAGTGTCAGACAAGAAACCTGCGTTCGAAATGACACGTTGACAAACGTAAATGGGCCACAAGTTCTTAAGACCACTGCTTTAGCTCTGTGCTGCTCCGCAGTTCTGCAGCAGATAATGCCTCCTCTGTTTGGTACAAATCGTCTCATGCCAAAACTATGGACCCTGCTCTGAACGAAGCATGCAGCTTGATTACAGGGTGTTTTAAATCTACCCCTATTGAGACATTTACTGTCTTTCCGATATCGCACCTTCAAACATTTGTCAAGATGGCGCCGCCTGTCAAGAACGATTCAAGACTGAGAACGTTGAAACTCAATGTTTGATCATGAACTACCCCAGCCTAGACTAAAATCGAGAAAGCGTTTCCGCCCAATAGCAGAATCTTTGAAACGCCTTCCAGACAACATAATTTTATCGATGGAAATGCGTGCAACGAGACGGAGTGGAACCCTGAGAACATAATCCAGGCGGACACAACGAGGAGTGCGTTGTTTGGAGGTACCGTAGACGTCTATGAATTGGTGTCCGTAGAGCAAAGTCCCCCATTAAACTATGCAGTTTCACATCGGAGGACAGCAATTGTGAGTATGGAGAACAAAAAACTGTGGAACATCTGTTCCAGTTTCCTCTTTGACTATTTACGAGCTCTGCGCAGGACATTACTCTTGTAGACGATAGTGACCCAGGTGTGGCTCATTTTTGTCCAAATGTTACTTAATGACATCGCTGAATGTTTCTTTTATTCGTAAATATGTGTATAATGCGAATAACTGAGTGTACTGTAAAGGTAGGCTTCCGACACGTGTAAGTAATAAGTAAAAGGTATAAATGCAAGTGAACAGGTCAGGTATCACTCTTATCCAAGTGTCCGCTGACAAGTATCGATTACTTCGTGCTTCTTCGAAGAGGCCCTGCAGCTGATTGGGTGGAAAGAAAATCACAGACAAACAATTACTTCGTTTTATTGCTTCCATGACTGCATTCAAGGGCTGAACCACAAGCAGCCTGTCCTTGGTTCCCCCCAAACATGCGCTGCTTGTGCTTGTGCCACGCAAAGCACGCATAATACCAGGTGTACCGGTACGAAATGAGCGTTAAGATACAAATGTGTCGATAGGGAACATTTGTTGTGAACGAGACTTAATTTTTTTTTGTTTGGTTGGTATGACATCTGTCAAAGATATTTAGCATACATGAAGTCATGGAATAAACAACAACATATGTTTTCATCGTGTTAACGATGTCGAATTTTGTACCAGAAAGTGATGATTTGCGGAAAGCATTAAATTTTTGTTTTCATTTGAAAAAAGGTTTTGCAGAGTCATATCGAATGCTTGTCGAGGCATATGGTAATAATGCTCTATTAGAAGCAACATGCAAAAGATGGTTTCAACGGTTCAGAAATAATGATTTTGATGTAAGAAATGAAGAACGTGGAAGACCACCAAAAAAGTTCGAAGACGCCGAATTTCAAGCAATATTGGATGAAGATGATACTTTTGAGTCAGAAGCAAATGGCAGCAATGCTAAATGTTGCGCAACAATTTCTGACCGTTTGAAAGCTATGGGAAAGATCCAGAAGTGTGGAAAATGGGTGCCACATGAATTGAATGAAAGACAGATGGAAAACCGAAAACCCATTTGTCAAATTTTACTTCAAAGTTTGATATACACGTCAACAAATAACTTAACGCCAGAAATTTAGTATTTGCAAATGATGATTAGCCATGCAGAGGTAGGTGCCTGGAGTGCCAATAATAGGCAACAATCCAAGGAAATATACATTGCTGATCAAGGTATCAAGATCAGCTGTTAGCGTAAAATATCACTAGCCTGCAGATTCCTTAACCTGTACGGATCAACAGGCCGTGTAGATGAAGCAATTAATATTTTAAAAACAATTTATCAAAATTATTGGAAACTTGGTCAAGGGAAAAAAATTATCCTAATGAATTTTTGCATCTAATTATGCCTAAGACTACAAATGTTGAAAGTAGAGGGATTCTAACGGTCTAGAAATACACTGCCGGCCATAAAAATTGCAGGAACAACTACTAATGAAATTTTACGTTTAGTGTGAAGAGTACATGACTGAGTTTGCAGGTGATTTGAGACTGTACAGCCGGCCGGAGTGGCCGAGCTGTTCTAGGCGCTACAGTCTGGAACCGCACGACCGCTACGGTCGCAGGTTCGAATCCTGCCTCGGGCATGGATGTGTGTGATGTCCTTAGGTTAGTTAGGTTTAAGTAGTTCGAAGTTCTAGGGGACTGATGACCTCAGAAGTTAAGTCCCATAGCGCTCAGAGCCATTTGAACCATTTAAGACTGTACACGCACTGAGCTGCGACCTCTGTATCAACAATGGCTCTAACCCGGCCGTGCATTGGATGACAGATGCATGTACGTCAAGTCCACGCTGCTTCAGCTCTATGCCAGATTTCAACGATCACAATGGCTCATGAGTAGTGGCGTGCCGGTCTCTCAGCAATCCACGACCATATGTATTCAGTTGATGAGGTATCTGGAGAACTTCGTGCCAGCACAGTTGTCGAATAGCCACGACATCAAAGTAGCTCTGAGCATCACCGGAGAATGGTGTCTTGCGTTATCGTTTTGTGTACCCAGTGTTCAAATGTTTCAAATTGCTCTGAGCACTATGGGACTTAACTTCTGAGGCCATCAGTCCCCTAGAATTTAGAACTACTTAAACCTAACTAACCTAAGGACATCACACACATCCATGCCCGAGGCAGGATTCGAACCTGCCACTGGTACCCAGTGTTACCCTATAGAGTCATTTCAGTTACTAGGCCTACATGATGGTGGCAATGCAACCTGCAATCTTTTGTTTTTCACAGAGCCTCCACGTACTGATATGTACACTGTACGCAAAATCGCGATTCATCTGTGAAGAAGACATGGTGCTACTTCTGCCAGCGTTATTGGTCAACATTGTACATTTAAGAAGAAGGAAAAAGTTCACCACCTAACACAATGATTGAAAGGGATCTCGTGAACGAAGAAAGACGAGGGGAATGGGCGTCGCCTAGAAATTGAGGGGGGGGGGGGTGATTAGGGGAAGGAAGGGGATGGGAGTCATAGTTCAGGAGATATGTCATAATCAATGACATGCGTGAAAAACTGCCGCACTATGTACGACGTTCAAATTTATTACTTCTGAGCTACTAACTCTGTTCGCAATAAATTTCGCAGGCAGTATTCACATATGCCGTTAAATGCTAGGTGGCACATATTGCTCAGGGGATTTGACGTCATAAACACTGACATGCGTGAAAAAATTCCGCACCAATCATGAAGTTTTTTTTAAAAAAATTATTTTACTGTTAAGACATTCCTAGGGTCAATATTCTAGTGTCCGGTTCCACCCGTCGTCTTTAACCAAGGATGTAATGGTTGATGTTATTTTGTTTATGCCGCAGTTTGTAATTATGAATGTTAAATGATTTCTCTGGATTTCCTCGTTACTCGAGTGTATTGAAATTCCGATGTACATTATTTTGTTTTCATACCGTAATTTGTTTTCGGTATCTTTTATTGACGAAAGTATTCGTGATTTATAAGACTCTGATTTCTCACGCAACTTCGATTATGGGTGCGTCAATTGTGTTTACAGCGAAAATTCTCCTTGACAGAATGCCTGACAGTAAATCTACTATAAGATTTTTACAGTCATTGGGCGTTAGTGCAGAATTTTGAAAGTGCGCTGTTTATGGTAGTTATTTGGCGTTGCCAAAGGCTCCATCTTCAAGAACTTCCGATAAATACATGAAGAGGTGCAGAAAAAATAATAGATGGAGGTTTATACGCAGAGGAACCTGGTTCGGAAGATCGACGCTGAATTTAGAAATGATAGTCATGTTAACCTACTATTTTTGCTCTGAATATTCTTCAAAATCTGTCATGCACGAAATAGGGGTTGCGTGTGGCACTGTAGTTGACTAGTTTTCGTTTTCTAGAGAAGTTTTCTGGGAATTTGTAAAGTACAGGGGATTTTTGGGAGAGGGTGGGAGGGGAGGGGGTTCAGTTGAAGTAGCAGAGTCGCATTTGGAAAGATAAAGTACGAAAGGACTTGTTGGGCTTTGGGTTTCTGGAGTTGTAGGTTTGGAGTGGATTGCACCGATGTTTTATTTAGGGTTCCATTTCGTACGAAAGCAGAATATGTGGAATAAGGTTCAGTAATAATATCGGATGGGTTTGGCTCCTACAAGGGGTTGGGTAACAGGGGCTATATAATCATGAGGTTGTAAATCACAATATTCAGTTTAAAGATTGCAAGACGGGAACATGTAGCAATACGATCGAGGGTTATTGGGCGGCTGTAAAATCTGTTGTCGGCGGGGAAAGAGGATTTCGGCGTTGCAAGGCCATTTAGATGATTACTGTTGGAGGAAGACTAATCCTAAAGATTATTGTGTATTTCCAGCATTTATGAAAATAGTCAGAAAAATGTGCAAGCCTCGTTTTGTTAGTTAGGTGTGGGTGGGTTTCATATTTTTTCTTTTTTTATGTTGGTTTTTTTATGTTACTGAGGTCTGTGGGTTTGGTACTTTCTTAGATTCTCTGCTGGGAGGCTTTTCTGTCGTTTTAATATTTTTTGGATAAAATGGTGGGCGAGGGGTTGGTTGTTGTTTTCTTGTACCGGTGGGATTATTTGATTGACTTGTTATATTATTTTTTTATTTTAAAATTTTGCATCCGGTTAGGGGCGAGTGGTAGGGAAGAATTGATTTGGGTGGTTCCTCTTTCGTGCCTGTTAGTTTGTGTTTCTTATTAATTTTTTGATTAGATATTCTAGTTTTTGCATATTTCAGTCTAGTTTAACCTACTAACATTATTATTTCTTGTTAGGTTCCTATTTTGTTCTTCTTGTCAGCCTCGATCTTCAAATCCTTCGGAAGTTCATATGTGGTAAGTTCCCTTTCATGTAGCCAATTCTATGTTTCCCTTTGCTGTGTTTTGCTGTACTTCTGTTAATTTTACTTTCATTCCTGAGCTATAAATTCTACAGCGAATGTAGCTGATGTAACTTACGTGCAGTATTATATGTCGGTTCCAAAGTTTTGTCATTTTCACATTTTATTTTTTTGTATGTACAGTGATTTTTGTAAAGATTTTCATTTTTGGAAATATTTCCTTTACTACTTTGGACAATAATGTTCTTTGAAATGGGTTAGTAAATTTGTCTTCTATAGGTGAATTCTTTTGTCGATTCCAAAGCTCTGCGTTTCTACAACGTGTGTTCACAGTGGTTTCTTTCAGTATTTCCATTGCTTCTTTTATCTTTGTACTTCCATGACAAATAAACAATTATTAATTGCAGTAGTATAGAAAGTAAAAGAGAAATAGAAATCCTATAATATACTGCTGCACATAATTACTGCAAAGGCGGTGAAAAATGATGATTCGTGGAATTGGTAACTACAATTGACCTGTAAACTTAAATTACAGTTATCAGTTCCACGTTTTCCATTGCAAATAATATATCGACATAGGTCAGTTGACATATGTCGATATATTATCTCCAATGGAAAGCATGTAAATGATAACTGTATTTTGGTTTATAGGTCAATTGTAGTTATCGTTTCCAAACATTCCTTCTTGATTATGCACATCGTTTTTCCACATGCAGCTCAATTCTAGTTACCGATTACAAACTAATCTATGGCTGAATGGTTGGACTCGGTAACTAGAAATGACCTCCTACGTAGGTCGTATTTGATAGTTCACAAGCAAGATCGTTTTTTTCAGCAGGTTTGTCAAATAGAATAATATTTTTACGCTTGTAATTGCTCTCCCGACTACCGTGAAACCGTCAGTAATATTGGAATCGGTTACTAGAAATGATCTCCTATATAGGTCAGTTCTAGGTGTCGATTCCAACTATTCGGTGGTTCATTAATTAGATCGTTTTCGCAGGACGTGTGGTAAATATAATATCATTTCTGTACTCGTAATTGCTCTCCATACTTCTATGAAAAATTTAGTAATATTGCAATCGGTAACCAGAATTGACCTCATATATAGGTCAATTCTAGTTATCAATTTTAATATTTTTTACTTTTTATGGATTTTCCTTATTTGTGTACCTGCTTTTTTTAAGGATTGACTGTGCTGGTTTCTCCATATTTCTTGTTAGTAATTCGTATTTGTTATCATTCGCTTTATTTTTCCGTTGTAATTTAGTTTCTACCCACCCAAAACCCCAACTTTCCTGCGCTTCTCCCGTTTGAATGAATAATTAATATTAAAATTAACGCAATTTTGTAGTAGCACGATTTCATCATGCGCTATACTGTAATGCAGTTTAATGGTCCTCTGTGCTCATCTACTCGCATAAATTATGATAATACTTCTAATCAGACAAATTTTTTCTACTCTTGTTCTTATTTTTTCCGGTTATCTTCAACTCGTTTAGATGTAATTCGTGCGTATATAATACTCGCGTTAGATGTGAGTGTAATTTTATTGAATGTTACGTGCGTGTGTATACGAAGTATGATCCGATCCTTTCACAGATTGCCTCTATGCAGCAGCTTTGCCTTCAGTATGACGCCATCGGTCAAAGCCGACGAGTGGAATCGGGAACTAGAAATTATCCCACTCCTACAGTCAACGTAAGGTAAACCCTGGCACCTGGCAGCGCTTTTGTCAGCTTTCAGCTGCGAAGCACTATAAGATATAGGCGAAAACAATATCCGTCTTCAGAGCTATGAAAAGGCGTTGCCATAGAAACGATTACAAAATCGCGTTGTAGACATACGAAGCATCTGCGCCCAGCAGTTTCCTGGACAAGTGACTAGAAATATTGTTTATAATCAAGTTCTGAGTTAAATAAACAGTACAGAGAATTTGTATTTTGCGTACTATGTCTCTTAATTTGCATACTGTATATACACATTTGTACATTATGCATACTTCTTTGTAATACTGTTTCATGATTTTACAGGTGTTTACAAGAATCGTGGAAATGGAATTTTTTCGATGCTACGTTACAAACACAGTTCATTTATTGTTTCAGTTTCTAACAGAAAATTTGCAAAATTAATACCCGGGCAATGCCGGGTTTGTCAGATAGTTAAAAATAAAAAGAGTTACCTTATCATCTATTGAAACAGGCGTTAATTTACACGGCCGAACTCTTAGCCATTGAACGGGCACTAACAAGGAAAACTCCCCACCGCACCTCCTCAGATTTAGTGATAAGATGGTCCAGTGCATAGTCCGTCAAAATCTGAAAACAGATGAAGCCTGAAAACAGAAGGAGGTGTACTGAACTAAGAAAAAAAAAAGCTAAGTAGAAACAGTGAACGGTCCAAGCTTAACAACAGCAACATCGAGTGACGTGAAAGAGTCACGGCGTCATGGTTAATTGGTTACGGTGCTGGAGTGCAAAGCGGACGAGCTGGGTTCAAAACTCCATTGTGTCATTTATTTTCGTTTTTTTCCCAACATTATGAACTGCCGGTTCGGCCATTGAAATGTTTGTTCTCTTTCTATATTTTTTGGCAGTTCTCATACTATGCATTGGTTATAGAATATGAGTCATGTGGTAAGCAAACATTACCACCGCAAGTAAATGTGATGAATAGGGAGAGCAGAAGAGATACCAGACAGACGTCATACAGAAATGAAGTCCGCAGCTCGTGGTCGTGCGGTAGCGTTCTCGCTTCCCACGCCCGGGTTCGATTCCCGGCGGGGTCAGGGATTTTCTCTGCCTCGTGATGACTGGGTGTTGTGTGCTGTCCTTAGGTTAGTTCTTAGTTCCAGGGGACTGATGACCATAGATGTAAAGTCCCATAGTGCTCAGAGCCATTTGAACCATTTTTGAACAGAAATGAAAACAGCAAATAAACGGGTGTGAAGTGTGTTAAACAAAGGGATCCAAGAGTCAAGACTTCCAAGACGGAACGCAACTTTAACAACGTTAAAAACATATGTTTTGACAGAGCACAGAGACACTGTGTGATATGTTTTCATCATTTCCTTGGGAATGATCACATCTAAATTCATACGAACAAGCAAGCCATATCTGCCTCATTCACCGGGCGTACAAATTAGGTGCGACGATAAGATATTTCTGTCACTAATGGCGTGTATGACATAGCAGACGTATTTTTCGGTGGAGTATTCAGTGTTCAATGTTAAATTAGATTGTGCTAGGATAGTCACCAGATATGTTACACTATATTATTATTAATGAGTGCAATGCCACTTGAACTAGCTCGGATCAGAAAGCCAAATGGATACAAATATTGAGAGTTGAAGTCTCATCAACTAAGAGATCATCAGACGTATTAACTCATTTGGAGAATGAGAGGGGAAGAAAATGCTGCTGTACTGTTAGTGGAGATTTCTAGCACTGGCCTGAAATGCGTAACAGGACCCATAATGTTCCCAAATAAGGTCTTCTTTAATAGGAGTGCCTTAATCGCTGTATCAGCATATTAAATAAGCGTCCACAAAGTAGGAATGCAGTAGGCGTTCTGGATTAGATTTGGTCCGTTGCATTTTTTCTTTGCCTTCAGTTGTACTCATACAGCCAATCCAAACATACGATGTCTTAAACAAATAAAAATAAAATTTGCAACCGAAGGCCAACAAATAAAAACAAAAAAAGTTCAAATTTGATCCAGAATGCCCACCGCATTCCTACTTTCCGGAATTTTTATTTAACGAGTGAATCGATACAAAAGTCCTAATATGCAACGTCATAGAGAGTTAAACCAAACAGGCACACTCATCCCTCTCCTCCCCCCTCCCCCCCTAAACACACACACACACACACACACACACACACACACACAAAACTTAACAGTTGCCATTTAATTTCAACTTTTAAAGCAAATTCCACTAGTGATTTATAAATATCTAAATTCTTCATAAACAAGAGGAGTAATACTTGAGAAGGAAGTGCTTGATGCATGCGGACTGGCTTTTTAATCAGTCAGTTTCCCTTGTGCGTAGTGGGTATCCGGAGAGATGTGTTTAATGTGCCAGAGCTCCCCACAGTCGCAATATGGCGACGGTACCAGATGTTGTCGGTGGCAGCTGTGGTTGAATTTCAACATGGCAATCATTCTCGGAAATTGTCATTACCTTTGCGAGTAGAGCTGCATTTCAGAATCCGCTTTTCAGAATCCGCTTTTCAGAATAGTACCAGGTGCCCTTGTGCAGATATTCGGTCTCCCACGCTTTAATCCACTCGGTTTTGGCCATATCTCTTTAATTACTGCAATGACATCATCCGAGGGGATGCATTGCTTTTGCATGCCTAACACCCTTGTGTCCTTAGCCAACTGGTCAGCTTTCTCATTGTCCACAATCCCAGCATGGCCTTGATCCACACAAATTATATCTCCATACCGGTATTGTGCATCTCTGATACAGCAGCAGCTGTTTGGTACGCTAAATAACAACTCCGTTTGCCCTTAGCAATTGGGGATAGTGTTTGCACCAAGGAGAGCTAGTCCGTAAGTATTACGAGATGGGGTGTGGCTATGGTCGTGCCGTATCTTACAAGGGAAACTCCCCATCGCAGCTTCCTCAGATTTAGTGGTAAGTGGACCCAGTGGACAGCCCGTCAAAAACTGGACACAGGTCAAGCATGAAAACAGGAAGAAGGTGTGCTGGACTGTGGAAAAAAGCAAGATAGAAACAGTGAACGGTTCAAGTATAAGAAGTGCAACATTGAGTAGTGTGGGACAGCCATGGCGTCGCGGTAAACAGGACACGGTGTTAGACTGCAACGCAGGCAATCTGTGTTCAAGGGTTCCTCTTGCCAGTTATTACTATTATTATTTTTCACTGTTCGCTGTATTCATATTTGTGTCGTGTCATGGTGTAACGTCCGTTTGCACCAGCGAGGTGTAAGGAAGGGAGTTAAACTGCAAGTTGATTCTTCACAACTACTCTATTAACAGCCGAAAGGAAGTGGTTTTCGAACGGGAACCGCTAACCTTTGATGACAAGGCGACAAGTCAACCGAATCCTCCGCCGCAAAATACGTCTGGTATGTCATACACGGCCTTAGTTCAAATGGTTCAAATGGCTCTGAGCACTATGGGACTCAACTGCTGTGGTCATTAGTCCCCTAGAACTTAGAACTACTTAAACCTAACTAACCTAAGGACACCACACACACCCATGCCCGAGGCAGGATTCGAACCTGCGACCGTAGCAGCAGCGCGGCTCCGGACTGGAGCGCCTAGAACCGCACGGCCACCGAGGCCGGCACGGCCTTAGTGACAGTACGTGTGTCATATGATAGCAACCTCTTATCGTCGCACCTAAATTGGAGAACCGATGACTATTAACTCTATGAAGATGTTCCAAACTGTTTGGGACCATCAGACAGCATTGTTACTGAGTAGGTGTCGGAAATAAGCACATCTACCGCCGCCAGCACCGATTGCAGAGATGCAGACATGTACAACATTAACACACAGTTTCCGTTATTTATGAAGTTCATAAGAATCCATCGGCGGTACCCAACCCTAGGGGTTGCTTTCAGAATCTTTCAGCATCACTTGGCCGATAATTCATCATCGGCAGGTCTCACTGCGTTTCTGGGGAAACTTTGATCCAGCGCAACGTCTCCCTTTCTCCGCAGGATTCTTGATTCATTCTATGGATGGGTCAGAGGTTGCACTGTATAATTTTAAAAATAGTCGATGTTTTAGACTCTAAGAAACCATTGTAGAGCTCAGTCTCGTGGTTTCCATCAGTATCACGCAGGGCTACATGAGGATCTTTCGTACTGTGCTTTTAACCATTTCATGTAACTGTTTCATGCACGTAATCCTTCTACAGGAGATAATTCACAAATTTTTGGGAAATATGTCATTTACTTTCTTTCTCAGAAAGATTTGCGACGCTTGCAGAGACCAATGCAAATCGTCTTGAGAAGGTCCAGTTATAAAATTGTTACGTTTATAACTGCTCGCTAGTCTTAGTAGTACAGTTATTTATCTTCCACTTTAGCCAACTGTTTATCAGTTTTTTCATTCGTGCATCGTTTCTGCCTTCCTAAACACCAATGTAGCGAAACAGGCAGTAGATTCCTATCTTCATATCTGAAATACATCTTAATCACAAACATAATATGAACTTTTGGACACTATCAGGAGTACTGAATCAGGTCCAACTGAACTTTCCGGGAATGGTTCCAACAAAAATATCCGTTCATCCTCGTAGATAGTATTGATAAGACCTTTTCAGTTCACTATCACAAGGAAGTTGCGTGGAACACACCGGGAGTCTTACTCAACTTGCTTAAATGCTAAATGTTATAGCTGACCAATCTGTCAGCATTCTGCCGCTATCGGACTCGTCCAGTACATTATTAGTTTTCTGAACAATGCATCAGAGATCTACAATGGTAATAGGCGAACAAGACTTTTCACCTACGTGCTCTGATTGCCTATTATAAAGAAAATTAATATAAAAATAAACGCATTTTTGCTTTTAAAAATTACGATTTCACCTCTAACAGCTACATAAAATGATCCATGCGAGCTAAAAATATAAAAATTATTATCTCTATGGGACCGGAGGTGTCAATTCGGAGAAAAGTGGAGTTCAAATCTCCCAAATAGTTTACTCATATATTGTTGTTGTTGTTGTGGTCTTCAGTCCTGAGACTGGTTTGATGCAGCTCTATATGCTACACTATCCTGTGCAAGCTTTTTCATCTCCCAGTACCTACTGCAACCTACATCCTTCTGAATCTGCTTAGTGTATTCATCTCTTGGTCTCCCTCTACGATTTTTACCCTCCACGCTGCCCTCCAATACTAAATTGGTGATCCCTTCATGCCTCAGAACATGTCCTACCAACCGATCCCTTCTTCTGGTCAAGTTGTGCCACAAACTTCTCTTCTCCCCAATCCTATTCAATACTTCCTCATTAGTTATGTGATCTACCCATCTAATCGTCAGCATTCTTCTGTAGCACCACATTTCGAAAGCTTCTATTCTCTTCTTGTCCAAACTATTTATCGTCCATGTTTCACTTCCATACATGGCTACACTCCATACGAATACTTTCAGAAATGACTTCCTGACACTTAATTCAATACTGGATGTTAACAAATTTCTCTTCTTCAGAAACGCTTTCCTTGCCATTGCCAGCCTACATTTTATATCCTCTCTACTTCGACCATCATCAGTTATTTTGCTCCCCAAATAGCAATACTCCTTTACTACTTTAAGTGCCTCATTTCCTAATCTAATTCCCTCAGCATCACCCGACTTAATTAGACTACATTCCATTATCCTTGTTTTGCTTTTGTTGATGTTTATCTTATTTCCTCCTTTCAAGACACTGTCCATTCCATTCAACTGCTCTTCCAAGTCCTTTGCTGTCTCTGACAGAATTACAGTGTCATCGGCGAACCTCAAGGTTTTTATTTCTTCTCCATGAATTTTAATACCTACTCCGAATTTTTCTTTTGTTTCCTTTACTGCTTGCTCAATATACAGATTGAACAACATCGGGGAGAGGCTACAACCCTGTCCTACTCCCTTCCCAACCACTGCTTCCCTTTCATGTCCCTCGACTCTTATAACTGCCATCTGGTTTCTGTACAAATTGTAAATAGCCTTTCGCTCCCTGTATTTTACCCCTGCCACCTTTAGAATTTGAAAGAGAGTATTCCAGTCAACATTGTCAAAAGCTTTCTCTAAGTCTACAAATGCTATAAATATAGGTTTGCCTTTCCTTAATCTATTTTCTAAGATAAGTCGTAAGGTCAGTATTGCCTCACGTGTTCCAACATTTCTGCAGAATCCAAACTGATCTTCGCCGAGGTCGGCTTCTACCAGTTTTTCCATTCGTCTGTAAAGAATTCGCGTTAGTATTTTGCAGCTGTGACTTATTAAACTGATAGTTCGGTAATTTTCACATCTGCCAACACCTGCTTTCTTTGGGATTGGAATTATTATATTCTTCTTGAAGTCTGAGGGTATTTCGCCTGTTTCATACACCTTGCTCACCAGATGGTAGAGTTTTGTCAGGACTGGCTCTCCCAAGGCAGTCAGTAGTTCCAATGGAATGTTGTCTACTCCGGGGGCCTTGTTTCGACTCAGGTTTTTTAGTGCTATGTCAAACTCTTCACGCAGTATCATATCTCCCATTTCATCTTCATCTACATCCTCTTCCATTTCCATAATATTGTCCTCAAGTACATCCCTTGTATAGACCCTCTATATACTCCTTCCACCTTTCTGCTTTCCCTTCTTTGCTTAGAACTGAGTTTCCATCTGAGCTCTTGATATTCATACAAGTCGTTCTCTTATCTCCAATGGTCTCTTTAATTTTCCTGTAGGCAGTATCTATCTTACCCCCTAGTGAGATAGGCCTCTACATCCTTACATTTGTCCTCTAGCCATCCCTGCTTAGCCATTTTGCACTTCCTGTCGATCTCATTTTTTAGACGTCTGTATTCCTTTTTGCCTGCTTCATTTACTGCATTTTTATATTTTCTCCTTTCATCAATTAAATTCAATATTTCTTCTGTTACCCAAAGATTTCTACTAGCCCTCGTCTTTTTACCTACTTGATCCTCTGCTGCCTTCGCTACTTCATCCCTCAAAGCTACCCATTCTTCTTCTAGTGTATTTCTTTCCCCCATTCCTGTCAATTGTTCCCTTATGCTCTCCCTGAAACTCTGTACAACCTCTGGTTCTTTCAGTTTATCCAGGTCCCATCTCCTTAAATTCCCACCTTTTTGCAGTTTCTTCAGTTTTAATCTACAGGTCATAACCAATAGATTGTGGTCAGAGTCCACATCTGCCCCTGGAAATGTCTTACAATTTAAAACCTGGTTCCTAAATCTCTGTCTTACCATTATATAATCTATCTGATACCTTTTAGTATCTCCAGGGTTCTTCCATGTATACAACCTTCTCTCATGATTCTTAAACCAAGTGTTAGTTATGATTATGTTGTGCTCTGTCCAAAATTCTACCAGGCGGCTTCCTCTTTCATTTCTTAGCCCCAATCCATATTCACCCACTATGTTTCCTTCTCTCCCTTTTCCTACACTCGAATTCCAGTCACCCATGACTATTAAATTTTCGTATCCCTTCACGATCTGAATAATTTCTTTAATTTCATCATACATTTCTTCAATTTCTTCGTCATCTGCAGAGCCAGTTGGCATATAAACTTGTACTACTGCAGTAGGTGTGGGCTTCGTATCTATCTTGGCCACAATAATGCGTTCACTATGCTGTTTGTAGTAGCTTACCCGCATTCCTATTTTTTTATTCATTATTAACCCTACTCCTGCATTACCCCTATTTGATTTTGTATTTATAACCCTGTATTCACCTGACCAGTAGTCTTGTTCCTCTTGTCACCGAACTTCACTAATTCCCACTATATCCAATTTTAACCTATCCATTTCCCTTTTTAAATTTTCTAACCTACCTGCCCGATTAAGGGATCTGACATTGCACGCTCCGATCCGTAGAACGCCAGTTTTCTTTCTCCTGATAACGACATCCTCTTGAGTAGTCCCCGCCCGGAGATCCGAATGGGGGACTATTTTACCTCCGGAATATTTTACTCAAGAGGACGCCATCATCATTTAATCATACAGTAAAGCTGCATGCCCTCGAGAAAAATTACGGCTGTAGTTTCCCCTTGCTTTCAGCCGTTCGCAGTACCAGCACAGCAAGGCCGTTTTGGTTATTGTTACAAGGCCAGATCAGTCAATCATCCAGACTGTTGCCCTTGCAACTACTGAAAAGGCTGCTGCCCCTCTTCAGCAACCACACGTTTGTCTGGCCTCTCAACAGATACCCCTTCGTTGTGGTTGCACCTACGGTACGGCTATCTGTATCGCTGAGGCATGCAAGCCTCCCCACCAACGGCAAGGTCCATGGTTCATGGAGGGTAAAGTTTTTGAGCCAAAAATGGTCGCAGAGCCATCGAAGGAGCTTATGTCCAAGGCAACTGTCCAAATCTCCGTGAAACAATCATGATTTAGGTTTGCGTTGTTTTCTTAAATAGGATCGGGTGGACTGCGTTATCGACAAAGGCCACGATCAGTTTCCATCCCTCGCCGTCCCCTTCTAATTGAGTTTGTGCTTTAAACCTCTTCGATCCTTTTTTTTTCTGCCAGACTGAGAGAAAGGTCAAGTGTCCTTTTCACGTAATTAATTACCATGATACAGTATTTGTTTACAAGGAGTTATTTCCCCTCGCACAGTGTAGCTAGTCTGTGCTGTCGCCTATCACAAACACTCTTGTACTTGAAGTTGCATGATTGCTGCACCAACTGATGACGTGACACACACACACACACACACACACACACACACACACACTTTTTTATTTAGTCTATTACATTGAGTAACATTGTCACAGAAATAAATTAAAAATATTTCCAATTTCCCGGTTTCACCCATGGCTTTCGGGAGGTTTTCGTTGGTTGTAAAAGAATTGCCAGAATAGGTAATCCTCTCCCATTTGTTCCCAACTGGAAGCCCCTCTGCCCTATTACGAAGCTCGCCTCGTGTTTGACTGAAAAGAATCGAGACGAATGCACCGGATCTGAGACAGGCCGCTGTACCCGGCCGTAGATAATCATCATCTTGACTCAATTGATGAATGTCGCGACGGCGATAGTATAGTCCCTCAGCAACCACTCTGTATATGCTGGTCAATTAAGAGGAATTTTGCTTATCCCTTATTGCCTATAGGCCACCCAACTTTAAATGTCAACTTTGTTTCGCCTTCCTTCTACTCAGTTACATGAACGCCTTGCATACAGAAGCGACGTAACAGCGCAATTCGTTAAATACGAGAGGATGCCAGGGAACTCAATGTCTTAACGAGCAGTGGCGTAGTTCTTGAAAAGTGTTATGTAATTGTTTCTAGAATAAACTCGTTATTCAGTGTTTCATATCAGAAACGACATTTCGAAATATTTCTCCGAAATATTTTAAACTGTTTGCAAAACTGTCCTTTTACTCCATGGCACACGAAGCGCAGAGTTTTCATGACTCTAGAGAGAGAACTTTATAAGTGGGTATCAGTACAGATAAAATACAGCTGCTATTAGCTGTCTTCCTTGTTAAGATAATACATTGTATTGTGCCACTTCGAACATCACTAAAGATGGGTACTGAAGAGAAGATATCGCTGCCATAAGGGTAAAATTCTTTCGACGTAAGAAACAGAACGGCTGCATCACGAATGCCTTAGTCTGATAATGTGCCCACCAAGACCGGTATTGAGTAATATCGTTGAATACTGGCATTAAATGCACCACCTAATATCGTTGAATACTGGCATTAAATGCACCACCGAGCGGCGCCTCGCGCAGGAGCAAGCTGCAGCTGGAGTGTGAAACCCGAGCACCTCTCACCTGTCCTCGGTCTAGGCGGGCAATCCCAATCACTACCCGATACCAAAAATGGGAAGTTAAACTCTGATCTTCCTCCAGATGCATCACTGCCCACTGCGTTTGCTTGCGCAGGGTATCCGTGGAAAGTGAATCTGTTACAGAAGGACGGACGAGATAAATCTAGAGTAAGAAAAAATTAAATGCTATCGCCGTCGCGAAATTTATCAATTTAGTTAAGAGGAAAGAGCATGTAATAACACACATAATGGGTTATGGAACAGACGTTTTGCACGACGTACAAGTTTAGGAAACACCAGAATTTTTATTTTTGTTGTTCAACGCATTTCCTTGTCTGGGAAAGCATGTGAAGTTATTGAGAAATGAGTTTCTTAAGCCGGCCGCTGTGGCAGAGCGATTCTAGGCGCTTCAGTCCGGCACCGCGCGGCTGCTACGGTCGCAGGTTCGAATCCTGCCTCGGGCATGGATGTGTGTGATGTCCTTAGGTTAGTTAGGCTTAAGTAGTTCTATGTCTAGAGGACTGGTGACCCGAGATGTTAAGTCCAATAGTGCTTAGAGCAATTTCTAAAATTCCAACGGAAAGTGCGAGGCATAATAAAAAATAAGGGCTGTGCCTGAACGTGTCGTCTCTGTTCTCCGAGAGAGGTTGACAAACTAACGACAGTTCAAAATGGAATGAGAATACGCCGATGGCTTATTTCTCATAGAGAAGGAGAGACAGAAAGAAATCTTGAGAGTTAACCTTCTGTCGACCTCGATGAGGCTACAGACGGAGCGTAGCCTCAGCTGCGTCTGGTGGAACAGGATATCGGCTGCGAACTAGTAGGTAATTATCTCAACTGAACACGGGAAAACCGGAAAATTAATTTATTTATTTATCGTATGACGACAACAGCAAATATTAAAAAATACTTACAGTTTGCAATTATATATTCAATTATTTACAAGAAGAGGATCTGACATGTGGATCACCGATTTTAATCAAGTTTTGCAAGCGGACTCTGCATTGAAAATAAAGACAGATGTGTTTTGTCTTTTTTGCTAGAGAAAAATTGTAGGTGAAAGTTGATGATGGAAAACTGTATTTTCAATGTTATACAACGACAGATATTCTAAAAACACACACTTTTCTTATTAATATAATAAGGGGTCCAAAGTTATTAACGTTTTTCTGTTTTCATATTGCAGCTTGGGCACCCGTCCTGCGGAGTGAGATTGGCAGCCGAGCGCTCAAGGCATTAGACTACTAAATCCATGGTCCGTATTCGAGTCTTGGTCGAGGTTTTTTTAACATTCGACATTTTCTCGGTGTAGCTGATAACATTCTGATAATGGGAATACCTTTCCTTCCTGTTTTTGAAGCAATACATCAGGAGGAGCGATTAATAATCAATAAGTATATACAGTATATTAACAGCTATTTTCATCGTGATAAATGACGTGCTATATACGTTTTTCGTAGCTGGTGATGCTCATCCGACCTGCACCGTTAAAGTGATACCCGAAACGTACCTCTCTGTCTCAACCGTGTGATATTTACTTAATCGACATGTAAATAATTTCATAGCGCAACTTCAAAGCACAACAGAGCAGAGAATTATGGTGGAAGGTATCAGAATGCACGCGTAGGTCCATAAGCAGTTGTCCACGCCTGTCTTTCAAAATATACTTTCATACGCTTAGCTCGCATCCAAATTGATATCTGATAGATTTGGTTTTAGCAACGTGATTCAGATATATTCTCCACGAACAGTATGCAGCAAAACACGTCAATGCGGGAAGATTTCGCCCGTCTATTGCGCATGACGTGAGGAATATTTGTTTTGCCTGTTTCTATAATCAGTTTCACGTCACTAATTGAGATAACGCTCGCAAATAGACGGTCAGTTAGGATTACGAAATAGTATATTGAGGCGTATTTTGGTTCTATGTGTCACGAAGAAATGAACTAACTGTCCTTATACTGTAATTTATATTTATTTGATTATTAATCGCACATCCCTATGTTTTACTTCAAAGTAAGGTCTTCAGATTATTAGAATATTATCAGATACACTGAAAAAAATTTCGAATGAAAAAATGACATGACCAAAAATCGAACACATACCAGTTGTTTGGTTGTCTAATGCCTTGACCGCTTTTTTATCTTTTTTTCCAAAATTTGAGCAGTGCAAGTTTTGATTGATTACTCATCAGAGACGCTTCTCACTCCCCTTTCTTTATTATCTTCCAGTTCCCATCAGACATACTTCTATCTGAGAGACGAAATGTGGTTAGAAAAAGGGAAGAAATAGGCTCAGTATATTGGCCTTGTTTTTGAGCTGCGCGATGTGTACCACATCCCCTTTTCGCCTACCTATTTATGTAACTAAGTTTAATCTTTAAAAAAACAAAGAAACAAAAATCAAGGTTACAGAATGTCTTTTTACCCTACCTTAAGAAAAACGGACTGTCCCTCTTTAGACATTGTCCCTAATTATTCCCAAAGATCCTCCCAAGGCGACAGGATCTAAGGCGCTATAATTTTTTGTATTTTTTATTTATTTCTTTTATTTTTTATTTATTTCTTTTATTTTTTATTTATTTCTTCTATTTTTATTTATTTTTTCATTACATGGTTATAATAAGGAAATGGGAAAAATGAACATCCTATAAAACGATGTTCCAAAATAATTTATTCAAAGGAAAAAGAAAAATAACTTTTTTATATTACCTGTGATACTTCCGCTAACAGGATCTTTCAAAATGGTTCAAATGGCTCTGAGCACTATGGGACTTAACTTCTGAGGTCATCAGTCCCCTAGAACTTAGAACTACTTAAACCTAACTAACCTAAGGACATCACACACATCCATACCCGAGGCCGGATTCGAACCAGCGACCGTAGCGGTCGCGCGGTCCCAGACTGTAGCGCCTAGAACCGCTCGGCCACCCCGGCTGGCAACAGGATCTTTCTCCAAGAAATTGTGCAACTGGATTTTTCTAATCCACTGCCAATGCCGTTTAAAAATATTTTCAACAGACTCACTTTGCTTTCCTAATGCCTCAATGAATGGAACTTTCCACCGATCAGCCAGTCTCTTTCCTTCCTCAGTACTTACAATTCAGAACACTCTGTCTTCAGTGTGATATCACTAGACTCCCGACCTCGCTCTGCTGGAACGTCGAATGTCGGGTACCCAAGCTTCGGCATGAAAACGTAAAAGCATTAATAATTCGAATATTATTAACTTTGCATCCCGTGTTATGTCAATGAAAATGTTTATTTTTAGACGATCTTTCGATATGCAGTCAGTTCCACATGAAAGTGTACGTCATAGTTTTCAACGTAACGTCCTCAGCGACACCTCTGGTAGTGGTGTCGAATCTGTAATCAACGCGCTTTTGCACTGTGTATGGGTAAACAGTGTATGAGTTGAATGTTCTGTTTTGTCGGTTGCAATTTAAAATCAGTGCAAAATATCTAGGCGTCACGAGGCAGTGTTCCTTGTAAATCATCCAAAGTAATCAGAACTTTCCTATAGAGCTGCTGGTAAAATTGTTAGAAAGTCAAAGACATTCGTTGCCAAGTGGGTGAAACGATATTTAGAGGTTGGAGAGAGATCTAAGATGCCAAGATATAATCGATTGGATTAACAATTAGGTAATTGTGCAGTTAGTAATAACATGTATTTCCATGTAAACATCTATTTGTAATAGTCTTTTATTTCATACAGATAACGTCGTACACTTTCTCGTGGAACTGACTGTACAGCATTGAAAATACGTTTTTTCATCATCAACTGTCACTCACTTAGCTGAAAGTGTCTAGCAATAAACCAAAACACGTGTTTCTTTTTTTTTCGCTATATAACGTCCTTCCAAAACATGATCAAAATCTGCGACGCACTTGTCAGACACTCCCCTTGTTAGACACAAAGTTAATATGTTTAGATTCTTAATTAGCAACTTAATAATACTAACAATGAGAGCATTTAAACTATAAAATTATGACTGTCAATAAAAATAGATACATTTAATTAGAGTTCAACATCTGGTGAATGAAGCTAATTGATAGCAGAGGGAGTAGCACTAATAAAGTGATTGGACGGTCCTGGATACTTTCTCAAAGGGAGTCCCTGACAACGTGCCGAACGGTTTGTTGTTGGGCCGCACAATCACAGGCTGGAGAGCTTCGGGGAGACCGGTTCTTACCCTGTTCAGTCTTGTCCACTCATTTTTCTATGGTTGACTGGTTTGGCTTGGTTTTGAGGGGCGCTCAACTACGCGGTCAGCAGCGACTTTTCTTTACATCAGATACTGGTAGGCTGACAGATGCGTATTGAACACCTTAATGTTTCGATGTTGCGGCATTCCATCACTCGCAGCAGTCTTCTTCAATGTAAAACGTCTTGTTGTTTCGTCAGTTATACCACCGTCGAGTGCGTGATATCAAAGATCTTTGGGAGGGTGATTTAAGACTGTATGAATCTGAAGGTCTTGGGGATAGTCGGGGTGATGCAACTTCTTCCAGTCTAGATTGGTTGGAGTCGCAATTCGGTAGGTGGAATCTTACTGATAGTCTGGAGGCAATTGATCAGTGTGGATTTTACTGTGCCGTAATATTTCATCTGGGTAAGGACTAATCAGAATTGAGAGAGGGTAATCAAAACTTCGATCGTTCCGAATATGACACTTGTCTCTTAATAACTGCATCCTCTTGCGAGGTCTAAACGAATGAGAAGGGCAGAGCACGTATTAAAAAAGAAACAGGCAAATTACATGGTCTATTCCTGAAGACATAAAGAGCATTTTCTCCATCGCTTTTCCGATTTGACTAAAATATGAGAGTCATAAGCATTTGTTAAGAAATAGCTTTGTCAGTACCAAAAATTTTTGCACCGTCTTGCCTGATTACAGATTTACTGTCTGTCGTAAGTAACCACAAAGTTTCCACGTCAAGCGTAGCGAAATACATTTGTATTAGATAAGTGACGGCAAAAGTGTGAAACGCCAGTAGGTGGCCTTATCGTACCTAAAAACACTTACACGGCCGCCGAAAGCACACTCTTCTTAAAAAAAGAGCAAATAATACAATATTTGAAAAATTGGACGATTAATCAAGAGAAAGATAAAGATCTTCACCAGCCGAGCAAGCTAGTAACGCGTTGGTCCACCTCTCGCCTCTAAGCAAGCAGTTATCCGGCTTGTCAGAGCTGTTGGATGTCCTCCTGAGGAATATCGTGCCAAATTATGTCCAACTGGCGCATAAGATCGTCAAAATCCCGAGCTGGTTGGAGGGCCCTGCCCATAATGCTCCAAACGTCTTCAGTTGGGGAGACATCCGGCAACATTGTTGACCAAGCCAGTTTTTGTCAAGCACGAAGATGAGCAGCAGAAACTCTCGCCGTGTGCTGAAATGTAAGCCCAGAATGGGTTGACATGAAGGGCTCCAAGACATACAACTTCGTCGACGTATCGCTTTGCTGTAAGGGTGCCGCGGATGACAACCAAAGAGGTCCTGCTATGAAAAGAAGTGGCACTGTTATCATTCCTGGTTGTCTGGCTAAATGGTGGGCGACACAGGTTGGTATCCCACCACTGCCCAGGGCGTCTCGAGACACGTTTCCGGCCTGGAATGTCATTGAATGGAGTGGATTTGTCTTCAGTGATGAGAATCGCTTCGAACTGATCCCTGATGACAAGCGAAACCGTTTCTAGAGACATGGGCTGTACGGTGGATATTTTCATAGAATAAGGATGCCGCCATTATCCCACCCGGTATTAGCTGTGATGAAGCTGTTTACCATAGTAGATAATGAAAATATGGTTCAAATGGCTCTGAGCACTATGAGACTTGACATCTGAGGTCGTCAGTCCCCTAGAACTTAGAACTACTTAAACCTGACCAACCTAAGGACATCACACACATCCATGCCCGAGGCAGGATTCGAACCTGCGACCGTAGCGGTCGCGCGGTTCCAGACTGAAGCACCTAGAACTGCTCGGCCACAGCGGCCGGCAGTAGATACTGAAGCCAGATACTTTCTACAGTTGGGTGTTTTACGTCAGTGTGCAGTGTGTTAAGTGTAATGTCCAGTACTGGAAGACATCGTATAGGTATTCGGTATGTATTGAGAAGGCACTGAAAATCGGAAATAGAAAGGTATGTTGAAGCCTACCGTAGTCCAGACCTAAGGAGAGTTAAGGATCCCGCGGCCGTAGTGCCAGCGGAGGAGTGTGGGTGTCGCCAGAGCAGCGCGAGTAGGGGGGCGGGGCAGACACAGACACGCGACACTGAGGCTGCCGCTGTGGCAGTCCGGCTGCGGCTCGTCACCAGGACGCAGCGTCCGTTGCTGGCAGGCAGGTGCGGGCGGCTCGGCGTCCATAACACACAGGTGAGCGCCCCGTGTGCTTTATAAAACCAACCCCGCAGACACCAGCTGGCCGCTTCCGACAGTCTCCAGATGCGGTCCAAGCACACGAACAGGGGTGCAACAAAACTATGGAAACACCGCGAGAGATGCGTGCTTGGGCATAAACCCAAGTTTTAGCCAGGCCTGCAGGATGTGCTGCTGCATTTGACCACGAACGTCATCTGTGCGATGCCCTCAATATGTTGTAAGAGTTAGTCGCGATGAGAGCAATGTTCTGTGTAGTCGTGAGTGCAATATGTCGCAGCTGAGTGACTTGGAACGTGGGCAAATTGCCGGCCGGAGTCGCCGAGAGCTTCTAGGCGCTACAGTCTGGAACCGCGCGAACGCTACGGTCACAGGTTCGAATCCTGCCTCGGGCATGGATGTGTGTTATGTCCTTAGGTTAGTTAGGTTTAAGTAGTTCTAAGTTCTAGGGGGCTGATGACCTCAGCAGTTAAGTCCCATAGTGCTCAGAGCCATTTGAACCATTTGTGGGCAAATTATTGGTGCTTGCAAGGTAGGTGCTTCTGTAAGCAAAGTAGCCGAAGTGTTTGGCGTTTCAAGAAGTACCACGTCCAAGATTTATACTAATTGTAGCGAAAGCGGAGTAATAGATATTGACTATATTACAACGCCGACGAAATTGTGTGTAGAGTGATCGTGATGGATGGTCATTGAAGAGGACTTTGACGACAGATAAGACGACGACAGCAGCAGAGCCGGCCTCTGTGGCCGAGCGGCTCTAGGCGATTCAGTCCATAACCGCGCTGCTGCTACGTTCGCAGGTTCGAATCGTGCCTCGGGCATGGATGTGTGTGATGTCCTTACGTTAGTTATGTTTAAGTAGTTCTAAGTTCTAGGGGACCGATGACGTCAGATGTTAAGTACCATAGTGCTTAGAGCCACTTGAACCATTTTTTGAACAGCTGCAGAAGTCACTGTAGAACTGAATGTCGCACTCACGAACCCCTGTCAGCAGCAAAACAACAAGAACGGAGCTCCGTGAACAGGGAATTGCAGGGCGAGCTGGAATTCCGAAACTACACTTCAGCAATGTAAATGCCGAAGCCATAAAATCTAGACTATGGGGCAATGGAAGAATGTTATTTGTTGAAATGGGTCTTGTTTCACACTGTTTCCATCTTCTGGCCGAGTTTGCATTCCAAGAGTGAAACGTGGCGGGGGTTCGGCGATCATTTGGGCAGCCGTATAGTGGTATTCCATGACCGCAATGGCTATTCGCAAAGGTCACATCACTGGCAAGGATTATGTGACCATTTTGGCTAATCAGATCCATCCCATAGTACAGTGTTCGTTCGCCAATGGCGATGCGGTGTTCCAAGACGACACGCCGCGGTTCACGCAGCTCAAATCGTCCAGGGCTAGTTTCGTGAACACGAGGATCAATCGCCGCATCTCTCCTGGCCTGCACAGTCACCAGATCTCAGTTACATTGATCCTTCGTGGTCCACTTTGGAGAGAAGGGTGCGTGATCGCTATACTGTTCCATCAACATTACCTGAACTTTCCAGTATTCTGCAGGAAAGATGGTATAAGATTATCTCAAAACACATACAGGACCCGTATTTATCCATACCGAGACGATTGGAAGCTGTTCTGAATGCCAACGGTTCTCCTACATCGTATTAGACATGGCAATGTGCTGCGTTTGTGGTGGTTCTATTTCTCTGTCCAAGCCCTGTATGTTAGTGACTTGCGTATTTCCTCCATAAGACTATCAAAAATCTTATTCTTTACGTTAATGCAAAGACCGACGTTTTAAGTGTCCACTGGGTGATTCACAAATCACAGAGACTTTAATCATTTATATTTGTTGATGGACACACGCTACAGTACATGGACAAATCGTAAAAGACAAAGCCTTAGATTGCTTTTTTGGCTACATCTTCAATATTTGCAGCCGTTTTTCCTCGGTTGATACTTTATAGTTCATACTTATCACGCAGATAAGATTACGTATTTTATAAGTTTTGCAACAGAATGTTTGTTTTCAACCAAACAGTTTTCACTGTTTTATATTCAGCATCTTCAGTGGTCTGTAAATGCTGAAGATAACTATTAAACGACAGCTATTTTGTTATTATTTTGATTAATCAAATACTTTTATGTTTCTTATTCTTTCTGTGTGCCAGTTAGTTAATGTGTAAGCACTAGATGACCACTGTATAAGTTTCCAGATAATTGTGTGTCATAATCAGGCATTTCACTGGATAACTGTGCTTGCTGTAGACTGAATTTGATAATACTACAAAGTTAACTGATCGAGTGTGTGAGTTGTGGAATTTAGCGATGGAGTGGTATGTTGAGGTGGGAAGGGAGAATGAGGGGGTGGTGTGGGGCACGCGCACGAAGCGAGGGCGAATTGCGTAAGGTTGTTTTTATCTCCGTTCTTTGGTGAGACTCACCCACTAGATGGTTCAAATGGCTCTGAGTACTATGGGACTTAACTTCTGAAGTCATCAGTCCCCTGGAACTTAGAACTAATTAAACCTAACTAACCTAAGGACATCATCACACACATCCATGCCGGAGGCAGGATTCGAACCTGCGACCGTAGCAGTCGCACGGTTCCAGACTGTAGCGCCTAGAACCGCTCGGCCACTCCCGCCGGCCTTCCACTAGATGTTCTTCATTTGTGGAGTGGATATATTCACTCTTGAGTGGCCTCGTGTGTTCTTTATCTCTGATATTACAATTTCTTGTAGTCATCTCAAAATATCTGGAGTTGCAGCTACATTTTGCTATATTATTACAATTGCTCTTTGCCCTGATTTTACGCCGTCCTAAATTACTACGCAACGGGCATTCTGCTGCTATAATGGATGAGGTCTAGAATTTTAGAGAAACTCCGCTAGACACTATGCATTTATAACGTTAATAGTAAGTACAGAAGCGTCCAGTCATCATAAATCTTGTTTCACCACGAAGTTTGTAAAGTGTTCGTTAGTGACTGGGATCCAGCGACTTTTCTTCGGCGTTTTTGGACTGTTCAGGCTGTGAGGAAAAAAAATGTCAGTGTCAAAGTCAGGGACAAATTCAGCATTGTACTTCGGATAAAAGAGTGAAGAAAATTCAGTAAGGTTTTCAGCGGCATGCATGAAAGTGTTATCACAAACTGAGAAATTGACTATGACTGCCTGGCGAGAGTTAGGACGACGTTCCGTCTACAAACCATACAGACTACAATTAGTACATGTCAGGATTTTCAAAACAGTGCGAATTTCGCTGCCAAATGAAAGATGCATTCTCTAAAAAATTCCCTAGGCTGTAGCAAACTCACTTTATCGCAGTATCCTCTCTCCTAGCAATGCTGGTGTAGGAAGGCATGCCGCAGAACTTCTGTGATGTTTGGAAAAAGTAAGAGGGAAGCACTGGCGGAAGTAAAGCTGTGAGGATGGGTCGTGAGTCGTGCCTACGTAGCTGAGTCAGTCAGAATACTGCCTTTAAGAAGCAAGATTCTGGGTTCGAGTTCCGGGCCCGCACATGTTTTTCATCTTATATAAAGTTTCAAAGCAGCACACACTGTACTGCAGAGTGAACCATTCATTCTGCATGCTCTACGTGTTGATAATAAAAGGAAACATGTTGATCTCAGCAGTGCTCTCTTAAAAGTCATGGAAGACGACAAATTAATTTTCAGTCACGATGCAACGTTTCAGCAGTAAAGGTAACGGGCACAGTATGCGTCTGTGGAGATTCTCAGGAAATCGCAGAGCGTGAAAAATATTCGCTTAAGTGGACGTGTTTTATGCTATTTCTTTTTGAAAAGGCTTATGGCCCTCTTCCGAAGGACAACACAGTGACTGGAATGAGCTGTCCTGAAATTCTGCAAACGTGGGTCCATCGAGAACTGAAAGACTAATTTCACATTCGATCAGGATGTAGCGTCACAACAACGTGCAGCAATTTCTCAGTGGCACACTGTCTCAACTCTGGATAGGGCGAAATAAATCGGAGGTATTGACCTGCGTTTTTGGTCTCCAGAATCTCCAGGCATAAACTCCTGCTACTTTTCCTTCAGAGGGTACGTGTAAATATTTATCATTGTTCCCCATTTAGCTCGTGACGTAAACGAGTTCAACAATAGACTAACATCAAAAGTAACTTATATCGACGAAAAGATCTTACATGAAGCGTATAACGGATTTAGCTGTCGTCTAGATGTCTGTGCGGCTGCTGGTGGACATAGAGTATTTGTGATAACATAGCAAACAACTTAGATTTTGTGGCTATTTTGTAATTTATTTCTATATTGTAGCACGTTTCCAACAATAATTCCAGAGTGTCCCTCGTAAGTATCATCAGCTGCATTATCTGGCATTTCGACAGATATTTGCAATTTAGTTTCTGTATTGTATAGCTGGAGCCAGCCCGAAAAAATACTGCTCATCGTGTCCTTCATGCGAGCTCCAGCGTCGTCGGAAGGCGCTAGTTTGTTTCTCGTTACAAACAAAACGATTTTTAAAGAGAAATTTTACGTGCCCACTCGATAGAGGGATCCTAGGTTAATCGAGTGCGACATAAATTTCATCGATGAGTTTTAACATTCTCAGTGAAACTTGTAGAACAATTACACTCATGCTCATAAATTAAGGATAATGCTGATACATGGTGAAACAACGCTCTGGTGGGCGGTTTGCCGGTTTAAATCACTTCGGGGTATGACCATGCTGTGTATTTGACCTGCGGTCGTCGCACGGTGGCGCTGGCAGCAGCCCACATACGCAGAGGTGTGTTGGTGTATGTCACAGCACGGTGCAGCGAGTAAGTGTGCAAACGTTTTCAGACGTGCTAATGGTGACTGTGTGTTGATAATTGCTCAAAGAACACATATTGATGACGTTATGAGGGATAGAATACTAGGGCGACTGGAGGCTGGTCAAACACGGCAGGTCGTAGCACGGGCCCTCCGTGTGCCACAAAGTGTGATTTCAAGCTTATGGCAACGATTCCAGCAGACAGGAAACGTGTCCAGGCGCTACAGTACTGGACGTCCACAGTGTACAACACCACAAGAACACCGATATCTCGCCCTCAGTGCCCGCAGACGGCCACCGAGTGCTGCAGGTAGCCTTGCTCGGGACTTTACCGCAGCCACTGGAACAGTTGTCTCTAGACACACAGTCTACAGACGACTTAACAGACATGGTTTATTCGCCCGGAGACCTGCAAGGTGCATTCCACTGACCCCTGGTCACAGGAGAGCCCGTAAAGCCTGGTGTCAAGAACACAGTACGTGGTCATTGGAACAGTAGTCCCAGGTTATGTTGACGGACGAATCCAGGTATAGTCTGAACAGTGATTCTCGCCGGGTTTTCGTCTGGCGTCGGCCAGGAACCAGATACCACCCCTTAATCTCCTTGAAAGGGACCTGTATCGAGGTCGCGGTTTGATGGTGTGGGGTGGGATTGTGATTGGTGCACGTACACCCCTGCCTGTCTTTGACAGAGGAACTGTAACAGGTCAGGTGTACCGGGACGTCATTTTGCACCAGTATGTCCGCCTTTTCAGGGGTGCAGTGGGTACCACCTTCCTCCTGATGATAAAGCACGGCCCCACCGAGCTGCCATCGTGGAGGAGTACCTTGAAACAGAAGATATCAGGCGAATGGAGTGGCCTGCCTGTTTTCCAGACCTAAATCCCATCGGGCACGTCTGGGATGCTCTCGGTCGACTTATCGCTGCACGTCTTCAAACCTCTACGACACTTCAGGATCTCCGACAGGCTCTGGTGGAAGAATGGGAGGCTATACCCCAGCAGCTGCTCGACCACCTGATCCAGACTATGCCAACCCGTTGTGCGGCCTATGTACGTGTGCATGGTGATCATACCCCATTTTCGGGACGGTTTTCTCAACTTATGGCCAATACCGTGGACTTACAGATCTGTGTCGTGTGTGTTCCCTATGTGCCTATGCTATTAGCGCCAGTTTTGTGTAGTGCCACGTTGTGTGGCACCACATTCTGCAGTTATCCTTAATTTATGAGCATGAGTGTAGTACTCCAGCAGCGGCAGTACCGTCCTGGCCCGTGCTGATGCTACAGCCGAGCGTGCAGCGCTGCTCAGTTGCTGCTGGACGGCTGTTTATTCTTCATGTATTATTGTCGCTGTTAATACACATCGATGAAACTAACATCGGACTACACTAACTGGTTAAGGCAACCGCTCATGAAAAGCGGTAAATCCGGGACAGAGTCCAGGACGGGCACAAATTTTCAACTTCCTCCATTGTATTACCACAGCGCACCGTGCGGCTGTAAATACCGAATTACCATCCTCCCATCGTTTTCTTTCCCCATTCTCTATTTCATATAAATTTATCTCATTCTTAACAAAGTTACAAAATGCGTTTCTTGCTGTTTTGTGAGCTCTTTGAGACTTTTCGTTGCGGTGAAAAATTACGGACAATATCATTAACACGACAAAAGATATTTGACGTGAACAGCATTTTTCAGCTGACACGCCCCTCTCTTGACATTTTGTTTGCTGCATGACGCACGTCGCATGTCGCATCCATTCAGCAACGCTACTGACTGGCGGGGTACTGTGAACAGTCGGTTACTTCCTCACAGTTCATCACCTTACGTGAGCTGACCTGCCATCTCCCTATAATAGCCCCTATCCGCAGACTTTAATATTCATATTTCAACCATAATTCTGTGTGGGTCAACGACAGAGTGCATTTCTTTCATTTGAGCTCCAGTTCGGCAGGTTGCGTGTCCCTGACCTACCTCAGTTATCCTACCGGGGAAATGTGACCTACAGTTTAACGCGGAATGCTAAACACGTAACACGTATCGTTCCTGGCGAATCTTCATTATAGTGAGGAGTGAACGCTAGGATAAAGACAGACTCAAAATTCCGTCGTCCGACCGGAATTCCATGCCGCAACCTGTCGGTTTCCAGGTATGCGCTTTACCGCTAAGACCGAAACTACATTTGAATGAATCTGGCACATATCACACACATCAGTACAAGGGCATAATTTCAAGGACTGGCAACCGGAGACTGCGGTTTTTAGGCAGATTACTCTTCTACTTTGTATTCCATTACTTCTTCATTGCATTCAAAACTTTTTACAGTCATCCGTTTCTTTAGTGGCGAAAAATAGTGGGTATCTGATCAATAGGGCAGATGTTTCAACGATTGATACATTGAATCGTCATGTTTCCCCATTCTCACAGGATCTTTTTAAGTAAGTGTATTGTTTGGTAAAAGATATTTTTTTCTTTTGCAATTCAGCCCTCTTCTCATAGATGTCTCTGGAGCTACCAGATTCTGGTATGAAGATCAATAAGAATAATTACTTTTGCATCCCAGAAGATACTGGAAACACCTTACCAGAAAACTAAATCGATTTCTCCCTTTCTGGCGCCTGGACACCTACCTCCACCGACCCAATATTGACAGTTTGTTGATCTGTTTCTGGCGTGAAAAGATGAAGCCATGTTCCGTACCACTAACAAATAAGCGCACACAATCGTCACTGGTTGCAGTTTTGTTGAGTCCACAACGTGTATCATCTTCAAGGAAAGTGCCGCTACACTCTAAGTTACCTGAGTTAACAGATGCATCACACATCTTCACTGCTTTGACTGTTTGTTGATGAGAAACCATTCAAGGGAAACAATTTTTTATGGCCGCACGGCACTGGAACGAAAGACACACAAGAGAGCTTTAAAAACTGCATAAACCAAATATTCCAGAGTTCAATTTGACTTTTATAACTGTGCAAGAACAAGAAACGCATTAGATGTATCAACTTCATCTGTGTGCCAAGACCATAAACATCTCCTTACGGTGCTGACACGTGTCGAAGATGCCACCCAGTTTCTCAAATGACCATGGTTCACTGTCCAGTCACATTAATGTGACCACCTGGCGAACACCTTTATGAGCTCCTTTTGCACCGCGAGACGTGTAGGAAGGGAGTCAGTGGGCTTCTGGCAGGTACCGGCAGCGATGTGGAGCCATTCCTACTCCAGAGCCGTAGAAAGCTGCTCTAGGTTTCTCAGTTGAGGATCCATGGTGCGTACAACCCGGTCGCGGCAGTCCCACAGTTTCTAGACCCGAGGATTTTGGTGGACAGGGGAGTACGGTAAACTGATCCTGGCGCTCTTCGATCCATGCACACACACTGTGTGACACGTGGCACTCTCCTGGTGGTAGATGCCATCGTCCCGAGGAAAAACAAACTGCATGACGGGGTGGACTGGGTCCCCAAGGACAGATCCATACATATGTTGATCCATTGTGCTTTCATAATGACGAGATGACACAGGAAATGCCACGAAAACATTCCCCAGACCATAACGATTCCTCCTGCGGCCTGGACCCTTCCGAAGTTGTTACAGGGGATTTGCCTCCCGCCGGCCTTTGTGTCCAAGCGGTTCTAGGCGCTTCAGTCCGGAACCGCACTGCTACTACGGTCGCACGTTCGAAAGGTATCTGTTGAGAGGCCAGACAAACGTGTGGTTCCTGATGAAGGGCAGCAGCCTTTTCAGTAGTTGCAGGGGCAACAATACGGATGATTGACTGATCTGGCCTTGTAACACCAACCAAACGGGCTTGCTGTACTGGTACTGCAAGCCGTAATTTTTCCCGAGGGCATGCAGCTTTACAGTATGGTTAAATTATGATGGCGTCCTCTTGGGTAAAATATTCCGGAGGTAAAATAGTCCCCCATTCGGAACTCCGGGTGGGGACTACTCAGGAGGACATTGTTATCAGGAGAAAGAAAACTGGCGTTCTACGGGCCGAAGCGTGGAATGTCAGATCCCTTAATCGGGCAGGTAGGTTAGAAAATTTAAAATGGAAATGGATAGGTTAAAGTTGGATATAGTGGGAATTAGTGAAGTTCGGTGACAGGAGGAACAAGACTTCTGGTCAGGTGAATACAGGGTTATAAATACAAAATCAAATAGGGGTAATGCAGGAGTAGGGTTAATAATGAATAAAAAAATAGGAATGCAGGTAAGCTACTACAAACAGCATAGTGAACGCATTATTGTGGCAAAGATAGGCACAAAGCCCACGCCTACCACAGTAGTACAACTTTATATGCCAACTAGCTCCGCAGATGACGAAGAGATTGATGAAATGTATGATGAGATAAAAGAAATTATTCAGATAGTGAAGGGAGACGAAAATTTAATAGTCATGGGTGACTAGAATTCGATAGTAGGAAAAGTAAGAGAAGGAAACGTAGTATGTGAGTATGGAATGGGGGCAAGAAATGAAAGAGGAATTGTCTGGTAGAATTTTGCACAGAGCATTACTTAATCATAGCTAACACTTGGTTCAAGAATCATGAAAGGAGGTTGTATACATGGAAGAATCCTGGAGATATTGACAGGTTTCAGATAGATTATACGAGGTGCATTCAAGTTCTAAGGCCTCCAATTTTTTTTCTCCGAAGTGGAAAGAGATAGAAACATGCGCATTGTTTTAAAATGAGGCCGTGTTCATTGTCAATACATCCCAGAGATGGCAGCACCATACGGCAGATGGAATTTTACCGCCAGCGGCGAGAATGAGAACTGTTTTAAATACTTAAAATGGCGACGTTTTCCTTACTTGAACAGCGTGCAATCATTCGTTTTCTGAATTTGCGTGGTGTGAAACCAATTGAAATTAATCGACAGTTGAAGGAGACATGTGGTGATGGAGTTATGGATGTGTCGAAAGTGCGTTCGTGGGTGCGACAGTTTAATGAAGGTAGAACATCGTGTGACAACAAACCGAAACAACCTCAGGCTCGCACAAGTCGGTCTGACGACATGATCGAGAAAGTGGAGAGAATTGTTTTGGGGGATCGCCAAATGACTGTTGAACAGATCACCTCCAGAGTTGGCATTTCTGTGGGTTCTGTGCACACAATTCTGCATGACGACCTGAAAATGCGAAAAGTGTCATCCAGGTGGGTGCCATAAATGCTGACGGACGACCACATGGCTGCCCGTGTGGCATGTTGCCAAGCAATGTTGACGCGCAACGACAGCATGAATGGGACTTTCTTTTCGTCGGTTGTGACAATGGATGAGACATGGATGCCATTTTTCAATCCAGAAACAAAGCGCCAGTCGGCTCAATGGAAGCCCACAGATTCACTGCCACCAAAAAAATTTCGGGTAACCGCCAGTGCTGAAAAAATGATGGTGTCCATGTTCTGGGACAGCGAGGGCGTAATCCTTATCCATTGCGTTCCAAAGGGCACTACAGTAACAGGTGCTTCCTACGAAAATGTTTTGAAAAACAAATTCCTTCCTGCACTGCAACAAAAACGTCCGGGAAGGGCTGCGCGTGTGCTGTTTCACCAAGACAATGCACCCACACATCGAGCTAACGTTGCGCAACAGCTTCTTCGTGATAACAACTTTGAAGTGATTCCTCATGCTCCCTACTCACCTCACCTGGCTCCTAGTGACTTTTGGCTTTTTCCAACAATGAAAGACACTCTCCGTGGCCGCACATTCACCAGCCGTGCTGCTATTGCCTCAGCGATTTTCCAGTGGTCAAAACAGACTCCTAAAGAAGCCTTCGCCGCTGCCATGAAATCATGGCGTCAGCATTGTGAAAAATGTGTATGTCTGCAGGGCGATTACGCCGAGAAGTAACGTCAGTTTCATCGATTTCGGGTGAGTAGTTAATTAGAAAAAAATTCGGATGCCTTAGAACTTGAATGCACCTCATATAATGGAAGGAGAGAGATTTAGGAACCAGGTTTTAAATTGTAAGACATTGTAATGTTGTTGCATTAATTTGTTCTGAAAGCGGTGCTGATAGACAATAAAAGCGGGTTAAAAGCTGTGAGCTGTCTGGGGAAGTTAACCTTGCGTTACTGAGCAACTGTTTCACCAGGTATCCAGTCTAGCTTACCAAATTCCCAACCAGACTAACATTAATTACAATATTTTTAATTGTCATACAACAACCGGTGAGATTATATATATATATATATATATATATATATATATATATATATATATATATATATATATATATATAAAGAGAATTTAAATAAAAAGAAATAAATCAGTTTATATTTGGAAATTTATTTTAACATTGATCATTGAAATTTCATCATATTATACTTGATTCATAAGTAAACTGGTGCCTTATTTAGGATTGTGAAAATGTGAGTTTATAATCTTACAGAACACATCAAATATGGAGCCAAGATTGGGAGACTGCATACAACACTGCATTCAGAAAATAACACACAAAGAACGTTGAAACATATGCAAGAGGAAATTAACCACAACCAACCGCTTCAATTTTCACCCAAAGAAGTTACGTTCGTAGCACAATCCTGTTCGTCATGTAATTACCACACACTGGTATACTAAATTCATACTAACTCTCTGTGAAATCTTCCCGAAAAGAATAGCTGAGGGCTACTTTGATGATTACACCACATGCTTCACGTGGTCAACTTGGTTTACACAAAGAGTGTAACTCCACAATAATTTTGATAATTAAAATAAATTAGATCGAAAAGCAATTTACAAAAGAAAAACCTCGAACTGGTTACTATCGTCTTACTATTAACCTGATGGGTCAAACAATTGTATAAGTATGTGGTACTGGTCTCACAAAGTACACCCCACGTGGGTTGAACATAAAGAAAAGTTGTTATATTGAAAAATATTGTCAAGACGAGACGTTATAATCTCACGCACATTCGCATTTAAGATTGATGATCTTAGTTAGAGTAACTGATCAACGCGTGGTTCCACTTTACTCACAAAATAGTGACAAAGCAACTACAGGAAGATATTCTGAACTTCACACTCGAAATACACTGCGTTGCAATTTAAGATAACATTAGATATTTTAGAGCTAAACCTGAAATAAAGGTGATTAAATTTTCATTTAGGCTGAACTTAATAAATCCATTGTCCTACGGACTTAGCAGACACACGCTTAGCCGGAGATCTTACCATTTCAGACGCTCGCCGCAGACAGACTGCCGTGGGTCCCTCCTGAGGGGTGCCTCACAAATACAAACGGAAGTGACCAGACAGGCAGCTTCCTATACCAACATGACAAGGGACGGACAGGACCATACTAAGAATAGAAACCTCTTTGCTTCTAGAAAGTGTAGCTACCTGTTCCGACGTTGGTCCTACTGTTCTCTAGCAGACAGTCTTGTCTGCTACCATCAAGCATGCAACTAGAAATACATTTGCTCGTTCATCCTCTCACACAGAAGGGAAGGGGGATGACAGTATCTTATCATATACAGTATATAAAAGAAAGCGGATGTAGGTTCTGCATGAGACTGTGTGACATGAATTACATATAAACTGTGTTTTACAGTGTAGTAGTGTGACAGATCGTTCTTGTTTATGTGTAAAAGTAACACGTTCTACTGCTCAGTCTCCTCCCAGATAGTCAGAAACACCACAGTAAATTTAGAAGAGGAATTTATGCCGTAAATGACAACATATTTAAGAAATTAACATGAAAGGAATCCAGCAGAGACCTTTCAACATTTCCAGGGGCAGATGTGGACTCTGACCACAACCTATAGTTTATGAACTGTAGATTAAAACTAAAGAAACTGCAAAAAGATGGGAATTTCAGGAGATGGGACCTGGATAAACTGACAGAACCAGAGGTTGTACAGAGTTTCAGGGAGAGCATAAAGGAATAATTGACAAGAATGGGGGAAAGAAAAACAGTAGAAGAAGAATGGGTAGCTTTGAGAGATGAAACAGCGAAGGCAGCACAGTATTAAGTAGGTAAAAAGAGGAGGGCTAGGAGAAATCCTTGGGTAACAGATGAGATACTGAATTTAATTGATGAAAGGAGAAAATACAAAAATGCAGTAAATGAAGCAGGCAAAAAGGAATACAAACGTCTCAAAAATGAGATCGATAGGAAGTGCAAAATGACTAAGCAGGGATGGCTAGAGGACAACTGTAAGGCTGTAGAGGCGTGTATCACTAGGGGTAAGATAGATACTGCGTACAGGAAAATTAAAGAGACCTTTGGAGAAAAGAGAACCACTTGTATGAATATCCAGAGCTCAGGTGGAAACCCAGTTCTAAGCAAACAAAGAAGGGAAAGCAGAAAGGTGGAAGGAGTATATAGAGGGTCTAAACAAGGGCGATGTTCTTGAGGACAATATTATGGAAATGGAAGAGGATGAAGATGAGATGGGAGATATGATACTGCGTGAAGAATTTGACAGAGCAGAGACCTGAGTCGAAACAAGGCCCCGGGAGAAGACAACATTCCATTAGAACTACTGATAGCCTTGGGAGAGCCAAGGAATTATAATCCATGGAGAAGAAATTAAAACTTTGAGGTTCGCCGATGATATTGTAATTCTGTCAGAGACAGCAAAGAACCTGGAAGAGCAGCTGAACATCAACAAATGGAAAAATGAGGATAATAGAATGTAGTCGAATTAAATTGGGTGATGCTGAGGGTATTAGATTAGGAAATAAGACGCTTAAAGTAGTAAATGAGTTTTGCTATTTGGGAACCAAAATAACTGATGATGGTCGAAGTAGAGAGGATATAAAATGTAGATTGACAATGGCAAGGAAAGCGTTTCTGAAGAAGAGAAATTTGTTAACATCGAGTATTGATTTAAGTGTCAGGAAGTCTTTTCTGAAAGTATTTGTATGGAGTGTAGCCATGTATGGAAGTGAAACTTGGTCGATAAACAGTTTGGACAAAAAGAGAATAGAAGCTTCCATAATGTGGTGCTACAGAAGGATGCTAAAGATTAGATGGGTAGATCTCATTACTAATGAGGAGGTACTGAATAGAATTGGCGAGAAGAGAAATTTGTGGCACAACTTGACTAGAAGGCGGGATCGATTGGTAGGACATATTCTGGGGCATCAAGGGATCACCAATTTAGTATTGGAGGGCAGCGCAGAGGGTAAAAATCGTAGAGGGATACCAAGAGATGAATACACTAAACAGATTCAGAAGGATGTAGATTGCAATAGGTACGGGCAGATGAAGAAGCTTGCACAGGATAGAGTAGCATGGAGAGCTGCATCAAACCAGTCTCTGGACTGAATACAACAACAACAACAATAAGTAGTCACTAAGTCTAGGGGCTTGATGACCTCATATGTTAAGTCCCACACTGCTTAGAGCCATTTGAACCATATTTTTTTTGCTTCCGGACGTTTAAAGCCGTACACGCCAGTAACGTTCTGTCTGATGGAACACAAAACGTAATTCGCCTGAAAATACCACCTCACGTCAGTCAGTGGACGTCCAGTTACTCTATTGGCGCGTAAATTCTAGCTTTCGTCGCCGAAAGGCAGCAGTCATTATTGGTGCCGGAGACGATCACCTGCTGCGGAGGCCCGTACGAAGCAACGTTCGCTGAAACACTGCTGATAGCCCCTCGGTTCATCTGAGCCGTCAGCTGCCCAACAGCTGTGTGTCTATTTACCCTTACACATGTCCGCAGCCGTCATCTATGGGCCGTTGTGCATCACAGTTGCCTTGACGCTGGTAACCGATATCAGCATTTCACCATGAATGGTATACTTTAACCATGGCGACACGTGAACAGTTTACAAACTTAGCCGTTTCGGAAATGCTTCCACCTTTGACCCGATAGCCAATGATCATGACCTTTTAGACTTCAGATTTCTACATTACGTCATCGATTACACTGTTTCCCGCACCCCCAGACACGCTTTATATACTCTCCACTGTTACTGCTGCTGCCTGTGGCTGGTTATGGCACACTGACGTCGAACATAGGCAGTGATCGCATTAATCTGACTCTACCGTGTATGCTCAACATATTTGTGAGCTATTCCACATTGCTCAAATCACTTCCACGGGGCATTCAGTATTCTACGTTTAGAAATACAGCAGCAACAGTCGAACATAAAATTCAGAATTGAAGGAGGAAATGAAATGATACTTCACAGGTTGAAAGGACATGTGAGATTTTTACAGTGATTACAAAACTGAGTCAAATTTACAAGGACCTTTGCAATATGACCCCGCATATCAGTAAGACGTTGCACAGCCTATCGGCTAGCAGGATGGACTGATTCGGGTGGCAAGAGTGTCATAAAGCCATTGTACCTTCTGCTGAGGCACGCTCGCCTTCAACTGTTGTAACAGCTCCTTGATACACTGGATGAACTGAGTTGACATCTGAGCTGCTCCCATACACGTTCTGTGGGAGACAGATGTGCAGATTTTGCTGGCCACAGCAGTACCTCACCTTTACACATACAGTTAATAGGGAAACGTGTCATGTATGGGTGAACATTGTCCTGTTGAAAAATGGCACCACATTATTGTCGCATGAGAGATAACACAGAAGGATACAAGATGTTCGTGAGGTTCCTTTGTGCCACCAGTGTTCCCTCAATCACTGTCAACTGTGAACTGAACTCACACTCGGTGGCTCTTCAGACCAAGACACCAGGAGTAACACCGCTCTGTCTCTCCAACACATTGGAAGAATCGGAGCTCCCCCACGCTGCCGCTGTACTCACCGATGACGGTCATCCAGAGTAGTGCAGAACTGTGATTCCTCACTGAAGACAATGCGGCGGCATTCGTCAGCAGTCCATGTTTGTCAGTCACGGCACCAATCCATCGCAGCCATTTGTGTTGAGCTGTTAACGGCACCTAGTATTTCGCTAGTCCGGCTGCCACTTCTGTCCGGCCAATGGTGCAGCATGTGACAGAAGGTAGCAGCCAATCTATTCCTTACTCCCGGATGTCAGGTGCAGAGGTGAAGAGGTTACGGTGTGCTTAGTGGACAATGCGGTGATCCTCCCATGTTTTAGTTAAACGTGGTCTGTCGGCACCTTGACGACGGGTATGCCTGTCCCCACATCGCGATGCAAACGTCTGTGTCCTCTCACATCCAAACGCCCCACAAGTCTGAATATTGTTCGATTCAACCAACCACCCAACCAAATGGACACCAAGAACTCATGCTGATAACAGTGACTCACATGAGTATGCAGCATCTCCGTGTCCTTCAGTTATCAGTCAACGTTTGACACTGTTCATGCCTCTTTTGTACCATACTACACCTGGTGACAACACTAAACACGAGCAACATTAATGCAATGTGGTGATTGTTCATACAGAACTGCAACTCTATAATTGCTTACATACCTGCCGATGGCGTGTACGTCTATGAACTCACATTGGCATCCGACAATGTACCTCTGAGTGCTTTTTTTTCCAGACAGGGTAACTACATCTAACATGTGTATTAATAATCCTGATTACAGTGTTAAGTTAAAATTAATTTTAATCGGGCTACACTTCTTCAATGACACTCCTTGTAATCAGCAATACAACGTAGATGAAAAGACAATGAGAGAGATTTGTACAGTGGCTGTGGCACTGAACTGGCACTGACCAAAACCGGTGCCGATGCAACTATGATGCAGCATCGGCCACAGATGACAGGAGTAAATGGAATGGTGGTTGTGTAGATGTGTACGGGCGAACAGACGTGCAGCTACTGAGCGTATTACCACCCACGTGAAGCAAGAGGCTACTAACAGTGTCCCTTCAACGACCGTTCGGTGAATATTGCTGCGTATGGGCCTCCGCAGCATGCACTTGGTTCATGCACTCTTGCTGATTTTTAACTTTCCTTTTTCTCTTTTCCTAAGTAATTCGAGGAGAATGGTGGTTCCTTCAACAAGGCTATGCTTTTCACAATCTTCTCAGAGCTTGCACTTTAACGTCCCACCGACGAGACATTAGAGACACTCTCTAGCTCTGCATTGTTTCGAAGAGGGATTCATCTTACTCAAAATGAAGAAACTAAACAAATTTTCTAAATAACGTAGACTACAGATGCAGACAGTTTGAAGTTATGACACTCTAGCATTACCGTTTAATACACAATTACTGTGAGTCTCGGTGGCTCGATGTTTAAGGGGACGTTGTATGTGAAATTCGTTGAAATTTGACATTTTCTGTTTTGTAATCTACTCTGGAGTTTCCTGAACATTTTGATATATAATACATTAAAATCATACAATTGTGAGACCTTCAAATAATATTTTGAATGTTGACATGTGACTGTCAAATTTCGCAGCTATGCGTATACTGCCACAGTTGAGCAGTCATATCTTGGGAACTACACAGTCTAGAAGGCTGTGAATTGCTTTTTGTATCTACTGCTACGTCTCAAAGGTTGGCATTGCGAATAAACAAATCAGTCCTTTGTTTCTGATACTAGTTTTCGTTGAAACTAGTGTGATTTCGTCTACTTTTGTAGTAAGCTAATGAATTACAGGAATATTATGGGAAGGCCTTAGCGACAACTGTGACAATTTGCAGAAGATGAAAAGAACTGTGTGGATGAAAAGAGCTGTGTGGTGCACTTTCTTTCATCGATTATCAACCGATGAAAAGCCATATCATGCTCTGTATCCATCTTCACCAAACACTTGGTGTAAATACAGGCAAGCTGAAGTTTCTGGCACCCTGCATGAATTTACACACAAACATTCTCTTCCTTTGGCGGTAATGGAACCAATAAAACCTATTCACAAAGATTTGGCAAATCCTGAGCTACTAAAGAATTGTTAACATGGGAAGACCCAGAATGTGTATGAGTCCTTCAATAATGTTGTTTTGTGCTGTGTGCCTAAAAATGTATTTGTTAGCCTTATGAATCTAAAGTTAGCAGTGTCTGATGCTGTAATAACTTTTAACGGTGGGAACTATGAAATACTTAAGGTTCTGGAGAAGTTAGGGGTAAGATTCGGACAGAACACAGTTAAAGGACTGCAGGAAGTGGATGAGCTTCGTGTACGTGAAGCAGAGTTAGCTGCTCAGCAAATGACAAAAGAAGCAAGAAAGAAAAGGAGGCGGCAAGCACTGGGCTGTTGTGACACTGAACAAGACACAGACTATGGGCCAGGGTAATTCTAGTGAATAAAAGACGAAGAAATGTAAGTTTGTATAAGAATTTGTAATAAAAAATGTTTTAAACTTCAATATCTGTGAACTACATTTTTTTCAATAGATGACCCGTTTTCGAAAACAGTGTTGATAGTAGAGTCATGAAATTTTCACAGCATGCCAAGTGTAAAATTCAGCACATATGGAACTAGAATAATTAAAATATCCTGAGTTATGTTTTATGCTCATTTATTTGTAAAATTCTGTCAAAAAATTGAGTGTTTGAAAAAAAAAAGATAACATGCCCCACAATACTTTTTTTTAATAATTATAGTTCAGTGTATCTAGAAAGGTGCATTCAATAATTATGGAAAATTGTAAGTTGGTGTCTTAAAATGTTTCCAAGATAATGGGTCACAAATTTCGATAATTTAACATTGGCGGCATAGGACATACAATGTCCCCTTAAGGGCTAGCCTACATATCGAAGGATTACTGGAAGGATTTCTGCTTGTCACTTACTACTACTACTACTACTACTACTACTACTTCTGGCAATGTTTCTTAATGTGAAAAATGCCGAGTTTCTTCGGCGTTTGCAATTCACGTTAAACTGTAGGTCCCCCCCTTCCCTCCCTCCGGTTAAGTCAGTTCAAATGTCGGCACATTACCTCTGACAGGACCGTGCGTAGTTAAGCACTGTGGTGTTGAAACCAAACTTTGCATTGATAACATCTTTACGGACTTCCTATTCAATTGAAGAATCTGCGACTGTGTGTTAAGCTCAGATAGAGAAGTTACACTTTGAGGTTACAACAAACAATATTTCAGCGAGTGTTAACATTCTCATTTTTTAGAGAGAGGACTCCCTGTGGTGATGTCGTCATTGTCGTTCCCCCCCCCCCCCTCCCTGCCACCCCCCTCCTTTCCTCTCCACCCCCTAATTTCGGGCACCGAGCGAGGTGGAGCAGTGGTCAGCACACTGGACTCGCATTTGGGAGGACGACAGTTCCAACCCACATCCGGAAATTCACATTTAGGTTTTCCGTGATTTCCCTAAATCGCTTCAGGCAAATGCCTGGCCGATTTCCTTCCCTATCCTTGACACAACCCGAGCTTGTGCCCCGTCTCTAATGACTTCGATGTCGATGGGGCATTAAAACCCAATCTTCCTTCCTTCCTAGCTTCAGCTACGGTCGAACTACTTGTGTTTTAGTAACTGCTCAGTGAGCAGTGACTGGTCAGACGAGCTGTACGCTGTACTGCCTGCATGTCTCAAATGAATGCAGCGAAACTGCCCTCTGGCAGGGACTGGTTGTCCGACCAGAAATAAAAATAGCCCCTCGGCGAAAGCCGTCCGTCCGTTCGTGGTCTGAATGGGCCGCGGCAGCTGGAGCTCCTGGCGCTGCCCAGCGAACGGACGTCGCGTCGCGTCGGCTATCGACTGGGAAGGCCAGTTGTCGGATTTACGGTCCGCAGAGTCAGACGTGACCCCACTGGGAAATCGCCGCTCTCCCCGAGGGAGAATAAGGCAGAGATTTTTCCCTCCAACGAAGTTTCCAAGCTTCAGATCGTGGGAAGACAGGAGAAAAATGCCTCCTTTTGCCCTGTACGTGACTCGCGAAAGAGCGTGCGATGAATAAATTCAAGTTCTGTCCTGGTTTAAACAGGATTATTTTAACTGGCCAGCCAATTTTCTCTCTGGTTGACCAAAGATGCGTCGTGCCGTAACATCTGGTGTTTGTTGGGGTGACAATGGACAGACTGAGATAATTTCGGATCATTGTCTAGCTCAAAATCAATCTAGGCAGTGTGCTCTTCGAACAGGACATTGTCTGTGCATACATTTCTCGCATTACACATAGCGTCTTACAACCAGTCGGCTGACTCCCCTGACGAACAGAGTTACCGCAGCTTCCCTAACAACAGCTCATGCTCGGGACGTTATGAAAAGACGGCTCATTAGGTATGGTAGATGTCCCTTGACCAATCACGACACAAGTTTCATGTAAAAATTCACTTTTTCACAATTGTGCTAAGTAACGACTTAAGAAAAATTACAATCTTTGACTGGGTATTAGCGACAGATACATTAATTTACAGCTCCCTCGCACAATGGTGTATATGTTCTGTGTTGCTCGTACTCCTTTTAATGAAATTACCCACTTCTTTTTCAGCTGTACACCCTTTTCACCTTTTGTCTCAAGTCATAATCTGAATCTTACTAAGTGAACGATTCACAGTATTCGGAAGATTCCCATACACCACTGTACCTTGGGCTAGTCACAGTACGGCTGTGCGTGGGAATCTTACGGGATTGTGTATATTGGCGTTCTTTTAATGTGATTCTGATGGTGGCTTAAATTAGAACGCGTAAGGTGCACAATTTAAGTATGAAAGAAAAGCACTGAAAACAAAGAATTACATTAACTAGTAAAATAATAATTGCAGGCTCGTATAATTTGTCAGATACTGACAGACTCACTCTTTACATTACTTCTTTAAAAGTAACAGTAACAAGACAAGAAACTGGAAAAAGAAAGTCCTATATCACTAGATATTGGATCCGCCCGTTAAGCAAACTTTTTTTTTCATACCTAAACATATTTCAACAGTGGCTATTCTTTATTCAGTTCTTAATTCTTCTGCATTATTATCTCCGTACTTCACTGTATATACTGGATATATAATGTACAGAGGGTCATACGTAACCCAATAATGTAGAAAAATTAAGAAATGGATAAAAAAATACCAACAGACGATGCCACGAAGTTGCTGGAACATGTTTGGGTTTACATAAAAACAGTTGTTTGCACAACATGCGTATCCTGATATCCAGCAATACTGCTTGCAAACACAGTTGTTGTAAGAGCTGCTAATTTCATCTCATAGAGGAAACATTAAACACGATAGAGAAAATACTGGATAAGAATCAAGGATGTTGCAAAACAGTAATGGGTGATTGGGATGCCATTGTGGGATAAGGGAAGGTGGGAACCATAGTAGCCAGTCATGGTCTTCGAATGACAGAGGTGAATGGCTTACTGACTTCTGCAGGGGTTGGTTGGTTGGTTGTTTGGGGAAGGAGACCAGACAGCGTGGTCATCGGTCTTATCGAATTAGGGAAGGATGGGGAAGGAAGTCGGCCGTGCCCTTTCAGAGGAACCATCCCGGCATTTGCCTGGAGTGATTTAGGGAAATCACGGAAAACCTAAATCAGGATGGCCGGACGCGGGATTGAACCGTCGTCCTCCCGAATGCGAGTCCAGTGTTCTGCAGGGGAAGACAGCTGATAGTGACGAATACATGGTTCAGAAATCACCGGAGGCGGCTCTACACTTGTAAATCATCAGGGGATAAATATAGAAACCAAACTGATTTTATTCTAGCGGAAGAAATGTACAGAAATGGAAACAACAAGGTGTACACATACGGTGCAGACATTAATAGCGACCGTAATCTACTTATGGCAGATATAGAAATAAAAACTGAAGAGGGCTGCCATGGTGAAGAACTGAGACATAGAGAAGACAACATACAGCAGAGAAACAATTACAAAAATGCTATCATTTAAGCTTACTAACACATTACGAGAGAAAGAAACCCCTGACAATGTCAACGAATATTGAAATATGTTGAAAGAAGGAATTACAAAAGCACGGCAGAAAAGTATAGGATATGTAAACGGGAAAGGGTAGAAAAGCCGTGAGTTTAATGGGAAATAATTTCGAAGATGGAGGAGAGAAGAAAATTCAAAAATAAAAACAATGAAGATGCAAGACAAATGCACCGAAGACTGAATACGAAATGCATAGAGAAGGCTAGAAAAAAGTGGCTAAAAGAGGAATGTGCCTCAGCTGGAGAACTGGAGAGGAAGGGAAGATATGATTTACTGTACAACGGAGTAAAGACTAGAACAAGGAATCAAAATATTTCAGAAAGTGCAACTGTTGAAATTCTCAGTAAAGATAAAAATTTACTGTGCAAAAACCGTGAGGGCATCCTACAGAAACGGGAAGACTATTTAAAATAGCTATACGACACAGATCACAGAAGAACTACTCTGTAACAGTGTAAATGATGACGAGAAAGGATCAAGAATCATAATGGAAGAGTAAAGAGTGCAATAGTTGCAATGAAAAATGGAAAAGAAGTAGGTACAGTTACAATACCATGAGAAATATTAAAATGTTCGAACCTAGAAGGTTTAAGAGAAATGTTGCTGTAATGTAACAAAATACATAAAAGTGGCGAATGGCCAGAGGACTTTCTGACAACAGTAATATTTCCAGTACCAAAGACGCAAGGAACGAAGAAATACAGTCAGCACAGGACAACTATGTTCATTTCACAACCAGCTAAAATTATGTTAAGAATCATTAATAAAAGAGTCGAAAAAGTAATGGAAGAGAATGTGACTGAAGAAGAGTATGATTTTATACGGAATAAAGGCACAAAAGATGCAACAGGACTCTTGCGAATTTTGAAAGTGGGGTTTACTGAAAATGGAAGACACTAATATTTGAGTTTCATGGCCCTGAAAAAGGATTTTGGTGTTGTGGCTTAGGATAAGCTTGAAACGATAATGAGGAAAAAGAGAGTAGACTGGAAACCAGACGACGTATAAAGTCATTATACTTAAATCAAAAAGCATCAGCGAAAGTGAGAGAAGAAAGTATCAACTGGATAGAACTTGGAAAAGGAGTAAGGCAAGGCTGCTGTCTGTCTCCTACACTTTTATACTTAGAAAATTTGAGTGACCATTGTCCACTAGATGACAAGGGGGTAAAAATAGGAGGAAGAAGAATATGCTGTTTGAGGTTTGCAGACAACATGGTCCTCCTAAAGACAGGTCAGAAAGAATTACAGGACATAATGGATACCATTGAAATTGAAGGTAAAATTTATAGAATGAAAATAAACACAAAGAAAGGAAAACTAATGGCACTGGGAGAAAATAATGCTGAATGGAGAAGTATTAAAATATGTTCAAAGGTTTAAATACCACGGAAGCAGGATAAAAAAGGACTGGAGTAGCAGCACAGAAATTAAAACCTGACTAGGAATACCTGAGACGCATTTCATAATAAAAGGAGAAATTTCTTCAGCGATATGGACAGAGATTTAATAAAATGTTTTGTATGGAGTGTCCTCCTGTGTGGTGCAGAAACGTGGACATTGAGGAAGAAAGACAGAGCAAGGCTGGAGGCTTTTGAAATGTGGACATGGCTGAGGATGCAAAGAATAAGATGGAGGGTAGAGAGAAAAATGAAGAGGTACTGAGAAAAGTGGGAGAGCAATGAAAATTACTGGACGTTATAATAAAAGGAAACGAAACTGGATTGAACATGTATTAAGAATGAAGGAGGGGCTCATAAGAACAGCCTTAGAAGAGTATATGGAAGGAAAGTGGAGGCGAGGCAGGAAAAGATTTCAGATACTGGATGATGTGATGGACGGCAGCACAAACAGCAACATTAAGAAGGAACGTATGGATCGCTGGAAATGGAGACGCAAAGGACCTGCTAATATACCAGAAAAGTGATGGTGATGAGCTAATTTCTTAAGAGTCGTAATCGCATTTCGATGATCACTATCAGGTAGGTTTGTCTTCCACATCTTGAATTAGTTTCGTGATATGCCCACTACATTTTTCCTTTGTTTTAACAGCTAACAACTGTCATGGAAAGATTGAGACCTTGTAGGCGTGTAATAGTACACGTACATGTGCATTCGTACTCAGAAACAATTGTATTCATTACTTTTACAATTCCATTGCCAAAAGAAAGGAAGAAACAATGATTGCCTTTGTATGACTCCCTACTTAGCCTTATTTTGCTCTTACGGTCTTTGCGCAAGATAAACGTTGGAGACAACAGAGTCGCCCACAGTTTACCTCAGGTGCTGGTTTTCTAAACTCGCACAACAGCGTTTCGCAAAGAGATCGTATCCGTCCTTACAAGGACTTGCATAACTTCAGGCTCCTGTACTGATCGAAACGGCCGCTAACAAACGTAGCAGCACAAGTCGGAATTGCTTCGACGTCATCCTTTAGTATGATATGGCGGCGATCCCGAAGACTCGATCTGTGTTCAGGATTGGGTCACAAATGTGTTCTGTACGCCGTTTGTGTTGTAGGTGCCCTACACTTTCTGCATCTACAACCATTCTCCGCAAGCCATCTGACGGTGTGTGGCGGAGGGTACCTTGAGTACCTCTATCGGTTCTCCCTTCTATTCCACTCTCGTATTGTTCGTGGAAAGAAAGATTGTCGGTATGGCCCTGTTTGGGCTCTAATCTCTCTGATTTTATCCTCATGGTCTCTTCGCGAGATATACGTAGGGGGGAGCAATATACTGCTTGACTCCTCGGTGATGGTATGTTCTCGAAACTTCAGCAAAAGTCCGTACTGAGCGTCTCTTGCAGAGTCTTCCACTGGAGTTTATCTATCATCTCTGTAGCGTTTTCGCGGTTACTAAATGATCCTGTAACGAAGCGCGCTACTTTCCGTTGGATCTTCTCTATCAACCCTATCTGGTACGGATCCCACACTGGTGAGCAGTATTCAAGCAGTGGGCGAACAAGTGTACTGTAACCTACTTCCTTTGTTTTCGGACTGCATTTCCTTAGGATTCTTCCAATGAATCTCAGTCTGGCATCTGCTTAAGCGACGATTAATTTTATATGGTCATTCCATAATAAATCACTCCTAATGCCTACTCCCAGATAATTTGTGGAATTAACTGCTTCCAGTTGCTGACCTGCTATACTGTAGCTAAATGATAAGGGATCTTTCTTTCTATGTATTCGCAGCACATAACACTTGTCTACATTGAGATTCAATTGCCATTCCCTGCACCATGCGCCAATTCGTTGCAGCTCCTCCTGCATTTCATTACAATTTTCCATTGTTACAACCTCTCGATATACCACAGCATCATCCGCAAAAAGCCTCAGTGAACTTCCGATGTTATCCACAAGGTCATTTATGTATATTGTGAATAGCAACGGTCCTACGACACTCCCCTGCGGCACACCTGAAATCACTCTTATCTAGGAACTCTTCAATCCAATCACACAATTGGTCTGATAGTCCATATGCTCTTACTTTGTTCATTAAACTACTGTGGGGAACTGTATCGAACGCCTTGCGGAAGTCAAGAAACGCGGCATCTACCTGGGAACCCGTGTCTATGGCCCTCTGAGTCTCGTGGACGAATAGCGCGAGCTGGGTTTCAAACGATCGTCTTTTTCGAAACCCATGCTGATTCCGACAGAGTAGATTTCTAGTCTCCAGAAAAGTCATTATACTCGAACATAATATGAGTTCCAAAATTCTACTACTGATCGACGTTAGAGATATAGGTCTACATTCTGCACATCTGTTTGACGTCCCTTCTTGAAAACGGGGATGACCTTTGCCCTTTTCCAATCTTTTGGAACGCTACGCTCTTCTAGAGACCTACGGTACAAGTCTGCAAGAAGTGGGGCAAGTTCCTTCGCGTTCTCTGTGTAAAATCGAACTGGTATCCCATCAGGTCCAGCGGCCTTTCCTCTTCTGAGCGATTTTAATTGTTTTTCTATTCCCCTGTCATCTATTTCGATATCTACCATTTTGTCATCTTTGCTTCACTCCTCCTGGAATTATGTTCTCATTTCACTTCGTATCATTTCGCTCTTCCGACGCTTCTAGCTAATGTGCGTTCTAGTAACGCAATTTAAAATGTAAAACACAAAAGAACGCATGTGGTGATGTCTGGGTGACCGCCAGAACGCGTAGCGGCTCGCGTAAAAGTGTGACTAGCGCAGCCTCTGGGGCCTCAGTCGCTCGTGCGCGCGCCGTGTATAAGCTGCACGCACTCGCGCGGCCCCCGCGATGCCGTAAGAGCCGGGTCTCGCCTGTGCTCCATGCTTGTCACGACGCGCGGCGACTTTCGCCGCAGCTGCAGCTGGAGTTACGGCACAGCGGTGACGGGTACCGTACGGCCGCCTCGCGCCTGCCCTTGGCAGCTGTGGGCTCTGTTGTCGCGTACGAGCGGAACCACACTGCATACAACTCGCCGCCTCTTTTCAGACGCACGCTGCTCCTAGCTTACACCATCGTCAGGTCCAAACCCAAAACTACACTTTTCTCTCTGACCTTCCATAAGTTCTGACACTGGTTGTACCTTGCCAATAGGTGATAATGGTGGAAATTTGGTTGCAGGAGTGTTCAGTACAGTTGCGTGCCTACCTAAGTAATCAGAAGTCTTTGGGACTGGTCGATGTACTAGGTTCAAAATCAAATGGCTCTGAGCACTATGGGACTTAACATCCATGGTCATCAGTCCCCTAGAACTTAGAACTACTTAAACCTAACTAACCTAAGGACATCACACAACACCCAGTCATCACGAGGCAGAGAAAATCCCTGACCCCACCGGGAATCGAACCCGGGAACCCGTGCGCGGGAAGCGAGAACGCTACCGCACGATCACGAGCTGCGGACGATGTACTAGGTACTTGAAATTTCTTGTGTCATGTGTATTTTCAATACAAGTGCTATATCTAACATAGAAGAGTTGAAAAAGACACAGTTAAGGACTTGGGTACAGTGCTCGTACACGCTTACGAATCTCTTTCGACACAGCGCACACTTACCCCGCTATATAAATGAACTAGTATGTAGTGTCGGAAGTTCCATGCGGCTTCTCGCGGATGATGTTGTAGTGTACAGAGACGTTGCAGCATTAGAAAATTGCAGCGAAATGCAGGAAGATCTGCAGCGGATAGGCACTTGTTGCAGGGAGTGGCAACTGACCCTTAACATAGACAAATGTAATGTATTGCGAATACATAGAAAGAAGGATCCTTTATTGTATGATTATATGATAGCGTAACAAACACTGGTAGCAGTTACTTCTGTTTGAAGTGGAATGATCATATAAAATTAGTTGTTGGTAAGGCGGGAGCCAGGTTGAGATTCATTGGGAGAGTCCTTAGAAAATGTAGTCCATCAACAAAGGAGGTGGCTTACAAGACACTCGTTCGACCTATACTTGAGTATTGCTCATCAGTGTGGGATCCATACCAGTTCGTGTTGACAAAGGATATAGAGAAGATCCAAAGAAGAGCGGCGCGTTTCGTCACAGGGTTACTTGGTGACCGTTATAGCGTTACAGAGATGTTTAGCAAACTCAAGTGGCAGACTCTGCAAGAGAGGCGCTCTGCATCGCGGTGTAGCTTGCTGTCCAGGTTTCGAGAGGGTGCGTTTCTGGACGAGGTATCGAATATATTGCTTCACCCTACTTATACCTCCCGAGGAGATCACGAATGTAAAATTAGAGAGACACGAGCGCGCACGGAGGCTTTCCGGCAGTCGTTCTTCCCGCGAACCATACGCGACTGGAACAGGAAAGGGAGGTAATGACAGTGGCACGTAAAGTGCCCTCCGCCACACATCGTTGGGTGGCTTGTGGATAAGCATAACTAGTGTTGTGCTGATGTGTGCCTCCTAACTCCTCCCCTCCCCCCCTCCCCCTCTATTACGCTGCCACACACAATCCACTATGCGGCAATACGCGCAGGTCAGGATCGCTGACGAACATTGCGTAAGAAGAGTCGTGCGCAGGAACGCACATCTGTGCATCGTGCTACTGAAGTAACTACACGTCATACAACGTCGACTTTATACAATATATGTCATAAGTTTGAACATAGTTTATGTTCACTGACGTAAACAAGGTGTTCCATCCCCTACTTCACACTCTTAGGTGTCTATCTTTTTCTTTTTATATTTTCTAAAGTAACCTATGTTCTTCCTCAGAAGTCAACGTGTATCCATACGAAATTTCATCGAAATCGGTTCAGCAGATTAGTAGCGAAAATGTAACAGTATCGATTAAACACATTAAGGATTATGTAATCATTTTATTTATTACGTTGAATCGTATTACGTAGAACATATCTATCAATAAAAGCCTTTTCACAAATATGATACACTTCAAACGTCAAAGAGAAAATATGTTTCCCTTTATCGCGTTATACACTCCTGGAAATGGAAAAAAGAACACATTGACACCGGTGTGTCAGACCCACCATACTTGCTCCGGACACTGCGAGAGGGCTGTACAAGCAGTGATCACACGCACGGCACAGCGGACACACCAGGAACCGCAGTGTTGGCCGTCGAATGGCGCTAGCTGCGCAGCATTTGTGCACCGCCGCCGTCAGTGTCAGCCAGTTTGCCGTGGCATACGGAGCTCCATCGCAGTCTTTAACACTGGTAGCATGCCGCGACAGCGTGGACGTGAACCGTATGTGCAGTTGACGGACTTTGAGCGAGGGCGTATAGTGGGCATGCGGGAGGCCGGGTGGACGTACCGCCGAATTGCTCAACACGTGGGGCGTGAGGTCTCCACAGTACATTGATGTTGTCGCCAGTGGTCGGCGGACGGTGCACGTGCCTGGGACCGGACCGCAGCGACGCACGGATGCACGCCAAGACCGTAGGATCCTACGCAGTGCCGTGGGGGACCGCACCGCCACTTCCCAGCAAATTAGGGACACTGTTGCTCCTGGGCTATCGGCGAGGACCATTCGCAACCGTCTCCATGAAGCTGGGCTACGGTCCCGCACACCGTTAGGCCGTCTTCCGCTCGCGCCCCAACATCATGCAGCCCGCCTCCAGTGGTGTGGTGACAGGCGTGAATGGAGGGACGAATGGAGACGTGTCGTCTTCAGCGATGAGAGTCGCTTCTGCCTTGGTGCCAATGATGGTCGTATGCGTGTTTGGCGCCGTGCAGGTGAGCGCCACAATCAGGACTGCATACGACCGAGGCACACAGGGCCGACACCCGGCATCATGGTGTGGGGAGCGATCTCCTACACTGGCCGTACACCACCGGTGATCGTCGAGGGGACACTGAATAGTGCACGGTACATCCAAACCGTCATCGAACCCATCGTTCTACCATTCCTAGACCGGCAAGGGAACTTGCTGTTCCAACAGGACAATGCACGTCCGCATGTATCTCGTGCCACCCAACGTGCTCTAGAAGGTGTAAGTCAACTACCCTGGCCAGCAAGATCTCCGGATCTGTCCCCCATTGAGCATGTTTGGGACTGGATGAAGCGTCGTCTCACGCGGTCTGCACGTCCAGCACGAACGCTGGTCCAACTGAGGCGCCAGGTGGAAATGGCATGGCAAGCCGTTCCACAGGACTACATCCAGCATCTCTACGATCGTCTCCATGGGAGAATAGCAGCCTGCATTGCTGCGAAAGGTGGATATACACTGTACTAGTGCCGACATTGTGCATGCTCTGTTGCCTGTGTCTATGTGCCTGTGGTTCTGTCAGTGTGATCATGTGATGTATCTGACCCCAGGAATGTGTCAATAAAGTTTCCCCTTCCTGGGACAATGAATTCACGGTGTTCTTATTTCAATTTCCAGGAGTGTATTACGATATTATTTTCCGTAACCTGATTTGATGAAACAAAGCCTATATATTGTCACAATCTGCGTTCAAGTTACCTGTGAGAAGATTATGAAAATTCGTGTAGTAGTTTTGGAGCTCAGTGTGTCCAAACAGGCATACGGACACGATGCTTTTAGAGTTTTATTGCTAGTATATATTATTATTGGCGCGCTGAGGACACAATGTAACAATGTAGTTTACACTAACTGTCGGCATAGACAGATGCTTTGCAGATTTTAGTCACTCAAGTTGCCAAGTAGTCGTGACTTACCTAGTTCCATAATCGAGAGAAGCCACTCATGCACATACGTTGATCGAAACATTGATATCACGTTTGCAACCTCATTGTGGAGACGTGAAAACTCGTGCCGAAGGAAACAACACAGTACTCCTGGGCAGTTTTAATGTACAAGAATCGGTCTTTTAAACGGGAATTACATTGGCGATCGACTACTTCCGTCTGCAGATGCACAGAGGCGCTTTCAGCTGAAATGCAAACGGGCTCTAGAACAGCTCAAAAACATACGTAAGGTTGGCAGAGTCATCAAACGTTTAGAAAGCTACTCCGGCAATTATTTCAATGCTACAATGGATTGTTTATAATTCGCGTTTGCCTTAACGCCAGTGAGATTAGGGAAATGGACAGTGTTCCCTGTCGGCAGTTGTTCCTTCCATAATTCGATTTGCTTTTTAAATGCATCCACTTTCGTCATGAAGTCAAAAATGACTTGCCTCTCGTCTTTCAGAGTTTTCCTGAGGGCAGTCTGTACTCAACTCTACTTTAAATGCAAGGTCTGTAATCCATTCCGGTTCGCAGCGCGGGATTAGCCGAGCGGTCTCAGGCGCTGCAGTCATGTACTGTGCGGCTGGTCCCGGCGGAGGTTCGAGTCCTCCCTCGGGCATGGGTGTGTGTGTTTGTCCTTAGGATGATTTAGGTTAAGTAGTATGTAAGCTTAGGGACTGATGACCTTAGCAGTGAAGTCCCATAAGATTTCACACACATTTGAACACCATTCCGGTTCTTCTGATTTTCATTCTTGTTTTCCTTTTTCCTCCACGAATTCACCAATAGCGGTTCCTAAATCGAAAAGTCATTCCAGGCATGTCTGTAGACTTAACCAACGTACTTTGTGATAGTATATAACTTCTCCATACTCTTCGTTCAATTCCGTCCAAAGTTTTTGTAACTGACTATGTAATAATGCGTGAGTCTTCAGAAAATTTGCTAAGCGCACTACCAATTGCATCACGTGTTCCATGCCTACATATTTAACAAAGTGCTTCTTGCTGTACAGAACAATGAGTCACTTACAAATCATCTGTCGCTCGTTATAATTTTTAGTTCTTTTTTCGTCAACTAAGTCTTTAAATTTTTTTGTATGATGTGATTCCGTTTCATAGCAAGCTTGCGGTACCCGTTGATTATGCGACTGCATAATAGATACTGAGAGTTGTCACCCTTCTCCCCTGTGATTCCGATTGATTTTTAGGGTTCCGTAAACGAATAGGTAGAAACGAAACTGTTATAGGATAACTTTGTTGTCCGTTTATCTGTGTGTCTGTCAGACCATTAAGAACCCCCTTTTCTCAGGAACGAATACACGTGTCAATTTGAAATTTATGCCACACTCTTAGAGCTATGCAATCAAAATATAGGGCCATTTATGACAATATTTTGATGCAATCGCACACATCAAGACATGTACGGTACTTTCTATTCAGCTAGAATCAATGACAGACAGCCAGACAGACAGACAGACAGACAGACAACAAAGTAACCCTTTAAGGACTCCGTTTTAACCGACTACCGTACGGAACTCTTAAAAAGGTCTTGACCAGAAGCCATATCAACTTAAAAAAAGTATCTTAATATATGAGTAGTTTTTCATATCTTGGAAATTTGTTACCGAATTGAAATAGTATTGAATAAGATTCAGACCTTCGGGACCATAAACACGCTATAGCTTTGACATTGTATCTCCATTTCATGGTTTGTAACGCTGGATCAGACTGGAATCCTAGAAAGGAAGATACAGTATTCATGTTCTGAATCAGTCAACAAATCTCCTCCAACGCCTGCTAAGTGAATGCCTGGATGGTTCACTCAACAAAGCACATCTTTTTTTTTTCTCTATAGTACATATACTGAGCTGATTCTCGAACGCCACCCGCTTGAAGTTGCTTTAAGGTTTTTAGTGCATTCCTGCTTCGCTGTTTTGCTGCAGCTTCTTCCTACTGCTTTTTTACGATCCTTAAAGACATTGATTTCCCAAACACAAGAAGAACAGTATCATGGGTCACAAGTCTAGGAAACTGTGTAGTCTCTGCGCCTCGTGAATATTGACGTTGTAGAGGTTTCATCGTTGGTCTACCCCTCTCTCCGTCTGAATCAAGGAATTGAACTGTCTTCATGCGACCACACTGTAGTGTTTGTTCCACTAAAATTTTGAACTGACGATGTTTCCAGTATGATAGTTTTCACTGGCTTCTATATCTGTGATTTTTATTGCACATTTCATTTATTTATTGTTAAGGTCCTCTTTTGCATCGAACGAGTAGGTATACAGTCAACCGTGGGCATTAAAATTGCACCACCATGAAGGTGACATGCAAGAAACGTCAATCTGGCATGAAGTGTATTTCTAGCACACTTCGAAACGCAAATGATTAGCATTTAGGAGAAGTTAAATAAAGTAGGTAGGAGTATGTCATCTACATCCATACATATTGTAAAAGTATTCCTATGTATCTGTGTATTTTTTTATTATGTATGTTCCACATCTGCTCCTAAACCACTCCACATATTCCAACCAAATTTAGTACACGTATCATTTTCTGTGTAGAAAAAACCAACTTGGTGGTAAGAACCACGAGCCTCTTAAAGGGGTGGGCATGGGGATGAAAAAGTAGCGTAGTTAACGACGCGCTTATAACCGAACTATATCCATCCAGTATTTGAGAATGAGAGCACGTAGTGACTTGCAACAAACTTTACACATAATTTCAAACCTTTGCGAGATTTTTTTTCTCGCTAACCCCCCCCCCCCCCTCCGCCCCCCCCCACCCCACAAAGTAAAGAAAGGATAACAGCTCATCGCTTACTATATTTTCGCTGTTCGTGCAGTAAAACCGCTGCATCAGGCATAATGTTTTAATTTATTACTTCTTTATCATCTACTCTATTCGCAACATATTTTGCAGACAGTATTCACATATACCACTGAACATATCTGAAATGATATATCATTCTACGACACATAGTTCAGTAGATTTGACGTCATAAACATTGAGCTGCGTGAAAACGAAACTATAGGGCGGAATTCGCTAGAGATAAAAGTGAAATACGTGTACAAATATATGTAGAATATGTTAAATATATGCGACATGTGCGTTCGCAGGCTAAGCCGTGGGTAATACGCCTCTCCTAAACCCCTAGGTCGATTTCAACCAAACTTGGTATACACATTGCTTACTACTTGGAAAGAAATGCTGTGGTGGTGGGAACCAGCAGCCACTTATTGTGGTTGGGGGGGGGGGGGCTAACGTGGAGAGAAAAGGGGTGAGGAGGAGATGGAGAGAGAGAGAGGGGGGTGGCAAGGAGAAGGACGAGATGGACAGAGAAATGGGCGAGGAGCAGATGGACAAAGAGGGTGAGGAGGAGATACAGGGAATGAGTTAGAGTTGGGCTTAGAGGGAGTGGAGGTAGAGAAGGGAAGGCGTAGATGGATAGAGAGAAGGGGAAGGAAGAGAGAGATCATGTGTGTGGAGGTGAAGGAGGTGGGAAAACTTAGGAGGACGACGAGATGGAAACAGAGGAGAGAAGAGGAGATGGATAGAAAGAGGGGGACGAGGAGATGGACTAATAGAAGATAGGAACAAATGTGTACCTGAGCAATGACGGGTACTCAGCCAGTTGTATATAAGACTGTATCGTTCGCTTCTAATTAAAAATCGCTTTTGAATGTTGGATGCCTGACAGATGGCGTTGCCTCGTGTAAGAAACAGAAATGTTTACCAACACGTGATGCAGTTCGACAGCGGCAGTATAGTGGCCTGTTGTGACTACGGTTTTATCATTCCGTGATACTACTGCTAGCTTTGGTCGGCACCCCACGACTGTCATGCACACACAGATTCAGTGGATTCGGGAAGGTCGTATTCAGCGCCTCGCTGCATCTTAATGGTCCCACGCGACTACCGCTCGACAATAAAATTATAATGATCGTTGGCTCGTGCTTGATCGAGAAGTCCCGTCACTTCAGTGGTTTGCATAGTAAACATGTTGGTGTAGCAAGTGTCAGGAAATAGACTTGTTTGCAAGACGATCCACACGGACACGGCGACGTCTTCGAGGCAAACGGACTATCAGAACGGTGAACATTGTTGCGGCTTCCTTGACACAGCAGCAGCAGAGAGAGAGACGCGCGAATATTGTTGGCCCAACGACAACATTGGCCACAGGAGTGGAGCCACATCATTTTTCACACGAGTGCCAGTTCTGTGTACATCACCACAATGAACGTTTGTGTCTGTAAAGGCTGCAAAGATGAAAGAACGTTGTCAGATGACATTTGTTTCGTCATACAGACTCAACACCTGGTGTGATGATATTTGATGCCTTTCGATATATAACACTATCACCTCTGATGTTCGAAGTCAATAATTTGGACAGCAGGCGTTACGTTTATGACGTTTCAAAGCCGACGGCTATGCCCTGTCTTGATGGTCTCCGTGACTTTCTTTGAAGAGGATAACACAAGACCGCATGTTGTCCACACTGTCTTCACCTGCCTCGATACACAGCATGTTCGACTGTTGCCCTGACCAGCACGTTCTCCAGACGGCACACCCATTGTAAACTTTTGGTCACTGACTGCCGACAGAGTGGGACGCCACTGCTCACCAGCCACTACGACTGATCAGCTTTAACATGTAGTTGAAGCAGCATGAATGAAATGACATCACTGTGTGTCATAAAATCTCAGTTCATACAGATGCCTAGCCTGCTAAGAGCCACTATAGCTGCAAGAAATGGCAGCTGTGAATATAAAATTTCGCACCCTGTGTACCCGCACGTGAGCTACAAATTAAGCCTTGTATTCTTTCTCCTCTATTGTGCACTCAGACTAAGTTAAATTTCGTTATTTGGTATCCTCCCCGGTCTTTCAACTTAAACAACTACCACTGTAGATTCACTCGTACTTTTCGTGTTCCGTACTCGTATAACAATATATACGCCACGACCATTGTGTTTCCTTTGCAATAAGACGTTTACATGGCATTGTGGGTAAGTGTGGTACAGCACATTTAATAACATACACGGATTTTTGGAGTACAGAATTATTTATTTATCCACAGCACTAAATACTTGTTCCGTTAACCAGACTAAGAACAGCCGACCAGTTGCAAAGGATAAAGTAATCTTTACCTAGGTTTCAATAGATATAAATCTATCTTCTTCAGAAAACGGCCTGGGGACAATGAACATCGTAATATATATTAAGGTATGAAACATGAGTCAAGAATAAAGTTTAACATATATTAGGAAAATATTGTATTACAAGATGCGAGAAAGATTCTTGGTACTTACAGTATTATAACAACATGAAGTGATATGTCCTTATCGTTTAGGCAAACATCTGCATAGTTACATTAATCATATAAAATATAGCCCTGACAACAGGGTTTGTCAAACAAATAAAATAGGTACATAGAAGTTGCAGAGCGCCTAAGCGACTGAGTAAAATCGGCCAGCGTAGTAGCACCGCGGCCAGGGCAGGTGGCGCTCATGTCGCGAACTATGTGCCGATAGGCGTACTGAAGTAACATTTGAAACATCAATATTAAATGCGTTCTTAAATAGAGTGATAATAAATAAATTGGCAAGCATTTAACACTCCCGTTATGACATTGTGGGAGGTATAGGAACAATAACGTAGATACATACATCAAAAAGACAGGTGGCGCTTCCGCCGTGAGTTACATGCAGTGGTCTATATAACCAAAATATAAAGTTATATTACCATATTAGTGAAGCCCATAGAACGTATATAAGTCAAACCATCAAGAACAATCAGTAATGGCTTTTAAGAAAATTACGAGACCTGGTCTACAATCCAGTTACTACGTAATATAGAATAAGAGAAAATTACATGAGGGCCGCTGTAGTGGCAGCCATACATCGTGAAAAGAACACATTATATAAACGATAGTAAACTGGAGGATTTGAAAGTGCATTATAGCTTCCTGAGGAAATAGACTACTGAGGTTACTAGCATTAATGTTATATATTACACAGTACGGGTTTAAAGCCTTCGAAAAATTGTTTACAGGCAAGGTTCAACTGATCATTCAGAATATTGCCGTCTTTGAGCTCTAGATGTTTAAAAATAAATAGCTCTTCCCACAGATCTAGTCTCCGTCCTTTGACCTGTCTATGTAGGATAACCGTGTCTTCTAACTGTTTAGGCGTATGGCCGGTTATCAAGAGGTGTTCAGCAAAGGTAGAGTTGCGAATATTCGTTCCTTTTTTACCTAACAGATGTTCTTTATATCGTGTTTTCACAGCTCTGCCGGTTTGACCAATATAATAAGAGGGGCAGTTATTACAGGTTAGCTTGTAAATATCTGAATTAGAAAACCAATCGCTGGCAATCTCTACTGACTGTACAAGATTTCTTTTTAAACTGTTATCTGTAGAAAAGGAGACGTTACAGTTATATTTTTTATTTAGAAGACGTTTAATCCTATACGATAAGTTACCCAGGAAAGGGATGGAAATAAATTTTTTAGTTTCTGTGGTATCCGTGGGGAGAATATTTCTCAAAGTCGAACATTTTTGGGAGATTTTCTTATTGAGCATGTAATCGATCATATTCTGGTTATACCCATTATTAACCGCAATCGCTTTGATGACATTCAATTCCTTTTTTTGATCCGCGGGTGATAAAGGAGTGGTTACCATTCGGTGAATGGCGGAATGAAAAAATGCCAATTTATGAGCTTTTGGATGGGTTGAGTCAGCAGGAATGACATTATCAGAATATGTTTCCTTGCGGAAGATATTAAAATGGAAGGAATTATCTTCTATAGAAATTGTTAAATCGAGAAAATTAAGTTCACGTTTATCATTTTGAAGTTCTTTTGTGAAGGAAATTTTTTCATGTAAACCGTTGAAAGTGTTAAAGAGATGCTCTAACTCATGATCAGTGCCATCAAAAGCAATGAAAATGTCATCAACATACTGTGCATAATAGCGGATTTTGTGGCGTAATTCTGAACTTGAATTGAAGGAGGTTGATGTTTCAAATGTTACTTCAGTACGCCTATCGGCACATAGTTCGCGACATGAGCGCCACCTGCCCTGGCCGCGGTGCTACTACGCTGGCCGATTTTACTCAGTCGCTTAGGCGCTCTGCAACTTCTATGTACCTATTTTATTTGTTTGACAAACCCTGTTGTCAGGGCTATATTTTATATGATTAATGTAACTATGCAGATGTTTGCCTAAACGATAAGGACATATCACTTCATGTTGTTATAATACTGTAAGTACCAAGAATCTTTCTCACATCTTGTAATACAATATTTTCCTAATATATGTTAAACTTTATTCTTGACTCATGTTTCATACCTTAATATATATTACGATGTTCATTGTCCCCAGGCCGTTTTCTGAAGAAGATAGATTTATATCTATTGAAACCTAGGTAAAGATTACTTTATCCTTTGCAACTGGTCGGCTGTTCTTAGTCTGATTTACGTGGAACCATTGCTGTAGCGCAGCTATGTTTAAAGTACTGTGCCGTTAACCTTATAACACCGAGACACACACACACACACACACACACACACACACACACACACACACACACACACACACACACACACACACACACACAGAGAGAGAGAGAGAGAGAGAGAGAGAGAGAGAGAGAGAGAGAGAGTGAGTTCAAAGATAACTTATATGAAAGGTAGTTGGACTGATTATTCTCACACCACTTACCGGCCCTGTCCTCATGCGGTAATATAAAAAGTCTTCCCCACCTCGGTAGCTGCGGGGGCAGTGCGGCATACTGCGACCCGAAGGTGCCCGGATTCGATTCGCGGCCGATCGGATAATTGTTCCTATTGTGGATTGGCAAGACAGCCAACCCACTATGAGAGGAGGCCGAAAGGCACGCGTTTTAGCTCACGCAGGTTGGCGTGAGGTCTGGAACAGGTCAAGGAAATGAGACTAACAAAAAACGTACGTAGCTGCTGGAATACTTAACTTTAATGCATAATTGGAGAACATCGCTCTTGACGGTACATGTTTTACAGCATCAATAGTAACTGGTAATGGCGCCTTGCTAGGTCGTAGCAAATGACGTAGCTATGCTAACTATCGTCTCGGCAAATGAGAGCGTATTTTGTCAGTGAACCATCGCTAGCAAAGTCGGCTGTACAACTGGGGCGAGTGCTAGGAAGTCTCTCTAGACCTGCCGTGTGGCGGCGCTCGGTCTGCAATCACTGATAGTGGCGACACGCGGGTCCGACGTATACTAATGGACCGCGGCCGATTTAAAGGCTACCACCTAGCAAGTGTGGTGTCTGGCGGTGACACCACAGTTCCACTCGGGAACTGGGTGTTAGATTGTTCTTACATTCTTATCGTCGTAACTTACAAGACAATCGTCACAAATGCACTGCCGTATCGTCTTTCCATTAATGATGTGGCTGAATGGGCACCAACCAAAAGGCAATAAATCGAAACAAAAAAAATTTTTTTCGAACTTTGTAGAATTTCGACGTCGTATTTCATTACATATACGTAATACAAATCAGGCAGTTATCGGGTTTGATCAGTTTCCTATTTTTATCTTGTTTTGCTCATCTTTGTCAAAATTCTAATAAGCTCGTAGCAGTGTTTTCTTTCTTCAGATTTTCGTATAACTTAAGAGGCTGCTGTGAGTAAATGGTTTAAATAGCTCTGAGCACTATGGGACTTAACATCTGAGGTCATCAGTCCCCTAGAACTTAGAACTGCTTAAGCGTAACTAACCTAAGGACATCGCACACATCCATGCCCGACGCAAGATTCGAACCTGCGACCGTAGCAGTCGCCGGTTCCGGACCGAAGCGCCTAGAACCCCGCGGCCACCGCGGCCGGCTGCTGTGAGTACCTGAAACCTCTAACTTCTGTGACTCAAGAGGGTAATGTGTCGGTTTACAAGACCTGTCCTCTTAGACATTCTACGAACACCAAATTAGAGTTTTGCGCGGCTATGGATGGGTATATCTTCTGTGTTACATAATCTTTACTTTGACTCTTCGTGCCGGGATATTCGCGTGTGGCGGAAGAGAAAAATTAGCTCGTAATCCTTTTAAGTGAGTGTGTGAAACCGCTTATGAAGCACGCGATGTTCGACTGCCTTTGCGGTGAACATCTGACTAAAGGTATCAATGTAATGAAGGATGGATAAAAAATATTGCTTAGCTGAATGCTGAAATATACCCATTGTGTCTGAGAAATTGATTAAATGTCAATAAATGGCAGAAAAGTTAGTTTTGAAAAAAGAAAAGATAGTACAGCCCGCACCAAAACTGTAGGACCAAATATATAGACGGTAGTGGATCCTGAACTATTTTGGCGTAAGCAACTAATTGCCACAAATGAATATTTCGGTGGATACCAATTCTTGATTGGACAATGCATATTAATAAACTACTTATGTTTCATAACAAACAGCTTCCTGGCACGTCGGTGTTCACGGCGCTATATTGAGAACCAACACACAATTGCCTGAAAAAAAAATGGTTCAAATGGCTCTAAGCACTATGGGACTTAACATCTGAGGTCATCAGTCCCCTAGACTTAGAGCTACTTAAACCTAACTAACCTAAGGACATCACACACATCCAAGCCCAGGGCAGGATTCGAACCTGTGACCTAGCAGCAGCGCGGTTCCGGACTGAAGTGCCTAGAACCGCTCGGCCACCGCAGCCGGCACAATTGCTTGAAAATCCACTCTTATAATACCCTCAAGCAACTCATTAATCATTGGGAAAAATAAGTGACATTCAAGGGAATGTGTAGAAGGACTAACACACCGAGTTTTAGGATTGCAACTACATGCTATCGAGGTCATAATTAGAACCTTCTTACTGCCCTCGGATCTGAGCGGGCAGCGAGCTGGCTTAGTGATCACGTAGATGAGCCGGACGGGAGGAAACCAACGAACCGGCCTCGGCGTGGCTTACACACTTGCGAAGGCAAATGCCAGATGGTTCCCCATCTTGGTTATAAAAATTATAAAATGCACTTGACATGCAAATACAGACACTGCAAAGTTTATACAGATCACGTTCAGAAACGAATACTGGTGTCCGTGGTGACGGGAAGAGCATGTATATACATACTTAATTTTTCTAAATCTGCCAAATCGCGAATGGTTGATAGTCCATAATTAACAAACAGAGCCACAGGCATGTTAAACGGTGAAGAAGTAGTTGAAAAAAGTACTAAAGCTTATAGAATGGCAGTTCTGCCTGTAAACTGATTTGCACAGGCGTAAAATCTGTGGCACGAACCAGTGACGAGGCTGTCACCTTAAGCACAGGTAGAGTGGATTCTTTCGTCGAAACAGCACTAGTAGTGGGGCCATCGCCACGACTCCCTCTAATCCCCAGAAAGATCTCGGTACTAATTTGATAGCAGGCTGACTGGATAGCGACTGGAACGAGGAGAAATCCCCACCTTCTCCGGGACTGAAGCGGAGACTTCCAGAACCGTATTGCTCTACCCGCCAGGCCAAAAAGACCAATGTTTCGCAGATAAATGGTGCTAAAACGGCAAGAAGACTCCGTAATTATTAAACATGACCCTAGTCATATTAAAATGACCGAAAAAATAACTTATATGATGGCCGATAACTAACCCACAACAAAAATATATTAATCAAACGCAGTTAAAAAATAAAAAAATACTCCCGCTTATGGTTCTACGTCCTAAGGGCGGAATTATTAAATATGGTAATATATCAAGAACTGCAACTAACAGAGATTGGGAGACTTCTGTCACAAAATTTTTTGTGTACGAATGTTATAAACGTTGTGCGTCGATTCTCGGACACCACCTCATAAATTACTCCTTTGAATGCTTCATTGTTCTTTAACATGACTACGGTCCTGTAAAATTTAATCTTAGACTTTCCATGAGAGTATAGATAGCGTGTATCTGCGAATCAGGTTAGACGCAAATGTGCCATTCTACATGGTTTGATCCTTCTTTCACCACCTTCTCCATCGTTTGACCTGTCTGTGGCCGTGGCCACTAATTCAAGAATGGTTTCAAGGAAAAGATCGTGTGTTGGCAGCGAATTTTGAAAGATATTGATAAATACTGATATTGGTACATGAGAAGGAAAATACGCATCTATCATGTTGTTGTTGTGGTCTTCAGTCCTGAGACTGGTTTGATGCAGCTCTCCATGCTACTCTATCCTGTGCAAGCTTCTTCATCTCCCAGTACCCACTGCAGCCTACATCCTTCTGAATCTGCTTAGTGTATTCATCTCTTGATCTCCCTCTACGATTTTTACCCTCCACGCTGCCCTACAATACTAAATTGGTGATCCCTTGATGCTTCAGAACATGTCCTACCAACCGATCCCTTCTTCTAGTCAAGTCGTGCCACAAACTCCTCCCCAATTCTATTCAATACCTCCTCATTAGTTATGTGATCTACCCATCTAATCTTCAGCATTCTTCTGTAGCACCACATTTCAAAAGCTTCTATTCTCTTCTTGTCCAAACTAGTTATCGTCCATGTTTCACTTCCATACATGGTGACACTCCATACAAATACTTTCAGAAACGACTTCCTGACACTTACATCTATACTCGATGTCAACAAATATCTCTTCTTCAGAAATGCTTTCCTTGCCATTGCCAGTCTACATTTTATATCCTCTCTACTTCGACCATCATCAGTTATTTTGCTCCCCAAATAGCAAAACTCCTTTACTACTTTAAGTGTCTCATTTCCTAATCTAACTCACTCAGCATCACCCGACTTAATTCGACTACATTCCATTATCCTCGTTTTGCTTTTGTTGATGTTCACCTTATATCCTCCTTTCAAGACACCGTCCATTCCGTTCAACTGCCCTGTATCATAAAGGTGGAGATAATGTAGCTTGCGACATAATAATGCAGTCTTTTGTTACCTCAGTAACTGTATCATAAACTGGTGAATGGTAAAATGGCAGCTGACAGAAATTCAGTTTTTTTTGTAACAAATGCATCTCTGCACGGGATTCCTTAAAGGGAAAATTCTCATCGATTTATTGAAATAAACTCCTGTAGACATTTCTCTTCTAGAGAACGAGTGCATCTTTCAGCTTCTGAAAACATGCTGTCTTGTCTTGTTACAGATGTAGCATCTATTACGTGTTTCTAACATATGTCCACCTCCTGTCACAGCATTACATCCTATACAGTGGTTTTCTCCAAACAGAAAAAGCAGATTTTACAAAGCTATTAAGTCATTTTCATAAACCATGCAGAATATCTGATTTTTAAATACGTGAACACAAAGGGATACAGGGGCTGGACAAAAACATGGATACATCATCAGAAATGAGTGTTGGAACACAAATGCAGATGCTAGCCAAGCCTGCAGGTTGCGCTGTTGCATTTGACCACGAGCAGCACCTGTGTGATGTCCTCCATACGTTGCAAGTGTTAGTCGTGTTCAAAACAGTTTTCTGCGAAGTCATTATTGCTTTATGTCGCAGCTAAGTGAATTCGAACGTGAGCAAATTGTTTGCACTCGTATGGTGTGTGACTCCTTAACAAAGGTAGCCGAAATTTTTGGTGTTTCGAGATGCAGCGTATCGAATATCTATGCTGCTTACAGGGAAAGCGGAAATATGTCACCTGAAAAGTCAGCGCAAACGAAAGCGTGTCTGACTGATCGTGACAAACGGCCATTGAAGAGGACCGTCTTGAAAAATAAGAGGAAAACAATTGCAAAAGCCGCTGGAGAACTGAATGTCGCACTCGCGAAGCGTGTCAGCACCAAAACAACACAAAAGTACTTCCATAAGCAGGCGATTGCAGGACGGGATGGAATTCCAGAACCATTCATTACCACTGCAAATGCCCGTAACAGGAAAAAGTGGTGCCGAAGTCATAAAACATCGACTATGGAGTAGTGGAAAAAAGCCATTTTGTCGAATGTGTATGGTTTCATACTGTTTCCTTCTTCTGACCGACTTTTCCTAGAGTGAAACATGGAAATAAGGGACAAGCCACACAACTACTGCAGAATGTTTAAGAGACATGAATCATAGAAGAGAGAGACATGAAAATAGTCGGAATGACTAATGAAAGTCACCCCATATTATACCGAAAAACTCTTAGGGGATGTAGAAGGTGTCTTGACAAACCGAAAGACGCTACTGAGCGTCGAAGTTACAGGCGCCTTTGCCTATATGTATCTATATATACAAGGTGCTTCCGTGACGATGTTACAGAGTTTCGGGGATCATGAAGAAGGATAAATCTCTCAAACTGAAGTAAGGGATACTAGACCGGAAACGAGCGAGTGGAAAGTTTTCAGCGGAAACCGTTCTGATACCTCTGATAGTGAAATACATGCAGCGGTACTGTTGTTGCTAAGACTGGTAGGATAGGCAACTTTCAGAGGTGGTAGTACTGATCAAAACAAGAAAACAATGTGCAGTGGACTTGGATACTAAAATGCAAACCTTACGTGCTATGGGCACTTGTTCAATGGTAGAGATGGGTTTCACAGTAGTGAGAATGAACAAGTGTTCACAGCTCCTGAGGTAACATTTTAAAGACCATGTTTACTGGAAGAAAGACTCCACCTGTATCGCAATGCCCGAGGAGGTGAAAGCATCGAAAATTGTGTGTGTGTGTGTGTGTGTGTGTGTGTGTGTGAGAGAGAGAGAGAGAGAGAGAGAGAGAGAGAGAGAGAGAGAGAGAGACCAAACTGCTGAGGTCATCGCTCCCTAGACTTACAGACTATTTAAAGTAACTTACGCTATAAACAACACGCACACATACACGCACACATGCCGGAGGGAAGACTTGAACCTCCGGGAGAAGGGGCCGCGCAATCCCTAACATGGGACCTCAAACCGCGCGGCCGTTCCGCGCAGCGAAAAATTGTGGAAATTACTCGAATCCCTCAGAGTCACTATATGGTCAAATGTCGAAAACTGATTTTTGAAGACAACGTATAACTACGTATGAAGCCATACACAATTTATGTCCTGAAGGCAATAATAACCGGTATGGTTTTTCTTATACGGGTACACATGAGGCACCTCCCTCTCTCTCAGCACAAGTGAACCGACACAGAGTAATTTCGTGAGCTGTTTTTGGGTTTCATTGGTGCTAACAAAGTTTTTGAATATTAGTTTTAGGGCTGAGGTCAGTTTGAATTCAACACAAGACACGAAGTATGAGTCTCACTATGAACTCGCTACCTCGAGACCGACTCACTTCAGTGTGACTCTACATAATGCACCGATTTAATGTTTGCCGTGCTACGTACTGTATCTGCGTGAAATTTATACTCAATCCTACACATAAGAAAAGACGTTGTTTAACGTTATCAAAAATCTTGAAAAGTTCTTGACCTATTTTTGTACTATAATTTAATAAATATTCAAACTGGTATAGGCTATACATTTGTTAAACAGCAATGTGCAGGTTTTCTGTTAGAACCGACAGCGAAAAAGAAAATGTTTCCTGTGAAAATGTGCAGTTGCGTTTCCTTTCTCGCAGTCAGTTCTAACCACGATAGCAGGGCATTTAAATCATTAGACAACCTGTTTCTCCCGTTGTATATTCTTCCCCCTTATAATATTTTCAACAATGTAGACACAACAATGTGCTGTTTTGTTTCTTTCCTCGCAGATGGTTTCAACAGAAAACAGGAAAGTTGTATTTATGGCTTATCGGCTTATGATAAGAATACCACTGCGGAATCTGAATCGTCTGAAATTTTGTAATCCTACTCGTTAGCAGATTAAAACTATGCAAAGTACTGTCATTGAAGCTATTATTCTCACACATCCAGCAGCTGGAGAGCTTTGTCTTCTAACCCGTATACTAATGGTCCCAACCGATTCACCCATTCATTTTAAGCGACTTCAGTTCCTGATAAAGTTTAGTTTGCAGTAACAGTAAACGAGGCGCAAGGCCAGGGAGAGGAGAGGAGGAAATGGATGCCGCACGGTCTGTCCGTGCGGTTTTAGGCGCCATGTCACGGATTGCGCGGTCGCTCCTGCCGGAGCTCCTCGGGCATGGGTGTGTGTGTTGTTCTTAGCGTAAGTTAGTTTAAATGGTGTGTAGGTCTAGGGACTGATGACCTCAGCAGCTTAGTGACTTAGGAATCCACACACATTTGAACATTTGAGGAAATGGAGAGGGGAAGGAGGAGAAGATCAGAGAGAGAGAGAGAGAGAGAGAGAGAGAGAGAGAGAGGGGACGAGGATATGGTGTGAAAGGAAGGGGGTGGGGGAAGTTGGATAGAGAGAAAGGGTAGAAGAGATGAACATTAGCAACTGCAGAGCACTACCAGCCTCGCTAGTATAGATAAACTTCGGCTTCACATCAATCACTACGAACTGTGCCATTAACGATAGCAGCCCATGAATCTAGTCGCTCGCCTGACACGAAACTCCATAGTAACGCAATTTGACTAGAAGCCACTCGCGAGGACTGGTGTCAAAAGCCTTCTGGAAATCCAGTTCACCTGTCGGTAGCACTCATTACTTTGTCTCAATAGAAAATTAGAATCCGTGCTGATTAATGGCAATAGATGGTTCTTCTCGACGTATTTCATAGTAGCAGAGCATAAGAGTAATTCGTCTTCATCACGTACGAGCGTGAGTTGCAAAGTGACACCTCCGAATTTTTTTGTGAAAACTCTTAAAGCTTTTTAAATAAAACAAACATTATTAAAATTATTCATGTTTATTCTTCATGTCTGCATCTTTATTTCTCAACATAGTCATCCTGGAGACGAACACATTTCTTCCTACGAGAAACAAGTTTGTTTATACCGTCAATGTAAGAGAATTGACTTCGTTGACGGAGCCACCTCTCCTCTGCTTGCACCGCTTCATAACTATCAAAGTGAAGTCCTCGAATGTGTTCTCTAAATTTGGGAATCAAATGAAAGTCGGATGGGGCCAAGTCTGGACTGTACAGAGAATGATCTATGACAGTGAACCAGAGGCGTCTGATTGTTGATGATGTCGCTGCGCTCGTGTGTGGTGTGGCATTGTTATGCTGAAGGGCGGGGTGCTCTTCGAATTCGAATCTCGATTACAGCACGCTGTTTCTCACGCAACGACATAGTTACTTTACACACTGCCATGTTACACGCTACAGTTCGGAGCCCACTAGCGGCAGAGGACTGCAAATATATAGACATGAAAAATAAAAGCGTAGAATGTTAACGTCTGTTTTATTTTAAAAAGCTTTAAGAGTTTTCAGAATAAAAAATTCGGAGGCATTACTTTTCAGCACACACTCTTACAATTGATTCACAGTAAAATTTTACAGCATGCTTTTTTCCTTTATAAATGTTATCTGAGATTGAAATAGGTATGAAATTATGTGGGGGTGACTTTTCATTAGACCGCCGGCGTTGAGGGACTCCATGAGCTTAATTTTTTGATACCTAAAAGTCGATATCGGCTGCATAGGATGTACTTTTAAATTCTATGCCAAGCCACTAAGGTTATCTATGGGAAGAAAAGACCCAAGATATTAAGAAACACGGCAGTGTTCGCTCAAATGCGTATGGTCCGAAACCGGTCTGGCTCAGTAAAATTTTCGAAAATACAGCCCTGTGCAGTCGGTATCGACATTTAAGTCATTAAAAATGAAGTGTCCGAGTTTCGTGAGGACTGTAGAGCATTGACTGTCTAGAACATTTGCAAAAGCAGCTGACACGTAGTCATATTGTCGTAATGAAAAGTGTCTTCTGAAACAATATTGACATCCTTTCTCAAACTACGTTTATGGAAACCAAGCGTAGGCGTTGCTGGAAGCAATCCGCATTTGCTGTCACCGTAGCCTCGGCGTTTGTGTGTGCGTTTGTGTGTGTGTGTGTGTGTGTGTGTGTGTGTGCGTGCGTTTGTGTGTGTGTGTGTGTGTGTGTGTGTGTGTGTGTGTGTGTGTGTGTGTGTACGCGCGTGCGCAGCCACCCGTGAACGCAGATAGCCGACCGGCACTGCACGGTGTGTGAGCCGCAATCCCGGCTTTCAGCCCGCACACAAAGCAGTGTTCTCCGCCGATTAGATGGCCACCATTAATGTGATTCAGACTACTATCGTGATGTGCGACGTAAACTTATCTTCATCAGATGTCCCCGTCAGTATAACGTTCACTCGTAACGATATTACAGCAAACAGAAAATGTTACACAGTTTCTTGGGTTACGCGGTTGGTGTGTAATTCGTAGCGTTTTTCCATAAGTTTACGAAACACAACAGTTACACATAACAGAGACTTTAGTCATTAGTAACAATCTGCAAGCGCTGGGGTAACTTCTCGATTTCGTGACTGTAGAAATCACGTGATTTTAAGCCGAAGAACTCGTCAAGCCATGTTCGGAACGCTTTTTCATCCGGAAAGGAAGTTCCTTGAAGACTGTTCGATAGAGAACGGAAATGGTGAAAATCGGAGGACGCAAGATAAGGCGAATAAATGTGGGTGCGGAACGACTTCCTAAATCAACTCCTGTACAGCGTTTCTTGTCAGTGTAGCAGCATGCGAGTGTGGTTTATCATGGAGTAGCATCACTTCACGTGGTGTTCCTGGTCGATTTTCTTGGACTGAGTTGTTGACAATAAATGTCAGCAGTTGAGGTTACACCTCGGGGAAGCATTTCGTCGTACACCACACCATTGCTGTTCCAGCAGATACATATTATTATCTTTTTTGGACGTTCACAAGTCTTTGCTGAGGAGTTGCTGCTTTGTTAGGACTCAACCATTCCCTTCCTCTCCTTTCCTTATGTTAGCATAAAGATAACATTTCTCGTCACCACCAATGCAGCAATGACAGAGGATAGGAACAGTAGGCGTTGTTCACGATCCAGTAAGTGATGAGCAAGCGGAGGTGCACATATGGACACACGCAGATTTCTGTGATTTTAGGTTCCAGCATGCGGTACCCGCGCACTTGATTTTTTTTAACCTTTCCCAATGCATCTGCATACAAACGTCGCACGACGGTAGAATGATCAAATGGTTCATATGGCTCTGAGCACTATGGGACTTAACATCTGAGGTCATCAGTCCCCTAGAAACTAGAACTACTTAAACCTAACTAAACTAAGGACATCACACACATCCATGCCCGAGGCAGGATTCGAACCTGCACCTGTAGCGGTCGCGCGGTTCTAGACTGAAGCGCCTAGAACCGCTAGGCCATACCGGCCGGCGGTAGAATGATCACTAAGGTGGCCGGTTCATCACGTTTGCCAGCTCTCGTGTCCACTGACATGGATCATCGTGACTTAATGTGTTTGAAAGATCTTCATCAAACCCCGAAGGTCTTCCTGAACGTCGAGAATCACTAATTCCAAAACGATCCTCTTCAAAACAAGAAAACCATTTTCTTGCCGTGCTCTGTCCAATGGCATTATCCAAATACACGGAGCAAATGTTTCTGGCTGCCTCCGCTGCTGTCAGCCCTCTATTGAATTCAAACAGAAGAATATGTCGCAAATGTTCCGATTCCTCCTGTTGTGACTCCATTTTCTAGTGTCCATAGCTCCACTCACTATCTCCAAATGACAAAATAACAATATGTAAACCGAAATAGCAACAATGAACTACAAAAGATGACAATCGGTAAAAAAAGCCTTAGTAATCTGAACACCAAGGGTGCGAAACACACAAAAACGCTACGAATGTAAGCTCCAACCTAACATTATGTGGAAGGGTATTTATCTGAAGATCAGGTTACACTGTCCTGTAGGAAACAAAGCACGTAAGTACTCTGAAAAACTGGTTTGCTGTTCATGATAACGATTCTGAAAATTGCGACGTCAGAAACGAAGCATGCAAAAACATACGCAAATTTTGGGGCCATTATGTCACAATATTTCGTACAAATAATTTCAATAATAAATAGTAAATCAGTAGACAGAGCACAGCTTTCAAAACAGCTGTGTTACTAGATATAATAAACAAGGATTGACGGCAAATTCTTTACGTCCCTTTGTTTACCCCTGCTACCTTCGAATTTTCAAACACAGTATTCCAGTCAACATTGTCAAAAGATTTCTCTAAGTCTAGAAATGCTATAAAGGTAGGTTTGCCGTTCCTTAACCTATCTTCTATGAGAATTCGAAGGGTAAGTATTGCCTCGCGTGTCCTTACATTTCTCCGGAATCCAAACTGATCTTCCCCGAGATCGGCTTCTACCAGTTTTTTTTTTTTTTTCATTCTTCTGTAAACGATTTGTTAGTATTTTGCAGATTTGACTTATTGAACTGATAGTTCGATGATTTTCACACCTGTCGGCACCTGCTTTCTTTAGAATTGTGATTGTTATATTCTTCTTGAAGTCTGAGGGTATATCTCCTGTCTCGTGCATCTCGCTCACCAGATGGAGAGTTTTGATATGGCTGGCTCTCCCAAGGCTATCAGTAGCTCTAACGGAATGCTGTCTACTCCCAGGGCCTTGTTTCTACTTATGTCTTTCAGTCCTTTGTCAAATTCTTCACTCAGTATCACATCTCCCTTCTCATCTTCCGCTACGTCCTCTTCCATTTCCATAATACTGTCTTCAAGTACACCTCCATTTTATAGCCCGTCTATATCACTACCAACTTTCTGCTTTCCCTTCTTTGCTTACGACTGGTTTTCCATCTGAGCTCTCGATATTCATACACGTGGTTCTCTTTTCTCCAATGGTCTCCTTGACTTTCCTGTAGATTTGTCTTCCAGCCATTCTTGCTTAGCCATTTTGCACTTCCTGTCGATATCATTTTTTAGATGTTTGCTTTCCCTTTATCGCATTTTTATATTTTTTTTCTTTTATCGATGAAATTCAATGTCTCTTGTGTTACCCAAGGACTTCTACTAGCCCTCGTCTTTTTACCTACTTGATCCTCTGCTGCCTTCACTGTACATCTCTCAAAGCTACCCATTGTTCTTCTATTGTATTGCTTTCCCCTGTTGTTGTTGTTGTTGTTGTTGTTGTTGTCAGTTATTCCATAATGCTCCCTCTGAAACCCTGTTCAACCTCTGGTTCTTTCAATTTACCCAGGTCCCAGCTCCTTAAATTCCAGCCTTTTTGCACTGTCTACAATTTTAATCTGCAGTTCTTAACCAATAATTTGTGGTCAAAGTCCACATCTGCCCCTGGAAATGTCTTATAATTTTAAATCTGATTCCTAGATCTCTGTCTAACCACATTATGTAATCTATCTGAGACGTTCCCGTGTCTCTAGGTCTCTTCCACATATACAACATTCTCTCATGATTCTTAAACCAAGTGCTAGCTCGGATTAATTTATGCTTTGTGAAAAATTCTACCAGGCGACTTCCTCTTTAATTCCTTTCACCCAGTCCATCTTCAACTACTACTTTTCTTTCTCTTCCGTTTCCTACTGTCGAATTCCAGTCCCTCATGACTGTTAAATTTTCGGCTCCCTTAACTATTTGAATAATTATTTTTATCTCATCATACGTTTTATCAATCTCTTCCTCATCTGCGGAGCTAGTTGACATATAAGCTTCTAATATTGTGGTGCATGTTGGCTTCGTGTCTTTCTTGGCTACAATACTCTGCTCCATATGCTGTTCATAGTAGCTTACCCGCGTTCCTACTTTTTTACTCCTTATTAAACCTACTCCTGCATTACCTCTATTTGATTTTGTATTTATAGCCCTATATTCGCCTGACAAGATGTCCTGTTCCTCCTGCCACCTAATTTCACTAATTCCCACTACATCTAACTTTAACCTATCCATTTACATTTTGGAAGCGACCAACAGCTGTTAGCTCGAGGTAGAATTCCTGGGTATAAAATATTGGCAACACATCACCATGCCCAGTACGGAATTGCCACATATATTAAAAACGACATGTGTCAGTACAACGTAATCCCGATCTCCGAATACCATTCTTTCTTTTCCACATCTGTGCAAATAGAGTATACGGTGATTACAAATGTCTACAAACCTCCTTCCTCACCCTGGCCTGATCCTATAGTTATTGTCCCCATGAGTGAAAATATTATAATGTAGGATTTTAACAGTCATCATACATCCTGGGGCTACCATCAGAATGACAATAACGGCATTTAGTTGGTAGAATGGGCTGAAGTAAACAACCTTACTCAAGTCTACGAACCTAAAGACAGGGGTGCTTTTCACTCAGCCTGCTGGTAGCAAGATTACACACCAGATCTACGTTTCGCCACCCATGGCTTAATGACACCAGTCCCTCGAGTTCGGAGACACGTGCTTCAAGATTTCCCCCATAGCCAACACAGGCCAGTAAAGTACAAAATCGGATTCCAATACCAGTTATGCATTCCACCCCCAGACCTCGACAGAATTTCCGAAAGACAGATTGGAAGATGTATACCAACTATACTGATGCTAACATCCGGTGGGTTCAAGCAGTACCTGAGAACTATACTATGTTTGTAGGATTGATGAAAGCAGCAGCCAAAAGAATTATCCCAAGAGGTTTCCGCAAGGAATACAAACTAGGTTGGAATGAGGAGACCAACAGATTAAGACAGCAGCAAAGAGAAAGCATCTGAACTACTACAATCTCTGGACAAAGCTAAGAGAGACAGGTGGATAAATACTGTTGAAAATTTAAATTTCAGTCATTCCAGCAGGAAGGCCTGGTCACTGATACGGAAACTAAATTCTGCTTCCATACCATCGAAGAAGACCACACCTGTCAATGTTAATGCAGTAGCTAACCATCTTGTTGATACCACTAGAACGCCAAACGATGAGAAGCTCGGCAGACTAGTAAAATCCAAACTCAGGCAAGTCAAGCAGACAACTCAACCTGACGACGTATATTCACGACCTTTCTCCATACAAGAAGTTGAACAAGGTTTACACTCCCTTCAGAATGGAAAAGCAGCAGGATTAGACGGGATTTATCCTGGCCTTCTAAAGACCTTCGACCCATCTACAAAAAAAATGGTTGGCATTGTTTTTTAGTAGCATATTGGAATCAGGGAAGTTACCCGCGATATTCAAGAAGACCAAAATCATTGCTATCTTGAAGTCATGAAAAGATCCAAACTTACGTCACAGTTATCGACCAATAGCCCAATAGCCTTGCTTTCTGTCACGTACAAGCTTTTGGAAAGGCTGATATTGAATAGAATAGCACCAGAAGTCTAAGAGTTAATTGCAGTTGAACAAGCGGGATTCCGCCCCGGCTGTGATTGCAGTGATCAAGTCCTTTCACTGACCACTTTTGTGGAAGCTGGTTTTGAGAAGAAGTTGAAGAGCGTCTCAGTCTTCCTTCATCTCACGGCAGCTTACGACACCATTTGGAAGGAAGGTCTTTTATGAAAACTGATCAAGGTGATCCCTGTGTGAAGATATCAACTTAAATCGAAAATATGCTAAGTAGCAGACTACTCCAAGTTTACTCAGAAAACAGCAGAAGCCGATTCCGCAAATTGAGTAATGGTCTACCACAAGGTTCGGTCCTCTCTCCGGCACTTTTCAATTTACACACTCATGGTCTGCCTAACACACATTCCCGCAAATTCATATATGTGGATGATATCAACCTCACTGTTCAACGCACTAATTTTGCAGAATCAGAGAATGTCCTCAACCAAGACCTGGATGAATATTTCAAGAAATGGCTTTTGAAACCGAACCCTCACAAAAGTGAAGTATCTACTTTTCACCTGGACAATAGGCTCTCAAATTACCAACCAAGAGTCAATTTTAGAGGGGAAGCATTACAGTTCAATGACACGCCTACATATCTGGGTATGACTTTGGAAAGGACCCTAATTGGGCTTTATATTACGTAAATCTGCTGCAAAACTGAAGAGCCGTAATAACCTTCTTCAGCGTCTAGCTGGTACATCATGGGGAGCTGACGCCAATACACTGAGAACATCTGCTCTAGCACTCGTCTATTCCTCAGCAGAGTACTGCTCTGCAGTATGGCTTAATAGCTGCCATACTCACCTTGTGGATACTCAACTACGTCACACTATGCGTATCATATTTGGAACATTACTTGCTACCCCAGTCCAGTGTCTGCCGGTGTTATGTAACATACCACCTCCTCACATCAGAAGACAAGAACGTCTTGGTCATCTGTGGTCAAGAATACTGCATAACTCGTCACTCCCAATTCACGAAGCCGTGAGATCTAGAATAATCCAGGTTGAAGTCCTGTAAACCGGCATGTAAAACGGCCATGGGATTGTTAAGCAACCATTTCGACCCCAAAGATAGCTGGCGGAAAGAATGGACATCTACTACTCAGGGCATCCTGAAAGTTGAAGATCCAACAGTAAGGCTCAATGGTTTCAGCTTGCCAAGATACACTTGGAGCAGGCTTAACAGTTTCAGATGTGGTGTGGGAAGAAGTGCTTCGATTCTTCATTAATGGGGTTGGGTGGACACCCCATACTGTGACTGGGTTGACGTTCCACAAACAATGAAGCATATAGCAGTGGACTGACCCCTCCGTACCTTCCCTGGAAATCTAGTGGATTCGACCCTGGTTACTTCCGAAGTGGTGGATTAGGTCAATGGCTTAGATATAAAGATATAAACTGTATTTTAATGTGTCTGTGGTACTGTATTTTATGTGTTATTGTGATTGTTATGTACCATACGCTAAATAAAAAAAGTTTTAAGTTTTCCAACCTACCTGCCCGATTAAAGGATCTGACATTCCACGCTCCGATTCGTAGAAGGCCAGTTTTGTTTCTCCCGATAACGACGTCCTCCTGAGTAGTCTCCGCTCACGAATGGGGGACTATTTTATCTCGGGAATATTTTATCTTAGAGGATGCCATCATCATTTAACCATACAGTAGAGCTGCATGCCCTCGGGAAAAATTACGGCTGTAGTTTCCCCTTGCTTTCAGCCGTTCACGGTACCGGCACAGCAACCCCATTTTTGTTGATGTAAAAGGCCAGATCAGCCATTCATCCAGACTGTTGCCCCTGTAACTACTGAAAAGGCTCCTGCCCCTCTTCAGGAACCACACGTTTGTCTGGTCTCTCAACAGATACCCCTCCATTGTGGTTGCAGCTACGGTACGGCTATCTGTATCGCCGAGGCACGCAAGCCTCCCCACCAACGGCAAGGCCCATGGTTCATGGAGGTTGAAATTCTCAGACTATGTGATGTAAAAATAACGAAGCTAGCATATTATGCTTACTTCCATTCCATGATGCCAGAGGGGGTCAATCCAATAAGAATTATTCGTGGTGTGAACACAAGATCATCCTGCAGAGGCCTGTTTAGGGGACTAGCGATACTAACTACCGCCTCCCAATATGTTTATTCGTTAATGAAATTATATATATATATATATATCTATATATATATATATATATATATATATATCTATATATATCTTTTTGAAACAAACAGCCCAGTTGGTGGGATCAATGCTAAAAACAAGAATAATCATGACAAAAATTTGAAGTTATTTACTTTCTTCCAGAATTTTCAATCTGTTGCCAGCAGCCATAAAATGTTTAACACTGTTAAAATTAAGTTTAAGAAGAGCCTAAAGGCTCCCTTGGTGGCTAACCCCTGCTATTGCGGTGATGAATTTCTAAGTAGACCCTTCTTATGTATATATTTCACTAATAATATCAAACAATGCAAGCATTAATACAATCTGACTATTGTACAAATTCAGTGCAGCAATGTGATCATTGCAAATAAGTGCTGTAAAATGAGTTTTTATATGATATGCATGGCTACGTACAGTCCTAGAATTATGGTATTTGCCGACCGGTGTGGCCGTGCGGTTAAAGGCGCTTCAGTCTGGAACCGCGTGACCGCTACGGTCGCAGGTTCGAATCCTGCCTCGGGCATGGATGTGTGTGATGTCCTTAGGTTAGTTAGGTTTAATTAGTTCTAAGTTCTAGGCGACTGATGACCTCAGAAGTTAAGTCGCATAGTGCTCAGAGCCATTTCAACCAGCCAAATTATGGTATTTACCTCAGGGTACTGAACAATTACATGTTTTGTGACAAGTTTATTTATCATCGTGTAAATGAAAATATGTTTAAGATTTTTTTAGTTATTCCTCATCAATGAGGAGCATTTCACTTGGAATCTGTGCAAGGTACATTAGAATATTTGTTTTTCTTTGTGAATATTTATTGCATATTCTTGTTTTTCTGGCATGTTCTACATCAGGGGAGGGGAGACCTTCTCGCTGCGGATGTATTGGAACGAAAAGTACGTGTAACTCTCCCCGCGCTCCATACGCGAGCGGGAACAAATTCTAATATGTAGTTCCATGCCGGGTACCCTGTGCCATGCAGTTCAAAGTGATTTCCCATTCGGAAGTGCTGAGGCACCACGGAATGGCCTTGTCACAGTTGCCGAATTCAGTATTCTGTGCACAATAAGTTTTTCTCATCATTCTCCCTATTACCGAAACCCTACGAAATCGCAGTGGTTAGACACTGGACTCGCATTCGGAAGGACGACGGTTCAATCCCGCGTCCGGCCATCCTGATTTAGGTTTTCCGTGATTTCCCTAAATCAGTCCAGGCAAATGCCGGGATGGTTCCTCTGAAAGGGCACGACCGACTTCCTTCCCCATCCTTCCCTAATCCGATGAGACCGATGACCACGCAGTCTGGTCTCCTTCCCCAAACCAACCAACCAACCAACCCTACGAAATATCACACATTCCACCACATGTACTTCCATGTGACCTATAGAGATTAATTACAACGTTTTTAGTACGTCGCAATATTGTTTCTGAGGACTGTATGCTGCTCATGAAATATAAAAGTAACATAAGCCTAAAAATTAAGATCTGAGACAATTGTTCTGGTAGTGGTCCACAGAAATCAAATGAAAAGCTTGTAACTTCCTATTCAGATTTACGTGGAATAGCTAAATTACATGTTGTTATAATTTTCTGCTATTTACAACACTTCGTAACCACTGTGTTGTACTTTTCTCCGAAATAAAGTATTTAATAGTAAAGTTTTTAAAGATTAACTTCTAATACTACCAAATAATTCGAAATTAGCGAATACTAGATTAAACTGTTAACTTCTGGATCAAAAAATTGATTTTACTCCCATACAGCACTTTTCGTACTGTGACACCTCATTCCCTGGCTGCACATGTGTGCTCGTCCTGTTCTTTATCGGGTGCCGTAGGGCGTGTTTTGCGGTGTCCGCGGTTTACTGTCCAAGTCGGATCAGGTAGCACTGAGCACACAGTGATACGTGTGAAGGATGAAAGTCGTCGTCATCATCATCAATGTTCTTCCGTAGGGCAGGTTTCCGTGTAATTCTGTCATTTGCGACCCTCTTCGTTTTCTCATAAATGTTTCCTATGCTTATACTGTCCTCCATCTAGTACCTTCTGGGTTCTCTTCTTCTTCTTTTAGTCACTGTTCCGTCCGTAGCATTCATCAGTAAACAATCTTTTCTCAACCAGTGTCCAAGCCAATTGTGTTCTCTCTTCCTGATTACCTTTAAAATTTCTCTCTCTCTTTCCGCACTCTTCTCAATTCCTCCTCCTTTCTCACTTCGTCTACTCATTTATCTCTTCCACCCTCTTCCAAATCCACGTCTCAGATGCTTCTATTCTTTTTTCTTCCTGTTTCCTCAGTATCCATGTCTCAGCTCCTTATAATGCCACCCTCTTTATGAAGCACTTTGCCAATGGTGGCTCTGCACAATGCCACTACCCATATGAAGCACCTCGCCAATCTCTTTCTCAGGTCCCTGTCCATGCATTCAGATAGGAGCCTCCTCTTCTTATTAAATGCCTCCTTGGCAATTGCTATACATGTTTTCACCTCCTTATTACAAATGTCGTCAGTAATACGAAATCACTAACTTGTTCTATATCTTCCTGTCCTAACTGTACAGTTGTTTTCACTTTTCTTGCACTTATCACCATACAGTTTGTCTTTTTCTTATTAATTCTCATTCCGAATTCCCCATAATTCTTATAACATTCCAATCGTAGTTCTTTCGCTCTCTGCCGATAACATCATGCCGGATGCACTCCTAACACCATATCGCACTCCTCTATTTTGTTTCAAATATTTCTGAATCGTATTCTCCAAATATATGTTAAACAGTACTGTGGAGAGACAGTAGGCTTGTCTCACTCCCCTTCTAACTGTGCTTTCCTCTGTCACCTCATTCTCAACCCGTAGTTATATTTTCTGTTGCAGGTATAGATTTTTAATCAGTTTTCTACGCCATCAGTCGACACCATTTTTCCTTAGAAAGTCCATTAATTTATTCCACTGTACTCTATCCAAGGCTTTCTCCAATCAAGGGAAACGGTATAAACTTGTCTTCCTCTTTCAATGCATCTCTCACCCATAATTCTTAGCACTCCAACTGTATCTCTTGTACCTTTCCCTCTTCTAAACCCATACTGTTCGTCTGCAATACTTTTTTCAGTCTTCCGTGAAGTCTTCTATTTATCACCCTTAATAACACTTCTGCTGCATGAGAAATCAAACTTATGGTTCTAAAATCCTGGCATTCCTTGGTATTTCTTTTCTTCTCAGTCCCTATCACTACTTCCGAGAAGAAGTCATACTGCCATTGAGCTTTTTCATATATCTTATTACATAGATGACTCTTTCACATCACTGCACCCAAGCATCGTAAACAACTCTGCTGGCAATACATTAGTTCCGCTTGCTTTATGATTCTCCATCTCTCTTAAAACCCTTTCAACTTCTTCTTCCAAGATGGAGCGTCTTTCGTCCTCTTCTGTAACTATCGTCTCCTCTTCTAATTCAATATCTTTTGGTTTTTGATCAGCCTCATATATGCACTCTACATATTCTTGCCCAACACTCTCTCCTGTTTATGAACCATAGTACCATTACTTCTTTCTATTCCCATAGATGTCCTGCTTTTCTTTGCTTGAAAGAATTGTTCAACAGCTAATCTGTAAATCATTTCGTATTTTCCTTCCTTTTCTAGTTTCTCTGTTTCTTTAGATCTCTGTTTCATCCATGTCCTTCTTACCTGTTCTGTTTCTCTCCTTAATTCATTATCCAGATTTCTGTACATTCTTTCTCCTCCCTCAGTTCCTACTATCTTCCATTTCCTTCTTTCTTCCATCCTACCCAACATTGGCTTTACTACCCATTCTTTCCTCATTCCTTCGAACTTCCTCATCCCTGCAACTTCTTCTACAGATTCCTTAAGGTTGTGTCTCATCCTCTTCCATTTCTCGTTTGCACTCTCTTCATTGGGCCTCTATCCCATTTTGACATAAATATGTTTTCCAACTCAACATTCTCACCTTCGTCTTTTAGTGAGTCTAGGTCAAATTTTTCTTTTGGTTTTCTTCCTCTCACCCTCTTCAACCTTATCTGCGAGCCCTCCATCATCAAGTAGTGCTCCGAATTTATGCCTGCTCCAGAATATACTCTGGCATTCATTAGGCGCTTTTTATGTACATTCTTAATTATGACATTATCAGTTGGGTATCTTTCATTATTCAACCCAGATATCTACGTATATTTTCGTTCAATGTGTTTCCAATCCGAAGAGAGTTTTATCTGCAGAAATTAACTAGCCTTTTACCCGCGTCGTTCCCATTTCCCAATCATTCCCTCTTCTTTTCCCTGTCCTACCACTACAGTGAAATCACCCATTACGATGATGCAGGCGTTTCTTTTTTCTTTATGCATAATTTCTTCAATCTTTTCATAACATTCGTCTACTTCATCAATGTGTTGACTTGTTGACATGTATATATGTATTAAAACGACATCCTTCTTCTCACCTCTTAATGTCATCATCACGGTGTGGCCGTGCGGTTCTAGGCGCCTCAGTCTGAAACCGCGTGGCCGCTACGGTCGCAGGTTCGAATCCTGCCTCGGGCATGGATGTGTGTGATGTCCTTAGGTTAGTTAGGTTTAAGTAGTTCTAAGTTCTAGGTGTGCTGTGTCCATTCTTGCAATTTGAACAATACCGATTCTCTCACAATTCGGCTCTGAATTGAACTTTTGGGAACGGGCGCTGATAACCTCGCTGTTGTGCGCCCTAAAACACTAATCATCATCATCATCATCTAAGTTCTAGGGGACTGATGACCACAGATGTTAAGTCCCATAGTGCTCAGAGCCATTTGAACCATTTTTTTGTCATCATCATCATCAGTCACTTTCAATGCGATTTTCATCGGCAACTTTCTACAGTAATTGCCGCATCATATCTGCCTCTCTTCACCCAGCATGAGCAAAACAATTTGTACTCTCCGCTATCTATTCTCCTTTACTCCTCCATCTCACTTCACACGCACCTAATACGTCCAGTCTGTTCTTCATCATTTCCTGTTCGGCATTTTCCAGCTTACCAGCCTGCAATAGTGTGAGCACGTTTCATGTTTCAATCCTGTACTTCCCTCTTCCTACTACGTTTCCTCTTTCTTTCTTCATCCTTCTGCAGCGTTTCTGTATTTGATCTCGACGTAATCCCCTCCCAGAGACCCGACTGAGGGGAAGTTTTGCCTCCGCATTCTTTTACAAAGGCAAGCATACCTTGTGTTTCCCGGGGAGAAAAATAGCGTGCTAGTGTTCCACTCCTTTCCACATATGCAGATGGTTGCCCAGCCGAATTTAGCAGCTCAGTATGAGTCAGACGCTGCTTGTATGTGCCTCTCTGCGAACAGACGCTACTGTTCCCACTTTCGTCCTCGCCGTACTGAAGTCATCTTCCCCTTGTCGACGGGACGTTAAACACTAATCTCCTCCTCCTCCTCCTCCTCATCTTCCCCGCTGCCTACGACGTTAGAGATAAAAATGGAACTTGAGAAACATCCTCAGGCCTCGGAGCCGAAGACAAGATTTGGTCAACGAAGGCCGATAGAAGAGGAAATGGTAGAAGCCTGACACAAGTTAAGTGCAAATAATGTCGGATTTAGCTAGGGCCCCTACTGTAGCCATCCACGTATTCCCAAGAAGGGAGCCCCCTAGGGGGACTACCATTTCTTTGATCTCTCACCTACTGACCAGTCTGACATGCGTGACCCTACCGAGTACATACCTCCCGCTAGCATAGATCAGCGGATTAGTGAGACACACAAGCCTCCCTACCAACGTCATGGTGGTAGTCCATAGGTAGAGGATGAAAGTAATGAAAGTAACTATATGAATAAGAAATATGGCTTTATCCATATGTAATTTGAAACAGTAATAATAAAATAGTAAAACGAAAAACAACAGTAGTACATTTAAATACTCGTATTTAAAATACGATTTAAAGAAACACTTATCTTGAAACGAAGCACTTCATTGACACTCAAACTGGAAGGACCTGTCATAGTTTTTGAAGTGGCAAAAGTTATTCATGGAGGAGGGTAGACAGGTGGTAGTAAGAGTAGAGGACTGGTGCGTGGTATCTATGGATAAGAGTCCCTGTTGGAAGTACATAAGGGTATCAGTGAGGCTAAAATCTGAAGGGATAAGGTTGGTAGGGAAAGAAGGGAGAAGTGGAAAAAGAGGGTAGGGAAATATGGGGATATGAAGAAAAGGAAGACTTGACGATGTGGAATGGGTGGGGTAAATTTAAAGTTGATTGGATGGGCAAATGTCGGGACGGATCCAGGAGGAGAATATGGTTGAAGTTTCTTTTGGAGAGTATGTGGGTGGTAAGTAGGTGTAGGGTTAGTGGGATTTGTTGGTATAGGCGTGGCGGCGTACAAGGATTTGTAACTGGAGGGGAAAAGAAGAGCAGTGACCGGTAGAAGAAATTATAGTTCTGAGTGGTCGGTAACGACTAAGTTCACCCAGTTCACGGCTGGCTACAGAGTCCAAAGCAAAGCAAGGTCATCGTAAGCGCACAAGATCAGAGTGATTCCCAAAATGCGTGTATGCATGTCCAAAGGAACTTTCCATCGTAATTCCGAATAACACAAGCACTGCAATATCGTATTATCTGCTGACTCCGGGCAAGCGACTTTCAAGCAAAATGCCTCTCCTGTACGGGAATATACATAATGGATGTACGAGTACAGGTTGAAGACGCATGGTTGACGATGTATGGAAGTTTGGATCAGGCCTTGAGTCGTGCTCGGATAGCCTAACGGTAAGACGACCGCTCGGCACAAGCGGAAAATCGGGATTCGAGTCCCGGTCAGGCACAAATTTCTATTGTCGTCATTCGAATATACAACTGATGGTTATCCATATCAATAGCAAACACATTCACTGTATAAAATGGCGCGGTCTGAAGGCTCCAAGTGACAGTACGAGATCGCGCACGCGTATTTAAGTGCAGAAGTCCTCCAGGGGGCGCCTGTTGTACTCCTGGCTTGCGCCATCTGCTGAGCCACGAGGAATTGTGTCTATGAACTGGTCTCTGCACCTCATATACCATACCGACAACGCGGCTCACAGGGAACCTGAATCACTGTCGAATGCACGACAGCGGAGAGGGGCTTTTGATCGACCTGTAGGTGGCTGACGACTGTCCAGTCTTTCCATAATCGCCCCAAACTAGTTATAGTTGTGGCCTATGAGACTGGTTTAATGGCTTGCGCCTTTCCCATGATGACTGACGCTTTATAGCACCTATCCGAAAGGAACTTCTCTGAGCCTTGGCAGGAGGTAATAATGTACTTTGCAGAAGAGCTTTACTTATGGGAGCAGGAAATAACCAATCAAAGTAAGTTGAGTGTCCTATGAGTAATTTTCAGAAAACATTTATACTAAATTTAGTACAACCTGCACTCCTTATCTACCTCCTGTTTCTGCCTTACAGCTTTTAAATGTTGATATGTTTGGAATCTAGAACTTAATGATGTAGTGTGGCTTTGACTACTGTAAATATTTAAGCCGCAATCTTTAAGACCACACACATGTTTGTTTCCCGTGTTTAAAAATTTCTATTCTTTTTATCTTGGCTATCTGGATGACACTTTTTACTGAGATTCGTTGTGAAAAAGACTTCCTTCCAATAGGAAGTTATCAAGTTACTACATAACCTCTTACGGGAAAGAAAGGACTAGTTTTAATGATCAGAGTGGGTATGATTACTAGAGGTAGCTGCGAGCACTAGCTGTCCAGAGCAAGGTGTTCCCACGTCGTTGTCATCGTCGTCGTCCCGGGACGAAATCTGTCCTTGCAGACTGCAGAAAACGAATCGAGTTTTGCGGCACTGCGCAGGCTCCATGTCTCTCTGTTGCCCACGTGTAAGACGAGAAAAGATGGTGGAGGTTAATATTACACTAATAAAAGCTACCAACGACATATAAAGAATCATATGTATAGTAAAAAGTACCCTCTGCCATATTAGCAGAGTACGGAGTGTAGAATGTAGATATAAATCATTTTTCTTACTTGCAAAGTAACAAGACGGTTATCGACAACATTTAATTCAGTGTCCATCATTCCCAATAGCATTCAGTTTGATTTATTACCTGAAGAGAAGCTGGAAGTAAGTCTCCATTTACGAACAATCATAACATGCAGAACACTGCCATCTATACTGTACCGTTCTTTTTATTAGTCGACCACAGCATTATTGCACATGGGAGTGAGAGCGCTTCGGTCGGTTTATTTTCGTGACCAGATAGTACCGACATACGTAGGAACGCCGTCTATGTAATCCAACATTTTCTCGTATGTTAGGGCACGTGAATCTCGCAGAGCTATTTTCCGAAATACGCTACCTTTTGCTCGCTGAGTTAACTGACAGATGATTAGGAGAAAATAAACATATCTCTTCGTCACAGCGGTGAAGATAAATTTCAAAAGTGACACAGTAAAATATTTGACGCACTACCACATACTAAACACGAATGATTCACTTTCCCTGAGGACGTCCCATAGCTGTTGTTGAATCTCCGCCTGAAATATTAATTCCGATGTATTGCTAAAGGCACACACGTACTAGTGCAGTGTGGTGTTGCAATAAGACGTCACCGTATTATCTGATTGAAGCTCGCGATCCGAATTTGCATACATCAAAAGCAAGCGTGATGTGTCGCAGAAAAGTTCTGTGGTAGAATATGTGGGATAGTGGTTACATCCTGGACGTCGTGAATGCTTTAAATACTGACAGGAGAATGATTGAAAGCGCAAAACTGTTAGTACACGAAGCTGAGCACTCCAAATTTCTCAGGTGGCGCAGTGATTGGCACGCTGGACACGCATCTGGAGGACGACGATTCAAATATCCGTCCGACCATCCAAAGTTGGGTTTTGGGTTATTTCCCCAATTTGCTTAAGACAAATATCGGGAATGTCTGATTTCCTCCTGCATCCTTTCCGAGTTCGTCCTTCGTCGCTAATGACCTTGACGGGACGTTAAACCCTAGTCTTGCTTCCTCTTTGTTGGTACATTTCTCCCGAGATACTGGAAACGCCCATCTGGCGTCAAACAAGTTGACAAACCGTTGGTCGACTTTGGAGGAGTAGCGATAATACAAGTGAGGTTTTGAATTCCAACCATAAACGGAGTACTAAGAGCTTAATCGTAGCCGTTCTGACAACCCACGAAAGTACGTTTTCGGTGTCAAAATTTTTGGTCGTACATTATACATGGATTATACCACCATGTATAAGTGGAGTACGTTTTCTTGGCATGAACGGTTACATTCACTCTAATTGTCTTTCCACTTTAGTTCGTTTCTATAGATTCAGTTTCTTTTTGCTCTTTTCTTTGCCAAGAATCTTCTTCCTTGTGTATTTGTAGACCTTATATTAGCGTTTCACGGGGGCTACGGAAGACACACGTTAGCATTACAAACGTCGCTGTGCCGTTCAGTTACATGAAATAGAAGGGGGGCAGGGCAGTAAGTTCGTGGCCAGGCATGTGTATGGGGAAGGGTCGATCACAGCTCTCGAAAGCATGGGAAAATGGACGATGCTCACAATTACAAAGCGCTCTCGCGCACGAATATGTACACTGGTAGTGACGTAACATCAACCACTTCGTACTTCCCCAGGGACATCATCTTCGTAAAGAGAACTGCTGTCGTCAGGCGTCGCGCCTGCCGGGTGCTAACACGATAATAGGTGTGCAAACTGTTACGCAGAGTATCGAGCTTTCGGTGTTTCCTTCCACTCGTGTGGTTAACGGCGAACGTAGACAAGTAAACAGCAGGAAAACTGCCTGGTACGCACACGGAGCGATGAACTTAGCGAAAGCGTGACTTTTCAAAGATGTTAGGAAAACTTTGAGGGAAGATTGAAATGTTGCTAAGAGCTTATAAAATAAGCACCGTAGCTCGCAATATAGGATATAAAACAATGTCATTAAGATAAACGTAGGCTTCCGCGGCCACTGTCACATTCAATAAAAATTTTCTGAGTTTTTGACTGCATTGTCAATATATACAAAACTACCGACGCTTCGTCCGTTGCAAGCGACCTTTTTCAGGATGTTTCAGGCTGTGTTTTATATATATTAACAATGCGGTCACAAACCCAGAAAAATTTTAAGGAAAATGTCATAAAGAGTCAGGTAAGTTGGAAGACCTGCTGTGATCAGATCTTGTAATGTCGCACTCTCCAATGTTGACAAACTATCATCATGTCATGAGTGTTGGATTAAGTGGAGATTAACAAGCCTTTGAGGCTAGCAAGTTGTAACAAATTTTCACTGTGATTTCATGTGTGACTTTGTGTGTGTTGCGAGGGCGAACGAGACATACGGAATAGACAGTAATGATTCCGATATAGTGATATTGTCCACAATTTTCGTTGGTCGCTTTTGCAATTAGTTCAGAGGTTAGCAATTTTCGCCAAGATGTTTCCTGTTTGAATGGAGCCTTTTGTGCTAAGGTTTAACAGTCCTTCGTGCAGAGATAAAACAGACGCGCCAGAGGAGCAATTTTGGTCGTAACAAAAACCAGTGAAACTTTGTGGCTTATTAAAACTGTGTGACAGATCTGGACTCGAACCCGGGACCTTTCCCTTTCGCGGGCAATTTCTGTACCAACTCAGCTACCCAATCCCTCACGACCCATTCGTGCTTGTATAGTTCACTTGGTAGAGCACTTGCCTGCGAAAGGTAAAGGTCCCGGGGATTCGAGTCCCTGTCCGGCACACAGTTTTAGTAGGTCAGGAAGTTTAATATCAGCACACACTCCGCTGCAGAGCGAAAATTTTGTTCTGCAAACAAGAAGTCAGCGTGTGGCAGCCAACGCGGCTGAGCAGCCAACCCAAAACCATGCAAATGAGATCAATTAAGTTGGCTAGAGCCCTTTGCGCTTGCGGGGCTTTTCTTCGAAATCTGATTTTTTAAACAACCTCCACAGCAAGTGCTCCGTATCGCTGGCGCCCGAGTTCTCCTGCTGTCAGTTCCGTAGTCTCGTTGTTCAGTAGTTGCGACAATCAGATCATACGGAATAACGATGACAATTCGTAATTACTATCGAATCCGGATCCGGCGCCTCCATGCCGCCGCTACGGAAACCGCTAATCTCCATCGTCATATGGCTTCATTAGTACCTCTCTCGTTGGCCCTCAGTTATATGTTTTGCACGTTTTACTGTAATTGTTTATGTGTGTGGTTATTTTGATTGATCGATTATTATCTACCGGTCCAGTAAAAACGTTTTTGAATCGAGATACGTTTGCCACTTACGAGGTGTGTGAGAAAAGTAATAAAACAGAAAACACTGCGAGCGATCTTATAACGCCGTTTTGTTCTACTTGTGTAGACTGGTGTGTTCATCCCTTCCACATTCTCAATCGGAGTTCCAGCTTCGTACAGCCATCACATGTTTTTTTGAGAGCGCCATAAGTGAAGTTGTGTTTGTGTTGTGTGTTAAGAACACACAGCAGAACAGTGGAATTTAGAGCAACGTTATGCATTCAAGTTTAAACTTGGGGAACCCGCGCGTGTGACCATCGATAAGTTGAAACAGGCGTATGGGAAACATTCCTTATCAAGAGCACAAGTTTTCCGCTGGCAGAAAAAGTTTTTTGAAGTCCGAGAACACGTTGAATATGAATCACGCTCAGGGAGATCTTCAACTTTAAAAACCCACGAAAATACCGAAAGTATGCGTGCTCTTATGAGATCAGACAGACGCTTAACAATACGGGTGGTGACTTGTTAATACTTTAACCATACATCAGATTTTGCTTGAATATTTGCATATGTGAAAGGTTTGTGCCAAAATGGTGTCGAAAAACGTCGTAACTGAACAGGACTACCGAAGATACATGTACGTTGACCACCTTGAGAGGAATGCCAGTGACCGCGAATGGTTCAGTCTTGTGATCACAGGTGATGAATCCTGGGTTTTTGAGTACGATCCTCAGACAAAGGGGCAAAATGAGGAGAGGCACACTGAGACATTTCCTCGACCGAAAATAGCTCAAATGAGCAAACCAAAGATCAAAACAATGCTGATTTGTTTATTTGACAGCAGGGATATCGTAATTAAAGAATTTGTTCCTCTAGAACAAACTCTCAATTAAGTGCTCGTCCTTGAAAAGCTCAGGCAGGGTGAATCGAATGAGACCGGACATTTCAGACAAATGGATGCTGCGTCATGGTAAGGCCCCCATGCCACACGGCCACTTCCATCACGGAATTGGTCGCCTCAAAAGGCACTCCTGTTGTTCGACAGCACCCTCAGTCACTTGATTTGTGGCCTTGTAACTTTTTCTTTACCCGAAATTGAAAAACTTCTAAAAAAGGACGTCACTTTGGCACTCTGGAGAACATTCAAACTAGTGTGATCGACATGTTAAACGCCATACCAGTTGAAGGCTCTCAACGCTGCTATCGAGTTTCAGAACTACGACTCCGCTGGTGTGTAGCTGCCAAGGGAAATACTTTGAAGTGGACAATACACTTACTTGAATAAAACAAAAACTTTGGTACATAAAAAACTAGTCTCATTACTTTTCTCACACATCTCATATTTCAGTGACTTTTCACCTTGTTCAGTCGCGTGAGATTCACTTTAATATGTTTGTGGGTCTTTACAAAAGTATGGTTATCTCAGTAGGTCTGTAAGCGGCTCTTATTTAAGTAGAGTTGCGCTGCCAGTCCTGTCCTCAATCTATTCACTGTATCTGTGAAGACGAGGTCCAGTCAAGCGTGTAGTAAGAGATGTATCCGATACCTTAAGCCGTCGGCACACGGGCCGTGCTGTCGAACGTCACGTTGAGCGTGCTAGGTTCAACGTGCTGCTGAACGCTCAGAAATGATGTGACTTGTGCATACGGTACGTGGGCCCCAACGTGGTATACGCGATCACAACGCACGTCAGTGGCAGTTGCGGCATGTTTCTGGTTCGTAAATCACACTGTTTACGAAACGGGCGCGCGTAAAATTCCCACGTTAGCTCTATTAAAACGCACATTTCCTCCATCGTCCACGAAAAGGAAAGTACCATGTCCAATCAATAAGGACACAGGCTCATAAAAGTTCCATTACAAACAGTGCGATACAAATTTGCAATACTTCTCCACATAAGATAAATATTATTTCGTCATTCTAACATTTTAGTAAAACCCCAAGGTCAGCCTTACTTGATCACTGTTCCTACCCAATAGCAGAATCTTTGCAACATGTCAATTACGAAGCGCAAAAGAAAAAGGGGGAAAATATCTTTACACAAGTAGCACAAGCTGTCCTATAGATTACGCCAATCGAACAAAATCACCCCTCAAAAAATAAGGTGAACTTATATTTACATAACATCAAATATTACAGTATATACTTATATTAAACTAAAAATAAAGTATCAGAACCTCATAAAAACGCAAATGTTAGGAAAAAAAATTGGAAGTGTCGAGTCGCGAACCACTGCCCTAACATGCTACTTCTTACAGAACAGTGACAGTACTCACTTCGTTACACCAACAACACACTATTGACACTCAATCATAGCGTGGTAGCACTTGCTGAAAACCTTAATCGTAGATATGTTACTAAATGAAATTTAATTATAACAAATTGTACCAAGAACAATGCGTTTTGGGTGGATCTTCAGTGTGTTGATGCCTTCAAATAGCATACTCTCATAATACGCAAGTTACAATAATTCGTTTGCCACGAGTATTATGTTTCTCATTTTTTACTGGAACGAATCACACAATTAACAACGGGTTTTCCAGTGATTCTCACGTATAGGCTTGAAATGAATGCCAATAAGGCGCCTCACAACTCTTTACTGAAGGGAGACGGCGGGCGTGTGACGTAGGCGGCGTTGTGCCATCTCATTGGTCAACGCTCAGTCGCACTCTCAGAATATCTGACATGCTAGATATTGCTCTGTACTGGTAGAAGCGGACCTCGGGGAAGATCAGTTTGGATTCAGTAGAAATGTTGGAACACGTGAGGCAATACTAACCTTACGACTTATCTTAGAAGAAAGATTAAGAAAAGGCAAACCTACGTTTCTAGCATTTGTAGACTTAGAGAAAGCTTTTGACAATGTTGACTGGAATACTCTCTTTCAAATTCTGAAGGTGGCAGGGCTAAAATACAGGGAGTGAAAGGCTATTTACAATTTGTACAGAAACCAGATGGCAGTTATAAGAGTCGATGGGCATGAAAGGGAAGCAGTGGTTGGGAAGGGAGTGAGACAGGGATGTAGCCTCTCCCCGATGTTATTCAATCTGTATATTGAGCAAGCAGTAAAGGAAACAAAAGAAATATTTGGAGTAGGTATTAAAATCCATGGAGAAGAAGTAAAAACTTTGAGGTTCGCGGGTGACATTGTAATTCTGTCAGTGACAGCAAAGGACTTGGAAGAGCAGTTGAACGGAATGGACAGTGTCTTGAAAGGAGGATATAAGATGAATATCAACAAAAGCAAAACAAGGATAATGGAATGTAGTCAAATTAAATCGGGTGATGCTGAGGGGATTAGATTAGGAAATGAGACACTTAAAGTAGTAAAGGAGTTTTGCTATTTAGGGAGTAAAATAACTGATGATGGTCGAAGTAGAGAGGATATGAAATGTAGACTGGCAATGGCAAGGAAAGCGTTTCTGAAGAAGAGAAATTTGTTAACATCGAGTATAGATTTAAGTGTCAGGAAGTCGTTTCTGTAAGTATTTGTATGGAGTGTAGCCATGTATGGAAGTGAAACATGGTCGATAACCAGTTTGGACAAGAAGAGAATAGAAGCTTTCGAAATGTGGTGCTACAGAAGAATGCTGAAGATAAGGTGGGTAGATCACGTAACTAATGAGAAGGTATTGAATAGGATTGGGGAGAAGAGAAGTTCGTGGCACAACTTGACTAGAAGAAGGGATCGGTTGGTAGGACATGTTTTGAGGCATCAAGGGATCACAAATTTAGCATTGGAGGGCAGCGTGGAGGGTATAAATCGTAGAGGGAGACCAAGAGATCAATACACTAAGCAGATTCAGAAGGATGTAGGTTGCAGTAGGTACTGGGAGATGAAGAAGCTTGCACAGGATAGAGTAGCATGGAGAGCTGCATCAAACCAGTCTCAGGACTGAAGACCACAACAACAACAACAACAACCACTTTCGGAAAGACTCCCGAACGTGCTATTCCACGCCATGACGTCAGAAACTCGCCACGCTCAACGTTCGGTTGCATGATCCGTGTGCCAACGTGGCTCAAATGGCTCTGAGCACTATGGGACTCCTGCTGAGGTCATAAGTCCCCGAGAACTTAGAACTACTTAAACCTAACTAACCTAAGGACAACACACACATCCAAGCCCGAGGCAGGATTCGAACCTGCGACCGTAGCGGTCGCGCGGTTCCAGACTGTAGCGCCAGAACCGCTCGGCCACCAGCGGCCGGCCAACGTCTTTAGGCTCGGCCAGGGTAAGAAGTAGGGCGGTTGTCGCTGGTTTCCAAGACACGCAGCTGGTAAAGCGGTTCTACCTTTACACAACCTCTGTTGCTATAATCGAGATCCCCGCGCGCGCGCTCGCGCGCGCGCGCGCGCGTGTGTGTGTGTGTGTGTGTGTGTGTGTGTGTGGGGGGGGGGGGGGGGGGAGGGGGGGGTCACGTTTGTGTGCTTGTGCATGTATGCTGTCGCAATTTCTATTAACCAGGGCCTTAGTCACATTTTAATTATCTTGTAGGAACGTAAGAATATTTAGTGGAACAGGAAGATAGAAAACGCACTCTGCTTTGGAGTCTAATTTCCGCGGTTAATTCTTCATTCCGAGTCGCCGTTTCGGCCATTGTCCGTCTCGGCCGCCCCTCCCTGCCTCCCCCACTCTCCCCCATGAAAGGCATTCAGCCCGCGGATCTCGACGTCTGGGAGGCGCAGATATTGGCCGCGCTAGGTCCTCGCTGCAGCTGCATCGTGGGCTGCACGACCCGGATAAGAGGTCAACAGTTCCAGCCCAGCTGTCACACGCTCAGCACCGCGCGTAGACCGCTATGAAACGAACTGATTTTAATGTACCGCATTGCCACGTTAGGACAAACATAAGTCCTATCATACAAAAAAAAAAAAAAAAAAAAAAACTCCGTAGCTGTGTAATTTTCATGCTTTTGCTTACTACAAACAGTAGAAGATGAACCACACATCTTTTATTAAAAAAAAAAAGTTTACTGGGCGTGAAAATTGCGTCATTTCCCTCCTCAGATCATCGTAACATTCAGCCGACTTTTGTTTGTACTGCCTCAGTTGTCAACCGAAATTATTGTTTAGGTATGACACTGTTCGGAATTTTCGCATTTGCAGTCATACCTGCTGATTTAATATATCGGCATAAACGTTTATAATACTTCAAGGCAGTAGCATTGTGTACAAACTCGCAAAGCGGATTCTCGAAGTTACAGCAGGCTTGGATATCTGTTTAAACATGGTCCCAGTTAGATAAATGTCCGCCCACGGTAGCTCAGTGGTCAACGCGACAGAATGTTAATCCTAAGGGCCCGGGTTCGATTCCCGGCTGGGTGGTAGATTTTTCTCCGCTCAGGGACTGGCTGTTGCGTTGTCCTAATCCTCATCATTTCATCCCCATCGACGCGCAAGTCGCTGAAGTGGCGTCAAATCGAAAGACTTGCACCCGGCGAACGGTCTGCCCGACGGGAGGCCCTAGTCACACGACATTATAAAGTTAGAGAAATAATCGTTTTACGAAACTGTCATAAGAGCTTCATTAAGTAGAGAATGCCCACCATGACAGTAGAGTATGAACTTCGACTGTGGCGCAGATTGCTGTGCGTATATCATACCACACCATTCTTAGGACCGCACACCTGTTCTCACAGCGAGGGTTGCTTGCGTGAAGAGGCAGGAAAGCGGTGAGGTGCTCTGTCACCAACAACCTGACACAGCTTCATCAGCAAAATTCTTAGACGTGCACAGTCAGCAAGAGCAGTGTGCATCTTTCATAGAAGGTGATTCAAAATGTTCTTTATATTACGATATTGAAATACTTATTTTAAGATTCAATATATTCTCACTTTAGTTGTTGCCTTGAACATCCATTCTTCTGCACCTCACACTTTGGTACTCTAAATATCACAATATTATTCCCGCGTCCAAAATATCGTATTATTTGTCAAAAATACGTAGAGATGTTGACACTAGTGGTGCAGTTTATAGGTTAAGATAGACCAGGCGCTTATAACACAACTCTAGAACACACTAATTGAGATTGACAGGAATATTTTCACATCTAAAACATCTGTATTATTTGTGTTACCATGTTGATCTGGCGTTCCCAAAATTTCAGTGAAGTTGACCACTACTTGTTTCTAAACGACTCTTACCCTCTTTATGCATCATCTCTCACAGCTTTCAGATGTTTTCTCAAACGTTCGAGAACAATGCTTTTACTTTATTTGCAAGGATCATATCAACATTGCTACAACCACCAATGTGCATGAACGTTGTCAGATTAGTGGTCCACGTCCTGTTAAACTGAACGGCAAAGGTTGTAGAAAGAAACATGCACATGAAATTTGTGCGAAAGTGCTCTCCCAACTGAGCTACCCAAGCATGACTCATGACCCCCCCCCCCCCCCCCCCTCAAAGCTTTCCTTCCGCCAGTACCTGATCTCCTGTCTGCCAAACCTCACTGTTCTCCTGCGAAACTTGCGTGACTGGCACTCCTGGAAGAAAGGACTCTGTGGAGACGTGACCTAGCCACATCCTGGAGGATGTTTCAAATGGCTCTAAGCACTATGGGACTTAACACCTGAGGTCATCAGTCCCCTGGACTTAGAACTACTTAAACCTAACTAACCTAAGGTCATCACACACATCCATGCCCGAGGCAGGATTCGAACCTGCGACGTTAGAAACATCACGGTTCGGGACTAAAGCGCCTAGAACCGCTCGGCCAAAGAGGCTGGCTCAAACTTCCTAAACTGACGGTATCAACAAACCGGTCTCTTATTGGAAGAAATAAGTTCGTCTCCAGGATGACTATGTTGAGAAATAAATATGGAGACATGGGGAATAAAGATGTAGAACTTCAATAATATTCGTTTTACTTAAAAAAAACGTCATGAGTTTTCACATAAAATATTCAGAGGCATTATTTTGCACCACGCCCTCTTATCTTAATAAGGTAAACATGAAAACATGAATGAAAACTTTACATAAATGCATTGAAACACGGTACACACACACACAAGGCATTACCGTTAAGGCCAGATTGTGTCGGAACAGAACAGTGACACAGAGTATCAAAAAAAGCATCAAGAGTGCGAGAGTGTTATAAAACTTAATTCAGACGACTGTCTGTCATACGAGAGTCCTCCAGTAAGTAATGCCCCTTTTTTTCTCAGGACGTATTTATTTACGAGAACTAGAATTTGGTGTCAATGTCAGTCAACATTCCTTTTACATGTACTATTTCTCTCCATACTCTCCGTCAAGTTCTATGGCCTCATACCTTCATTGTGTAAGAGTATGCATTCCCTATTGGCAAAATCTCTTGTCTTGTGCTCGTAGCCATGTTTTTACTGCATGTATTACGCTCTTGTTATCTTCTAAGCGTGCCCCACGTAGAGACCCCTTACGTTACCCAAGGACGCCAGGTGTAGACTGTAGAGCGATGAGGCAATAATGGCCAATTCGACGATGTGTTCCCGGATTCTGAGACTTGTGTGTGGGTGTGCATTGTCGTGTTGGAACAAGATTTCTTTTGGCTTCTTGTCAGACCCAAAAGGTTCGTAGGTTTCTTCAGAGTCTTCACATACGCCTCGGAATTAATATTTGACCCTTTTCGCAGCACGTTAACGACAATGACACCATCACCGTCCCAAAATACTCTCATCAAGACTTTGCCAGAAAAAGGGAGCTGCCGTGAATTTCTTCGTTTTCTGGTGAACGTGAATGGTTCTACTTCAGAGGCTGTCGTTTCTGGCTCAAAGTTATGCGCCCAGATTTCGCCACCTATAACGATCCATGACAGAAAGACCTCCCTATTGGCCTGAGACTGCTCTGACAATTGAGATGAATGACTATTCTTTGAATCTTGTGTGTTGTGTGTGTTCATGGAACCCATCTTGGTTCAAATGGCTCTGAGCACTATGCGACTTAACTTCTGAGGTCATCAGTCGCCTAGAACTTAGAACTAATTAAACCTAACTAACCTAAGGACATCACACACATCCATGCCCGAGGCAGGATTCGAACCTGCGACCGTAGCGGTCGCTCGGTTCCAGACTGCAGCGCCTAGAACCGCACGGCCACTATCGCCGGCGAACCCATCTTGAACATACCTCTGAATATCCAAGAGTCTCAATCATTTCACACGCGCTGATGATGCTCAACCATAGCTGTAGATCCAATTGCCAAGTTGTGATGCGCCGGTCTGCACTTACGAGGGCTATCCACAAAGTACATTACGTTTCGTTTGTGTCCGTTAGGGGCGGGGCTAGCGCGGCCATCTTGGTGTCATGGCATTCCGCCGCTCAGTCGGCATCCTGCCGTGCTAGTGAAAGGTTAGTGCCGTACTCCGTTGAGTTACTATGACAGTTTGAAATGTCTGCGTTAATTGAAAATGCCACGAAATGTGAAGTGCGTGCTGTAATAAGGTTTCTGACTGCAAAAAACTGTACACCGTTAGAAATCTATCGGCAGCTTTGTGAAGTGTATGGGGACAACATAATCACTGAAGGTGGAGTGCGTCAATGGGTCATAAAATTTAAAAATGGCCGAACTAACGTTCACGACAAAGAGCGAAGTGGAAGACCCAGCATAGTGACTGCCGAACCTGTCGAAAAAGTCGATGCCGCGGTCCGTGAAAACCGTAATTTCACAATAACGGAACTCTCTGTGAGTTTTCCACAAATTTCATGAAGTTTGTTGCACGAAATCATTACCGAAAAGCTTGGTTACCACAAGTTTTGTGCAAGATGGATACCAAAAATCTTGACAGAGATTCACAAAAATCAGCGAATGGCTGCAGCGTTAACGTTTTTGGACACTTACGAGAAAGATGGCGACTCATTACTCGATCGCATCGTTACTGGTGACGAAACATGGGTTAAGCATGTGAACTGCGAGACAAAATTGCAGTCAATGCAGTGGGGGCACAGAAATTACCCCCAAAAACCCAAGAAATGCATGCAGACAATGGCGGCAAGGAAGATGATGGCGACTGTCTTTTGGGACACGAAAGGTGTGATTTTTGTGGATTTCCTGAAAAGAGGCACTGCAATAAACTCTCAAAAGTATTGCCAAACTCTGCACAACCTCAGAAGAGCAATACAAAACAAGCGCAGGGGAAAGTTGGGCTCAAAGATGTTGCTGACTCACGACAACGCCCGGGCCCACACGGCAAATGCCACTCGTGAAGTTCTCGAATCTTTTAAGTGGGAGTTGTTTCCTCATCCGCCGTACACTCCCGACCTGGCACCGAGCGACTTCCACTTATTCCCAGCAATGAAGAAGTGGTTGGCTATGCAGCGTTTTGTTGACGACGCACAGCTTCAAGACGAGGTAGCCACGTGGTTGAAGGCGCAGGCGGCCGAATTTTACGACGAAGGAATTTCCAAGCTCGTCCATCGCTACGATAAGTGCCTTAATTTAAATGGCAACTATGTAGAATAGTAGTATTTAAGTGTGGCTTTCATCTGTATATAATAAAAAAAATTCCAATACTTTATTTATTTTTAATTCCAAAACGTAATGTACTTTGTGAATAGCCCTCGTATTTTGGCATCGAGAGAACTTCCTGAACGTGAACGGTCATGGAGCAGTTTCTGCTCATCGTGGCGCTTTCTTTAACGTTTTTTACCCAACGCCGAAGACTACTACCAACTCAGTCATTACCATATGCTGTTCACAAACTTTTATAGATATGCACTTCAGTTTTTTTTCTGAAACCAAGAATATAGTTGCAGCACGTTATTGTAACGAACGTCATGCGTAGATGTCATTTTGATGGTTCACTACGGCTCTGCCATCCTTTGGAATTATTCGAAGCTTCACATACGCGTAGAAGAACTGTCAATCATTTATAAAGTGTTTATCAAAAAGAATCATTCGATTTTAAAAAGTCATAACTATTATGTTATTTGAGATATGAGCGTGAACAACGTACTGTTGGAAAGGGCAAATTCTCGAGTTTTACATGGTTCCCGCTAGGTAGCGGCAGTGTGCTCTCACTTCAGTTCTAGAAAAATGGTGTCGGGACAACAGAAAGCATTTTTTGTTCTACATTTTGCGCAATGCGGGTCAGTAATGACTGTTCAGCGTGACTTTCGACTAGGTATGGTGTGGATTTTTCAGATATCTGTTTCCAGTGCTTTAAAAATACTGCACCATTATGCGCACATAATCTTAAATAGTATTATTTTTAATTTAAAGCTGCCGACGGTTAATTGTCCCCCGAAAGAACAGCTTAGTGTGATGTGGGACACCGGACTCCGCGGGACCTGTAATATGCGCTGCATAGATAAGCTGCCTCTGCTTTGATGTACATCTAAAAATAAGGATAAGAATTCTCTGCGGATCTTCAAAAAGAAACTTCACACGTTTCCATCTTTCTTCAGCAACACTGTCTTTGTTAGGATTATATTCAGACTTGGAGAACAGGAAGGAAATTGCTCTGAAAGGACATCATTTTAGTTTACCTAATAACAACATACGCTCGCATTGTTCATTGCCAAGCTGAAATACACCTCTACAACAAGGGGCCGTATTTTGCAAACACGTGAACATATCAAACACACATCATGGTGACGTACACACATGCGCTAGTTCTCAACCTAATAAGAAGGCAATATGAGCGATCACACTACTCGGGACAGTTCTACTTACTTTAGTCTCAATAAATTTTACCAAAGTCACAAAAGTAGTAGTATGTCGTCGCTCGTAAAATATCTGGCAGGAAGTGATTGCTGTTAACATACTAGCGCTACACAAGATGACTACATTCAGACTACCAAGTACTGTACAAAGCAGAGTATTGTATGTTTGAGAGGAAGGCCGCACTTAAATTGAAAGAAAGACGTTGCGATTGTGAATTTTTTTAAATGTTTTAGGGTTTACTAAACAAAGATCGATAGAATGCAATTGACTGAATACAAACTCAGGCTGAGGTAACAATATGCTTAAATAAAGTCCTTCTGTTGTTCATACACTAATACAGCAATGCCTATCCACTGGTTCGACATCCAGGTAATTCAGCTACGGATGTCAAAGAATACAGGTGGTTAATGTTTTATACTGTTATTCATACGATGCAGTAGGATCATAACCCCGTCCCAATTAACACCTGCTATTGCCGCACCTACCGGAAGGGTGATATCATCGACAACGATGCGTATAAGGCTTCATGAAGGTGATATGTATGCCATGCGACCAGTGAAGTAGGTGCAGCTCATGGTTCTTTGCAAGAGGGATCGTTCAGTGAGAAAGCTGCTTCATGCGACGAACGATGAACCAATAAACAGACACAGTTGTGCATCATCGTTCTTATCTTAACGGATGAACTGTGGTACCGTTAAGGAGTGCTAATAAACGTTTTTCCAAGAATAAAGCAGTTATCCAGCAACCAGTGCTGGTAGGAACTAGACAGTGTCCACGTGTGTGATGTAGACCTACCTTTAGGACTACTCAGATTACTATAATGTTTTGATAGAAAAATAAACAAAACGGATATTTTATCTTTGAGCATCCTAATACAGTAAGAACAGCAACAGCAGCGTGGGAAAAAGAAAGTCAAGCCAATGGATCTGTCGCTTCAGAGGAAGCCTTTTCGATGCACGCTTTTCGTCACGGGTAGGTAAACTACTGGGTTTAAGATCTTCCAGCCATTCTATTGATGTTGATCCTCGTAAGCCACCGTTGAACTTAGTGAATGTGGTGAACTGTCACCAGTTTAGCTGCCACATTTATTTCATTCTCATGATCAAACTTTAAAGGTGTGTTGTATGACTGCCTTTCAATCTAAGTGAACACCAAACTTCCATGGATTACCATTGTACAATACATCTCCTATTGCTAAGAATCAGTTATGTTATGAACAACATCGTTCTTTCCATTCCAAGTATGTTGGCGATGACGATGGATGGTGCTTTTATGCGACCACCAAATGCGAAAAGAAAAGGTCAGAGCTCCAACAAAATGACAACTCGAAAATTGCTTGAGCCTGTTCACAGATAATTATGTTACACTCTGTTGCTGCTTGTATCCGTAATCATTGTCATTTATCGCTATCAAGTCAGAAAACATGTGGACACAACTTGAAGAAAATCAGGCGAGAAGACTGAATGCAGTGTTGCTATAACAAGATAATTTGCCCCTCAGGCCGGTAATTGGCGAAACCATGCAGTAACTGTCGGGAAAATAACCTCATACGTTCCTTGTCCTCGGACTACTTCGACCTCTATTCCTCAATCTTTCACTGAACTCCGCAGACAACCAGTTAGTTTTTGTGAAATTAATGACTTTAAGCCAAATCATATTTTTGAAGTAGGGATAAACCAACGAGCCCGTCGCAGAGAGAGATGCACGGAGAAAAATGTATAACTGATTCATTTCTGTAGGCTTTCAGTTACAAATATGTGTATATAAAATTTGCAAGTTTTTCGGATTTCGTAGCTCCTCTTACATTCCTTATTTGCAAAGAGAAATTCCACTTTATGCAAGAGGTCATTTGTTTATTTTCGCTTTACCCAAACATTTTTTACCATTTTGTTTACTATTCCGTCTCACATGATACTAGCACTTATTTATTGCTGGTAGTTTTATGTCACCACACATTCTACAGCTTGTCGCGGTTTCTGATTCTGTAGTCTTGTTTCACGTTGATTTCGACGTGTTAAAACGGCATTTTGACTACCGATGTTTTTAAGTGTTTCACGACCAGATTATTATTATTTCAAACCAAACGCAAGATTTCTGTAATCAGCCAACGTGTTGTTTCTATCTTTGCTTTGACAGGCACAGAATTACACTAGTGAGCCAGATCATTATGGCCAACTGCTGGATAGCTTGTTGGCTCACCTTTGGAACGCAATAAAACAGCGATTTTTGTCACAACGATTCGAAAAGTCCTTAGTCCTTAGTTTTCGATTCCGTATTTCTGAATTTCCGGAAGGCTTTTGACACTGTACCACACAAGCGGCTCGTAGTGAAATTGCGTGCTTATGGAATATCGTCTCAGTTATGTGACTGGATTTGTGATTTCCTGTCAGAGGGGTCACAATTCGTAGTAATTGACGGGAAGTCGTCGACTAAAACACAAGTGATTTTTGGCGTTCCCCAAGGTAGTGTTATAGGCCCTTTGCTGTTCCTTATCTATATAAACGATTTGGGAGACAATCTGAGCAGCCGTCTTCGGTTGATTGCAGATGACGCTGTCGTTTATCGACTAATAAAGTCATCAGAAGATCAAAACAAACTCCAAAACGATTTAGAAAAAAATATCTGAATGGTGCGAAAAGTGGCAGTTGACCCTGAATAACGAAAAGTGTGAGGTCATCCACATAGGTGCTAAAAGGAATCCGTTAAACTTCGGTTACACGATAATTCAGTCTAATCTAAAAGCCGTAAATTCAACTAAATACCTAGGTATTACAATTACGAACAACTTAAATTGTAAGGAACACACATAAAATGTTGTGGGGAAGGCTAACCAAAGACTGCGTTTTATTGGCAGGATACTTAGAAAATGTAACAGACCTACTAAGGAGACTGCCTACACTACGCTTGTCCGTCCTCTTTTAGAATACTGTTGCGCGGTGTGGGATCCTTACCAGATAGGGCTGACGGAGTACATCGAAAAAGTTCAAAGAAAGGCAGCACGTTTTGTGTTATCGCGAAATATGGGAGAGAGTGTCACAGAAATGATACAGGATTTGGGCTGGAAATCGTTACAAGAAAGGCGTTTTTAGTTGCGACGGAATCTTCTCACTAAAATTCCAGTCACCAACTTTTCCCTCCGAATGCGAAAATATTTTGTTGACTCCGACCTACATAGGGCGGAACGATCACCACGATAAAATAAGGGAAACCAGAGCTCGTACGAAAAGATATAGGTGTTCATTCTTTCCGCGCGCTATACGATATTGGAATAATAGGGAATGGTGAACGTGGTTCGATGAACACTCTACCAGGCACTTAAATGTGGTTGGCAGAGCATCTATGCAGATGTAGATGTGGAACCAGATTGCCGTACATTACGGGCCAGCGGTTTGTAGGCGCGGAACTGCCTTTGACAACGCCCCAGTTGTTCAGCCAGGCTTAGATCAATCGAATTTGGTGGCGAAGTCGTCGATATGAGTTCCCTACCACTCTCCTAAAACTGCTGCAACACAATTCTAGCGTTGTGACAGGGACATGCTGGAAAATACCATACGCATCGGGGAAGACTTCAAGCACGAAGGAATGCAGGTTGCCCGCAATAACGTTCGCGTAGATCTCAGCTGTCATGGGGCCTTCGATTCCGTGATTCATCCTACTATGAGGGCAGGTTTCGGTTGATCCGATCTCTATGATCCTGAGAACACTGCAGTTGTGACAAACCAGGTCATATATCAGCTTGTAGTTCCTCGGTGGCAGCGATCACGGCGAAAAATTGCGAATTGATATGACAATAAGATAGAAAGCTATTCAAAGCAAAAAAAATTCCTTCGTTAAATAGCTATCAGAAATTTACCGTTGGGATTCAGCGTAGTAAATTGTGGCTAAACGAGGAAGGTACAAAATTCACCATCATCTCATGAATTGCATTTGCAAACTGCGAATAGGATGCCACCACAACTATACAGTCTGCTGAAAACAAATGAAAATTTGCGCCCGATCAGGACTCGAACCAGGATTTCCCACTTTACGCGAGCGGTCGCCTTAACTGCTTCAGTTATCCGATCACGCTTCAGAAACAGGGTCAGCTTCCTACAGCGCTCGCACAGGGAAAACGTATTTAATTTTTTCGTCAGAGTGCCTTGGCTTTGCCATGAAATACATTTTAATGCAGTGACTATATTTGACAGTGTCGGTACAGTAGCCTATAGGCACAAAATAGAGACTTTCCAACAAGTAAGCGTTCGGCCAGAAAGGCCTTCATTGGAATTAACACACACTAGCACACACACACACACACACACACACACACACACACACACTAATGCAACTCACAAACGCGTCTCTGTCTGCTGAGGCCAGATAGCCTCATTGCGCGAGTGTGTGTGTGTGTGTGTGTGTGTGTGTGTGTGTGTGTGTGTGTGTGTGTGTGTGTGTTGTCAAACTCCGATGAAGGCTTTTTTGGCCGAAAGCTTACTTGTTGGAAAGTCTCTATTTTGTGCCTATAGGCTACTGTACCGACACTGTCAAATATAATCACTGCACTAATGTATTTCACGCCAAAACGAAGATAGTCTGACGAGAAAATGGTGATTAGCAACTATCCTTTTCAAAAGAAGTCATTTTTCAATTCTTGATTTTCCATTTTTTGACAGTGTAAAGTTAGGTGCAATGTTCCTTCGGACATATCCTTCCACCCTGAATTTTAACCACAGTCCCATACTTTTATTTCCATCATTGGTTCCTCACTGTGTAGGCTGAAAGGTAATGACGTAAGACTCTAATCTTGACTTACATCCTTTTTCATCCGAACACTATGTACTTGACTTCAGTTCTTATGGTTTCCTCTTGATATTTGCATATATTGCACAGGGCTTCTATAAACGATTTTTTCGTTTTCAAAGCTCTGTATTTTCCAAAGTATTATACCTACAAATATTACTGGTGCATGAAGAGAGTCCTAAAATCACCGAGTTTGCCTAGAGCCCATCATTTGGCGTTACGATTGCAGTGCCTTGACAAAATGGTGACAAAGCAAGGAAAGAGTTTTTGTGTGTCTGAAGACTGTGACGAGATTCTCGTACCTTCATGTGATAGAGTTGAGCTATTTTCACCACTGACAGCTGTTTCCGACAATTTCCTCTTCCAACAAAACGGAGCACCCCTTCATTGGAGCGTCGATGTTCGTTGCTACCTAAACGACGAAATTCCGCATTGCTGGATTGGGCGTGGCGTTGTTCACTAAGCGCGGCAGGTCGTCTGACCTATAGCCTTATGTCTTTTTCCTTTAAGGACCGTGTTTAGTGGCAAGAACACTGGAACAGCTCAAAGAACGCACCAGTGCTGCTGTGATGACCGTTGACAGGACGTTGCCGCATTAGCTATGGAACGAACTTGACTGCTGCTTGGATGTACGTCGTGTGACAACCGGAGCGCAAATAAAACATTTGTAGAGTGCAAAATGCAAACTCGCTGAGTTTACGGTTCTATTCATGTATCAATCAAATTTGTACGCGCAATGCTTTGGAAAAAAATGGTTCAAATGGCTCTGAGCACTGAGGTCATCAGTCCCCTAGAACTTAGAACTACTTAAACCTAACTAACCTAAGGACATCACACACATCCATGCCGGAGGCAGGATTCGAACCTGCGACCGTAGCGGTCGCGCCGTTCCAGAGTGAAGCGCCTAGAACCGCTCGGCCACTCTGGCTGGCAATGCTTCGGAAATTACAGAGCTTTAAAAACAAGTGAATCATTTGTAACAGACCTAACTTTCCCTATGAGTTATATCTATTTTCAGAACTGCGACCATCTTGCACTATTGTACATTACCGTACGCTTTTTCCGGGTTGACAAATGCTATGAGTTTGCTTGAATTCCTTTAAGTCTTGCTTCTGTTATCAAGCACGTCGTCAGAACTGCCTCTGTTGTGCCTTTACATTTCCTAGAGCCGGCCGCTGTGGCCGAGTGGTTCTAGGTGCTTATCTCTGGAACCGCGCGACCACTGCGGTTGCAGGTTCGAATCCTGCCTCGGGCATGGCTGTGTGTGATGTCCTTAGGCTAGTTAAGTTTAAGTAGTTCTATGGGACTGATGACCTCAGATGTTAAGTCCCGTAGTGCTCAGAGCCATTTGAACCATTTGAACCTTTCTTCGAGCCAAAATGTTCATCATCTAACAGATGCCGAATTTTATTTTCCACTCTTCTATATGTTATTCTTGTCCGCAACTTTGATACATGAGCTGCTAAGGTGATTGTCCGATAGTTTCTATACTTATCTGCAGTTGCTGTCTCAGAATTTGATGGATTATATCTTTCTGAAACTCTGACGGTATGTCTCCAGTCTCGTTGATTCTGCAAACCAGCTTGAATAGTCGTTTGAATGCCACTGCCCCAATGATTTCAGAAATTCCGAAGAAACGTTAGCTATGGTTCCCGCCTTATTTGAATTCAACGCGGAGCGCACTGGTTAGCACAATGGGCTCGCATTCGGGAGGACGACGCTTCAAATCAGCGTCCGGTCACCAAGGTTTAGGTTTTGCGTGGTTTCTCTAAATCGCCCCGTCAAATGCCAGGATAGCTCCTTTGAAAGGGCACAGCCGATTTCCGCCCCTCGCCCCCTCCCCCCCCCCCCTCCGCCCCTCCCCTCTCCTCCCCCCCCTCCCCCAAGCTTGAAACAATCGGAGCTTGCGCTCCGTTTCTACTCTCATGCTCATAAATTAAGGATAATGCTGATACATGGTGAAACAACGCTCTCGTGGGCGGTTTGCGGGTTTAAATCACCCCGGGGTATGACCATGCGGTGCATATTTGACCTGCGGTCGTCGCACGGTGGCGCTGGCAGCAGTCCAGATACGCAGAGGTGTGTTGGTGCATGTCAGAGTACGCTGCAGCGAGTAAGTGTGCAGACGTTTTCAACTGTGTGTTGGAAATGGCTCAAAGAACACATATTGATGACGTTATGAGGGGTAAAATACTAGGGCGACTGGAGGCTGGTCAAACACAGCAGGTCATAGCACAGGCCCTCCGTGTGCAAAGTGTGACATCAAGATTATGGCAACGATTCCAGCAGACAGGAAACGTGTCCAGACGCTACAGTACGGGACGTCCACAGTGTACAACACCACAAGAAGACCGATATCTCACCATCGTGCCCGCAGACGGCCACGGAGTACGGCAGGTAGCCTTGCTCGGGACCTTATCGCAGCCACTGGAACAGTTGTCCTCCAGACACACAGTCTCCAGACGACTGAACAGACACGGTTTATTCGCCCGGTGACCTGGTGTTGGGTGGGATTATGATTGGTGCACGATACCCCTGCATATTTTTGGCAGAGGAACTGTAACAGGTCAGTCCGCTTTTTCATGGATGCAGTGGGTCCTGCCTTCCTCCTGATGGATGATAACGCACGGCCCCACCGAGCTGCCATCGTGAAGGAGTACCTTGAAACAGAAGATATCAGGCGAATATAGTGGCCTGCCTGTTCTCCAGACCTAAACCCCATCGAGCACGTCTGGGATGCTCTCGTTTGACGTATCGCTGCACGTCTTCAAACCCCTACGACACTTCAGAAGCTCCGACAGGCACTGGTGCAGGAATGGGAGGCTATACCCCAGTAGCTGCTCGACCACCTGATCTAGAGTATGCCAACCCGTTTTGCGGCCTGTGTACGTGTGCATGGTGATCATATCCCATACTGATGTCCGGGTACATGCGCAGGAAACAGTGGCGTTTTGTAACACATGTGTTTCGGAACAGTTTTCTCAACTTGTCACCAATACCGTGGACTTACAGATCTGTGCCGTGCGTGTTTTCTATGTGCCTATGCTATAAGCGCCAGTTTTGTGTAGTGCTACGCTGTGTGGCACCACATTCTGCAATTATCCTTAATGTATAAGCTTGAGTGTAATTACCCCGTTGTTGCCTGACAGAACATTAAACCTCCAGCTTTCTTATTCCTCTAGTTCAGGTCTTCGAAAGCTCTGTTAGACTGTATTGGATCCTCTGCATTTTCCTACTTCTGTCTCGTCATCGGACTGGTCCTCCCTCCTCCGTGAAGTCCTGCAGTCTGGTCTATTTACCTATCCACTGTTTCCTTTCCGTTGAAGAGTGGAGTGCACAGCTTTGCTAGTGACATAATGCAGCTGAAAGAGTAAACATTCGGGACTGTTAAGCCGCCAGTATGCTTGGTGGAATAGGCTCAGTTTTGACGCTTCGTGTGGATGGGGCAACACGTACAGGTGGCATTCCGTGGCTGTGCCAGTACGCCACGCCACTCCGCGACGTGTCGCCTTCGCCTGCGCGGGCTAATTGAGTAACACGAGAGGCGGCGAGGCGGCCCGGCCTGCTTTCCGCCGCAGCCGGCTGCGCTGTCCGGAAAACACCGCCATTAGCCGGCCCCGCGGCGCTGCCCACCGGCGGCCTATCGCAGCATCGCTGCCGGCGGACGTCCTCTTCCTCGCCTCCGTTATCTCGCCGGCCTTAACAGCCCGCGCGGCCGATCAAGTATTTTCTGGGCAAGTGCTACAAGGGTGCGAACGAACTGCTCGCGGTGATGGCAACGGTGCACGAGCCGTTAGTGGTAATCACGGAGTCCTCCAGCGACAACAATGAAGTCTTCGAGGGTAAGTTCTCGCAAAGACACTTTCTTTTCCTTGCCGTGAGTTGTACATTTTCAAATCGGACGAAACATCTTCTCAGATATCTGATGGCGTGAAAGAATTATTGATTGACTGGGCCCTGTACGTCACACTGGAAGGTTGATATTGAACGGAAAGGAATATGACACTGGGTGACACCTTGAGGTTGCATGATGTGATCGCTAACGTAGGCAGCCTGTTGCATACGAAGGTCATTTCATAAAAAGTGCTTGAACTCGCAACACTGCGTAATGAAGGACGTTTCGGTATTGTTGTGTGTGTTGGTATAGGTCAAGCCCTGCGACAGAACACAAATTTTTTTTCGGTATCGTATTAACCTTTCGTCTACCTTTTTTCAGAGTGATACACAGTAATATACAGTTCTTTTCATTACTGTCGTAGTTAGAAGTAACAATATAAAAAAATAGCTGCTGGTCAGTTTTCCCAGGTCGTGGTCCGCGAAACTTTTCTGTTCCTAATGTTTCATCCAAAGCTGGGCTGAACATCTTCATAGGTGCTGCTTCTTTCGCTGAGTCTTGCCGATTCTCAGTGTTCTCTGTCTGCAAGACTCATCGGAAGAAGCGGCACGTCTGAAGTCCAGCGCTGCTCCGGGCGAAATGTTACGAATGGAAAAGTTCCATGGTCCAACGAGCAGGCAACCCGGTTGATTCACACCAGCTAACATTCCGATTGTAAAAGCCTTCTTAGTACGAGAAAAAAATGTTTCCCGCAATTTAGTTTTCCAGTGCGAAGACATGTGGGACAGACCGAGTTTTTCATACATACCTCTGGAGTTTTGCAAGTCGATTGCGCAAAAGCTCCAAGACATACAGAAAACATACATAAGTGAGTGGATAGAGCGTCTCGCCACGTTTGTAACTCATATCAGAAATGCACAATATGGGCTTCATTTGTGACTGGCAAACGTCGGTACGCGTTTGAATGATCTTATGGCATTGATGGCTGGAAGTCCCCACCTGGGGAACTACGGCCACGGAGTTCCAAGTCTTTTCAGTTGACGCCACACAGGGCAACTTGTGTGTCTATGATTATGAAATGATGGCGAGAACAACACAACACCCAGTCCCGGGCCCGCTGCGTGGCTGTCAGACGCACTGAGCAGGCAGCTAAGGGAGCAGACAGCACGTGCGCGAACTCCGTTGACACGATTTATCTGGCAAAGCAAGGTGGTAGCCTGCTTTGCAAATCTATTCATTGGGTTGCCTACCTACAGGCTCAAACTAAAACGACGCGACAATATGGAGTAGAAGGATGATCATGAAACTTGATTAGCACAACCTATAGGCGGCGTCGGTAATTATAAGATTTCTGCAATGATATGTAGCATTACCATGCAGCGAATTCCCACTGATTACTAACCTATTGCGGAACACGTACGTCCCGATGGTAGTCAAAGGAATAAGTTTTGTTATAATAGAAGTTAGAAATGGCGTCCGCATTGATTTTAGCTACTGTGACTGAAAAAGATCAAATATCGTACCTTAAGATGGAAGCGTTGTGTGTTAAAAACCTAACCGAAAACCGCATAGCTTTAAATAAATTTCGTAGCGAGTTAAGAGTGGTCCTCAGCTAATCGATTTCGTAAAGGTTCTCTCACCATAAACAACCGACGGCTGAAAACATCAACAGATGAAGTAAGTATGACAGGTTTGGAAATTTCTGGAACTGCATAGCTACCATCGACATAAGTATTCCGTTTTCTGCCAAATAAATTAAACAACAGAATTATTTTTCTCCAATGTGTCCGACACTGCTTGAGTGCTGAACAAAAGTGCGAAACACCCGGACACCGTACCATCGCTGAAAGTAGGTTTGGCGTAGGTTAAAGGTTTTTCTTTTTTTGCATAGAATTTTCGTTATGGAGAACTGAAGCCAGAGTTGAAATAACCGTCGAACTAACCGAGGTCAGTCTTCACCACGACAAAGAACACGTAAAAATGAAAAAAAGAAATATCGTCGAACTCAATCTAAGATCAGAGAAATGATGATCTTCGCTTACGATTAGTAGGAGGGAGTTCCAAGTGGACAAAATGTCACATGAGTGTATTATCGTGAACTCGTGCAACAACTTAACAAATTCACAGAACCCGACCTGAGTTGGTTGAGTTTGGACGCTAATTTTCCTCGACAACGCTCGCCCGCATATCATCGGCGTCGTTAATTGGGAACCTGCGCGAGTGGGGTTTGGAAGTGTTACGTCATGCACCTTACAGTGCTGACTTGAGTGCGCCACACTTTGATGTATTTTCAACGTTGCAATCACTCATTCGAGGACATATATATATTAATTTCTGGAAGAACTTTTGTCGCCGTTACCCTCTCTTTACGTTAGCCAGAGAAAGGAGGCGGGTTAGATGGAGTTGTAGAACTTCCCCATCGTTGGGCCACGGTCATTCAAAATCAGAGACACCATGTTGAAGGATTGTAGACACATAATGTCAAAAGTCGAAATAAATAAAACTCATATGTAGTATTTATTAAATGAACCTCGTAGTATCAGCAGCCCTGTCAGATAATACACTGAGGTGAGAAAACTCACGGAATAGTGATATGCACATGTACAGATGGCGATAGTATCACGTATTGTTGTTGTTGTGGTCTTCAGTCCTGAGGCTGGTTTGATGCAGCTCTCCATGCTACTCTATCCTGTGCAAGCTTCTTCATCTCCCAGTACCTACTGCAACCTACATCCTTCTGAATCTGCTTAGTGTATTCATGTCTTGGTCTCCCTCTACGATTTTTACCCTCCACGCTGACCTCCAATACTAAATTGGTGACCCCTTGATGCCTCAGAACTTGTCCTACCAACCGATCCCTTCTTCTGGTTAAGTTGTGCCACAAACTCCTCTTCTCCCCAATCCTATTCAGTACCTCCTCATTAGTTATGTGATCTACCCATCTAATCTTCAGCATTCTTCTGTAGCACCACATTTCAAAAACTTCTATTCTCTTCTTGTCCAAACTATTTACCGTCCATGTTTCACTTCCATACGTGGCTACACTCCATACAAATACTTTCAGAAATGACTTCCTGACACTTAAATCTATACTCGATGTTAACAAATTTCTCTTCTTCAGAAACGCTTTCCTTCCCATTGCCAGTCTACATTTTATATCCTCTCTACTTCGACCATCATCAGTTATTTTGCTCTCCAAATAGCAAAACTCCTTTACTACTTTGAGTGTCTCATTTCCTAATCTAATTCCCTCAGCATCACCCGATTTAATTTGACTACATTCCATTATCCTCGTTTTGCTTTTGTTGATGTTCATCTTATATCCTCCCTTCAAGACACCATCCATTCCGTTCAACTGCTCTTCCAAGCCCTTTGCTGTCTCTGACAGGATTACAATGTCATCGGCGAACCTCAAAGTTTTTATTTCTTCTCCATGGATTTTAATACCTACTCCGAATTTTTCTTTTGTTTCCTTTACTGCTTGCTCAATATACAGATTGAATAACATCGGGGAGAGGCTACAACCCTGTCTTACTCCCTTCCCAACCACTGCTTCCCTTTCATGCCCCTCGACTCTTATAACTGCCATCTGGTTTCTGTACAAATTGTAAATAGCCTTTCGCTCCCTGTATTTCACCCCAGCCACCTTCAGAATTGGAAAGAGAGTATGCCAGTCAACTTTGTCAAAAGCTTTCTCTAAGTCTACAAATGCTAGAAACGTAGGTTTGCCTTTCCTTAATCTTTCTTCTAAGATAAGTCGTAAGGTCAGTATTGCCTCACGTGTTCCAACATTTCTACGGAATCCAAACTGATCTTCCCCGAGGTCGGCTTCTACTAGTTTTTCCATTCGTCTGTAAAGAATTCGTGTTAGTATTTTGCAGCTGTGGCTTATTAAACTGATTGTTCGGTAATTCTCACATCTGTCAACACCTGCTTTCTTTGGGATTGGAATTATTATATTCTTCTTGAAGTCTGAGGGTATTTCGCCTGTCTCATACATCTTGCTCACCAGATGGTAGAGTTTTGTCAGGACTGGCTCTCCCAAGGCCGTCAGTAGTTCCAATGGAATGTTGTCTACTCCGGGGCCTTGTTTCGACTCAGGTCTTTCAGTGCTCTGTCAATCTCTTCACGCAGTATCGTATCTCCCATTTCATCTTCATCTACATCCTCTTCCATTTCCATAATATTGTCCTCAAGTACATTGCCCTTGTATAAACCCTCTATATACTCCTTCCACCTTTCTGCCTTCCCTTCTTTGCTTAGAACTGGGTTTCCATCTGAGCTCTTGATGTTCATACAAGTGGTTCTCTTATCTCCAAAGGTCTCTTTAATTTTCCTGTAGGCAGTATCTATCTTACCCCTAGTGAGATAAGCCTCTACATCCTTACATTTGTCCTCTAGCCATCCCTGTTAGCCTGCTTAGTATCACGTATACAAGATGTAAAAGGGCGGTGCATTGGAAGGAGCTGTGATTCGTGTGAAAAGGTTTGCGACGTGATCATCACAGCATGAAGAGAATTAACACACTGGTGGTTGGAGCTAGACGCATGGGACGTCCTATTTCGGAAATCGTTAGAGAATTCAGTATTCCTAGACCCACAGTGTCAAGAGCTCCTGGCATTATCTCTCACCACTAACAACTCAGTGGCCGACGGTCTTCACTTAGTGACCTAGAGCAGCAGCGATTACGTAGAATTATCAGTGGTAGCAGACAGTAGAAATCAGTGTGGGCCGTATGACGAACGTATCCGTTAGGTCAATGCGACGAAATTTGGCATAATGGGCTATGGCAGCGGACGACTGATGCGAGTGCCTTTGCTAGCAGCACGACATCGCCTGCAGCGCCTCTTCTGGGCTCGTCACCATATCGATTGGACCCTAAGCGACTGGAGAACCGTCGCCTGGTCAGATGAGTCCCGATTTCTGACCGTAAGAGCTGATGGTAGGATTCTCAGACACCACGAAACCATGGACCCAAGTTGTCAACAAGACACTCTTCAAGCTTCTGGTGGCTCCATAATGGTGTGGGCTGTGTTTATATAGAAGTGACGAAGTTCTCTGGTCCAACTGAACCGATCATTGACTGGGAACGTCTACGTTCGGCTACTTGGAGACCTTTTTCAGCCATTCATGGATTCCATGTTCCCAAAAGCGATGGAATTTTTGTGAATGACAATGTGGCATGCCACAGCGCCACAACTGTTGGCGACTGATTTGAAGAACATTCTGGAAAATTCGAGCGAATGATTTGGCCACCCATCGAATATTTATGGGACATAATAGAGAGGTCAGTTCGTGCACATCATCCTGCTTCGGCAACACCTTCGCAGTTATGGACTGTAGAGGCAGCATGCCTTGAAACATGTCCATGGATATTGAAGTTTCTATTTATGTAGTCTGCAGCCAGAACAACATGACTAGCGTATGGACAAAGGAGGAAACGTGTGTTTCAATACAGCTAACGTAGGAATTTTACGCCCGTCAATTTCGTAAAAAATCTGGTTACGAACCAGATATAGTCGACAATTGCCGCTGGAGCGCATTGCTATCGAGTGTGCCACGTTGGGGCACACGTACCATACGCCCAAGTCGCATCTTTTATGAGTGTTTAGCAGCACGTAGAACTCCACACGCTCAACGTAGACGTTTAAAAGAACCGTCCCTGAGCCGACGGCTTTATTCATCTATCTTGCGCCCCGAGGCTTTCGCCTTTACCGCTCTCTATCGAACAACATTCAAGGAACATCCTTTCCGGAAGAAAATGCGCTCCGAACATGTCTCGATGAGTTCTTCGCCTCAAAACCATGTGATTTCTACAGTCAAGGAATCGAAAAGTTTCCCAAGCTTTGGGTGACTGTTGTAAATAGAGAACGACAGTGTATTATTGATGACTAAAGTCTCTGTTTTAAGTAACTCTTGTGTTTATTAAGCTTATGGAAAAACGCTACGAACTTACGCACTAACCCAATATTTTCACGGAGAAAGATTTAAGTTAATAAAAGTAAAACGTGGCAGGAACAAAGCTTCGTAGACAGCTTGAATAGGAAATTACACCATCGTTCAGCGAAGTAATATAAATAAAGAAGTATTAACTTGTTAACATTTTTAGAATGAGCACTTGCTGCCTGTTTGATTTTCCCCTGTACCTAATATAAGACATGCTCTGACGGCCGCTGTTTCATTCTGTGCGTAAGATTGTCAGTTGCCAGGTGCTTTAGTGCAGCATGTGCTCAGCAAAGCGCTTTTCCCGTCGTTAATGTTGACTTTAGAAATTAGGGTCCTCGAGTAGTTTCCCACTTGTCAACACAGGACCTTGTTTCAATCGCATGACCATAGCGAATTCCTTGCTGCTACCAAAGATCGAAGCCGAGTCCGCCATGTTGCTGACGCGCCGAGCACTCTGCGACGAAGGCGCCCGCTGCATTCTTGCGGGCCCTTGAGCAGAATAATCGACAGAAAGTAAGATAAGCCAAAGATTTCTAGCTCACGGAAATAAGAATGAGCTTGTACTATCCGTACACAAGCATGCACCGATAAATGTCAAGACTGCAGATTAAATAGGTTAGGGTTTTGATTCCAATTGATCATAGGATATTTACTAATTACAGTTATGTGGCTATTATCCTGCAGAGATGAGTCGAATACGTGAAAAGTCTGTCCATTGGTTGACGCGCCACGCAGAATAATGGCTCCCTCAATAACGGTCTCTGTATCAGGCCGCACTCGGGTCACAGGATCGTAATAGGACAATCACCAGCGAAGCGCTGTGTCGTTAAAACCAGCCATCGCGTTAATGACAGTTTTATATTATTGGGACATGCTTTTGATATTACACTGGAGAATAAAATGTCGGAATTTCGATTTAGCGTGGAATGTAACATTGAAACAGGAGACCCATTTATAGTAAATGCAAATGCACGCAAATAAAGATGAAAATATCATGCGCTGTAAAAGAAAACAGGTATTTAAAAGATGAACTGGAAAATCTATAAATTTGTACAAGTATGGAAAAAATGATGTAAATGAAGTGGAAAGAGGAAAGGATACATGTAGAAATCGTAGAAAACGCCTAAAATGACGAGTAACGCAATAGGTACTGTACTCGAACAAACTCGCCCAGTTGGTCAACGCACGAATGATCCTATTGTCAAGGGGAGTATGACACGATAGTGTAAAGAATCTGATATCTTGAATTTACGACTATATCACACGGCACGATGGAAGATAAGTTTCACGCAACATAAATTATTACAAATTAAGAAAGGTCCATTTAAGCAATCTGCTGATTATAAATCCGGATTTCAACCACGGAATACACTTGTGAAAATACCTGTATTTTTTTACTTCTAAAATTACATGCAGAACAGGTCACTGAAAGCTGTAGAAGCAAGGAGACGTGTGGTGTTGGAGATAGCTTTCTTTTCGTATAGCGCTCTCACTGGCTTGATGTGGTCCACCACGACATCCTCTTCTGTGCCAACCTCTCCATTTCAGAGTAACATTTGCACACACCATCCTCTATTATTTGATATACTCCACTCTCAGTTTTCCTATGCAGTTTTTACCTTCTACAGGTCCCTGAGATCATAACACATCTCCTATAATCCTGTCCACTCTTTCTGTCAATATTTTCCACGTATTTCTAACCTCGCCGACTCTGAGGAGAACCTCCACATTTCTTATGCAATTAGTCCACTAAATTTTCAACATCCTTCTGTACCACCAAATCTCAAACGCCTTGTGTGGCTAGCGTTGCTACCTCTGGATCACGGGGTCCCGGATTCGATCCCAGGCCGGGTCGGAGATTTTTTTCCGCCCGGGGCTGGGTGTTTGTATTGTCCTCATCATCATTCGGGAAGTGACGATATTGGAACAAGAAATATTGGGAACTCGTACGGCAGCTGATGACTTCGATGTACAGCATCCCACAAACCATCATCGTCGTCGTCGTCGTCATCATCATCATCATCATCATCATCATCATCATCATTATCAAACGCCTTGATTCTCTTCCTCTACTGTTTTCCCATAGCCCACGCTTTACTTCCGTAAAAATACTGACGTACGCTCTGACGAATTTCTTCCTCAAGTTAATGCCAATGTGATGTAGGGTACTGCTTTTGACTAATAATAAAAAAAAAAGAATCCTGGGTTCCGGGCTAGCCACTGCTTAAATTTTTAGTTAATACTCTCAGAATCAGGGCCATAGACTTCCGGTGTAAGAAGTCATCCCCCGTTTGGCAACGGCCTTGTCAAACAGGGCGGAGAAGCGGACAGAGGCTCAGGGCACTCTCTTGCCGCTAAGTTGAAAAACTGCCTTTAAAAGGCGGAAGAATCGGCATGAGGATGCAGAAGACAGTGGAAACATCTACCTTAGAAATACCTAAGTTGTATCCACGCGACATGTGGCCTGTAATTGAAAAAGTGCCATGATGATCTCTCCATTGGCAAAATATTTCAGACAAGACCCCATTTGGGTTTTTGAATTACAGGCCTCGTATCCTGTAAATACACATGCAGTAGTTTCCATTGCCGTCTGCATCTTCAAGCTCTTGATCATTGCTGATTCTTCCTCCTCTTAGAGGCAGTTTCCCACACCAGCGACAAGAGAGTGCGCTGAGCCTCTGTCCGTTTCTCCGCCTCTTCGACAAGGACGTTGGCAGAACGAGGATGGTTCCTTACACCGGAAATCTTCGGCGGGCCTTGGTGTTGGTTTTTATTCAAAACTTAAGCAGTAGCTGGGACGTTTTGACTATTCGTTAAAGACGCTATCCCTACACAAAAGCGGCATACCTGGTGCAAAGACCGGTAATCTAACGCAGAGACAGGTAAAATTGTGCATTTCACGAAAGGTACCCTGAGACCACAGGATTAATGAGTCGTAATCAGAGACACACAGATATTAGTGAGTAACATTCTGCAGTGTTATGAAATGTTACGATCAGCTCACAGGCCCAGTTGTAGGTGAATCAGGCTACGATTCATTGGTAAGGCACTAGGGACCTGCAAGGGTTTTTAACGCAAAACTCTTCTTCAGTTGGTATTTGAATACTGCTCAGTTGTACATCATCCGTGTCAAGCCAAGCTAATAGGGAGCATAGAACGCACCGAGAAAGGGCGTTATAATTGGTCACATACTTGTTTTATTGGCGAAAGAGTAGTGTAAGCTCCCCATTACATGTTTCTGTATGAAATTTAGCCCCGCTTTATCTCCCATTCCGTAAGAAAATCTACGTGTTACCAGAACTATCTGCCCACAAAATATTATCCATCTTAAACTCGTATGTTAACCTTAGGTTAAACAGAACCCAATTTGGACTGAACTATAACTGGTTTGAATACAATTTGTCTTCAGATAAAATTGCGCAACTGAAGTAAAACAATTGTCTGGCCCTAATTAACAATATTGTTGCAGTTTTCTCGGAAGCACAATAGCAAATAGCAAGCAGTCAGTGGCTAAGCTAGATTTTTCTTCTTAAATAAAATTTCCAGACAGTATTTAACTGTCGTATATCATGTGGTGCAATGTGGTAATGCGTAATGATAAACCTTCATTAAACAATGGAATGGGAGAGTAGCTATTCCTATGAAATGGCATTCCAAGAAAACGATTTTGGAATGAAGTATGTATTCAAAAAGACAGAATTTCCCGTAATCTTCACACATAATATTGGTCAATGATTTGAAAAGGGTAGAATGTTATCAGAGAATTTCTATAAAAGCAAGACACCTTAATCAGTTCCCGGGTTCCCAGGCTCCATTCCCGGCGGGGTCAGGGATTTTCTCTGCCTCGTGATGACTGGGTGTTGTGTGATGTCCTTAGGTTAGTTAGGTTTAAGTAGTTCTAAGTTCTAGGGGACTGATGACCATAGCTGTTAAGTCCCATAGTGCTCAGAACCATTTGAACCATTTTTGAACCTTAATCAGTTGGTATCTTAATAATGCATGCGTGCGGTCTAAGGCGTCTTGTAACGGTTCGAACGGCTCCCCTCCGTTGGAGGTTCGAGTCCTCCCTCGGGCATGGGTTTGAGTGTGTTGTGATTAGGATAAGTTAGTTTAAGTTAGATTAATTTGTGCGTAAGCCTAGGGACCGATGACCTAAGCAGTTTGGTCCCATAGTCCTTAACACAGATTTCCAATTTTTCTTAATGCATGACTCAGGGAAGTGGGGTAGTATTCCTCTCACACCTCAGCAAGTTAACTAGCTGATAATAATCGTTCCGACTAGCTAGCTACTCAGCTCTGCAGTTTTAGCTCAAAGTTCTTCTCTTCAAAAATAACAACATTATTCAAAGTTTATATTCTTTTCTTCTTCCAATATATACATCATATTACCCATTCTGCGCAGAGGCGAATATTGTGCAACAATGAGACCAAAGACTGTTTAACAGTAACATAACTTGCTCTCTGCCTGACATGCACATCGGAAACTTACGAAAATCAAAATGACACATTCATCTTACAGTACAACGTAAATACTGAACAATCTCGGCTGTCAGACACACTAAGAAACACGCCATTGATGTCGCGAGAACCTGCTTAGAGAACTCTTCCCTCTTCCGGACTAGAAACTACGCATGTTATCCAGTCCTCTTCTCATCAATCCAGTAGAGGTCTTCCTGACAAAGTTATGGAAATAAGGACTTCGTTCCAACCGTGAATCGACAGGACGAATTTTCAAATATGATACACTTATGTTTTTCAGTGTACTGGCGTATATGCAGGAGTGATCACTTGGGGGCTCAAAAGCTTGCCCAAGTACCCCATGTAATGGGCGCCTGTTTACACAACATCGGGAGATTTCCGCTGCCTAGTGGACAGACTGAAAATAGCCCTACGCGACGTTAGCCGAATACGCCACGGCCTTCTCCGCGCTAACTAACTACACTGGGCCAGTGAAGGCGGCGTCTATCCCGAATATCCACGGCGACACTTTAGCCGAGAGGGGCGGCAGCTCTTAGAATGACGGGCCTGGCCGCAAACCACTGTGCTCCGTGTGTCGGCTTTCCCGGCCTCGGCCTTTGAAGTTCGTTTGCGCCCGATGCGATGTTCACAGCAGGCCAGGCTTTCCCGTCCGCTCCGCTCGCCACGTTTATCCGGGCAGCAAAATGCCTGTCTGCTGGAAGCGAGCAGGCTGCAGCAGATCCTCGCACTTTATGATCCATAAAAAAGGTTTGGAAAGCCGTGTATATAGTGAGCATTTTTAACGAAGCGCCTTCACGTTATAAAGTGGACTTCATTGCTGTGGATGGCATGGCAGGAACAAAATGCTGAACCTATGCGTGATGTTCATCTATTCTCGGGGGTTGACGACCGCCCTTAAAGCAGAAGATAACATACGTCTTATAATATTACCATTCAAGCTACAGCACTCACTGCAGTTGATATTGCTGCAACAGTCGTCTGAACATGATTACAAAATCTGCAGGATTTTACTAACGTCCAGTCGACGACGGCATTCCTCTGACGGCCAACAGAACTAAAACTGCCTCAAGTTTTTACTACTCATTAATCTACAGATGGCTGCGACTAGTCATTTGGTGAAGTAATAGTTTATCTTCACAACTACTGTCTTGATTTTTCAAGATGTGCTTCATACGAGGTAAGCGGGAACTTTCATACCCTTAAAGCAGTACACTGATCACTGGATGTTATTTCACTGTGAAAAATAATGGAGAAACGTTTAATATTGCTCCTTCGACGCTACGGCGAACGTTGAACTTGTTCACATACTACGAAAAGAAACGCGGCGTTGGAGCAAAAATGCCACTGACGTTTTCCTTAGCTTTATCTTTCACTCGCACTGTTAGACACTGTTACTGAACGTCTGGTTTGATTGTTTTGAAAAACACTATATACCAAGAGAAGCCCATCAGCATGCAGCATATTCTGTGCACCTGAAATTTAATGCAAAAATATGCGACTAAATACATAAGATGTTTGCGGGCATATCTCCTTTGCTTGTTACACACAGAACAAAATTTTTGAGAAGACAAAATTTTAAGTTGCGTTATTTTTTACTTGGATGTTCCGTTGTTGTCTTGTGATGATCATAGGGCCAGAATATATCTGTGTGTTACGAATTTAGCCATATGTCTGATTACTAAATTTGACAGGCACATATCCCCTAGAAAACTACTGCTTTGTTACCAGTATAGAGACAGGACAATTTTGTAATCTATGCATAGCTGTGCATATGTAGCCATCAACTTAAAAAAATTCTTTGATATTAAATTTATCTATTGAAATTAGACGTAAAATTCTTTATAAGGCTACTAGCTAACAAAAATTGTTATTGTGAGTAAATCTTGGAGGTGTGACCGGGAGAAGCGGCGCTGTGATAGCAGACGTTGGACTCAATGAACGATCAGAGTTGCGCACAGATTTTAGTAGTAGTAGTAGTAGTAGTAGTTTTATTCATCCGTAGATCTCATTTACAATGATACTGGACATGCCTTGCTGTTGCAGTTTATGAAGAACAAAAATAAATTGATTCACATTTACATACTTGCAGGTCTACTATAACAAGGACGGAACAGACAGTTGGCCGCGGCTTGTAGTAAGAACCGTTCCGGCCTGAATTAATTTAGGGAAACAACGCAAAATCAGGATCACATGCCCAGATGTAGGTCAGAGCCTCCACCCTCACGCATAAAAGCCAATCTGTTAACAACCAGGGCTTCCTCACTCGATTTTTGACTAGGGTACAATACAGTTTTACAAATAAGTTATTTAATAATGTAAAAAGCCAGTGATACACTGTCCATTCATTTCTCACTCCTAGTCACTGCGCACACTGCATGCACACGCGCGCGCACACACACACACACACACACACACACACACACACACACACACACACACACACACACACACACACACACACACACACACACTATACCCAACGCTACACACTCTGTGAGCTGATGTCTGGACCATTTTGTGTACTGAAACTTCCCATTTGCTGACCTGAAAATCTGATACTGCACCCGTCTATAACGAGTGAAGTCTTCGGCTCAGAAAGAGGACAAGGTGCTATTATTTTACCCTACATAGTTTTGGGAGTGGCCGCTTTTGAATCTGGAAGTTTTATGTGGAGTCATAGATGTTTCATTATCGTTATTGTTATTATTTAATTGTGTTACATTTTTTACTGACTCTTTACTCTCTGTTTTGTAAGCACTCCTTCAATTTACAGAATGTATTTCTTAACACTGCTTTCTAACAGCCTTTTTAAATAAATTTGTTTTAGCAGTTCTTTACCCCTCATCTGGAAATTTATTGAGAAAGAAATCTCCAGAGTTGAAAGTAGGTCTGTAAATTTTGTGGTGGAACTGTTACTATTACGTACGCTGATTTTAATCGCTCTACTTTTACAATTACAGGCGTTGACGTGTGCTGTGCGAAGATATCCTCTTTAACATACACTGAAGTGCCAAAGAAATTGGTGTACGCATGGGTATTAGAATACAGAGAGATGTAAAAGGCAAAATACGGCGCTGCGGTCAGCAACGCCTGTATAAGACAACAAGTGTCTGTCAGAGTTGTTAAGATCGGTTGCTGCTGATACAATGGCAGGTTATCAAGATTTAAGTGAATTTTGAACGTGGTGTTATAGTCGGCGCACGAGCGATGGGACACACCACATCCGAGGTAGCGATGAAGTGGGGATATCTCGTACAACCATTTCACGAGTGTATCGTGAATATCCTAGGCCGGTACAACATGAAATTTCCGACATTACTGCGGCCGGAAAAAGATCCTGCAAGAACGGGAACGACGACGACTGAAGAGAATCGTTCATCATGACAGAAGTGCAACCCTTCCGCAAATTGCTGCAGATTTCAATGCTAGCCCATCAACAAGTATCAGCGCGCGGACCATTCAACAAAACATCATCGATATGGGATTTCTGAGCCGAAGGCCTACTTGTGTACCCTTGATGACTGCACGGCACGAAGCTATATACCTCGCTTCTGGTTCAAATGGCTCTGAGCACTATGGGACTTAACATCTTAGGTCATCAGTCCCCTAGAACTTAGAACTACTTAAGCCTAACTAACCTAAAGACATCACACACACCCATGCCCGAGGCAGGATTCGAACCTGCGACCGTAGCAGTCCCGCGGGTCCGGACTGTAGCGCCCAGAACCGCACGGCCACCGCGGCCGGCACCTCGCTTCTGACCCCGTCAACACCGACATGGGACTGTCGATGAGTGGTCGGAGAAAACCTCATGAATCCATGGTCCCTGCATGTCAGCAAGGGACTGTTCAAGCTGGTGAAGGCTCTGCGCAATTGGAGTGATATGGGACCCCTGATAAGTCTAGATACGACTCTGCCACGTGACAAGTGCGTAAGCATCTTGTCTGATCACCTGCATCCATTCATGTCCATTGTACACTCCGACGGACTTGGGCAATTCCAGCAGGACAATGCGACACCCCACATATCCAGAATTGCTAGAGAGTGGCTCCAGAAACACTCTTCTAAGTTTAAACACTTCCGCTGGCCACCAAACTCCCCAGACATAAACATTATTGAGCATATGTGGGATGCCTTGGAACGTGCTTCTCAGAAGCAATCTCCACCCCCTCGTACTCTTACGGATTTATGGATAGCCCTGCAGGATTCATGATGTCAGTTCCCTTCAATACTACTTCAGACGTTAGTCGAGTCCATGCCACGTCGTGTTGCGACACTTCTGCGTGCTCCCGGGGGTCCTACACGATACTAAGCAGGTGTACCAGTTTGTTTATCTCTTCAGTGCATTCAGTGCAGTTGGATTGTGATCTCGTGCAACTGTAAAAGAAGCAGCTGCCCTTACAGACTGCAAAACAGATAATAGTGCGCTATGTAATTTTGGACAGTTGAAACAGAGATTCAATTTCATACTATTAGGTTTTTTTTAAATATCGGATATGAGACTCAATGAATACGTTATTCTTAATGGTTATTTAACATTGTCTTCATGACCCTCGTTTTGGCAGTAGTTTCTGCCCGTACCAAAGAGGAGATTCAGCAACTGTGAGTCGTGAATAATTTTTTCAGAGAGTAGTCGTGTCCTTCGAATGTTTCTAAAAGAAAGAGAGAAAAGTAATAGTAATTAAATGTGAGACTCCTTAGAACCGAATCAACTTGTCATCCATAGAACTCGTTTTTTGGTTCTTCAGCCCACTTGCATAGCCTGAATTTTTAACATAGCTGACCCCAGCAATTCTTTAGGCAACGTCAAGCACACGCGTGCGCTGAGAATAACGTTTGGTTCGCGTAACGATAAATTCTGACCCCCTCAAATACTTTTATTGAATCCCTGTTCGCTTAAAGAGGTTTCAAAACGTAAGCGAAGCGTCGAAGCAACAAAAACACCGCATTCGTACTCGGTAGAAGCGCGCTTCAAATCCCTGTGCGGAAATCCATATTCAAGTTTCCGTCGTTTCCTAAATCGCTCCAGGTGTATCTGTTAAGAAAAACATTCTATGAATTGAAGTAGTACTCAGGAAACACAGAGTAGAGAGTCAATAAAAAATGTGATCACCCTGTTTCTCCACTTTCCTTGTAAAGTGTCCATCTAAGATAGTGATATGTATAACACTATATTTTTCTTCGTTTCTGTTCCTTGAATAAAACACACAACTTCCTCCTTTTACCAGGGAGGAAGTAGCGCCATTAGATATTCCTCTCTTCTACATTCAGCCTGTCAGTGATGTTTATAAATTGCATTTCAGTCCCAGCTATTACGGCGAAATTATAATTACAAAGTGGTTATAATTGAACTTTCGCTACTCGAGCCTCGTAGATGGAAAACTATTCACAGTATGGGTACCAAACTTTATAGGAAATTTGTGATGCAAGATTTGCGTTGTTAGCAGTGTTAATGCTACGACTTTCCGGTAGGCGCCGGTACTGGTATGGCGACGTTGAAACACAATCATCAGTGTGCATTGCAGTTGCAGACAGTCAGCATTGGTCTGGACAAGATGAGCAGGGACCTACTCGTAAAGCCGTTTTGTTAAACAAACGGCAAAAATGCTTCTGTTCTTCGCGAGTATCGACGCATTAAAGGAATACGGAGAGGTCCTCTTTCCGCACCGGGGTTGAGGAACATGATTCGCAAGTTCGAATTAACTGGCGATTTTGCCCCTGGGAGAGGCCGACGGCCAATTGCGTCGAAAATTGTTGAAGCAGTTACTGTTACCACGGATGAGAATGATGGATGCAATGTACTTCAAGCAATGCAGGAGCTGTGTCACGACAGCTGAAAATTCCATGGTCCACTGTTCGAAAAGTGCTGCGAACAACTGTGAACTGGTATCTCTAGTGTGGTTCCAGGATGTTGTGAATCCAGATGGATGTCACGTTGAGCAATGTTTGTAATCTGGAACGTAAACGTTAACAAATTTTAACATTTCAGGTGGAAGTTAAAATGTTTTTCTTTCAATGGTTTATTCGTTATTTTCCTTCCACAAATGTTTCCACGAAGTTTCATTGTTGTATCCAGTCGTATTTCGTGGAGGTCCTCTCAAGAAGTGAAAGTACAATTATAACCACCCTGTATCACTAAATGATTGGCATTGTTGCCAAAACAAACCAAGTCTATACACAAGGAAGTATGCTACAGTTCTATTAACTCGTCGATAGTGCAATCGTCATGGACTCGACGTGTACGTTGATTGGACGAGATTAAAAGAAATAATCGAAAGTGGCTTCGCTTAAGAAGACATCAGGGGTATCGTTCCTCGTTATCTGACGAAAAGGTAAGCATCAATTGGGATTGTCCTCTCAGCATGCACTCGCCCCTCCCGAATATACAAACGACGTTTGACTGGTGACCTTCATGTTCCGATGTTGTTAATCCTCTTTCGGCAGTAGGAATACTGGAGTGGGTAGGGGAAGCTCAGGTGACCGAAGTGACGCCAAATTGAAAGAACTTGTAAACAGGCGACTAAACATCCCTCTAAAGGGACTCCTAGCCAATCATGCCATACGAATGTACTTTTTGTCTGCATAAGGTCGAGAGAGCCATCCAATTCATCCGACATGTGCTCTTCTAGAATTCTACATATTTTGTATCATATCTGAGAAAGTCAGATTAATATCCAGTCAGATCTTGATAAGTCTCAAAAGTGGTTCAAAGATTGGCAATGTGCCTTAAATCAGAAACGTGAAATTTTGTACTTCAGTAAAAGCAAACATGTAGTATTCTGGAAGCATTCAGCTCATTCAAATAGATGAACGCAACTGTTTGTAGGGATATGAAATGATTAGCAAGCTGTGTGTACTTAGGTCTATATATGATCGCCACTGACCGTAGTTAAGGATACAGGGTACATATAAATGGTGGAAAAATCTAATTTTTTAATGACTTGATTAAATTCTATAGTCTTTCCTGATTACATTGATATACATTATAGGGTTTCAAATGAAAAATGACCTATACATTTAAATTTTAAAGTTACGGGTATGTATGCCACCACGCCCCCTTTATTTCTGTTACAGAAACCATTATTATTTCGAAAAGAACTGTGAACTTTCGGTTTCCAGCGATTATACGTATGAGGCATTGTATATGTTCGTAACAGTGCAGGTTTCTAGTGTCTCTTAATGATTACTTTGCTAGTATTTACTTTTGTTTCGATGAAGCATTTTGTTCACGTGTTACTGAATGTTTGTTGCACAAGTGCTACATATATTTTTGGAAATACATGTCCTTTTGTGTAGAATAAATATGAACTATGCCGTGGTAACCAGTTCACAAACAAATCAAGCCACAGTGTTGAAAATAACCTATGTATCAGTTCTTCAGGGAATAAACTCCCACGTGGCACACCTCCTGGTGATTCAAATTTTTGTGTTAAGAATGACGTTGTTTGTAGTGGATTTGTTGGTGTTGATGTGGGCATCTTATCTTCTTTGAGAAAGGAAATGGCGAAATGTAAATAATGTGATGGTGTACGCTGACTGAAAATAACTGAACAACAAAGTAGCAGGAAGGGCTTAGCGTCAAAATTAGTTGCTCTGTGTAGACCCTGCAATAAATCTACCTCGAAAATGACTTCAAACATTGTGCATAATTCATATGATGTGAATTTTTTAAGTTAGTGTATACAATGCGTGCAATAAGAAAAGGAAAACAGGCTGCTCAAACGTTTTGTGGTTTGACGGACCTTCCTCCTCCACCCAGTAGGTTCAGCAAGTACATAAAAAAACTTTTAAGTGTCTTTACGGTAATGTCTAAAGCATCTATGAAACTTGCAGTAGAAGAAACTGTAAATATTCGTGGAATCAGGGACATTGCTGTTGCACTTGATGGGACATGGCAACGTTGAAGACATAGTTCCATGAATGGTGTTGTATGTGCTACTTCTCTGGAGTATGAAAAAGTTGTTGATGTTGAGTGCTTATGTAAGTACTGCCACACCTGCCATGGTAACACTGAAGGACACATTGAACATCAGTGTTCTAAGAATTATGATGGTTACATTGGAGGTATGGAGTGTGATGGAGCTCTAAAAATATTTCAGAGGTCGGTGCCCGTTTATAACACTAGATATACGAAGTACCTAGGCGATGGGGACTCTAAAGCTTTCAATAAAATTAATGAGTTCAATTTTTATGGTGATATCTTGGTAACAAAACTGGAGTGTTGTGGACATGTACAAAAGAGGATTGGTGCTAGACTGAGGAAGCTACGAAGAGAAATTAAGGGAAAGTTACTATCTGATGGAAAATCTCTGTCTGGCCGAGGCAGATTGACAGAAACTGAAATAGACCTTCTTCAGAGTTATTATGGACTGGGCATTAGACGAACTGCACCTCTGAATAATGTTACAGTAATGAGAAAAGGTATATGGGCCACTTACTTTCATAAGTTGTCCACAGATGACCACCCTATTCACGGACTTTGCCCTGAAGGAGCAGATTCTTGGTGTGGTTACCTAAAAGCAAAAGAAATTGTTCAAATGTACTGTCATAAGCATTCTCTTCCTAAGCCTGTTATGAATGAAATAAAACCAATTTTTAGAGACCTGAGTGACCCTGTTGTGCTTAGTAAATGTCTTCACGGGGGCACTCAGAATGCAAATGAAAGTTTCAACCGTTGCATATGGGAAATATTACCCAAGAATGGTTTTTAGGACTAAATACATTAAAAGTTGGTGTACTTGATGCAGTGATATGTTTCAATGATGGAGAGATAGTAAGGTTGGAAGTCCTGAGAAATTTAGGCATAAAATGTGATTTTAATGTAAAAGATCAATTGCCTGCGTGTGATAGACAACGGTTGCATGAAGCTGAAAGATTTTCTCTTCAAGTTACCAAAGAAGCAAGAAATACTAAAAGGAATGCAAAGAGGAAGCTTGAACATGAAGAAATATTGCAGGATGAAGAGTATGCTTCAGGAATGTTCTGAGGCACAGTTTAACTGGACTCATACCTTCATTCTCAATTTCCCGCAAGTAGTATTTTTCTGAATTCAGGTACAAATATTTCCTAAAGTTTATAAAGCATTGCTCTAATTTTTTTCTATAATGTGCAATAGTCCATACTTATGTAGAAGACCTAAGCTTTATTGCAGAATCAACTAAATTATAGAAAAAATAACATTTTTAATAGGAAAAAATTATGAAAATTAAAATGTAAGATGTGAAATTTTTTATCCTTGTAATATACATAATAGGTGGAATTAAGTAGGTCTAGTACCTCATCCATCATGTTATGCATACCTGGTAAAAATTTGGTGTTCTTCAAATGTGTAACATTGGATTAAATGGCACCTCAATTTGAGGAAGCATTTCGGGAAAAAAATTGCATCAATTTCTTTACAATTTTCTAATAACCCTAGGCAGGTTCAAAAATATTCAAAATACTTCTAATTTGTTTCGAAAGTATGCTGCATTACCTGATATCAACAAAAAATCTGTAAAACGAATACATTATAAACAATGCCTGAAAGAAATAGGTGTTGATTTTTACATAATATTGAGCCGGAAAAGTACCCTGTATCCTTAATAACCCTATGTATAAAAAATTATAATCCGTAACTGGAATAAAATGTGTATAAATATGTAATGAAGAGATCACGAGGAGACAGCTGAGAGGTAAAGCAGATGTCAGATTTTGATTCGTTGGCAGGGTAAGTGGGAAAGTGGAACGCGCCTATAAAGGAGATTGCTTAGAAAATACTCGTGCGCCTAATCCCAGAATACACTTAGATGACGAAAGTCATGGGATAGCGATATGGGTGTATACAGATGGCGATAGTATCGCGTACACAACATATAAAAGGGCAGTGCATTCGCGGAGCTGTCATTTGCGCTCAGGTGATTCGTGTAAAAAGGTTTCCGATGTGATTATGGCCTCACGATGGCAATTAACACCCTTTCAAAGTGGAATGGTGGCTGGAGCTAGACGCATGGGACATTCGGTTATCGAAGTCGTTAGGGAATTCAATATTCTGAGGTACACAGTGTCAAAACCGTGCAAAGAATACGAAATTCCGGGCGATATCTCTCACCACAGACAACACAGTGGCCGGTGGCCTCCTCTTAACGACCCATAGAGCGGCGTTTCTGAAGAGTTGTCAGTGCTAACAGGCAAGCAACACTGCGTGAAATGACCGCAGAAATCAATGTGAACGTACGAGAAACGTATCAGTTAGGACAGTGCGTTGATATGTAGCGTTAATGGGCTACGGTAGCAGACGATGCGATGCGAGTCGTTTTGCTGACAGCACCACAACCCTTGCAGCGCCTCTCCTGGGCTCGTGACCATATCGGTTGGACCTTAGACACCTAGAAAACTGTGACCTGATCAAATGAGTTCCGATTTCAGTTGCTAAAAGCTATGATAGGTTTCAAGCGTAGCGCGGACCCCACGAAGCCATGGATGCAAGTTATCAACAAGTCACTTTTCAAGCTTGTGGTGGCTCCATAATGGCGTGGGCTGTATTTACATGCAATGGACTGGATTCTCTGGTCCAACAGAATCGATCATGGATGCGGTTCGGCTACCTGGAACCCATTTGCAACCACTGATAGACTTCACCTTCCCAAATACGACGGAATTTTTATGGAAGACAATGCACCATGTCACCAGGACACAGTTGTTCTCGATTGGTTTGAAGAAGATTCTGGACGATTCGGGCGAATGATCTGACCACCGATATCACCCGACATGAATCCTATCGAACATTTACGGGGCATAATCGAGAGGTCAGTTCGTGCACATCATCATGTTCCGACAACACTTTCGCATTTTTGGTTGGCCCAGTATTTCTGCAGGGGCTTCCAACGACTTGTTGAGTCAATGCCACGTCGGGCTGATGGACAGCGCCGGGAAAAATTAGGTCCGACACGATATTAGGAGATATCCCGCGACTCTTGTCACCTCAGCGCAATGCTCAGGTGTAGAGGACCCATACTAGATACGACTAACAGGGGACGCTGAACATAAAGAAAGAAGGGGAGCATGAACGGTAACGTGTTTGTTTGACAAATGAGGGAGCATCATTGAGACCTGAAGTGGCAAATAATTGTAGACTACTATTCAGTGAAAATCTGCTTACAAAGTTTCAGGAAACAGTATTATGTGAGGAGTCTCTGAGTATACTACAAGCCCTACATATCTCTCCGGCAGTGATCGTGAGGACAAGATCACACCAATTAGAGCGTGCGCAGAAGCGTTCAATCAACCATCTTCCTGTGCTCAGTATTCGAATGGTACTGAAAGATGCCTTAATACATGGTGCAATGTAAAACACCTTCCGGCATTCGCTTCACAATCTTTTGCAGAGTACATAATACACTACTGGCCATTAAAATTGCTACACCAAGAAGAAATGCAGATGATAAGCGGATATTGGTTGAACAGATATATTATACTAGAACTTACATGTGATTACATTTTCACGCAATTTGAATACATAGATCCTGAGAAATCAGTACCCAGAACAACCACCTCTGGCCGTAATAATGGCCTTGATACGCCTGGGCGTTGAGTCAAATAGAGCTTGGATGACGTGTACAGGTACAGCTGCCCATGCAGCTTCAACACGATACCACAGTTCATCAAGAGTAGTGACTGGCGTATTGTGACGAGCCAGTTGCTCGGCCACCATTGACCAGACGTTTTCAATTGGTGAGAGATCTGGAGAATGTGCTGGCCAGGGCAGCAGTCGAACATTTTCTGTACCCAGAAAGGCCCGTACAGAACCTGCAACATGCTGTCGTGTATTATCCTGCTGAAATGTAGACTTTCGCAGGGATCGAATGAAGGGTAGAGCCACGGGTCGTAACACATCTGAAATGTAACGTCCACTGTTCAAAGTGCCGTCAGTGCGAACAAGAGGTGACCGAGACGTGTACCCAATGGCACCCCACACCATCACACCGGGTGATACGCCAGTATGGCGACGACGAATACACGCTTCCAATGTGCGTTCACCGCGATGTCGCCAAACACGGATGCGACCATCATGATGCTGTAAACAGAACCTGGATTGATCCGAAGAAATGACGTTTTGCCATTCGTGCAGCCAGATTCGTCATTGAATACGCCATAGCAAGCGCTCCTGTCTGTGATGCAGCGTCAAGGGTAACCGCAGCCATGGTCTCCGAGCTGATAGTCCATGCTGCAGCAAACGTCGTCGAACTGTTCGTGAAGATGGTTGTTGTCTTGCAAACGTCCCCATCTGTTGGCTCAGGGATCGAGACGTGGCTGCACGATCCGTTACAGCCATGCGGATAAGATGCCTGTAATCTCGACTGCTAGTGATACGAGGCCGTTGGGATCCAGCACGGCGTTCCGTATTACCCTCCTGAACCCATCGATTCCTTATTCTGCTAACAGTGATTGGATCACGACCAACGCGAGCAGCAATGTCGCGATACGATAAACCGCAATCGCGATAGGCTACAATCCGACCTTTATCAAAGTCGGAAACGTGGTGGTACGCATTTTTCCTCCTTACACGAGGCATCACAACAACGTTTCACCAGGCAACGCCGGTCAACTGCTCTTTGTGTATGAGAAATCGGCTGGAAACTTTCGTCATGTCAGCACGTTGTAGGTGTCGCCACCGGCGCCAACCTTGTGTGAATGCTCTGAAAAGCTAATCATTTGCATGTCACAGCATCTTCTTCCTGTTGGTTAAATTTCGCGTCTGTAGCACGTCATCTTCGTGGTGTAGCAATTTTAATGGCCAGTAGTGTAGATGTAGCGATTAATCCGCCCATAACTTAATTCTCGTGAAATTAGAAGTATAGTATCATCACCAGAAAAGCTAGCTTTGATCAACACCAATTTGGTTAATACGTTTCGAATCACTATCAATTCTTAAAATATTAATCAGGTGCTGTTAGGATACGAAGATTTTATTGACTGCCCGCCGTGAAGGAATATCTGTTGAGAGCGTGCCCTTGATTGTAGTGCAGCAAGTGCTTCGGACGCCAGACGACAAAGACGAGCGCAGCGCGGCTGCACGTATCGAGCTGTGCTGTGCTGTGCTGTGCTGTGCCGAGCAGGCTGTAAGCTGCTGGAGGCGCCACCCCCACACCACGCCCCCCACCCCTCACACTACTGCCAGCATCCTCCTGCCAGACCGGGCCACGCTCTGTGACTGCGAATCACCCCACCATCCCACCACCACGCTTGTAACTGCCGTGGTCTCTTAAGAGATTCGCCACCGTCTTCTGCGTAGGTGCGTATGTTCCACCAAAGGCAATTTAACGACTGGGGTGTCTCTTTATTCTCCTCTCGTGCACGACGGCAATCAGCAGTGCAAATTAGGAATTGGGTCTCCCAAAGGCAACGCAGCCGAGCAGAACACAGTTCGTTACGCATTCGTGTAGCGTCGTCCCCTCGGTTCAAAGCTGATTGAACAACGATTTCGGGACTTTGGCGCGTTAACGAGCCCGTGTCGGGGGCGACAAATGTTTCGTGAAAGATTGTTGCGCAATGTTGAAAGAAGACCATCTCTTGCGCTGTGTACCTTAACGCACTAAAATGGGTTCAAAAGTACGTATGGATGCGTGAATGTATCAATAAAAATTTGAAGCACATCAATTACATGTGATGACGAAGAGGATGATCCACCGTTAAGGGCCTCTTGCCTCAAATTCCGTGGAAGAATGTGGTGCAGGTTTATTGATCTCGTCTTTGTACACGGTGGGACAATACTTTTGAGTCAAGTCTGCGACTTAATTTCATCAGTCCATCTTGTTCTCAGTCTTTCTTTTTTGTGTGTCATCAATCGCTTCGAAAACGAGCGACTTCTCCGGTGACATTTCTCATCATGTGGACAAAATATCTGTGTTTTTTTTCCATAAAAGTTTTTGTCAGAAATGAGATATTTGGACACGTATCTATCACTTTTCATTATTCGTAGCCCGCATCTCGTGGTCGTGCGGTAGCGTTCTCGCTTCCCATGCCCGGGTTCCCGGGTTCGATTCCCGGCGGGGTCAGGGATTTTCTCTGCCTCGTGATGGCTGGGTGTTGTGTGATGTCCTTAGGTTAGTTAGGTTTAAGTAGTTCTAAGTTCTAGGGGACTGATGACCATAGATGTTAAGTCCCATAGTGCTCAGAGCCATTTTTTTCATTATTCGTACGCCAGAGCTGGGAAAATTAAATCATTACTGTAGGATACTGCTGTTTAGTTTGTATTTACGGAAGTACAGACTAAGAAAATAATCGAAAGTTAAATACATGTTCATCGGTTGATAAATCTGTAATTTGATGTCATAGCGAACTACTGTATTTGTGAAATAGTTGTGGCCTCTGAATAGATCAGTCGTGATCTAGCAGAGATGAATCAAGCGACCAAGAAGTCGGCAACAGATTGCAAATGTTTTGACGGTAATTGATGGTCCTCATACAGATGAGTAGGGTAATTGCAGGAGAGATGGACCACCTTTATTGTAATGCGAGTCCGGGACACCTCAGCCACTTTACAATAACCAAAAAGACACACAGTTATCTAACACCAATATATTTGCAATATTCGTAGGAAAAATTCCTGAAAATTGTCGACTACGATGCCAGGATAAACAAAGAAAATTGTTGCTAATATATCTAGCCCGGACCATCCGGTTGAGATGGACCGTCGATCACTAGGAAACCAAATTAAAACAGTCGGTGGATTTATGCAATGTTTTATTGATTACAACATGAGATAAATTGTTGGTGACATTCAAAGTAAAGAAATAAGCGTTTAGTCGCAGATGAAAGTCTTTCCAATGTCCCTCACCGTTCAAAATATCAAAATTGAAAATTTCTTATCTCTTTAACCGCTTCTCAAATTTACCATACATGTCACAAGTGTTATCAAATTTTGTGCAGCTTTCTTGCAATCAACGGCTGCAGGTAACACATTTAAACCAGTCAGGTTTGCTAGTTATGAAATAGCAGTCCTCCCCACAGCGCACACCAATGTTGTCGTCACAGTCTGCACTGCTATCCACGTTGGGATCAGAGTCTTCTGAGACAGTGGTATCGCTCCTACTCTTCTTCTTCGGTGGTGGAGCTCTTGGCTCCTTCATTTTTAGCCTATTGACCACCTTTTTTCTTCTCGTAGGCCTATTGACTTTTGTCAGTTTGCAATGTAATGTTTGCCTAGAACTTAAAATTCACATTTGTAGCAGCACCTCGTGGCATAATCTTTTTTCTTCGTCTCCACGATCGGAGAGATTTTACTTAGGACTTTCGTTGTCGATCGAACTAGTTCTGCATCCGCTAGCACCTCCGGTATGTCTTGAAAACTGTTTGAAGGAGCACTGCTAGGTGCTCCGTTGGTGGTAAGAGGTGGTTCTTCCAGTGCTGGTTGTGCTGGTTCTTCGGTGGTGAGGTAGGCTTGCTCTGGAATAGCTGCCATATCAAAAGGTACGATGCCAGTTGCTCTAAATCCAGGCAGGACGTTCGATAATGGTGCTGCTTTCGCCCAAGCAGATACCAACAGTTCGGGGAATCGCAGCCTTGTTATTTGTCTGTCACGGTTATTGTAGATAAAACTGTTGCAAGCAGAGTAGTAAAACGTCTACTCTGACTTGAAGAAACAGCAGAAAAGAGCGGCAGGAAGTGGATCGTATGATTTGGCAGATTTAACAGTATACCTAATGTCATTAGCAGCTGCACACTCTGCCATGTTCGCCATTGAGCAATGAAGGCATGCCCACCCAAAGTAAGGTGGACTTTTCCAGCTGGTTTTCTTGGAAGAAAATTATGTCTGAGCCAAGCGTAAAACATGTCAGAAGTCACGTAGACTTCTGTTTCATCACAACTCGTGATCCAGGTGACATTCCGTCAGTAAACTCGTTTTTCGTATTCTTCCCCCTTGAAAATATAGTAGGGAGAAACGTACACCCCTTCAGAACTGAAACAACCAACAACTGAAATTTTTTCGCCTTTCTCACCACTAATAATAGTGCTCAAATTTCTGAATTACCTACCCGGGTTCATTATTCAGCTGTAAACCACTCTCGTCAACATTAAAATGTGACCTAGTATCCCGACTAATTACTGTCCCGAAGAATTCTCTCCAGCAAAATGAAACAGTTTTCTATTGTTTCCTTATCATCCTAGCAACTTTATTTATCGACACTCCTTCAGCTTTTCTAATTGGTAGCTCGGGGTTCCCTGCGAAGAAACTTTCAAGACAATCATAACCTGCTTTCTGGTGTTCCTTATTAAAATTATGAGGAATTTTGAGGTTTTCAGCTAATTTGAAAGCCATCACTCGAACTGTTTCACTATTCTGAGAAAAACTGCCGGAGTGCAGTTTTGTTATGTGCCGCACCATCTTTTTCTCCGCCTCTTCTCCAAGAATGGGTGGTGGCTCAAGAGGGACTTTCGACACATCGGCGCATTTTAATCTTCTTTTTAATGTAGTTGACGGTACCCGAAATGTCTCGCAGCTGCACTGACACCCATTGCGCGCTTCTTCACAGCATTACAGACCTCCTGCCGAGTTCCTTCGCTCCAACGTCCCTTGACGGAACATGCCTTTCTTTCATAGCGTGTCGGCATTTTACTGCACAAACAAGAATATAAAAAGTTTAAAAAGAAGCTGCTTTTACGTTTAGGCAATTACAATGAAAAGTTTAAGAGGATGATTGCGTTCAATCAAATCAGTTAGAAACTAATGAGCTGACCCATCTCAGCCAGTGGTTCATCTCTCCCGGAATTACTCTGTATGTAACAAATTTTGTATACGTACCGCACTATAGTTGGTACAGCATTTCTTCAAACCAGCTTTCTAAATACAGTTTCATAATTGCCCAGACACCTGCGATTCATGTAAATTATTATTTTGGTTTGAGTGTTAATATACTCTATTAGTCGAAGTTCGTCCTACATCATAACCATATTTTATGATGGTACTAACACTTGGTTTAAGAATCATGAAAGAAGGTTGTATACATGGAAGAACCCTGGAGATACTAAAAGGTATCAGATAGATTATATAATGGTAAGACAGAGATTTAGGAACCAGGTTTTAAATTGTAAGACATTTCCAGGGGCAGATGTGGACTCTGACCACAATCTATTGGTTATGACCTGTAGATTAAAACTGAAGAAACTGCAAAAAGCTGGGAATTTAAGGAGATGGGACCTGGATAAACTAAAAGAACCGGAGGTTGTACAGAGATTCAGGGAGAGCATAAGGGAGCAATTGACAGGAATGGGGGAAATAAATACAGTAGAAGAAGAATGGGTAGCTTTGAGGGATGAAGTAGTGAAGGCAGCAGAGGATCAAGTAGGTAAAAAGACGAGGGCTAGTAGAAATCCTTGGGTAACAGAAGAAATATTGAATTTAATTGATGAAAGGAGAAAATATAAAAATGCAGTAAGTGAAACAGGCAAAAAGGAATACAAACGTCTCAAAAATGAGATCGACAGGAAGTGCAAAATGGCTAAGCAGGGATGCCTAGAGGACAAATGTAAGGATGTAGAGGCCTATCTCACTAGGGGTAAGATAGATACCGCCTACAGGAAAATTAAAGAGACCTTTGGAGATAAGAGAACGACTTGTATGAATATCAAGAGCTCAGATGGAAACCCAGTTCTAAGCAAAGAAGGGAAAGCAGAAAGGTGGAAGGAGTATATAGAGGGTCTATACAAGGGCGATGTTCTTGAGGACAATATTATGGAAATGGAAGAGGATGTAGATGAAGATGAAATGGGAGATATGATACTGCGTGAAGAGTTTGACAGAGCACTGAAAGAGCTGAGTCGAAACAAGGCCCCCGGAGTAGACAATATTCCATTGGAACTACTGACGGCCGTGGGAGAGCCAGTCCTGACAAAACTCTACCATCTGGTGAGCAAGATGTATGAAACAGGCGAAATACCCTCAGACTTCAAGAAGAATATAATGATTCCAATCCCAAAGAAAGCAGGTGTTGACAGATGTGAAAATTACCGAACTATCAGCTTAATAAGTCACAGCTGCAAAATACTAACACGAATTCTTTACAGACGAATGGAAAAACTGGTAGAGGCCAACCTCGGGGAAGATCAGTTTGGATTCCGTAGAAACACTGGAACACGTGAGGCAATACTGACCTTACGACTTATCTTAGAAGAAAGATTAAGGAAAGGCAAACCTACGTTTCTAGCATTTGTAGACTTAGAGAAATCTTTCGACAATGTTGACTGGAATACTCTCTTTCAAATTCTAAAGGTGGCAGGGGTAAAATACAGGGAGCGAAAGGCTATTTACAATTTGTACAGAAACCAGATGGCAGTTATAAGAGTCGAGGGACATGAAAGGGAAGCAGTGGTTGGGAAGGGAGTAGGACAGGGTTGTAGCCTCTCCCCGATGTGGTTCAATCTGTATATTGAGCAAGCAGTAAAGGAAACAAAAGAAAAATTCGGAGTAGGTATTAAAATCCATGGAGAAGAAATAAAAACTTTGAGGTTCGCCGATGACATTGTAATTCTGTCAGAGACAGCAAAGGACTTGGAAGAGCAGTTGAATGGAATGAACAGTGTCTTGAAAGGAGGATATAAGATGAACATCAACAAAAGCAAAACAAGGATAATAGAATGTAGTCTAATTAAGTCGGGTGATGCTGAGGGAATTAGATTAGGAAATGAGGCACTTAAAGTAGTAAAGGAGTTTTGCTATTTGGGGAGCAAAATAACTGATGATGGTCGAAGTAGAGAGGATATAAAATGTAGGCTGGCAATGGCAAGGAAAGCGTTTCTGAAGAAGAGAAATTTGTTAACATCCAGTATTGATTTAAGTGTCAGGAAATCATTTCTGAAAGTATTCGTATGGAGTGTAGCCATGTATGGAAGTGAAACATGGACGATAAATAGTTTGGACAAGAAGAGAATAGAAGCTTTCGAAATATGGTGCTACAGAAGAATGCTGAAGATTAGATGGGTAGATCACGTAACTAATGAGGAAGTATTGAATAGGATTGGGGAGAAGAGAAGTTTGTGGCACAACTTGACCAGAAGAAGGGATCGGTTGGTAGGACATGTTCTGAGGCATCAAGGGATCACCAATTTAGTATTGGAGGGCAGCGTGGAGGGTATAAATCGTAGAGGGAGACCAAGAGATGAATACACTAAGCAGATTCAGGTACTGGGAGATGAAAAAGCTTGCACAGGATAGAGTAGCATGGAGAGCTGCATCAAACCAGCCTCAGGACTGAAGACCACAACAACAACAACAACATGATGGTACCACTTGTTAAGACAACTGCACCCAAGTAATTTTAAACGTTTAAAGAAGGGTAAGTGCCTATTTACAGGCCCCCTTTCAGTGCACAACAGGAGTCCGCGGAGTTGCGCAGACTGCCTGCTCCTTGATGCACGGAACCGAATGCAAGTCTACATGTGTACGTGCGAGCGCATACGTCGCTACACGAGTGCTGACCAAAGAGGGAGAAGCGTTCAGTCACAGGTGTGCTCTCAAGTGGTGAAGGCAGCTGCAGCTGTGCGGTTCACAGTTCCCACATCGTGCCGACAAAGTGATTTAGATAGGGAAGAAGGTAGAGTATAGTAGCTTCGTGCTATGAACGCACAGTGTCATAAGTGAACAAGATGAAGTGAAGCAGTGTCTTTTTAACATCCAAAGTAAAGATTATCACAACAGGGCCGAACTTGGTACAGCATTAAACAAAATATGCTCTATGGTAAAAGAGCGTATGTAGGCTACAGACAACGGTGGAGGAAATTAAAAAGAAAACAAAACTGCATTGACAGTAATGCCAAGAAGGACATGTTACTGATACTTCGAAGAGAAGTGGTGCTGACGGTGAGGACGTCGACGTACCGAAAGTATAGCTTCTTCAGACTTCGAGTCACCAGGGGCATAGGAGTTTAGAGCAGCCGATAATACAATAGATGAAGCAATTGTTTTTCTCATCACGGCTTCCTGCTTCGATAAGTTTTGTTGCAGAAGGCTCAGTAGGAATCGTTAATTATCTTTGTTCATCTTCAGTTAATTTCAAATGAGCATTCATCATCTATTTTCCAAGATTTCTCTCTCCTTTGGTTTGCCATCTATTTTTTTCACCGTAAGATCCGTTTTCTTCTTTTCGTGTTGTACACTGCCACGATACGGAATGTAGCGCTGCAGAGAAAGTGTGCTGACGTAAGCTGTCGCCAGCACACCGGGCAGCAAAGAGGCTGCGAGAAGATCGATACTAGGCATCGGAGCAGGCGAGCCTATCAGGAGAGATGCCAAAGACAAACTCGCAAGGAACGCGCTGCCAGCGCCTTCTCGAGTCGAGTCATCAGTCGTAGCCCAGTAGGAGTCGCAGTCGCAGATAGCTCAGAGTCAGTCAGTACCTGGCGACCTGAGTAGTGTACATAGCGGACTGGTACTTCACCAGCAGTGAGGCTAACATGTTCTATTACAGAAGAGCTTGTACCACAACACCTGGACTATCTTAAGTTGAGTAAATTCTTTTCTTATTAATAAAGAACTGTGTTAATATATAGGTGCAGTTGTGTTACAGAAAGAGGATACCGGTCACCAAACAACATCCAGTCCTTGATTCCCTACACTGACAACGAGAGGAAGCAAATGAAAGCAAGAATTCTAATTTCCTTTTAAAATTGATAATTTGCTGCCTTTGCGTGCAGTACTGAAGCGCCCTTTTTCATGAGCTTTAAGGAGCGGGTGTAAATGGTCCCTGACGTATTGTTCTTGGGGGGCAGCCATGGTCTGGTCGTCTCGGCTATCGTCGACGGCAGAGTTGTATATTCCAGGGGGGGGGGGGGGGGGGAGGGGAGAGGAGGATTTATTTGCCCAGCGTGGAGATGATGGGTCTATCATTCCGTAACCCTAAATTTCTAATCGCGACCTGGCACATTATGACACGCCTTTTTCCATAATCTGTTGGAAGGAAACTACGGAGAATTTTTGGCAGGGAGTACCGCCTTTTCAAGGAATTTTATCAGCGGGAGGAGAAACTGAGAAATGAAATGTCCACATTTCTGTTCTTAGATTGACTCGCTGAAAATACAAAACCTTAGAACAGGTTCGCGGAGCAGGTCGAGGGAGGAGTGGGCTGGCAGACATCGCGAGTGCGGGAGGAGGCGACTAGTGGGTCCCGTGGCGCGGAGGTGTTCCAGGAGGACTGCGTACGTCAAGTCGGGAATGAGCAACACTTCGTACTGAAAGTTCAAGAGCGCTCCACTGCATGAGCATAGAATGCTACTTCATCATTTGCATTTAGGAGGCGCTGTTTTTTGAGGGTGCACGACACTTATGTTACCCCATCGTGGAACCTGTTTTTGTGGGGTGATGTCCGCCCTACCATCACGTTATCACGCTAATGTACGAGGGCGTGCTGAAAAGTAATGCATCCGACTATTTTATATGAGAGTTCTCAAAGATTCCACAGAAAATGGGTCTCACGCTACGACGACCGCTTGAATCTTCGTTGCATTGAAGACCAAATTCCATACCGCCGTCCATGACACCAGTTCATCAAATGAGGTCTGCAGTGTATGCTGCGTAACCTGGAGGCTCATACGCCCGTAAATAGCGCAGTAAGCTGCACGCGTGGACAGGATAGCGAGTCCCTTGTGTACAGCGAGTAACGTATGCTAGACATCCAAGCAGGGTCACGCGGTCGTTGCGTTAGCTACCGCGGAACATACTGGCACCGCTGTGGTCCTGGTGGGTAATTTCCGTGGCCGGTAATTAATGAAGGCTCTGAAATGCGATAAACAGCGAGTGTCATTAGGTACTCGCGGGGCCCAGTTCCCGGCTGGACATGCGGCGAGCGCGCTCCCTGGACGACGCCATGCTGGCAGGTAGGCCGCACCACGCGTCGCCGCTATACCGCGTCGGGTTGAGCAGCACTGGACACTAAACACCTCTTGATGTGGTATTCAGTCCGAAGACTGGTTTGGTGCAGCTCCCCACGCTACACTAATCTCTGGTGTACTCTTCTTTTGAATACCAGTTTATTTGCCAAGGTCACTATGTAAACAAAATTACTGGGATGCCAGTTTCGCCAATATGTATTACCATGCTTAGATCCATAAAAGTATGTACAGCTTTCTTGATGATCTGCCAGCTGAAGATGTCAATACATGTTGCCGAAACTAGAAGTCCCGTAATTGTAATCCTGGCAAATAAATTGGTTTTCAAAAGAAGACTAAAACACAAAATTGTGTTTACGTAGTGATCCTGGCAAATCATTTGGATTTCGAAAGAATACTACAACACAGAATTATAGATCGCCCTCTGTACTGACGGATCGTGTCAGGTAACAGTAACTATTCTATTCTATTGAAATTTCTACGTAACTGTTGCATCCTACATCAATTTTAACCTGCTCGTTATAATTAAGCTTTGGGCTCTCTCTACAACTTTTACCTCCCTCCTAGATCCACCCCCATACTTCCCTCCATTACCAAAGTAACAATACCCGATAACGTAGAATCTGTCTTTTCAACCTACCCCTTCTTTTAGTCACGTTATGTTATTAATTTGTTTTCTCCTCAAATCGACTCAGTACCTCGTCATTAGTTATTCGAGCTACCCATCTAATCTTAATAATTCTCGAATCATATTCAGTTTTCTTCCTCTCTGAATTATACATGCACCACGTTTTTCTGTACGATGGAACACTTCAAACATCTGTAAGAAGGACTTCCTAATGCTTCAATATATATCCGTGTTAACACAACACATTTCTCTTTTTCAGAAAGGAACATTCATTTCTACTGTCACTTTACATTTTATGTCTTCTCTACTTCTGCCACCGTTAGTTATTTTGTTATCTAAATATTGTAAGTCGTCTGCTACTCTTAGTATCTCATGTCCTAATCTAATATCCTCACTATCACCTGATTTAATTCGGCTACATTTCATTGTGCTTGTTGACTTTTGTTGATTTATATCTGATAATCCCTTCCTAACAAACTATACATTGTGTTTAAATGCTCTTTTAATGAACACCGTTGATGGGTATGTCGTCATTTTCACCAGCTGCCGCGTCTACACTTGCATAGCTTCTTGGGAACATTTAGACAGTAAGCCATTTCAGCCATAGTACTTTGTTTCTAGATAAGTCATTCATCTACATCTAGATACACCGCAAGCCACCGAACGGTGCATGGCGGAAGGTACCTATACCTTTATTAGCAATGCCCTTTCTTGCTCCACTTGCAAATGGAGCGAGGGAAAATACTGTACATATGCCTCCATACGAGCCCCAATTTCTCATATCTTGTCTTCACGGTCCTTAGGCAAGACGTATGGTGGCGACAGTAGAATCGTTCTGCAGTCGGTCGCAAATGTCGGTTCTCTAAACTTTCTCAATAGTGAAACTTTCTGACAGATTGAAACCATGTGCCGGACCGAGACACTAACTCGGGACCTTTGCCTTTCGAAGCCAAGTGTTCTGCCATGTGTGTGTAAAATCTTGTGGGACTTAACTACTAAGGTCATCAGTCCCTAAGCTTACACACTACGTAACCTAAATTATCCTAAGGACAAACACACACACCCATGCCCGAGGAAGGACTCGAACCTCCGCCGGGACCAGCCTCACAGTTCATGACTGCAGCGCCGTAGACCGCTCGGCTAATCCCGCGCGGCTGCTCTGCCATCTGAGCTACCCAAGCACAAGTCACGACCCCCTACCCACACCCTTACTTCTGCCAGTACCTCGTCTCCTACGTTCCAATCATCACAGAAGCTCTCCTGCGAACCTTTCTCAATAGTGCTTTGCGAAAAGAACATATTCGTCTTTGCAGAGGTTCCCACTTGAGTTCAAGGAGCATTTCCACAATACTCGCATGTTGATCGAACCTCCTGGTAACAAATATAGCAGCACGCCTCTAAATTGCTTCGATGACTTCCTTCAATCCGATCTGGTACGGATCCTAAACATTCGAGCTGTACTCAATAATGTGACAGTCAAGCGTTCTATACACGATCTCCTAAACCAAAGTCTACGGTAGTATGGCCATCGGCCTTCTGGATCACTTTGCACTTAAGTAAGATATTGAAGTATCACTGACGTCGCCACCCAAGACAGCGTGCACTTGACCTTGAAAAATGCAAATGTTAGTGCAGGTTGCTTATATGCAGGGGCAGGGACAATGACCTTTGACCTTGACATGTGCACATATGAATTCAACAAGAGATGAAGCTGGGAAATTTGAAGTATTTTAAATTCTCTCCCAAATGGTTCAAATGGCTCTGAGCACTATGGGACTTAACTTCTGAGGTCATCAGTCCCCTAGAACTTAGAACTACTTAAACCTATCTAACCTAAGGACATCACACACATCCATGCCCGAGGCAGGATTCGAACCTACGACTGTAGCGGTCGCGCGGTTCCAGACTGTAGCGCCTAGAACCGCTCGGTCACCCCGGCCGGCAAATTCTCTCCCAATTTTAATTTTTTTTTCAACCAATCACAACACGCAATCCCGAACGCGCCCGAACACACAAATATAATTAGATACCTCTACAAAAAATCCGAGCAAAATAAAACTATTATTTTTCGAAATATGTAACATTTTGCGCACTTCGCAACCTCTATGAACCCTCAAATTACATATTTACGCATTTAAATTGTCTGTATTAATTATTAAAATGCACACAGTAAGCTTATTGGCTTTACTCAAATAAATTCTTTGTTAGTAGACGACTGTAATTACCGTGCATTAAATTAATATAAATACATAAAAACTGGTTGCAAAATATGCACATGCGTACTTCTGCAGATCTGACTTACTGCTTAAATTGACCTAGATTTATCAGTGTTACTCTCACTTCTAAATAGCGTCTCTGAAACCAAAAGTTTGGTGTCCCTACCACATTATGCAAGCACAATGGGTCTTCAAATTAAATATTTCTGATCCTAAATTGTATGCATTACGTATCAGAATACACAGCTTGCACATTGGCAACTCATTTAGAGAACTGCTACCTGCAACTAGCTAATCTAACCACACCACCACAAAAGCAGTTCACCATTCAGTTTGGAATGCATTCAGCATAGCAGTATGATCAGAATACCTATCGCTAACACGATACAAAACGTTGCCATCTTCCACTGTTACACAGTGGAAAACTGTGTTCCCTCAGTAATATTTATTATAATGTTGTTGCCTCATTAAAGTTACCATTACATAGAGAGGAAATATTGTATAACTTATTAAAATCAGTATGTATGTGCAGTGGGTGTCAGCTGTTGATTGTGTCAGTTACTGGAGGTGTTACCACCCAGTGGAGGTGACAACTATTGATTGTGGTAGAAGTACTAGCTACTGGGATGTCAGCTACTAGATTTAAATAGGAGGGTTGCCGTTTTTGCGGTATTGCTGTAACAATGGTTAATTTTTGTAGGTAACATCTCTAACGGTAACAATTGTCCCTCCTACTTAAGACCATAGTGGCATTTTTCAACAGGCCATTGCTTGTCCCCTCACAGTCAGCCACGGTGCTTCACAACAGCACAATTTTCTGATCCACTTGATAACGACCTACATGTGAAGCCTGAAACCAGACGCGGGAAGTACACTCCTGGAAATGGAAAAAAGAACACATTGACACCGGTGTGTCAGACCCACCATACTTGCTCCGGACACTGCGTGAGGGCTGTACAAGCAATGATCACACGCACGGCACAGCGGACACACCAGGAACCGCGGTGTTGGCCGTCGAATGGCGCTAGCTGCGCAGCATTTGTGCACCGCCGCCGTCAGTGTCAGCCAGTTTGCCGTGGCATACGGAGCTCCATCGCAGTCTTTAACACTGGTAGCATGCCGCGACAGCGTGGACGTGAACCGTATGTGCAGTTGACGGACTTTGAGCGAGGGCGTATAGTGGGCATGCGGGAGGCCGGGTGGACGTACCGCCGAATTGCTCAACACGTGGGGCGTGAGGTCTCCACAGTACATCGATGTTGTCGCCAGTGGTCGGCGGAAGGTGCACGTGCCCGTCGACCTGGGACCGGACCGCAGCGACGCACGGATGCACGCCAAGACCGTAGGATCCTACGCAGTGCCGTAGGGGACCGCACCGCCACTTCCCAGCAAATTAGGGACACTGTTGCTCCTGGGGTATCGGCGAGGATCATTCGCAACCGTCTCCATGAAGCTGGGCTACGGTCCCACACACCGTTAGGCCGTCTTCCGCTCACGCCCCAACATCGTGCAGCCCACCTCCAGTGGTGTCGCGACAGGCGTGAATGGAGGGACGAATGGAGACGTGTCGTCTTCAGCGATGAGAGTCGCTTCTGCCTTGGTGCCAATGATGGTCGTATGCGTGTTTGGCGCCGTGCAGGTGAGCGCCACAATCAGGACTGCATACGACCGAGGCACACAGGGCCAACACCCGGCATCATGGTGTGGGGAGCGATCTCCTACACTGGCCGTACACCACTGGTGATCGTCGAGGGGACACTGAATAGTGCACGGTACATCCAAACCGTCATCGAACCCATCGTTCTACCATTCCTAGACCGGCAAGGGAACTTGCTGTTCCAACAGGACAATGCACGTCCGCATGTATCCCGTGCCACCCAACGTGCTCTAGAAGGTGTAAGTCAACTACCCTGGCCAGCAAGATCTCCGGATCTGTCCCCCATTGAGCATGTTTGGGACTGGATGAAGCGTCGTCTCACGCGGTCTGCACGTCCAGCACGAACGCTGGTCCAACTGAGGTGCCAGGTGGAAATGGCATGGCAAGCCGTTCCACAGGACTACATCCAGCATCTCTACGATCGTCTCCATGGGAGAATAGCAGCCTGCATTGCTGCGAAAGGTGGATATACACTGTACTAGTGCCGACATTGTGCATGCTCTGTTGCCTGTGTCTATGTGCCTGTGGTTCTGTCAGTGTGATCATGTGATTTATCTGACCCCAGGAATGTGTCAATAAAGTTTCCCCTTCCTGGGACAATGAATTCACGGTGTTCGTATTTCAATTTCCAGGAGTGTATATATCAGCAACTGGAATGGCCTTCCATTAACTGAATATACAGTTGCAGAATAACAGCACCCTCCGAGCACAGGGAAACTAATAAAAATAATTAGTGGAACGAGATAGTATTTTGATTTTTTAAACCATTTAGTTAGTGATAATCATAATCGAACACTTCCTGCTTTTATCCCCCCCCCCCCCCCCCCCAGAAAATTTCATTTGACCCCTGTGCCATCAGTTACCTTAGGTGACAAACGTTGGTCTACGACGTGGCCCCCGATTTTGATAAATTTGTCGCTAATCTGAATTGTGCTGCTCCTCAATACTTCCGTCATTCTTTGATTCACTCTCATTCCACATTCTGTGCTCATTGAACTATTCATTCAACAGGTCATGCAGTTGTTTCTCACTTTCACTGAGTAGAGCAACGTCATTAGCGGATCATACCATTTGTGTCTTTTCGCCTTGAATTTTAATCCCACTTCGTTCATGTTGAACAGTAGTGGAGAAAGACTGCCTCCCTGTCTTACGCCCTTTTTAATCCGAGCACTTCTCCTTCGGTTTTCCTACATTCGTAGAAAGGGTGTTGATGTACGACACCGTCTATGTTGGGACGACTCGTGTGTTTTGGAGATCTGTTTAGAGGACTACACTACACTGGTCTTGCTGATGACGACCAGTGCCGCCAAAAACCTTTATCGGGAAATGTAAAAGAGATTAATGCTTTTGAGAATATCAGAATTGCTGTTCTGCACCGCGGTAGAAAGAATCTCGAAAATGGGATGGCAAAATATTTAATGCACTAACACAAACACAAGAAGAATATTCTTTCTCTGAGGATGCTGAATTCCGGGTTGTGGCTTGAGTTGAAGGCGGACACAACAGTATCAATTGTAAATTGGTCATCAGTGATTGCAAAAGATGAAGAATAGTATGAGAAGGTGTGTTCGCTGTAAAGCTACATGATAAGCACTGTTCTGTTATATACAGATTTCTTTGAAAAATACCAAGTAAATACTGTGTTACCAATATCCAATAGACGCTAAGCAACATCTTTAATATAGATAGGCCCTAACAGACGGAACTGTCTGTTTTTTTTTTAACTAATGCTTTCCTTCCAATTTTCAACGTTAAAATTAGCTGGCATTAGCATAAATGATATTAAGCAGTATCATGTCATTTTATTCGTATTAATCGCGTCAGGCTGAGTTTCTAAGAATCGATTCTCATTTGTTGGTATATACTTTGACTCGTTCCATAGCCCTGGTGGATATTCTTCTTGATAAGATCTACAGAACACGATGAATGAATGAAAACTGCTAGATTCGTGCGTGATGGAAAAGCTAAGCTCATGTGTCATTTCAGGGTAGTGGGCTACGCTATTAGCCAGCACAGGGTTCATGAACCATTTTCCCCCATTCCTTTGTAATTCACAGCTACATAAAAACTACATTACACTGGACAAGCTTTCAGTACAGTCATATCTTGCACGAAAGGCAGACAATGGCAAATCACGTCTCCTGACACAGCAACACAGATTCCCATATTCTCCCCAGAAGATTCATTTACTGACACTGACATCGAAATGAAGCAGTCGAGGAACTGTGCTGCTCAGCAACAGTTTTTTTCTTATTCACTTTGTTCGTTCGCATATTCTAAGTTCTCAAGAAATGAGTTAAGCACTTTTAACACACACATTCATTTATTGTTAAGTTGCTCGTGGGTCACTTCAGCTGATGAAGCTTTCCTGAACTTTTTTAATAATACATCTAGTTTCAGTCCATATTTTTCTAGTCTCTCAAAACATGGAGAATCAGACATCGAATGTACTCTTCTAGAACAATTCTGCTGGCATCAAGGTGCAGATCAATCTTTAGAGAACATCGCCTGAGCTACTGTATACGAAATAATCTTATCTCTCTCCCTTGGAGCAACACGCAGTTCCCGGCCGAGGTGGTCTCGCGGTTCTAGGCGCGCAGTCCGGAACCGTGCGACTGCTACGGTCGCAGGTTCGAATCCTGCCTCGGGTATGGATGTGTGTGATGTCCTTAGGTTAGTTAGGTTTAAGTAGTTCTAAGTTCTAGGGGACTGATGACCACAGCAGTTGAGTCCTATAGTGCTCAGAGCCAACACGCAGTTCCTTTGAATAGTATTCTAATTAGTCTTTTCAAACTATAATTAGCTCCACAAAAGTTCAGATTTTAATCAACTGCAGCCTCGCGCAGAGGACGCTAATGACGGAAATATTTGCTTATGAGCTTCTCTTATCTTTCCTGTTCGTCCGACTCCAACTTTCGCCCACTTACTTGGCTTCGAGAATAGACGCTGGATTCATGTTCATTCTAGTGATGATAACTTCATCACCTGAAATAATTCCGTTACGTATTCCGCAGCACATCAAATTACAGAAATATGAATAAAGTTTATAACAGTGTCAATTATGACCTTTCTATCTTTCCATCTAGTTTGAGGCTAGAAATCATAGTTACGTATATAACATATTATTAATGTCTGGACTGTTGAATAAAGTGATCTTGGGAAACCTTCAACTGAGCGATAGTTTCGATTTTCAACTATCATATGTTTCGTAAAAAACACAACGCCATGGTACATCTCGTACTGTGAATAAAAGACAGCTGAAAACCACATGAGGTATTCGGCTTAAGGAAACGTGAAGTAAAATGTGAGGTGGCCATTCTCAATGATTACAAGGAAACATTAAGCTTTCCTTTACCATTTTATGAAATACTGAATTGGAAATGTCTAAAAATCTGCTATTAAACAATTGTGGTCTCTCATTTAATATATTTTCAGTGTCCGTCTTTAGACGATGGTAAATTTACTTTTCTTCTAGAATGTTCATGGTTTTGCCCTTCCGTAAATTGTGCAAGATTTGAAGAGACGCCTCTATATTGTCGACTATATGTTCATTCTCTTCAAGATGAATACCGAATGTGGAAGTGCTGCTGTCCGTTTGCTTGATATGTTCATTAAACCTCCTATTAAAAGCACTGGCTGTTTGCCCAATGTAATACTTGGGGCATGCGCAACACTGCAGCTTATAGGTACCAGATATACTGAAAGGTTCGCTTTTGTTATTTTTACAGCATATTAACTTCTTTAGGATGTTATTTGTCTGGAGACTAATTTCTACTTTTGTATTCTTAAACGTACGTGGAAGTTTATCCGAAACAACCGCATGATACGGAAATCTGATGAACGTTTTTCTCTTAGTAGCCATCTGTTCATATTTTACTAACGTGATCTGAGTTTCAAAAGATTTTGGGACCTCATTCCGTGCATTGTTACATATATTCCTAAACATTAGTAAAAGACGTTAGTAAAACCATAAAACTATGTAATAAGAGAGTATTTTGTAACTATGCCTTGTTATTGTGCGTGATATTTCTTCATAAACACGTAGCGCTGAAGGTGTCCGTTAGTTTATGTATATGCAAGTTTCTTGCCGTTGTTTTTAGCGCTGATTGGACTCGGTCTCTCATTACCATAAGAAAAACCGAAGAATATCCTTATTTATGCTAGCAAAGGTTGTGTATCAGGACGCGCGCGCGCGTCTTAAGTGTAGTCTTTGGAGATGGCGTGAATTCGCTCGAGTTGTTTCCCGCTTGTTTTGGCCAATACTCTATTCGTTACTGACATGTGCGGTAATCACGAGCTTTATTTCATGTATTCTTATCCTGTCTGTCACATAATGATAAATTTAATGAAGAGTGTTGCATTTATCTGTATTTTTTCTGATGCTTTCTCGTAACATTTTACATTTATTTAGATGGAGTATATGACAGGTTGACACTAGCAGTAGAGGCTCACGTCATTCTTTTTTTCCTTTTGCTGATGACTACAGCTGTGCTTACAGCACAGAAGTAAGTTTACTCTATTTTAATCTGGATTTTTGTGACTCCATTGCAAAACGTACATGTGTTATGTTAGTGGTATGTTTAACCTTGTATGTTTATTATTTGTAGCTGTTACACGTTTGAAAATAACCAAAAGCATAACGTATAGAAGGTAGAAAGTGTGATCACTATTAGAGTACACCCGTTTCACCGCTAGCACCGATTTAAGCGCTACTCTCCCATGCAGTCGAATTACACTTTCGCACTCGTACCTCTATTTTACGAATTATAAAGTTACGATTCTCATAAAAGCTGTGGAAACACTTGAACTAGACTATTCAAGCCCAGACTCAATACGGACAATTGATTTTTTTCATTGTTCGGGCATGGAAACAGGAGAATACGGCAGTGTGTAAACTGCACGACTTGGGACGCAGTGATTAATTTTTGGATTGTCGATGTACTGTATTAAAGTAGCAAGAAAAGGAAAAACAGGAATCATTGAATGTTATACGGCAACACTAATACGAGGGTCACTCCAAAAGAAATGCACACTAATTTTGTAAAAATACAGTTTTCATTCTGCCTGTGTGAAAGTTTTACAGTGTGTAGATACATCATTCCCGCTTGTTTTCAAACTTAGTTCAGCCTGTTCCCGTGAGTGGCGCCGTCACAGCATGTCTTAAAGATGGCTGCTACACTTGACGTTCGTCAGAAGCAACGTTCTGTCATAGAATTCCTGTACTGCGAAAACGAGACAGTGGGAAACATCCATAAGAGGTTGAAAAAGGTGTATTGAGATGCTGCTGTCGATCGCAGTACAGTTAGTCGGTGGGCAAGCAGGTTACGTGATGAAATCGGGCACGCCAGTATTGAGGATTGTCCTCGCATTGGCAGGCCTCGTACTGCACACACTCCAGACAATGTGCAGAGAGTTAACGAATTGGTGACTGCTGACAGACGCATCACAGTGAACGAATTGTCACGCTACGATGGGATAGGGGAAGAAAGTGTTAGCAGAATACTGAAAGTGTTGGCGCTAAAAATGGTTTGCGCCAGGTGGGTTCCCAGGATGTTGACAGTGGCTCACAAATAAACAAGAAAAACGGTATGCAGCGAACTTTCGGAACAGTACGAGAATGGTGGAGATCAATTTCTTGGAAGAATTGTGACAGGTGATGAAACGTAACTCCATCATTTTTCACCAGAGTCGAAGAGGCAATCAATGGAGTGGCATCATGCAAATTCAGCCAATAAAAAAGAAATTCAAAACCACACCTGCTGGAAAAGTTATGGCTACGGTGTTTTCCGATCGCGAAGGACTCTTGCTTGTGGACATCATGCCAAGTGGAACCACCATAAATTCTGATGCATATGTGACGACACTGAAGAAATTTCAAGCTTGACTGAGTCGTGTTCGACCACATCGGCAAAAGCAGGATGTTTTGCTGTTGCACGGCAATATGTCAGTCAGAAAGCCATGGAAGCGATCACACAACTCGGATGGACAACACTGAAACACTCGCCTTACAGTCTTGACCTGGCTCCATGTGACTATCATCTCTTTGGGAAACTGAAAGACACTCTTCGTTGAACAAGGTTTGAAGATGATGACTCCCTTGTGCACGGTACCAAACAGTGGCCCAGAATTTTACCGTGCGGGTATACAGGCGCTGGTTCCAAGATGATGTAAGGCAGTTGAGAGGGATGGAAATTATGTGGAGAAATGAAAATATTGTTCCTAAAGGATGTATCTACACACTGTAAAACTTTCAAACAAGTAGAATAAAAGATGTATTTTAAACAAAATAGTGTGCATTTCTTTTGGAGTGATCCTCCTATTTATACTTACCACGTCACTTCATATTTCTACAGCTGAACAACTAGATAACGATCGTGAAATCTACTACAAGATATGCCACATTAACAACTCAGTTTTATTAATGCTGCGAATAAACTAGAGGTATAATAATATAAGTCATTTGTTGTGAAAAGTTTTCAGTTCTGTAATATTTAAAGCAGAACACTGTTGATCTTTAATCCTATCTCAGTTTTGTGTTCTCAACTATTATTTTCTAGCCTTTCAATTAGGATTTAGATTTTCTTGGCCAGTAGTCAGCTTGTATCTCACAAGGCGCAACAAGAATACTATCAAAATAAATGTTGCTTGCCCAAAGGTGACCCTAATGGAGTGTGGCTACAGCTGAAAAGAAGAAAATTCACATAGGTCTACCAGTCCATAGAGCAAAACTAGGCCATAAATAAAAATTACTGCACCCAAAAATAAAAAAATTAAAAGCACTTTCTACGTATTTTCTCACCTTTTAAATCTTGGAAACTTTGGAAAGTTTCCTTGTCGATTTACTAGTTTTTGTTGACGTAAGTTCCTTCCTGAGTACCTTCATTCTGAAATAGAATCGACATTTCACGTAGTAAGAAATTAGTTCGGGTACAGTCTCCATGGCATGTTCTGCATTACAAGCTAACCCTGAAGTCTTCATTTTTATTTTTTCGATGCTTTCTAAACAGTCACAGAACAAATCACTCCAGAAAGCAATTGGAGAAGAAAGATGATTGCTTAACGTTTCTTCTGCCTGTAGCATGACGTTTAACAGTGCTTCTGAAGGGTAAAATAAATACCTTTGTCCTTGATGACAACCATAGCTCTTCAAGTTAGTGAAAAGTGAGAACGACGATTTTCTTCTGGCGAATTCTTTAGTGAATCTAATCAGGCATAACACTTAGTGATTTTTGAGGCCTGTACAGCCTAACTTGCTATGTGTGTACAATACATTTTCTTGGGTTATCAAGAACACTGTTGTGCAGCTTATTGACCTACCACTCACAATGATTTACAGTGGCATTTATGGCAATCAGCTTTTCTTGTTATATTCCCTAGTACAGATTTTTGATGTCAGTGTATTTCTTCTTAGTCTTCTTTGCCAACATTCTTATCTGATTGGCATAGGATGTAAGAGTATGTTCTGTCCTTGATTCAGAATTCCCTCCCTTTGATAAAACATTATTGACAGGCGCATATACTTACTGGAGCATATGTAAATGTAGAAAGTCTGCTGATGTAGGATGGTCATCACAGGTCGATGATCTAATAATACCAAAATGTCGCCCTAGTGGATCCTGATTGAACTTGGCAGTCAATTCATTTTTGAACTCTTTATTCCACAAGTATTCAGCTACTTCTAAAGTACTCTGTAATGTATCTCCGGGCTTTTCCTATGTTCTGTTTGAAGCAAAAGTACTGTTTGAAGTGGTCAGAGTATAAGAAATGCTGTTGAATTTTGCGCTGATCTGAGTCATTTCTCATATCACATGATGGTGTTTCTAAATTCAGATCATCGAAAACATCGTTTATATACTGAATGAATTTTTCAGATGGCTTACTAGCTCGAAATCCCAAGATTCCCCTTTCTAAAAAAAGTACAGCTTTTGCCAAGTTGGTACTAAACAACTGTAAAGCAAGACGATCATTCATTCGCTGAAAGGAGGTCGTGTGTGTGTGTGTGTGTGTGTGTGTGTGTGTGTGTGTCAGTTTACTACATGCCCTTACACCATCAAATTCTAGTGAATTGTCAACTTCATAAACACATTCATAAAATCCATACTTCGTTATGGCAGTACCAAACAGCACAGTACGTTTATCACGAAAGTGGTTACATACGCATTTCAGAATAGGTACTGCATCTGCAAAATGTCAAACTTTTCTGTTCTCATCAACAGGATTTTGAAAATAGCATTTAGTATTTCGTTTCTTTCCTGATATTTGCAAACATTTCCGGGCTTATATGTTAGATTGGCTGCCATCGCATGTAAACCCTACAATTATACAGTATGCCTGCTCCATTTCTATTATAACCTGAATTAAAATTTTTGCTAACCGTTCTCCAGGAGCTGCATCTTTGCTCGCATAGACTGCAACTGGTTGTACCCAACTGTGAAGCAGAGGTACGAACATGAAAACAAGTGTATGATCACCTAAGACATTATTTTTCTCTGCAGGTGTCATACTGCCAAAGTCTACAGATCTAGCTATGAATAAAGAGGACCCATTGATCTGAATATCCTCTCTCAATTTAACCTCACCAAAAATAATTACCTGTCTTTCTGTTTTCATCAGTCTTGTCTCTAAACCTGTCTTTAATAGCATCTACGGCTGTCTTGTTAATACCATATGTCCATTTCAAGCCTTTTAACAGTCTCCTCAAATGCACATCGGAACGAAAAGGTAACAGATAAAGTTTCAAGCAGCGCCTATAACCCTTAGGAGATTTAATATATAATTAAAAAACTATCTAGAAGAAATCCACCGTTGTATCTCATTCGTTTAGGAATGTATTTTTGGCACTTTTTTTTTTTTTTGACACTTCTGTAACATAATATCTGCAATTATTTTTTGTGTACTGATAAGCTTTCATTACATTTACGAGTATGTTTTTTTTTAGTTCATCTACGTCTCTCTGCAGGACAATTACTCTAGTCTTCTCTGACTAGAGTTTATTGTTTGCCCTAGCCAAGCTACTTATTAATTTTTTTATTTGTAGTGGAAAAACTAATGTAGACCTAGCAAATAACTGGGTTCTGCCTAAATCAGAAGTCGTATTACTGTCACAAATTCTTAAATATTTAGTGAGTTTTTTGTTCACAGTTTTGTAAGCAGCTTTCCTTTTTATGAGAGATTTTCTTTGCTTTAATGGAGTCGACATTTACTTGGGCAAATTCGGGAAAATGTAAGGAACTGAATTTGGTTTCAACTGCCAATTAATTCTGGGAAATTCTACTTTTTTCCATCAACAATGAATTTGTCTGTTTTTAATATTAAATTTTCAGCAAAGTGAGCCTCACAAATGTATGAGTTTCTTGTTAGCTCCTTCTCTTCTCTGGAGATAACTTTTTCCATTTGTTAAAGTTTTCTATGTCTTTCGGCGGCTAATAAAAAGCGTCTTACCGCTTTGCTACTTCTATATCCTGACTTGCAACCAGGCACAAAACAGGAAGGCGTCGTCACCTCAGTTCAGGATACTGCAGACCCCACAATATTATTCAATCGAAATATTGCTTGGAAACCACGTATTTCGGTTTAATTTATAATCAAGCACCACTAATAATCTGTACCACTGCAAAACTGCACATACGTAACTCAATATATCCGCAAATCAACAACGAAGCACACGGACAGCAAAACGATCGCAGCGCTGCGCAGTGAGACATTACCGCCCTAATTGTATTCAGTCCATGTCATTGGTGACAACAGATAACACTTTGTGCTTCTATGCGTTATGCCAAAACGTTGAAATTGCAATGGCGGATTTTAAAAAAACTTTCAGTAAATGGCAAACATCTCCAAGAGTTTTACGAGATTGTGAACCCATAGAAAATGGACTTGTGTGTTACTAACCAAGTGTTCCGTGCTACTCGTCTCCTCAAATTAAATTAATCCCTCGAAACTATCGGGGCAAAATCATCTCAGAACTACCAAAGCTGCACGACTGTTGGCATATTTTAGGCACGACGTAAGGTATTTTACAACGTCGTTTTTAAAAGACATCCATATCGGTTGGAACATCGACTGGAAACTTGTTCCCATTTCCTAGAATTTACTTCATAGTGGCAGTTCATTCTGCTCTTCTACCGACCTTACTACTTCATTTTGGGAAAGCAACCAAGAAATACTGTTCCTGCGACGTACTATCGGAAATATAGACTCTGGTTTATAGCCAAAGAATACGTGTTTGTGTGCCTAATTTTACAATTTTTTTTAGAATTAGGACAACTGGAAGTGTATTAACTTAGTTATGTATGTCCTTATAAAATATCTATCAATTTATTTATCAGTTATTTCAGACTTTTAAACAATACAAATGGAACGTTAGTCATATAACTATGGAATGGGCTTGGCCTAATGCAACATAGCTACAGATTTAATTGCAGTTAGTAAATCTGAGTTGTTATGTACGTTAGCAAGAATTAGTCGTAAACATTGCACATGGTGGTTGCATCAGGGTGAATGCAGCGCGATAGTAATGACGATATTCAGAGGTAAACTGAAATGCTTATAGGGGAAACGTGTGATGTGTGGTGTCAGACGAGTAATAGTAATGCCTAGAGTTCAATCGCAGGACATTTTTTGTATTCTGTACCTCAATCGGTAAAAACGGAGTCCTGATAGGATCATATTGTTGTCCGTCTGTCTGTTCGCCCGCCTGTTAGAACCTCCTTTTTCTTAGGTAAGGGTGGAAGCATCAAGCTGACATATATGCCACATATTAAGATCGGCAATCCTCTGGTGGCGTAATTAATTTAAGCCTAGAAATCGATGCAATCAAAAGAGACACCTGTTCGTCACATATTTAGATACTCGTAAACTCATTCATCAAAACCTATAGCACACTTCACGTTGACCTAAAATCACGAAATTTGACAAGAAGCAAGGTTTCATACTACAAGTAAAGGAAGACATTTCAACATTATTAATTTGTAACAGTATCACCTTTTCTCCGTGTGTTGTCCATCTGTCCGTCTGTTAATGCCCGTTTTCGGCAGGAATGGTTCGAGGTATCCAGTTGATATTTATATCAAATTCCGAAGTCTATGGCCCCTAGCCAGTGTAAATAATTTAAGCTTTTAAGTCAATGCGATGAAAAAATAACGCCATTTATGTCACATATTTTTATACTAGCATAGTCCCTCAGCGTTATCCGCCTTACTGCAGTGGACACACCGGTTCCCGTCAGATCGCCGAAGATAAGCGCTGTCGGGCGTGGCCGGCACTTGGATGGGTGACCATCTGGGTCGCCATGCTTTTTTGCCATTTTTCGGGGTGCACTTAGCTTCGTGATGCCAATTGAGGAGCTACTCGACCGAATAGTAGCGGCTCCGGTCACAGTAAACCATCTTAACGACCGGGAGAGCGGTGTGCTGACAACACGCCCGTCCTATCCACATCCTCAGTTGAGGATGACACGGCGGTCGAATGGTCCCGATGGGCCACTTGTGGCCTGAAGACGGAGCGCTTTATAGTCACTCATCAGAACCTATAAATGAAATATCTATTAGGATGGCATGTAAGTTCGTAGTGTTTTCCCATAAGCTAATAAACACGACAGATACACACAATACAGACTATAGTCATTAATAATATATTCTTCTTCACTATTTACAAGTATCTGCCAACGGTTGGGTAACTCCGATTCCGTGACTGTAGAAATCACTTAGTTTTGAGACGAACTCGTCGAGACATGTCCGGAGCGCATTTTCATCCGGAAAGGAAGTTCCTTGAAGTATATATGACGGTAGTATCTGTTCCAGAAGGAACAGTTACCGTGGATGACCATGCAGCTTTGCTAGAAATGAAATGATAATTAAATGGACACCCTAGCTGCAAACAGGCGTTGATGTACTTCATTGGGGACATGTTGAAAATGTGTGCCCCGACCGGGACTCGAACCCGGGATCTCCTGCTTACATGGCAGACGCTCTATCCAACTGAGCCACCGCGGGCACAGAGGATAGTGCGTCTGCAGGGACTTATCCCTTGCACGCTCCCCGTGAGATCCACATTCCCAACATGTCCACACCACTACATTCGTAGTGCGCCTAATAGATGTTTGCCCATCATACTCAGTACTCGTGGCAGATTAATCTACCAAGTCCCGTACGACTATTAATCTGCCACGAGTACTGAGTATGATGGGCAAACATCTATTAGGCGCACTACGAATGTAGTGGTGTGGACATGTTGGGAATGTGGATCTCACGGGGAGCGTGCAAGGGATAAGTCCCTGCAGACGCACTATCCTCTGTGCCCGCGGTGGCTCAGTTGGATAGAGCGTCTGCCATGTAAGCAGGAGATCTCGGGTTCGAGTCTCGGTCGGGGCACACATTTCCACCAGATGCATGGCATTACTTTTTGCGGGTGTGCGTAGGTCTCTGTAGTGAGTTGTTGCTTCTATTAACATAAAGACACCACTTCTCGTCACAGTAACGATACAGAATAGAAACTGTCTGTGTTGTTGAGGGGCCAATTGATGACGAGCAAGTAGATATGCAGATATGGCCACCTGCTGATTTTTATGATTTTGACTTACAGCGTGCGGTACCCATACATTCGATTTTTTAACCTTCCCCACTGCATGCAAATATCTTACGATGACGGAATAAAAAATGGAAATGTCGTGTGGCTAGGGCCTCCCGTCGGGTAGACCGTTCGCCTGGTGCAGGTCTTTCGATTTGACGCCACTTCGGCGACCTGCGTGTCGATGGGGATGAAATAATGATGATTAGGACAACACAACACCCAGTCCCTGAGCGGAGAAAATTTCCGACCCAGCCGGGAATCGAACCCGGGCCCTTAGGATTGACAGTCTGTCACGCTGACCACTCAGCTACCGGGGCGGACTGCGATGACGGAATGATCACAGTTCGTCACATCTGCCAATTCTCCAGTACAATGAAGCAGGTCATAGTGGCTTAATGCATTTAAATGATCTTCATGAAACCACGAAGGTTTTCCTGAACGTGGAGACTCACTAATGTCAAGCAGTCCTCCTTAAAACGTCAAAACCATTATCTTGACGTTCTCTGTCCAGTGGCATTATCACCATACGCGGCACACAAGTTTTTGGCTGCCGCCGCTGCTGTCACCCCTGTATTGTACTAAAACAGAGGAATATGCCGGAAATGTTCCAATGTCTCTACTTGACACTGTTTTCTAGCTCCGTCAGCTCCATTTTTTATCTCCAAATGACGAAATGACAATATTTATACTGAAATAGCAACAGTGAGCTACAAATAAAAAATGACAATCGACAAATTAACGTGTAGCAACTGGAATATCAACATGCAAAACAAAAACGCTTCGAACTGATGCACCAACCTAAAATGTACATGTCCTGTCTGGCGGCCTAGCGGGAAACCAAAACAAGAGGTTGCGGGTGGAATCTCGGTCGCTTTAAAGTAGCCTTCACCTCTCAACAATGGGAGGAGTCAGCAGAAACAATTCGTGGTTTGGAATGCACGTTAAACTATAGGTCCCATTTTCCCTCTTGGATAACTAAGTCGCCGAAGTGGCGCCCAGTAGAGACACGTACATACGCCATTGAGCCACGCGAAATTATATATATATATATATAAAAAATTAAGTTTGTACGGAACCCCAGGTGCGAGTCCTAATCGCACTTGTCCGGCTCTTTCTCCCCTGTCCCGACCTTAACAACCGGCAATACCTTGTATACGTGAAAATATCCTGAGGCTGTGGATCGCCATTAGTGTGTGTTTCCCTAATAATGTCTGAATAATCCATTTATCAGATAGTAAGAACGCAAGATAACTCAAAAAAAAAGTCTGTTAAGATCCTGCAGTGCTCCAACAATCGTGTTGGACACTGCGTTGCTTTAAAGGAGGGAAATAAAACAATTCGAAAAAACGGAGTCAATGAGATTAGTAAATGTTTGGTTTTCATCAGCAACCAAGCTATACCAACAACTGATTTCGGAAGTACGGAGAAACGGAGATCTATTGCGCAAATACTTGGACGAAAATGCAAGACACCATAAGTTCTCGTAAAAGAGGTTCGAGTCTTTCGTGGACATCATTGACGACGAGAAGCTTCGTTAGTCAACTGCGTCTTCTATTATTGTCTCCATATTTTATATGAACAGTTTCGAACGCTATAACGGTTATGTCACAGCAAAACATCTATAATTATATAACTGCTACTCTGTACGTGCCGTCTTTTTTCTGATATAACCGGGTCAAAGACAATGCCTCTTGTCGTTTATGCATTTGACGTAAGTGTGTTCTGTCGACGTACATTTCCTAAGTATTGAGCTATATCACGTGTACGTGATGATGGCAGCGCCAATGAATGAACTGTTTGCGTTCCAACACTTTTTATTCTGTAGCACGAAATGATCCGAGACAAACGGATTTCTTCTGATGCGCAACCACAGTAGGTCAGGTCGAAAACATTTCGGTACGTAAAAGATAAGCGAAGCATCTTCAGCAAACAGCTATTTTCTGGCATTCTGTACGTGTTAACTTTTGTATGCTGTCGCCAGTCAGAAGTACAAGGGCGCGCTGCGGTCTCGCCGTGCCGCACAGCGCGCGAGGCATCTGACGCGACACTGATACGATTAGTGTCACCTTATTGGTGCCTAACAGGTAAGCCGCTTCACGCATCAAATGGGTGTGTTCAGTGTGCTTCCAGTTTTTTTCTGGTGGAATACGTCAAAGGACGGTTAATGTAGACGATGTAGATGAAAATTTATGCGTTTCTGTCGTTTCTCGGCGTGAGGAAATTGCTTAAAATTTGATATTTTAATGTCTTGTGTGAACAATAAACGTATTAATTATTTCATCTGCCTGTTATCTGTCATTTTCACCATATAAATTGATGTTTTTTTTTAAATTTGTGAACTTATATGTTTTCGGAAGTTGACGAGTTTTGCCTGTAAAGTAATTCATACGAGAGCTGTAACTTTCATTTGTGTATTCAGTATATATCATAGCAATACTGTACGGTTTCAGATACTCATTCCTTCCCAATTTAAGTATCCATTTATGATTAAAAATATATTTTCAATTTCATATCTTTCTACGTTCAGTCACGAATGTGAAGTCTGTTAAATCATCGGCAAACTCTTTCATGATCCGAGTGTTCTGTACTACTAAAAGTTTGCTGACTGTAGGTGGCTTCATTATGTGTTTTACAGGGGTAGACAAAATATGGAAAGACCAAAAGCAAAACACATTAGCATGCCCAATACAGTGTAGGAAAGCCTTTGGCATTCAAAACAGCTTCCAGTCGTCTGTGAATAGATAAATACAGGACCTATATGGTCTTCAATAGAATCTTATACCATAAATCCTGAAAATAGTGGCAAGTTCAGTCTTGATGATGGAGCTGATAAAGATCACGCACTCTTCTCTTCAAAGTAATAATATTAAGATGTGGCGACTATGGTGGTAAGGAGAGATGTGACGTTTGGTCCTCGTGCTCAAAAAAAGCGTTCCTGGACCATGTGAGCGGTGTGTCTCCTTGGAACACAGCGTTACCACTGGGGAACAAACACTGTGCCATGGAATGGATATCATCAGCCGAAATGAGCAATAATTGTTGGCAGTAATGTGACCTTACACAGTAACCATGGGACCCAAGGAATACCACGATAATGATACCCAATTAATAAAACCCCTCGCAGTCCTTCACTCTTGGGAAGTGAACTTCATCAGAAGTTCTAAACAGTGTGAAATAACACTCAGCCGACCAAATACGCTTCTTCCATTGGCCCACAGTCCAGGGTTTACGGCTTCGATACCACGTTTTCCTGTCACGGGCATTTGCATCGTTCGTGACTGGCCTTAGAATTCCAGTTCGCCCTGCAGTTGCTTGCTTATGTGAGTCCTTTCGTGTTGTTTCGGTGCTGACAGGGTTCGCGAGTACGACAATCAGTTCTACAGTGATTCTTGCAACTGTCATCTTCTTACTTTTCGTCACACGTCCCTTTTAATAATTGTCTCTCGCCATCACTCATCACACGCTTTCGTCTACATTGTGTCTTAGCGGAAGGTATCTTTCCGCTTTCCCTGTAATCAATGTAAATGTTGACACGGGCCTGTTGAAACATCAAAAGCTCAGTTGGTAGAGCATTTGCCCGCGAAAGGCAAAGGTCCCGAGTTCGAGTCCCGGTCCGGCACACAGTTTTAATCTGCCAGGAAGTTTCATATCAGCGCACACTCCGTTGTAGAGTGAAAATTTCATTCTGGATCAAATGCTTCGGCTGCCTTGATTACGTAAGAAGCCGCCATACGAACGCTAACAATCTGCCCATGTTCGAATTCACTGAATTCCGAAATAATTCACCTGCAACTACAGAGAACACTGTTCTGACCTCGACTGCCGCTAGCGCCGTGTTGAGGACACTGCGCAGGGGCTGATCGTGGTAAAACACAATACCGGAACCTGCCGGCATGGGTAGCGTCTGCATTTATTCGTATTTCAAGGATGCATTTCTCGCGGTGTTTCCATATTCCCATCGAACCCCCTGTATCTTTATCCAGCGCAGATATCTGTGTCTAATGCGTGGAACTTCATTGTTATAGATTTCCGTTTTATGCTCTGACATTTATGAAAAGTTTGTATACTTGGCATAAATCCAAGATATAAATAAACTTAAATTTAAATATACTGCAACCATACTGGCAATATCGCTTCCGTGTGAGGAATAAGTTGGTTGTATTCAGTACGCACCCACACACCGTGGCTGGTTATGGTACGAAGAAGCCTCCGCCACGTTCTGCATGTGTCTCTGCACTTATGAGCCAGTACAAATGACCACCTGCTTAATACACTACTGGCCATTAAAATTGCTACACCAAGAATAAATGTAGATGATAAACGGGTATTCACTGGACAAATATATTACACTAGAACTGACATGTGATGAAATTTTCACGCAATTTCGGTGCATAGATCCTGAGAAATAAGTACTCGGAACACCCACCTCTGGCCGTAATAACGGACATGATACGCCTGGGCATTGAGTCAAACAGAGCTTGGATGGTGTGTACAGGTACAGCTGCCCATGCAGCTTCAACACGATACCACAGTTCATCAAGAGTAGTGACTGGCGTATTGTGACGAGCCAGTTGCTCGGCCACCATTGACCAGACGTTTTCAGTTGGTAAGAGATCTGGAGAATGTGCTGGCCAGGGCAGCAGTGAACATTTTCTGTATCCAGAAAGGCCCGTACAGGAAGTGCAACATGCGGTCGTGGATTATCCTGCTGAAATGTAGGGTTTCGCAGGGATCTAATGAAGGGTGGAGCCTCGGGTCGTAACACATCCGAAATGTAACGTCCACTGTTCAAAGTACCGTCAATGCGAACAAGAGGTGAAGCAATGGCACCCTATACCATCACGCCGGGTTATACGCCAGTATGGCGATGACGAATACACGCTTCCAATGTGCGTTCACCGCGATGTCGCCAAACACGGATACGACTATGATGATGCTGCAAACAGAACCTGGATTCATCCGAAAAAATGACGTTTTGACATTCGTGCACCCAGGTACGTCGTTGAGTATACCATCGCAGGCGCTCCTGTCTGTGATGCAGCGTCAAGGGTAACCGCAGCCATGGTCTCCGAGCTGATAGTCCATGCTGCTGCAAACGTCGTCGAACTGTTCGTGCAGATGATTGTCGTCTTGGAAACGTCCCTATCTGTTGACTCAGGGATCGAGACGTGGCTGCACGATCCGTTATAGCCTTGCGGATATGATTCCTGTCATCTCGACTACTAGTGATACGAGGCCGTTGGGATGCAGCACGGCGTTCCATATTACGCTCCTGAACCCACCGATTCCATGTTCTGCTAACAGTGATTGGATCACGACCAACGCGAGCAGCAATGTCGCGATACGATGTACCGGAATCGCGATAGGCTACAATCCGACCTTTATCAAAGTCGGAAACGTGGTGGTACGCATTTTTCCTCCTTACACGAGGCATCACAACAACATTTCACCAATCAACGCCGGTCAACTGCTGTTTGTATATGAGAAATCAGTTGGAAACTTTCTTCATGTCAGCATGTTGTAGGTGTCGCCACCGGCGCCAACCTTGTGTGAATGCTCTGTAAAGCTAATCATTTGCATATCACAGCATCTTCTTCCTGTCGGTTAAATTTCGCGTCTGTAGCACGTCATCTTCGTGGTGTAGCTGTTTTAATGGCCAGTAGTGTAACAAGGCTGCCTCTGGTATGCGATGCAGCAGCTGTTCTGTGTGATATGTATTCGTCAAGTCCTTGGTATGGCACCAGATGTCTAGGCACATGCTACGCAGTTCTCATAAATTGTGGCGCGGAGCGGCGCACAACAGTCCCAGATGGGTTCTAGTGGGTTCAGCTCAGGGGTATTTGATGACGCAGGAATCAGCGCGAGTTCACTATAATGCTCCTGAAACTACTGTAGACTTATCACATGGACAGTTATCCCGCTGGAAGATACCGTCACAGTTGGGAAACACATCAAGCACGAGAGGATGCAGGTGGCCTGCGAAAATGTTCACGCAGTCCACAGCTGTCATGGTGCCTACGATTACTTCTGCAGACCCAATGAGAGTTTAGGTGGATGTTCCCCATAGCATAATACTGCCCTTCCCGGCCTTCGTCCTTGGTGCGCTGTAGATACTACCATCGTGCAGGTGTAACAACGTCTTTCACTCGACCAGGCGTCACGTTTGCATTGATCCGAGGTCCAATCGCAATCACAAAAGACGACGAAGTAAATATTCCAGAATTCGAATCGAGAACAGCTGCCAACATGAGTAACGTAGAAGTAAATATCCTCGGAATAGTGAAGCAACTCAAATCACTTAATAAAAGCAAGTTTTCTGGTCCAGACTGTATATCAATTAGGTTCCTTTCGGAGTATGCTCATGCATTAGTTCCATACTTAACAATCACATACAACCATTCGCTCGATGAAAGATCCGTACCCAAAGACTGGAAAGTTACACAGATCACACCAATATTCAAGAAAGGTAGTAGGACTAACCCACTAAATTACAGGCCCATATCGTTAACGTCTATATGCAGCAGGATTTTAGAACATATATTGTGTTCGAACATTATGAATTACCTCGAAGGAAACGGTTTATTACATGCCGGAGTGGCCGAGCGGTTCTAGGCGCTACAGTCTGGAACCGTGCGACCGCTACGGTCGCAGGTTAGAATCATGCCTCGGGCATGGATGTGCGTGATGTCCTTAGGTTAGTTAGGTTTAAGTTGTTCTAAGTTCTAGGGGACTGATGACCTCAGAAGTTAAGCCTCATAGTGCTCAGAGCCATTTTGAAACGGTCTATTGACACACAGTAAACATGGGTTTAGAAAACATCGTTCATGTGAAGCACAACTAGCTCTTTATTCACATGAAGTGCTGAGTGCTATTGACAAGGCATTTCAGATCGACTCCGTATTCCTGGATTTCCGGAAGGCTTTTGACACTGTACAACATAAGCGGCACGTAGTGGAATTGCGTGCTTATGAAATATCGTCTCAGTTATCTGACTGGATTTGCGATTTCCTGTGAGAGAGGTCACAGTTCCTAGTAATTGACGGAAGGTCATCGAGTAAAACAGGAGTGAATTCTGGCGTTCCCCAGGGTAGTGTTATAGGCCATTTGCTGTTCCTTATCTACACTCCTGGAAATGGAAAAAAGAACACATTGACACCGGTGTGTCAGACCCACCATACTTGCTCCGGACACTGCGAGAGGGCTGTACAAGCAATGATCACACGCACGGCACAGCGGACACACCAGGAACTGCGGTGTTGGCCGTCGAATGGCGCTAGCTGCGCAGCATTTGTGCACCGCCGCCGTCAGTATCAGCCAGTTTGCCGTGGCATACGGAGCTCCATCGCAGTCTTTAACACTGGTAGCATGCCGCGACAGCGTGGACGTGAACCGTATGTGCAGTTGACGGACTTTGAGCGAGGGCGTATAGTGGGCATGCGGGAGGCCGGGTGGACGTACCGGCGAATTGCTCAACACGTGGGGCGTGAGGTCTCCACAGTACATCGATGTTGTCGCCAGTGGTCGGCGGAAGGCGCACGTGCCCGTCGACCTGGGACCGGACCGCAGCGACGCACAGATGCATGCCAAGACCGTAGGATCCTACGCAGTGCCGTAGGGGACCGCACCGCCACTTCCCAGCAAATTAGGGACACTGTTGCTCCTGGGGTATCGACGAGGACCATTCGCAACCGTCTCCATGAAGCTGGGCTACGGTCCCGCACACCGTTAGGCCGTCTTCCGCTCACGCCCCAACATCGTGCAGCCCGCCTCCAGTGGTGTCGCGACAGGCGTGAATGGAAGGACGAATGGAGACGTGTCGTCTTCAGCGATGGGAGTCGCTTCTGCCTTGGTGCCAATGATGGTCGTATGCGTGTTTGGCGCCGTGCAGGTGAGCGCCACAATCAGGACTGCATACGACCGAGACACACAGGGCCAACACCCGGCACCATGGTGTGGAGAGCGATCTCCTACACTGGCCGTACACCACTGGTGATCGTCGAGGGGACACTGAATAGTGCACGGTACATCCAAACCGTCATCGAACCCATCATTCTACCATTCCTAGACCGGCAAGGGAACTTGCTGTTCCAACAGGACAATGCACGTCCGCATGTATCCCGTGCCACCCAACGTGCTCTAGAAGGTGTAAGTCAACTACCCTGGCCAGCAAGATCTCCGGATCTGTCCCCCATTGAGCATGTTTGGGACTGGATGAAGCGTCGTCTCACGCGGTCTGCACGTCCAGCACGAACGCTGGTCCAACTGAGGCGCCAGGTGGAAATGGCATGGCAAGCTGTTTCACAGGACTACATCCAGCATCTCTACGATCGTCTCCATGGGAGAATAGCAGCCTGCATTGCTGCGAAAGGTGGATATACACTGTACTAGTGCCGACATTGTGCATGCTCTGTTGCCTGTGTCTATGTGCCTGTGGTTCTGTCAGTGTGATCATGTGATGTATCTGACCCCAGGAATGTGTCAATAAAGTTTCCCCTTCCTGGGACAATGAATTCACGGTGTTCTTATTTCAATTTCCAGGAGTGTATATAAACGATTTGGGAGACGATGTGAACACCCGTCTTCAGTTGTTTGCAGGTGACGCTGTCGTTCATCGATTAATACAGTCATCAGAAAATCAAAACAAATTGCAAAACGATTTAGAAAAAATGTCTGAACGGTTCGAAAAGTGGCAGTTGACCCTAAATAACGAAAAGTGTGAGGTCATCCACATGAGTGCTAAAAGGAACTCGTTAAACTTCGGTTACACGATAAATCAGTCTAATCTAAAAGCCGTAAATTCAACTGAATACCTAGGTATTACAATTAAAATGGTTCAAATGGCTCTGAGCACTATGGGACTTAACATCTATGGCCATCAGTCCGCTAGAACTTAGACCTACTTAAACCAAACTAACCTAAGGACAGCACACAACACCCAGTCATCACGAGGCAGAGAATATTACAATTACGAACAACTTAAATTCGAAGGAACACATAGAAAACGTTGTGGGGAAGGCTAACCAAAGACTGCGTTTTTTTGGCAGGACACGTAGAAAATGTAACAGACCTACTAAGAAGACTGCCTACACTACGCTTGTCCGTCCTCTTTTTAGAATACTGCTACGAGGTGTGGGATCCTTACCAGATAGGACTGACGGAGTACATCGAAAAAGTTCAAAGAAAGGCAGCACGTTTTGTATTATCGCGAAATATGGGAGAGAGTGTCACAGAAATGATACAGGATTTGGGCTGGAAATCATTAAAAGAAAGGCGTTTTTCGTTGCGAAGGAATCTTCTCACGAGATTCCATTCACCAACTTTCTCCTCCGAATGCGAAAATATTTTGTTGACGGCGACCTACATAGGGAGGGACGATCACCACGATAAAATAAGGGAAATCAGAGCTGGTACGGAAAGATATAGGTGTTCAATCCTTCCGCGCGCTATACGAGATTGGAGTAACAGACAATTGTGAAGATTGTTCGATGAACCCTCTGCCAGGCACTTAAATGTGATTTGCAGAGTATCCATGTAGATGTAGAACGCCCACTGAAATCGTAATTCACAGTGCTATTATGTCAACATGGGAACACGTTGCGTCGTCTGCTGCGGAGCGTCCAATTCAATACTGTGCGCTGAACAATGTGCCACGAAACACTCGAGCATGAATTTTTGTGTTGTGCAACCGCTGAGATTTCTCAGGAGGTGCGGGCTGCCGCTCTAAAACGGTTGCCATCCCATGCAACTGAGCTGTCTGAACAGCCCTTGACAAGCGCCCGGCCAACCGCAGTGCGCAATTCTGTTCTCTTTGTAGCGTCTGCACTTGTGTTTCGGCGGTTGTACGGCAGCATATTCCGTACTGCGGCGGTAGGGAGGAAGGTGGATTCAACTATGGCAAACACATTGCTGAGCCGACGGATGATTTTGTTCCTAATGTCTCGGCTGTGCTGGCGGTGTAGCGTGACAACAAGGTATCGTGCTGCGTCACTGTGTTGGACACGGCTGTCTTCAATCTTGACAGGTGGCAGAGCTGTAGGAACGATGCGACGAGCTACTGTCGGGAGTTTCTTCTAGAATTCTAGGAGCAACTTGGAGCACCAGTTGCGCAGGTTGTCAGAGGGGAACTGCAGTTGATGTTGCAGAGCTTCGGCATTCATGCTGCAGCTTAATCGCTGTATAGTCAGCGTACAACTCAGGTGTAACAGTGGTATACAGCATGTACAGGATCGGTCCGAGGTCGTAGCCCTGTGATGCGCCAGACAGATTGTGGGCAAATTTGAAACTTTCTGGAAGATTGAACCTGGGACATTTTTCCTTTCGAGGGCAAAAGTTCTCTGCTGACTAAGCTATCAGAGCGCGACTCACGACCCGCTATGTCATCTTTACTTCCGTTTCATTGGTGTATCGGGTTCCGTGCTGGGACAGCTCACTCGGTAGAGCAATTGCCTGCGGAAAGCAAAGATACCAGGTTCGAGTTTCGGTCCGACACAAGTTTTCAGTCCAGATTCAGCTCGTACGTGGAAGGTCCTGTCGTTGAGATAGGATTGGATAAAGTGAACATTGATGGTTATTAGCTACCACAAAATACTCGAGATTTTCTAAATCCCTATTAACTCTAAATCTAGACGTGTTACTTCAATGCTAATTTGTTCCCGATGTAAAAGTAATCACGCCATTTTATTTACATTAACATCATCAGCAGTTTAACATACACTGAAAAGAATAAAAGGAGGCCTCATTTTTTATTCTTGCTTACTACGTATTTTAGATACTTACACTACTGGCCATTAAAATTGCTACACCACGAAGATGACGTGCTACAGACGCGAAATTTAACCGACAGGAAGAAGATGCTGTGATATGCAAATGATTAGCTTTTCAGAGCATTCGCACAAGGCTGGCGCCGGTGGCGACACCTACAACGTGCTGCCATGAGGAAAGTTTCCAAAAGAGTTCTCATACACAAACAGCAGTTGAACGGCGTTGCCTGGTGAAACGTTGTTGTGATGCCTCGTGTAAGGAGGGAAAATACGTACCATGATGTTTCCGACTTTGATAAAGGTCGGATTGTAGCCTATCGCGATTGCGGTTTATAGTATCGCGAAATTGCTGCTCGCGTTGGTCGAGATCCAATGACTGTTAGCAGAATATGGAATCGGTGGGTTCAGGAGGGTAATACGGAACGCAGTGCTGGATCCCAACTGCCTCGTATCACTAGGAGTCGAGATGACAGGCATCTTATCCGCATGGCTGTAACGGATCGTGCAGCCACGTCTCGATCCCTGAGCCAACAGATGGGGACGTTTGCAAGACAACAACCATCTGCACGAACAGTTCGACGTCGTTTGCAGCAGCATGGACTATCAACTCGGAGACCATGGCTGCGGCTAACGTTGAACGCTGCATCACAGACAGCAGCGCCTGCGATGGTGTACTCAACGACGAACCGGGGTGCACGAATGGCAAAACGTCATTTTTTCGGATGATTCCAGGTTCTGTTTACAGCATCATGATAGTTGCATCCGTGTTTGGCGACATCGCGGTGAACGCACATTGGAACCGTGTATTCGTCATCGCCATATTGGCGTATCACCCGGCGTTATGGTATGGGGTGCCATTGGTTACACGTCTCGGTCACCTCTTGTTCGCACTGACGGCACTTTGAACAGTGGACGTTACATTTCAGATGTGTTACGACCCGTGGCTCTACCCTTCATTCGATCCCTGCGAAGCCCTACATTTCAGCAGGATAATGCACGACCGAATGTTGCAAGTCCTGTACGGGCCTTTCTGGATACAGAAAATGTTCGACTGCTGCCCAGACCAGCACATTCTCCAGATCTCTCACCAACTGAAAACGTCTGGTCTATGGTGGCCGAGCAACTGGCTCGTCACAATACGTCAGTCACTACTCTTGATGAACTGTGGTATCGTGTTGAAGCTGCATGGGCAGCTGTACCTGTACACGCCATCCAAGCTCTATTTGACTCAATGCCCAGGCGTATCAAGTCCGTTATTACGGCCAGAGGTGGTTGTTCTGGGTACTGATTTCTCAGGATCTATGCACCCAAATTGCGTGTAAATGTAATCACATGTCAGTTCTAGTATAATATGTTTGTCCAATGAATACCTGTTTATCATCTGCATGTATTCTTAGTGTAGCAATTTTAATGGCCAGTAGTGTAAGTTAGTCTGTTTTACAAGCACCACCTATATTGCCCTTTGTGCATGGGCTCATCTTCACTTAAAACTGGAACGAATTGTTGAGGTCCGCAGCTCGTGGTCGTGCGGTAGCGTTCTCGCTTCCCACGCCCGGGTTCCCGGGTTCGATTCCCGGCGGGGTCAGGGATTTTCTCTGCCTCGTGATGACTGGGTGTTGTGTGACGTCCTTAGGTTAGTTAGGTTTAAGTAGTTCTAAGTTCTAGGGGACTGATGACCATAGATGTTAAGTCCCATGGTGCTCAGAGCCATTTGAACCATTTTTGAATTGTTGAGGCAATGGCACGTCGAGCTGCTGCACTAGGCCAGGAAAAAAGGAGGCCCGACACGATGCTAGAAGGTATACTATGACTCTTGTCACCTCAGTGTATAGTGTTTCCAGTACTGAGATGCCTGTATAGCGCGTTCTGATTGCTAATAAATAAAAACTTCCTCCGTTTCACGTAATTACGAGTGCAGCGTACGCCATTTGCCAGTAATCGAGCAATGGCTCAATCATTAGTTGCGAGGGGGGCAGACGTGTGGCCTGGCGGGCGGCGCGTTATCTGCTAATTGCCCTGCCTGGGACAACACTGACTCGGCGCGCTCTGACTAAGTTTGCACAGCGCGCGCTCCGCTGTTTGCTGTTTCCTGGCGCCCGCTCGCACCTCGTAATCGCTTAAGCTGGCCGCCCCCGCTCCCCCGCCACACAACTGCTTGCCATACGCCGGCTGTTGCTTCACAGGTCTCTCTCTCTCTCTCTCTCTCTCTCTCTCTCTCTATCTATCTATCTATCTCTCTATCTCTCTTTATGTATCCTGCCGGAGCCCACCGTACCGGGACAACACCGATGTCTCGAAAAGACTATCGAGGGTTCGACCGTGGCCATACCGAGAGGGTAGGCCGCGGGGAGGGGGCGGGAGAAGAGGTTGCAAAACTGAACTGAAAAAACAAAAGAAAGAAATACACTTTAATAACAGCTAACCGGGAAAGGATCATGGTTGTTCCCATCCTCCGCCTACAAGAGGAAGCCTTCTCCTAGCCCGTGACTGTGAACGTACACCTGTTGACACAACGTCGTTTCGTCCAAGTAGCGTCTTGAAGAACCGACTACTACGGGACTGGCGTCTATCGCCAACATGTTTCATCTGGCAGCAGTGTGCTTGCGTCACACAGCTCTCACCTACACGTGCTCGCGATCAGCAATGCAATTATTGCGGCTACTTTGCTGCAGCGCTACAGTGACTCGTACATCGTCGAGCGTGTAATGAAGCAACGACGCTTTTTGAGCGGTTTACCGATTACTGCAAACTGGGACGAGTCGTGACGGAGGAGGAAGCAGGCAAAAGAAGGTGGAAGAAATACATGATTTACTTAACCCTCCAGGCAGTAGTTTTTATGCTCCGAACTTTCAGTGGTACGATCTGCCGTGCAAAATAAAAAAGAATTCTAGAATATGCCTTTCCTGGATCATTAAAAAAATTATGGCAGTTATTAGTCGTTATTCCTGTAGATATTCTTCTAATTTGCACCCTCGTGTGAACAAACGTATTATATACCACCGGCTGCGTTGATCAAGCAACTGTTGTCATCAGATCACTATAAATAAGTCTTACATACGTATTAAGTACTTTGTTGTTTGAAACTCTAACACAGGATAAATCGCTGAAATTCTTAAATTTCTCCGCTAATCACTGTACTAAACGTTTACCCCACATAGTTGGTTCAAATGGCTCTGAGCACTATGGGACTTAACATCTGAGGTCATCAGTCCCCTAGAACTTAGAACTACTTAAACTTAACTAACCTAAGGACATCACACACTTCCATTCCCGAGGCAGGATTCGAACCTGCGACCGTAGCGGTCGCGCGGTTCCAGGCTGAAGCGCCTAGAACCGCTCGGCCACACCGGCCGGCTTACCCCACGTAGTTCTTGCATCTAATCTTACTTGACAGGAAAGTTTCCTTTTCCCTGATAATCGTAACCATATAATAAAAAATCATAAAATTTGCTAAATTAGTGGATAAAAATTGCAAAAGGATAATTTTAGAAGGGGAGCACAGCTTGGCAGTCGAGTAGGAGAGGGGGAGGGTGGCGCGCAAGATCACCTCAGTGCTGCTCTGTCTGCGAGAAGCCACCTCATACACGAGTGTGGGGAAAAGGTCTGCATGGATAAGGCCTTTGTTGTTAAAAGTTAAAGGATAGTGTTAGTATTACAAACTTCGTTTATCTGCATTACATGCGATCGATAATAATTATTTCTAAGTTACTGTTATTAGCTATTCTCGACTGAGTGACTCTGTATTGGCTTGAATGCAGTGTTCTGGAGAGGCTAGATGCGTTGTTCACTTCAGCAGGAGCCAAAGATGACGACCTGTCCCTCTTCTTAGCTTTGTACAAATTACACGTATGTCCTGTTTCTGTCATACCCGCCTTATGTGTCTCAGAACAGCTGCTGCATCGCATTCCAGAGACAGCCTTGTTATTAAGCAGGTCGTCATTTGTACTGGCTCATAAGTGCAGACACGCATGCAGAACGTGGCGGAGGCTTCTTCGTACCGCCGCGTGGGATTAGCCGAGCGGTCTAAGACGCTGCAGTCGCGGACGGTGCGACTGGTCCCGGCGGAGGTTCGAGTCCTCCCTCGGGCTTGGATGTGTGTATTTGTCCTTAGAATAATTTAGGTTAAGTAGTGTGTAAGCTTAGGGACTAATGACCTTAGCAGTTAAGTCCCATAAGATTTCACACACATTTGAACATTCTGACTGAGCCCATCCTCGTTAGCAGTACGGAGGTCACATATGGAACAACTGAGAGGAGACGCAAAACGACCTATTACATCCACTGGGATCTTCGCTTCAAGGTCTGACATCTGTTTGTGTGTGACAGACTACAACAATGATGTTCGGCGCAAAATCTCGTAGATACATTTACTGTATAACGCTTTATTCATTAGAAATGTAGCATGATTTAATATTATGATTATTAACGTACATTTGATAAATGAACTATCAACAGCATCCAATATGTGATGGTAACTTGTAATACGACTTTTTCCTAATCATGTTGAAACGTTCCGCTGAAGACTTCGCATAGTCTGTTTCAGTAATTACGACAGCAACTTGTAATTTACGGCACGTAACAGAAATATAAAAGGCTATCTTCTTTTGTTTTCCCTGGCTTTTATCTCGTGTCTTCAAGGGTCGCCATGTTAATTTTTGGATTTAGTAATGTTAATGATGGATTGTGGCAGGATGCCAAAAAATTACGAAAAGGCTATGTTGTATTGAAATGTAGTTAGGACCGATCTCTACGCTCTTAGTCTATCAATTACAGATGAAGAGGTCACACTTCACCAGACGAAAATTTAGGGAAGAGGTAACCTTAACGTCAGAGCCCCGGTTACGGAACAGGTAAAAATGATTCACAAAACTGTAATATCTGCGTATGTGGATAACGGTCCTATGGATGCGGCGCAGATATCATTTCACTTGTGCAGATCGATTTATTGTGTGACCTTACTGCGCTGTTACTGTGTATGTTCTTCACAGATGTCCGGGTTGTTAAATGTAATAGACCAGAAAGGAAGTTAAAAAATAACAAAAAATTACACATCTCTCTCCTCTCCCAATGACATGTGCTGTCAGTACGTTGTAAATCTAAGAAATAAGATCATAGACTGAACAATGAGCTCCGTATCAGTGAACGAGGGGTATTCGTACTTGAAAGATTCAACCAAGTCTGCCGGGAGCGTGTGCGCTTTTCATGGCTATAGAAACTAGCTTTTCTTTCCTTCATAATTTTATTAGACACTCATTCTTGTTATGTTAGTGGCTGTGTCACACAAATGTTATTTCTACAGTAACTTTACACCATTACTTCAGTTTTCTCACCAGCAGGGCGGGAAATATAACGTAGCCTTATACGGCCGGTGTTTACTTCCGTCTCAGGGCTGAGTGGATATATGAAACTATTCTCTGATGTTTTCTTCTCATGTTTGACAGGAGCAGGACGGGCGTTGACGTTCCTTCCTCAGATCGCATCGTACTGTCCCAATACAGTAGTTCAGCAACTTAGAACCCAAAAAACACTGGGAAAATCTGTTTCGTTACCTCTAGAGCCACAGGTAGTACAAGGTCCACTGTTTCCTGTCCCACGTTGGTAGTCCAGGTGTTTATCAGCTCTGTTTCCTTCGTGTATAAGGTAATCTATATGCAGAATGGTTGTAACTAAACTTTTCCCATTTGATAGTTTATATGCGAAGAAAAGGTGACCGAACAAACAGAAGCTATAAAGAGAGCATTTCCGTACTGTACTCTAAATAACGCAGGCTAGCATGTTGGGTGTGCGGACAGTTGCCACGCCGGACATTTGCGACGGTTTTACCTGCTCCGAAGGATCGGGTCCCTTGTATCCCCCCACCCCTCCTCCTCCTCCTCCTCCTCACCCGCCCGCCCAGTTTGCTTTCGAAGTTCCTAACGTGACCATCAGTATGGAAGTTATTACAACGAACAAGGGCAGGTCTCCTGCTCATTAGAAAGGTTACGCGTATCTCAAACAGAGGGAATCTAAAGAAGGTGTTGTTGCATGGATGATTCAAAATGGCTCTGAGCACTATGGGACTCAACATCTTAGGTCATAAGTCCCCTAGAACTTAGAACTACTTAAACCTAACTAACCTAAGGACATCACACACACCCATGCCCGAGGCAGGATTCGAACCTGCGACCGTAGCAGTCCCGCGGTTCCGGACTGCAGCGCCAGAACCGCACGGCCACCGCGGCCGGCTGCATGGATGAGCTTACGCCGAAAAGCGGATCATTGCAAGGGAAAGCTGCTTTCGAGGAACGGAGAAGTGTTGAGCGTATTAGAACATCTTTGTGGACCACCTGACGATGCAGCTCAGAAAGTGAGAAAGCAAGTGGAAAGAGCGAAGAGAAGGTCTCGAGAAGAAACTACACAGTTGTCGGAGATATATGCGGATGAAATGGGAAATCTGCATAATAAAGTTTATGACTTTGTTACAGTGATGCCTAATTCAGGATCTATGAAGCGAACCATGCGTCGTCGATGGAGTCAAGAGCGGGGGAACCAACAAGAGCCTAAGAACTCTTACGAAATTGATCTTCATGAAGATCTATTAAAAATGGGAGATGGCAGTAGTTTTCTTCTGGAAGAAAATAGATTAGAGGTGAGAATAATGATCTTTAGTGGAAGCAAAGGAAAAGAAAGTTTAAAAACATGTTCCCATTTTTTTTTATGGATGGAACATTTAAGAGATGCAGCAAGCAGTTTGCACAGATCTACACCATACACGTAGACCTAGGAGGCCCGATTAAAGAAACAAACATTCTTCCTACTGTATTTTCACTATTCCCTAATAAGAAGAAAGACACATATGTTCGTCTGTTTCGTCTGATAAAACAGGCAGTCTCTGAGTGGTGTCCTAAACAAGTGAAGGTGGACTGTGAGGCAGCTGCGATATCGGACATTCGTCAAGTTTTCCCACAACTCAAATAAATGAATTCTATTTCCATATAAAGAAGAGTTTATGGAGAAGAATTCGAGTTCTCGGTCTAACTGAGGAGTACCGCCAGAACGAGGATTTAAGACTTCACGTCAGCATGTGTGCAGCGCTGGCAGTTGTAAAACCGGAGGATGTAAGCAATGGATGGATTGAGATTCATGCAGAAGTTCCTGATAACGGAAGGTTCTCTCAATTTTTTGACTACTTTGTGGATAACTGGCTAGAGAATGAAGATATCGCAATAGAAATGTGGGACTGTTACGGAAAAAAGCACCGAACGACGAATGCTGTTGAAGGGTGGCACAACAAAATAAATAGTATCATTGGAAACCCTCACCCTAGAATCAACTATTTGGTGGAGTGCTTGAAAAAGGAAGCAGAGCTTACAAACTGCATGTACATGAAATTGGAAATGAATCTTGAAGGTAAGAAGAGGAAGAAGAAGTACTTGAAGCTGGACGACAGGATAGAGAGAATCGTAGTGAATTATGAAGAGACTGGCAACATTAGGCCTTGCTTGAAAGCCATTGCCCATATTCAGAAACTGGACTAAAATACGTTAAAAATAATGTATTAAAAACTACGAAGACCACTGAGTCCTCGCAGATTACTGAGATAAAATTATTAAAACATTAAAGCAGCATTATCGGAACTAATATTAAGTTGTAATTGTAAATAGTGTGTACATTAGTTCAGCGTGTTTAGGCTGATTTTACACACGCCAGAATGGTAGATGGTCATTTATCATTTTCACGGTCCAAAGCCTGTCCAAAGTGTAAAGCGAATCAGCCTTTAATGCAAAAATTAAAAAGTGTTTCAAGCCTCACAAAAGTATCCCTATTGTTGTCACGTTAAGATAACTTTTTTTCTACCTTCCAATATTATGGCCATACTATTAAATAATTGTGAGTTCTAAAATAATTTTCTGAAGCTTCAGAATCGCAACTATCACCTAAAATATCATGGTTTGTTAAACTGATAGTATACGCTTTTGTAAAAGAAAATGGGAACTGAACCTTTGAATTGCACCTAAAATTGGCATCCCAAAACTGATCTGATCCTAAGGTTGACAATTTTGGCACCTCAAATATCTTTTATTTAAGTTTAGCTGCAAACATTTATAGTAGATGTCAATCTACTTAAGTGCATTTAGATATAGTCCATTAAAAATTAAAATTTCTTACTAAATTGTTGACTATCTTTAAACAGGTCAGTAAAGGCAAGGAGCTTACGACTTAAAATTAATTGTTACTAAAGAACATCAGAAACAAATGTATTAGACCTACTTTTCTTATACATTAGAGACTTTTTTGAAAAATGATCATTTCCTCTGTCACTGACAGTGTAATTTCAGTTGCCTTGCAACACCAGGGATATCTACTTCTAAATTATGTTTACAGCTATTCTCATTTCGAATTCTGGAATATTTACTTCGCCTTCTTTGGTGAAGGAATTTCAGAAAATGCATTTACTAACTCCACTGTAGTGGCACTGTCATCAGTAACATTACCGTCGCTGCCGCGCAGTAAAGGTACTTATTGATCCTTTCTGCTGGTTTACTTAACATGGGACCAGTATCTCTTTGGATTTCCCGCCACATTTCTAGAGCGAGTTTCGTTGTGGAAACTACGAAATGCATCTTGCATTGAAATGCGCACCAAATTTCGAGTCTCAGTAAAACTTCACCAATCTTGGAGATATTGCGTTCGTCTAAATTATACGTGCCTTTTGCGGTGCTCCTGCAACAGCTTTCTGTCGTGTCTTGTGTACCATGAGGCATCAGTTCCGTCTCATATTAATTTATTTGGTATGAATATCTCGAGTGCTGTCGATACTGTTTCTTTGAACTTAAGCCGCATGTGGTCCTCATTTACATAGTTTGGAAGGATTGGAGACTATCTCTTAGAAAGACGTCACCCGAATTTTTAGCTGCTTTTATAAATAGATATATTTCGCGTTTAGTTTTGGTGAATTTCTTTGTTACGGAAGTGCGCCTCACTACGACTTGCGTGTTCACTAATCCCTGTATCCGTCGTGATGCTCAGGATTATTTGTGGCTAAGAGGTCAAGTGTATTTTCGTAACCATTTACAATTTGAATGGCCTCGTCAACTAATTGTTAAAAACAATTTTTAAAAAAGCATTTAGAACAATTAAGGAAGTTGTTTTCTATTTACAATAGGGTATGAAAATGTAGAAGGTAGACTGAAGTAACTGCCAACTATAATTGTATGAGTAGGGTACCTGTTTGTGATGAGGCTCAAGTTTTCTTTTCTTTGAACTGTTCAGCAACTGTTTCATCTGAGGCAGGGGGTCGGTAAAAGGAGCTAGTTATTAATTTATTCCGGTTGTCGAATATAACTTCTGCCCATGCTAAGTCACAGGAACTATCTACTTCAAAGTCGATTGTGAGCTTATATTATTTTTCCTTAAGTTGTCCTTGTTTCTGTTGCAGTGCAAATAATTACGATTACTGCTTTTTCCTCCGGAACCTAAGATGCTTTCTCTGTGACCCTGTAAATACCAGAGCTAAACAATGTAGAACAACAACGTACATTACAAGCGTAGCATTCTGTATTACTTCATCTCCTTATTTCTAACATTTTAAAATTGTAAGTCGACTTTAGATGATATGTCAATCGTAGATGTTCTTATCCCTATTTAGTGAACGTGTTTTCAGTTATGTTTTCAACATTGTCCCGCTACACTTTATTAACTAATGTTTTTAGAGAGTAAATTAATATGGAGTATGTCGTTCTTCTTTTCAAACATTCACAAACCAATTTATTCTTTCCTATTGTCTTTTGGGTATGCAGTTGTAGTAATTAAAGTTGGCACAAATTCAGTGATCAAAAAGAAATTATTAGCGTACATTCGCATTCTGCTAGAGATACTGCATACACTACGCTAGTCCATCCTCTTCTAGAACATTATTGTGTGGTATGTGATCCGTCCCAGGTTGGATTAACAGAAGACATCCAAAAAGTTCAAAGGAAGGCATTTTATTTTGTGTTACTGTGAAGTAGGGCAGAGAATGTCTCAGATACGATACGCGAGTTTGGATGGCAATCAAAACAAAGGCTGTTTCGTTGCAGCTAGATCTTTTCAGGAAATTTCAGTCATCAAGTTTCTCCTATGAATGTGAAAATGCCAATATACATAGGAAGACATTATCATCGTAATAAAATAAGAGAAATTAAAGCTCGCACAGAAAGATTTAACCGTTCGTTTTTTCCACGAGCTATCAGAGCATGAAACTTTAGGAAAATATTGTAAAAGTGGTTCGATGAACCCTCTGTCAGTTGCAATTGCCCAGAAAGCTAGGCACACCCTCAGTCTTCAACTATATTCCCGTGTAATTGTATTTTCTTACGGCAAACGGTTATTCTTCTCCATAACACTTGTTTCGAATTTGGAATATAGTTATCTACAGCTATAATATTCTCAAAGATTAACTGATCGTTACAAGATTGTCATCGCCAGCGAGTGTCCATATTCCAGAAAAAATGTGAAAGCTTACTCCACATCTCATTTTTTATTTTCTTAATTGATTGAGCCTCTCGTCAATTGTCTAGTCGTTCCAAAAGTAGCCTTATAATTCACTCATACTGAGAAAAATCATAAATAATAAACTTTCGAAAATTGAGTGCAGCACTACTTTCTCGCTGGTCCATTGGCAACAGGTAACGGTATATACATATTTGTCACGTAAGGGCACAGAAGAACTGTAAAGTCTGATATTGAATCCATATTTAATAAATTCAAGGTTCAAGCTTCTTTAAATTATTTGGAATCAACACTAAGTAAGAATCACCTGATATAATTGGACACCACATCAGTGATTCTTAGAGCTGTGAATCCTTAATTGTTAATTGAAAGCTAGAGCTTATATTTTCGTATCTCTACATACGTTTAAACGCTGTTCGAGCATACAACGCACGGTAAATACATCATCTGCACTTTCGAAGAACGTGAGAGAGACATCAACGTAGGAACCTCATTCTTCGACGGAAGTGTGAGAATGACAACGACTGAATTTCGTGGTTCAATAGAATGAGCGAGAAAACCAAAATATGACTCTAGTACTTCAAAGAAGTGTGTGCTAGCGCGAGCAGTGGAAAACAGCACCCAAGAGAGAAAATGAAAAGCAATGAGTAAGTCAGTACAGCGTGCAATAAACTCGGCGAAACGTACGAGTATAGCTCAGTACGTCGCAGTGAGGTCGCTCGGCTCCGTGCTTAATTAGCGAGAAGCACTGCACACCTCAGATTACCTGGCTGCAGGAATTCAGTGATCTCGGCGGGTGTAGCGCAAACCGCTGTTGGCACGAATCTACTCTCGAGTAATTACTCTGGCCGTCTGTGTGTCCTCGTCGCTGGCCACTGGACATGCGAAATACGATCTAATTTTCTTTTTAAGACGACACACCATGAAGGAATTATCTGAATGGACAGAAATCGGTGGATGTGATGTACTTGTACAGACAAACAAACGATTACAGTTTCATAAAAAGAATTAATGGTTTATTCAAGAGAAAAGGTTTCACGAACTGAGCAAGTTAAAAATGCGTTATCCACGTCTGGCCCTTATGCAAGCTGTTATTCGGCTTGGCATTGATTAACAGAGTTGTTGGATGTCCTCCTGAGAGATATCGCGCCAACTGCTGTACAACTGACGCGTCAGATCGTCAAAATCTCGAGCTGGTTGGAAGTCCATGCCCATAATGCTCCAAACGTTATCAATTCTGGGAGATCTGGCCACATTGCTGGCCAAGGTAGGGTTTGGAAAGCGCGAAGATTAGCAGCAGAAACTCTCGCTGTGTGAGGGTGGGCATTACCTTGCTGAACCATAAGGCCAGGATGGCTTGCAATGAAGGGCAGCAAAATGGGCGTAGAATACCCTCGACGCCCCACTGTGCAGAAGACCATCACTCCTGGCTGTCGGGCCGTATGGCTGCCGACAGTCAGGCTGGTATCCCTAAACTGTGCGGGGCGTCTCCAGACACGTCCTCGGTCTAGAATCTCATTGACTGGAGAAGGATTTTCTTCAGTGACTAATCCCTCTTCGAACTGAGTCCCGATGACCAGCGAAAACAAGTGTGGAGACACCCCGGACAGCGGTCGGAAGCAGACCTGACTGCCGCCCGACATGCGGCCCGGTAACCAGGTGTGATGTTCTGGCGTGCCACTTCTTTTCATAGCAGAACCCCTTTGGTTGTCATCCACGGCATCCTTACAGCACACCGATAAGTCGACGATATTCCGCACCCATTCTGCTGCCCTTCGTGGAAAATCATCCTGGGCTTATATTTCAGCAAGATAACACCCACCAGCATACTGTCAGAGTTTCAACAGCTTATCTTCGTGCTTGCCAAACCGTCCCTTGACAAAAAAGGACGCCGGATTTCCCCCAAGTCGAGAACGTTTCGAGAATTACGAGCTATCTCTCCAACGATCTCGCGATTTTGACGATCTAATGCGCCAGTTGGACAGGATTTGGCACGATATCCTCAGAAGGAAATCCAACAACTCTACCAATCAGTGCCAAGACAAGTAACGACCTGCACGAGGATCAGACGTGGACGAACGCGTTATCGACTTGCTCAGTTTGTGACTCTCTTTCTATTGAATAAATCATCCACTTTTTCTGGAATTTTAACCATTTGTTTGTTTCACATGTACTTCACAGCTATCGATTTCCGTCCCATTCGGATAATTCCTTCATAGTGAGTCGTTCTTTTTTCCCTTCGAGTGTATATAACAGACTAGTTTCTCGATAGCAAACTCCATTCCTTCCATAAGACGCGCCGCGTTTGTGGGGTGTGGGAAGAGCAGAACGGATGGTCACTGCTAGGGACCCTTAATAGAACTCTGATTGATAGGGCCAGTGGTGAAAGGATTTAGATAGCCATGTTGCATGTGGCCCCCTTGCAGTTAGATTTAGATAGCTACGAGAAGTCACGTTTATGCGCTGAAAACTCCCACAAGAAGCTTTTGTTGTGGAGATTTGCGATTAGATTTTTGATCGCCTGTGTGTGCTTTGCCACGTAGTAGCGTTTGTTTATTTTCTGTGAAAATGTATTCGACAAATGTTGGGCAGTAATTATTTAAAAATTCCAAGAGAAGGCTTTCAATCTGATAGGTGTACATTTTAACCATTTTTCACTAGCTATCTATGGAATAAATTTGGCTAATCGTACTAAGATTAGTGGAATTCATTTCAACTTTCATCCGATTGCTGGATAACAAGTTCGCTTCGCTTCGCAATAGCAAGCCCTAGAAGACCCTTATGAACAACTACAGAGGGTGCAATTTAAGAAACAGAGTGTGCAGCTTCGCGTATAAAAATGAATACAAAAGAAAGGCAAACACCTGTGTTTCGCAGAACACAACTATTGTGAGATACTGATTGAAGTTTTCTAAGACGGTCATTTCTTATTCTACACATGCAGTTAGTGTGACATATCCCATGCCTTGGTGCATCTTTTTTATTTCTGGTGAAGAGAGAGTTATAGAGAGCTGGCTTGCGACAAATGCGTCGTATATTGCTCGTGTGCTGTTTGTTACCAGAAGAACTGTTTCCTAGGTTAGGACAACAAGCGCGAATAATTACAAGGTGTCACTGGCGAAGAGTCATAGTGCACAGATACTTGACCTCACTGACAAAGACGGTCGCACTTAAATTGGTGTTGTCGGAAAGACCTATAGAATTAATACAACATGAGCGAAGTCGTACTTCATTCTGAAATCTCTGCTCTCACAATCTAATGTGAATCTACGCTTCTGCCGAGTAGCAATCAAAAAACCTTCATTAATTCAGTGCTGCAGGTGTAGAGTGTATGCGCCATGTTAGCTAGTTACAATTTTTAAGGAATGCCGCGGAGCGTTTCAGATTACTGACTACGTACATGCGATTATTTTCGAGTATGGCTACATGCTGGACTTTTTCAGATCACTAACTAGCACACTGGCGTATATTTAATAAAAACGGATGTATTAGCCTTCAATGCTACCCCTATAACTTGTGATACAATGTAATTTAGTTACTTCTTGCTTTGTTTTAAGCTACATGTATTTCCATTCATCAATAAAAAGTTCGTTATAAAGTACAAGGAGGTGTTCATAAGAAATATATTCGGCTAAATTTAAAATTTGTATTGCTGCCTGTTCAAATGGTTCAAATGGCTCTAAGCACTATGAGACTTAACATCCGAGGTCATCAGTCCCCTAGACTTAGAACTACTTAAAACTAACTAACCTAAGGACATCACCCACATCCATGTCCAAGGCAGGATTCGAACCTGCGACCGTAGCAGCAGTGCGGTTCCGGACTGAAGCGCCTAGAACCGCTCGGCCGCAGCGGCCGTACTTGCTGCCTATCAGAGACATTTTGTTACTGGGCAAGGTATGACAGATTTTTGGAGGCTACAAATCGAACTCCTGTATGAGACGCTGACAGCATTAATAATGAGTTAAAAATGCGATATCTCAGGCTTTCTCGGCGTTAATGGTTCGTGGTGTGCTTCCGGATGTTCAGCCGAGTTGTTGGTTTTATTTCACGGTGTAATTTTTTTTTGTGCGCCCTGAGCTATGTTATTAAATTACGTGCACTCGCTGTTTGGACTGTGATGTGATGTCGGTGTCGCGATGTTGATCGTAGCAGGGTTCGACTCCCGGCGTCCGCTACATCTTTTGATACCCATTCGTATCTAGGTGCGCGCGATTATTCCTACTTCCACATCTCTGCAAACAACTGTTAAGAGCATGGCAGACGATATTTTCCAGTGTACCAGTCACAGGTGTTTCTTCCCGTTCGATCCACGTATGGAGCGTGGGAATAATGATTGCTTACAAGCCTCAGTGCGAGCTGTAATTAGTCTGATCTTGACTATGTGGTCGCTATTTATAGCGATACGATAGTCGTTATAGTACAGGAGTGGCTATAATTAACCTTCTGCTACTTGAGGCGGTGTAGACGATAAACTGTTTACCGTATGGGTACTGAACTTTATAGGAATGGTGTCCAGACCTTGTCTTGTAGGATCTGAGCTTATAGTAGTGCTATAGCTGTAATTTTATGAATTACTTTATTTTACTACCATTTTTGTTGCCTTATTGGCACCATCTCGAGGCCTCTATACGCGTAACTACACATGTCATGTAAACGCCTGTGCTGTCATAGGGATCACTAATTTAACCGGCTACCATAGATATCTGTAGACGTGGACTCTCCACGTCAGACGTGTGGCGAGTCTACATGTACAGAGAAGTTTCAGGAAATCTACGGTAGCCAGCTGATATTAGTGATACCTATAATAGCACAGACGTTTAGATGACATGTGTGGTGTCACCGCCAGACACCACACTTGCTAGGTGGTAGCTTTAAATCGGCCTCAGTCCATTAGTATACGCCGGACCCGCGTGTCGCCACTGTCAGTGGTAGCAGACCGAGCGCCACCACACGGCAGATCTAGAGAGACGTACTGGCACTCGCCCCAGTTGTACAGCCGACTTTGCAAGGAACGGTTCACTGACAACTACGCTCTCATTTGCCGAGACGATAGTTAGCATAGCCTTCAGCTACATTTGCTACGACCTAGCAAGACGCCGTATTCAATTGATATTGAGATTCTATTAATGTATCATCAAGAGCGATGTTCTACAAATGTGGATTAAAGTTAAGTATACCAGAAGCTACGTACTTTTCTTATAGCATTCATTACGTATCCTGTTTCAGACCTCACGCCAGCCTGCGTGAGTTTAAGCGCGTGCCTTTCGGCTTCCTCTCATTGTGTCTAGGCTGTCTTGTCTAGACACAACAACATGTGAAGCTATGTATATAAGGGCCTGAAGGTGGTGCCAATGAGGCGACGGAACTGGTGATCAAATAAAATAATTCATAAAATTACAGCTGTTGGTATTTACTTTCTTCATGTCTGACCAGCCGCAGTCTCATTCTATTTAGGCAAGATAGATCAACAGAAACTTAATATTAATGTGTTTTGTGACATATTCTTATATCGATAAGTTCCTTAATTACGCTTTCGCAGAAACTTGACATTTTTACTAGTACAATAATCTTGTCTTAATTCCATTTGATAATTGCCGGCCGCTGTGGCCGAACCGTTCTAGGCGTTTCAGTCCGGAACCGCGCTGCTGCTACGGTCGCAGGTTCGAATCCTGCCTCGGGCATGGATGTGTGTGATGTCCTTAGGTTGGATAGGTTTAAGTAGTTCTGAGTTCTAGGGGACTGATGACCTCAGATGTTAAGTCTCATAGTGGTTAGAGCCATTTGAACCAATCAAAAAAAAAAAAAAAAAAAAAAAAAAAAATGGTTCAAATGGTTCTGAGCACTATGGGACTTAACATCTGAGGTCATCAGTCCCCTAGAACTTAAGAACTACTTAAACCTAACTAACTAAGGACATCACATACATCCATGCCCGAGGCAAGATTCGAACCTGCGACCGTAGCAGTCGCACGGTTCCCGACTGAAGCGCCTAGAACCGCTCGGCCACACCGGCCGGCTGAACCGATGCATTTGATGATTATAATATAATCGAGGCATTGCTCGGCGACAGTTGATTTGCTTTATTGTTTGTCAGGTTTTAGTCTTCAGGATCCGTCACATTCTCATGGTAATAAGAGTCATTTTTTTCTTCTAGTGTTATAGCGGTGGACATCAGAAATCTGCTCAAATTACAGTGAGCTATTTATGACGAATTTATACCCTGCCCTACATGAGAAAGGCCACAGAATTCTCCTGTAAAAATCTGTCAGATTGTCTGTGTCTGTTGCGCCACATATTACGGCGGCGCGACAGCGGACTGCACATCGCGCACCCCGAGAAGCAGCGCGCTGTTCCCGGAGTTTCGGTGTGGTGCGAGTAGGCGCGTGGGGACGCGTGCGGCGCGCCTCGCAGCGGCTCACACTCGGCCGGCCTTGGCGGAACAATTAGCGGCGCGACCCGCAAATAAAAACACGGCCGGCCGCGGCGAGCCGCTTCGGGTACGCACCTGCATGCAGTTCCACTCCCCCCTACACAGGCTGGCTCACGTCCAGCGTCTAGCAGTACGTTCATCACTCGCTTCTTGCCTCTTCCTTGCGACATATCCACTTCACTTCATTACGTTCCGACGAGCGTTGCACCATGCTTTCTAGGAAAAATGGCCCGTCACACCCGCCCCCCCCTCCCCCTCAGATTTAGTGGTACAATGGCGCAGTGGATAGCCCATCGAAAACTGAACACAGATCAAGCATGAAAGCAGGAAGAAAGGAACAAGGTGTACTGAACTATGAAAAAGAAGCAAAATAAAAACAGTGAACGGTCCAAGCACAGGACGTGCAACATAGCGCGAATTGCTAGAGCCCCCAAGTGTGGTTATGTGGTCATGCTGTCGGATTACGAAGTGGGAGATCCGTGTTCAAATCTCCCTCGAGCTCGTTCCCCCCCCCCCCCCCCCAACCCCCCTCCCACCTCCCCTCCCCCCCCCCCCCCCCATCAAACTCATGAACTGTCCATCCGGTTACTGACGTGTCTGTTCTCTTTCTGTAGTCTTGGCAACTGCCGTACTACACACGTTATGTGGCACGGATATATTACCGTCGCAAGTAATACTGACGAAAAGTGAAAGTAGGCTAGACGCCGCATAGACCTCTCACAGAAATGAAAAAAACGTATAAACGGGTGTCAATTAATTTACAACGACGAAAGTCCAGAGTGAAAACATCCAAAACGAAACACAACAGTCATAACATATGATACTTGCGTATTACAAATAGGAATTTTGTGAAAAAAAAAAGTATGGCCACGAGCGGGATTTGAACCCAGACCACCTCCTTCGCAATCAAACATCGTTTCCACAGAACCACAACAGCACTGCTGCTGAACTGTACTTTGCACTTGTTATTGTACATCTTTAACTTGGATCGTTCAGTGTTTCTATTTTGATTCTGTTTTTACAGTTCAGTACACATTCTTTCTGTTTTCACGCTTCATCTGTGCTCAGTTTTCTACGGGCTATCCATTGGGCCGTCTTATCACTAGATCTGAGGGGGGGGGGGGGGGTATGGGGTGCGATGGAGCATTTCCCTTGTTACAGTAGAGACTGCGGTTGTCGCTGAAACAACCGGTGATCGGTTGATCGGCTTTTTTACGACACCAGTTTAACCTAACTGTTAAAACCACTCAGTATAACCAGTTTCTGAAGTAACCGATCGTCAGTTTTTTTATTCGTATTACATCCTGTAAAAAACGTAGAAATCGAAGAAAGATTTGAAGAATTTTTATTCCCTCAGTTTCAAGGTACATAGAAATACTAAATTAAACAGGCAAATAAAGAAAAACTTAGTCCGTCCACCGTTCGCTGCTTTTCTCGACAAGTGAAAAGTGGTTGAATACTACGAAAAACCACCAGTATTCTCCTATTGATTCTAATTTTTGAATCTCCGCTCAAAAATCATGTTGTAATCGAGGTTCATACAACTACTTGTCCATTACGAATAGTCAGTGCTAAAGTGTTAAAACTCAGGTTGAAGAACTCTATCTGTCGCATTGATATGTCCATCTTCTAGGGCTCCAACCAGATAAAGACGTACTATGTAGACACAGGCAGAAGATCAGGTACCCTCTATTTTTATCGTAAATTATTTTGTTTGCTTTTATCCTCGTATAGTATCGCAAGTTTATTGTTGCTCTTCCCGTTTGTAACCTATTAAAGCAAATAGAGCATTGTACTTCATTGATACTGCACTTCGTAAAATACTACCAGACTAGGGATGGTGCTACTCTGTAACTCAACTGATGTTCACCGACAACGATAGCGAAGAACTACCTTACGGACCTGCAGGGGGCAGATAGGGAAGTCTTGCTTACTACATCTGCATCTAATATGCAGTGTCATATTGTAACAGGTACACTATTGTCTCAGCAACATTGTACCAATTATTTTGCCATGTGTTTGTTCCTCGTTTCTGGCGGCATTGTTATTAAAACAGCACTGATCGCTTTTCTCGTTCTCTATTATAACGCAATATTTCAAAGCAGTGGAAATTTTACGAATAAAAATAACTCGTTTTTTAAAAAAGGGTTTATTTAAAAACCAAATAGTAGCGTTATTGCTTTGGCTAATTGATATTTTGGTTTTTTAACCGGTTATTAGTAAAAATTATTAAAGAAAATGTTCGTTATAACTGACACCAAACAAATATCGATAAACACCGGTTGTTCAGAACTAAAATACCAATATCGGTTTTAACCATCCCTAAATTAGAACGAGAAGACTTGCAGCATCAACACACTATAAGGACACACACCGACGTAATAGTCCTTATATTGTGATATACTATTAAAATATTTATAAAGTTATAAAAATGCAAGACTTTTATATTCAGAGCGTCCCAAAAGTCCGTTACCATTTGAAAATGAAATACTTGACAGAATAATGTGGGTAGAGAGGTAAATTTTGGCATACATGCTTGAAATGGCTTGAAGTTTTATTGGAACCAAAACAAGGTCACAAAATGACCAACAGATGACACTTCGTGTGATACAAAAGTAACATTTACCATAACAAATCATTTTTTGCAAAGACGATGATCATTATAACAACTGGTCAGCATTTCGGCCTTCATTCATCGTAGCGCAGGTGCAATGTTGTGTACTGCACTGTACAGCGTATCAGCAGATATGCTGAAAAATTGCCATCGTACGTTGTCTTTTAGCATTCAAATGAGGTCGGACGATCACGGTAGACTTACATCATCATCATTATTTAAGACTGATTATGCCTTTCAGCGTTCAGTCTGGAGCATAGTCCCCCTTATAAAATTCCTCCATGATCAGTGCTAACATTGGTGCCTCTTCTGATGTTAAGCCTATTACTTCAAAATCATTCTTAACCGAATCCAGGTACCTTCTCTTTGGTCTGCCCCGACTCCTCCTACCCTCTACTGCTGAACCCATGAGTCTCTTGGGTAACCTTGCTTCTCCCATGCGTGTAACATGCCCCCACCATCTAAGCCTGTTCGCCCTGACTGCTGCATCTATAGAGTTCATTCCCAGTTTTTCTTCGATTTCTTCATTGTGGACACCCTCCTGCCATTGTTCCCATCTACTAGTACCTGCAATCATCCTAGCTACTTTCATATCCGTAACCTCAACCTTGTTGATAAGGTAACCTGAATCCACCCAGCTTTCGCTCCCATACAGCAAAGTTGGTCGAAAAATTGAACGGTGCACAGATAACTTAGTCTTGGTACTGACTTCCTTCTTGCAGAAGAGAGTAGATCGTAGCTGAGCGCTCACTGAACTAGCTTTGCTATACCTCGGTTCCAGTTCTTTCTCTATGTTGCCATCCTGTGAGAATATGCATCCTAAGTACTTGAAAACGCCCACCTATTCTAACTTTGTTCCTCCTATTTGGCACTCAATCCGTTTATATTTCTTTCCCACTGACATTACTTTCGTTTTGGAGATGCTAATCTTCATACCATAGTCATTACATTTCTGATCTAGCTCTGAAATATTACTTTGCAAACTTTCAATCGAATCTGCCATCACAACTAAGTCATCGGCATATGCAAGACTGCTAATTTTGTGTTCACATATCTTAATCTCACCCAGTCAGTCTATTGTTTTCAACATATGATCCATAAATAATATGAACAACAGTGGAGACAGGGAGACAGGTTGCAGCCTTGTCTTACCCCTGAAACTACTCTGAACCATGAACTCAATTTACCGTCAACTCTAACTGCTGCCTGACTATCCATGTAAAGACCTTTAATTGCTTGCAAAAGTTTGCCTCCTAGTCCATAATCTCGTAGAACAGACAATAACTCCCCCCTAGGAACCCGGTCATATGCCTCTTCTAGATCTATAAAGCATAGATACAGTCCCCTGTTCCACTCATAGCACTTCTCCATTATTTGCCGTAAGCTAAAGATCTGGTCCTGACAACCTCTAAGAGGCCTAAACCCACACTGATTTTCATCCAATTGGTCCTCAACTAATACTCGTACTTTCCTTTCAACAATACCTGAGAAGATTTTACCCACAACGCTGATTAAAGAGATACCTCTGTAGTTGTTACAATCTTTTCTGTTTCCATGTCTAAATATTGGTGTGATTACTGCTTTTGTCCAGTCTGATGGAACCTGTCCCGACTCCCAGCCCATTTCAATTATCCTGTGTAGCCAGTTAAGACCTGACATTCCACTGTATTTGATGAGTTCCGACTTAATTTCATCCACCCCAGCTGCTTTATTGCACTGCAATCTATTGACCATTTTCTCCACTTCCTCAAAAGTTATCCTATTTCCATCATCATTCCTATCCCATTGTACCCCGAAATCTGGAACATTACTGATCGTATTTTCACCTACATTGAGCAACTCTTCAAAATATTCCCTCCATCTGGCCAAGCAATCCATAGGATTCACCAGCAGTTTCCTGACCTGTCCAAAATACTTGTCATTTCCTTCTTACCTCCCTTTCGAAGACTGCTAATTACACTCCAGAATGGTTTTCCAGCAGCTTGACCCAAAGTCTCCAATCTGTATCCAAAGTCTTCCCAGGATTTCTTCTTGGATGCTGCTATTATCTGTTTGGCTTTGTTTCTTTCTTCAACATAACTTTCTCTGTCTACCTGAGTTCTAGTATGTAGCCATTTTTGATACGCCTTCTTTTTCCTTTTACAGGCTGCCTTGACTGTGTCGTTCCACCAAGCTGTTTGCTTCATCCTACCTTTACACACTACTGTTCCAAGACATTCTTTAGCCACTTCTAGTACTGTGTCCCTGTACCTTGTCCATTCCTTTTCCAGTGACTGTAATTGACTACATTCAAGTAATTGGTACCTTTCTGAGATCATTGCTATGTACTTGTGCCTGATTTCCTTATCCTGAAGTTTCTCCGCTCTTATCCTCTTACATATGGACCTGACCTCCTGCACTTTCGGCCTCACAATCCCTACTTCACTACAGATTAAATAATGATCAGTGTCATCAAAGAATTCCCTGAATACACGTGTGTCCCTCACAGCCTTCCTGAATTCCAGATCTGTTATTATATAGTCAATGACAGATCTGGTTCCCCTGCCTTTCCAAGTATACCGGTGAATGTTCTTATGTTTAAAAAAGGAATTTGTGATTACTAAGCCCATACTGGCACAGAAATCCAAGAGTTGTTTCCCGTTCCTGTTGGCCTCCATATCCTCTCCAAATTTACCCATAACCTTTTCATAGCCTTCTGTTCGATTTCCAATCCTGGCATTAAAATCACCCATGAGCAGAACACTGTCCTTGTCCTTTACTCTAACAACTACATCACTGAGTGCCTCATAAAAACTATCCATCTTATCTTGATCTGTCCCTTCACAGTGAGAATATGCTGACACAGTCCTAATTTTCTTGCTAGACACTGTCAAATCTATCCACATCAGTCGTTCGTTTACATACCTTATTGCAACTACGCTGGGTTCCATTTCTTTCCTGATGTAAAGCCCTACACCCCATTGTGCTATTCCTGCTTTGACTCCTGACAGGTAGACCTTGTATTCTCCCACTTCCTCTTCTTTCTCACCCCTTACCAGAATGTCACTAACAGCTAAAACGTCCAGCCCCATCTTACTTGCAGCCTCTGCCAGCTCTTCCCAGAGTAGCCCCCATTAATATTAATAGCTCCCCATCTCATTACCATTTGTTTGCCAAGTCGTATCTTAGGAGTCCCTGGTTTGTCAGTTAGAGGTGGGACTCCGTCACCTCCAAAGGACTGAGGCATTTTGCTCTGATTGTTGCCAGCATCATATTTAAAGTAGCAGGGAAGCAGGTTGCTAGCCTTACTTGCCCCCAGTCCCATTGAGTTTTACCCCTAACGGTTGAGGGACTAACCGGTGGATTTGGTAGTCTTTGCCGTATGAGCACAAAGGTGACCACGCCTCAGAATATGTCCGAGATGCCCAGCCTTATTCCAAAGTAACTGGTATCCCGACTGTCGGGACCACTTACTTGGCCACTCATACGTTGCCCGTGGTTCATGAACTAGGACATGACTACAGGAACCCACACCATGAAGTCGTAAGTCATGAAGTCGGTAGACCTACGACTTCATGAAACCCTACAAACACCAACAACCCAGACTGAGGACTGGGAAGCTATGAGGCCAAGCTTGACGGAAGTGGCGGCACAGCAAGCGATTTTCACCAAACGACGTGAGTCAGAGATATTTCACACGAGTTGCGATATGGGGTGGAGCGTCAACCTGCACAAAACTCGTACCTTCCAGCAGGTGTTTTTCAGCCAGTCTAAGGATGAAGCGATTCTGTTACGTACTCTCACCCGCCACGCTGACAGTTTGAAAGGCAGCACCCTGCATTTCCCCGAACAATAAGGGTCCGACACGACTGATGATGTAATTCAATATCGTACAGTGACTTTCTTGTCATGCAGTGTGGTTTTCACGACAGTTCTAGGATTTAGGTTAACTCTTACAGAGAAGATAACAGCAACCAGCCAGTTTTTATATGTTATTTATTTATTTATTTAAATGGCGGCGTTGCTTAAATAAATACCATTATAAAAAGTGGCAAATAGTTCCTAGAATTTTCAGTAGCCTAAATTCTGTAGTTGTACGTGCTAACAGACACTCAGAGTGTGAAATGGGATTCGTCGATTCAGCATCATCTGTTGCTCATTTTCTGAACTCGTTTTTGGTTTCAATAAACCACATCTCATTTCAGGCATGTGTGTAAGTTTAACCCTTCTACTAACATTATTCCGTGAGTTAGCTCATTTTCAAATGTTAACGAACTTTTGGTCATCCTGTAGAATTATGTAGCTGAGTTCAATTCCATACCACTCTACGCAGCTGAACAACTGGCATTTCACTTATTTCGGAATTGTAGATCATAGGTGTCATTCCGAAGACTTGAGAAATTTACTTCTTGTAACACAGGGTGGATATCGCACCAAGGAAATGCACCCGGGAGTACTCTGCCATCATTTCATCTACATCTGCGGTTGCTGAAGTCAAAGTTTTAGCATCATGTAATTAAGCTTTTGTTAGCTTGCAGGTAAATGTCTACATGCCAGGTACACGTAATAACCCCGAAGATTTTAACTTCAATAACAAAATGACCGCCACATTCCAAACGTGTACGAGTCTGCAGACATAAGTTTGCCTCAGAATACAGCCCTATAGAAGCGTTCCTATTGGCTCCAGCCAAATTAGTGGGCGGATGCTTCGAGAACTCAAATGGGATTCCCTATAGCGAAGACAACGTCATTTTTGAGGAACACTATTGAGAACCGTCATTTGAATCCGAGCGCAGGATTCCAGCGCCGCCAACGTACATTTCGCATAAGGATCACGAATGTAAAATAACAGAAATAAGCGCTCATAGGGAGCATATAGGTAGTCTTCCCTCGCTCTGTTTGTGAGCAGAATAGGATAGGGAATGACTAGTAGTAGCACAGGGTGCCCTCTGCCTCACACAGAATGATGGTTTGCGAAGCAAGCATGTAGTTGTAAACGTAAATTTAGTCTACCTATTACGATGTCAGTCCATCCATTTATAGTCACACAAAACTCACGGAAGAGTGTTGGCTCTTATTTATCCAGAAAACAAAAGACAATACTTCTGCTCCTGATTGTATCTAGATAAAAATCTTCGTATTAGCTCCTAATTTTCTTACTGCAGTCACTTCGCGAGACATAGGTGAGAGCCCGCATCTCGTGGTCGTGCGGTAGCGTTCCCGCTTCCCACTCCCGGGTTCCCGGGTTCGATTCCCGGCGGGGTCGGGGATTTTCTCTGCCTCGTGATGGCTGGGTGTTGTGTGCTGTCCTTAGGTTAGTTAGGTTTAAGTCGTTCTAAGTTCTAGGGGACTGATGACCATAGATGTTAAGTCCCATAGTGCTCAGAGCCATTTGAACCATTTGAACATAGGTGAGAGGTTGTAATATGTTTGCCACAACGCTTAGAAGAAGCCTCCGAACATCGCTCCATGTATAACGCGTGGCGGATGTACACTCGAACACTTGACTCGGGTCTGCTCTGAGTCATGGGAGCTATCCGCGGTACAGACACACAGAAAATAGAGCAGATGCACTGCAACTGTAGAATATGTTGTTGAAAGTGACTGAATGCATTCAAGTACAGTACTATACCATACCGTCCGACTAATGTACTGTTCTATCTCGTACATAAGAATGATACTCACGAAAGACTGTCTCGCTCCATCCAGTGCACATCTAGCACACAAAACAGCGTGATTGGGGTGAGCATGTGCCATCATCGTGGATTTTTAAAGTATAAAAGACGCCTTGTATTACTGGAGTAATAACAGTAAATACCCGAATGTTGTAGTTTTTCGATGTCCTGACAGGGTTATGGGTACATATCAGAGTTAGAAGATATAAGCAGAAATAACGAAGCACATCTGGTAACCAATAAGGGCATATACCTACGGAAAAAAATCTGAACAGTGACAGAAATCAACTCTGTATACATGTCGACACTATGTTGCAGATCCCTACGCGATGAAGTGCAAGTCAAATGAACATGTAGAATTGTTTCCATCAAATGCAGCACTACATGAGGCTGCTGGCAGGCTTTCTGAGGTGTCGGAGCAGTACACGGAATTGTTCCCAGACTTCGAGCTTCCAATACATCCATCATCTATACCACTCGTTGAGTCTCATACAGGTACGAAGCGACTGTTATCTACTTTTCATGGTCGTCCTACCCAAAATGCCTGCATGTGGATCATTAGGGAGAGGGGAAGTCCTAGGATTTTCCAGTAGGTTGGTGTGTAAGGTTCGCAAATTTTCTCGTAGAAAATCAAACAACACATCGGTGCCGGCCATGGTGGCCGAGCGGTTCTAGACACTTCAGTCTGGAACCGCGCAACCGCTACGATCGCAAGTTCGAATCCTGCCTCGGGCATGGATGTGTGTGATGTCCTTAAGTTAGTTAGGTTTAAGCAGTTCTAAGTTCTATGGGACTGATGACCACAGCAGTTAAGTCCCATAGTGCTCAGAGCCAATTGAATCATTTTTTGAACACATCGGTGTGTCAGCAACATGACCATACAGATGGAAAATTGTCAAAAAATATGAAAATAACATAAAATAGGTAAAATTCGAGGAAAACCTGGCATAATGACGATAAATTGATGTGAAATACATAAAAATTGAGGGAAAACGATGAAATATGTAAAATCGCGAAAACTTAACAAAATTACGGAAACTGACTAAGAACACATAAAATTAGACAAAAATTACCATGAAATGAGTACTGAGTGAAATCAATAACTTTGCGTGTTCTGGAGGAGAGTGGACCTATGATTATATATATATATATATATATATATATATATATATATATATATATATATATATATATATATATGCCAATAGTGGAAAGAGAAGTCATTCTAGAGACGTGGCGCCAAGACGAAACGGCTATATTATCCCACACATGAGCAATACAACCTAACGTCGGACCATACTTGTGGGTGCAAGAGGAAGATTACCAGGGGCGATGGTAAACTGGGATAATACTGTTACATCTCCTCTGGCTACTGACCGTGGTGATCATTTCCTCGTAAGATGACGCGTTCCTTCGTATGCATTTTCGGCTGCCCACGATCATTTTATATGACTGTTGTGAACATATCATAATTTCCGAACCGTAACCAGGCTTGAACTTCGTAAACAGCAGGCATCATACATCTCCGGAAACCTATGTAGTGTTTGCGTTACAAAGATTCGATGTTTGCAGTGCCGAGTGGCCGCACAGTTAGAGGCGCTATGCCACGGATTGCATGGCCCCTCCCGCCGGAGGTTCGAGTCCTCCCTTGGGCAAGGGTGTGTGTTTTGTTATTAGCATACGTTAGATTAAGTTAGTTTAAGTAGTATGTAAGTCTAGGGACCGATGACCTCAGCTGTTAGTCCGTTAGGAATTCATACATTTTTTAACATTCGATGTTTCTTTTGGTGCACAAGGTAGTTGTTTTATCACCTTACAGTTTGTCACCATGATTTATCCGAGAGAAGCATACAGAGAGGATGTATGTCATGCGCTGGAAATAGACACGTACCCACAACATCTACAAACCATAGCATAACCGTGTAGCCCTTGGAATGTGTTTATGTTCCACAATCATTTCTCTGTTTCTGATATCTTCTTGGTATGGACACCAAACATCAGAACGATACTTCAGAACTGTTTGTGCAAGTGGTTTACCTAAAATGTTTCAAACTCTTTTTCTAAGACACTAACAGAGGATTGTGAGGTATGTAACGTACTCTATCTCTGTTATTGCTTTTGTTTTTTTGTTATTGTTTTTTGTTATTGTAGTTGTAGAGATATGAAATTATTGTAGCGATTTGCTTAGTCAGCCGTACTTCGAAATTTTTTGACATTAACTTGCGTAATAAATACTTCGCGTGAAGTGCGATTTGCGGCATAAACAAAAATTAATTGCAGAGATGCAATCCACAGAATATTAACAGAAAAGCTTTAGAACAATGCGCACGACTGACTAGACACATTCAGAGGGTACGTACATTCGCGTACGAGTGGTTGCGATCTGATATTTTTTTGTGTAAAATAATTACGTCGTAACACACTCGGAGATTGCGAACGTACAATTAGGGTAGATGCACGTACTTTCTATCATTCCCTGTGGCCTGGGTAAAAGAATAGCAATTATCTAAATTTAAGAATATTTCTTTTTCAATCGGACTCCTATTTTTATACGAAAAGGAAGATTGCAGGTTCTGAATGTCTCGGCAAAAACACATCGAAATTAATCTTAGAGGCCACCAAAGGAAAGTAGTGAGCACAATCACGTACCTCTATTGAGCAGCGCCGTCGTGAAGATCGTCGCCTCCATCTAAAATTCGCCTTCTCGAATTAACAGAATAATTTGTACTCCATTGGTATGGGATTTAGGCTTGATCTTGACAGAAATTATAAAATACATTTTTCGTCATTTAACACACACATAGACATGAAACTATACAGTACGTCTTTTACTCCAGCACATCAGAACAAAAAAGTAGTTAATACTAGAAGTAATAAAAGAATCACGAAATTAGTCCTTTGTCTCTCAATGATAAAAAGAGTTTTTCAGAGTATTCCTCTGGTATGACAGCCGAACAGATTTTCTTCTTATATCTTTGAGATTAAATTACAACATTTCTTTAGTTCCTTTTCAGGTACTTGGTTCAAATGGCTCTGAGCAATATGGGACTTAACTTCCGAGGTCATCAGTCCCCTATAACTTAGAACTACTTAAACCTAACTAACCTAAGGACATCACACACATCCATGCCCGAGGCAGGATTCCAATCTGCGACCGTAGCGGTCGTGCGGTTCCAGACTGTAGCGCCTAGAACCGCTCGGCCACCCTGGCCGGCTGTGAGGTACTGCAAACCCTATGCGTGTATACTTGCTTGGCAGTTGTCCTGTTTATGGAGTTAATGTAGCAAGGTGTGTAATTATAGATATCAAACACCGCTGCTATGCATTTGTCTGTTTCCTCATAAGAAGCATTTTCCATTACTGGCGACCATTTTATAGGACTGATGGTAGCAGTGCATAATTTATGAACTGAAATTGGGTGTGAGCACTGGACGCTCTACACCTCCGGAAAGTATATTGTGTATCCATCACAAAGAATCAATGGTTTCTTTGGTGTAGAAGGAAGTAGTTTTATCATCTTAAAGTTTGTCACTGTAGTGGGTGGAATAGAAAACTTACAGAGTGGATGTATGTCATATGTGGGACATAGAGTGTATTTTCTGCACTAGAGTATTAATAGCGTTGCACTCCGCATCACTATTGTTTCGGAAACCACATAGCTTTAGCATCACAGCGTGTTTCAGCGCAGAACCCTGTAGTTTAGAAATGGCTCTGAGCACTATGAGACTCAACTGCTGAGGTCATTAGTCCCCTAGAACTTAGAACTAGTTAAACCTAACTAACCTAAGGACATCACAAACATCCATGCCCGAGGCAGGATTCGAACCTGCGACCGTAGCGGTCTCGCGGTTCCAGACTGCAGCGCCTTTAACCGCACGGCCACTTCGGCCGGCCACCCTGTAGTTTAGGAGTGCATGTCCTTGTGTTCTGCTATCATTTCTTATGCTCCACGATCATTTCTCTCTTGCCAATACTTTCTTTCTGCGCTCATGATCAATTTAAATAATTAACCATCAATCTGATATTAATGACGTGTCGCCAGACAGGTGGGAGAGAGGGCGAGAGTACCACGGATACGATTCGATAGTTGGACTGGTAATCAGGCGATTTTTGGTCGCGGCGAGACCATTTAACGGAATTTCAATCTTCCACCTCCTACCTACACAGGCACTAGAACAATACTTCAGAATTGACAGTACAGTTGATTTACATAAATCAAACACCGTCTGTCTCTAGCTCCATCATGCGTAAACCACACGTCTCTTCTTAACCATCTGTTATATCACCACAACACTCTCATATCTGCTATACACCGGTTAGGGGTGTTAACCTCCTCGACAGGCACGCACCTGGAAAGATCTAGTGCACTTGGATAGGCGCCATGAGTAGTATTGGTGCGGAACAGTCTTCGCTGAATAGAAGGTATGGATTCAGCTGGATCTGATAATTCATGAGATGTGGTAAGTAGCGGGTATAGTATACCCTCCTACTTCTGGTCTGTTGCAAATCTAATAGGCAACAGTGTTGCAGGGAGGGGTGGTCAAAGACAATGTGGCAGATGTTCACACGCGACGTGGTGGCGGAGGCGTCGTGGCGGTGGACAAGCGAGAGGAACATCCTGCACCCCCACCGACCAGCAGGTCTCAGCAGGATTAGTTCGGAAGCAAGACACCAGAAGTACTTATTTCCACCAGCATGACAAGACTACCGAGACACAGAACGCAATTAACGTTGGATGTCTTCAGCTTTTTGATGACAGTACCACACATTTTGGCATCGGAAAATGAAAAAAAAAATTCTCACCGTGCGAAGGGACTCTCATGATCAAGTTAATTAATTAACCTATCAATCTGATATCAATGACGTGCCGCCAGGCAGGTGGAAGAGAGGGCGAGAGTACCACGGATACGATTCAAGAGGTGGAGTGGTAATCAGGTAGGTGGGAGATGATCATCGTAATAAAATCAAGTATATTGTCGAATTTATGAAGTGTTTCGTATTATAAACCTGACATTTACTATTTTTCTGTGCTGTTACCCTGAGAGACTTTCCCTAAGTGATGAGACATTTGTTTACTTTAAGAGAGTTCGGAAGTGAGAAGGCATCCTGTGACAGAGGTAGAGCATGCTCTTAGCACTTCGTCATGACCCAAAAATGAGTTTAATATTCTAGGGACGTGGCAGATATTAAGCTGATAAGAACAATTTTTTCTGCCTGATGAGAGACTATTAACATGAAACATAGTCTATGCCATAGCGTTGTACAGGATTTTCACGACAAGTAACTATACTTTAGCGAAGTGAAAACTCGTGTATGGTCATTTCTTCTGTCTTCAAAAATAACCTGTATAAAAGGGAGGAATCTACATTTCGCGTAATAAATTCGAGGTGTATTGACAAAATTTCTTTTAAGTCAGTACCACTGTTAGACTGTTGTTTATTTGCAGTGTTACATTTAACCTACACAACCATGATTTCGGCTTCAAAGTGCCATTATCAAGTAAAGCCGAAATCATGAGTGTGAAAGTGTAAATATAACACTGACTGTGGCCCCGCATTATGGAAAAAAATATTATATATTGACAAAACATCTCCGTTTCGGATTTTTTTAAAAGATCAGTCTATGTCAGGGGTGAAGCTGCAGTTAGTCCAAATTGCGCCGCATTGTGCCGCGGTTAGAGGTGGAAATGATCACGAAGATTTTGAGCGATCGAAAGTTGGGGCTTATGGCCGTCGCAGCTCACAGCTGACCTGGCGGGCCTGTTCTTCAGATATACAATACGCTTGGTAGATAGCCCTGGATTAGATTGGAGGTGACTGCTCATATTTCTTTTTCGTCTTGAGACACCATGTTCAGGGAAGATAATGAGGACTGCATTCGTAAAAATGTATCATACGGTATATATTTCCCATATTTCTGTTTGCTAGGATGCTACTTGCAACCTGTAAATAGGTGTTAGTGTGTTTCATTCCCAAATGATGCAGCTACAGGAGTCCTGTATGTAGAAACAAGATGTTAAAGGCGCAGTGGGACAATGGGTCACTGTTCTAATACTATTATTACCCATCATTATGTTCTGCCCAGCAGCATCTAATCGCTTTTACTTCGGCAGGAGGTTACTCCCGCGTACTTCAGTGATAGCTTACGGCCCGGTCATTATTACAGTCCTTCCTATATAGGGCTATTGGCTAGACTGGCTGGAGCAACTCTCTTGTGCTAGACTAATAGCGAAAATATCCAGTCCATATCAGGCTGCTATTGCTCCATCAATGGCAACTACCCCTGTCCAACTTAAATTGTTTAAGTTAACAACGTTATGCACTGCGTTCAAAATAATACGTAGGTCCATCGCATCTGGCAGCCCAGCACAGACTGAGTCCTTTTCTGGCCAATTTCCAGATAGCACAGGGGAATGGGGTGAGGGAGAGGGGAGTGGGGAGTTGGGGAACTGAGTAGGGCCAACAGCGCCGGCAGTAGCTCAGCTGTTCTTGAAACTTTAAAGTGAACACACAAAATTTGATGAAACTTCCTGGCAGATTAAAACTGTGTGCCGGACTGAGACTCGAACTCGGGGCCTTGGCCTTTCGCGGGAAAGTGCTCTACCAACTGAGCTACCCAAGCACCCAAGCGCGAGTCGTGCTTGGGTAGCTCAGTTGGTAGAGCACTTGCCCGCGAAAGGCAAAGGTCCCAAGTTCGAGTCTCGGTCCGGCACACAGTTTTAATTTGCCAGGAAGTTTCATATTAGCGCACACTCCGCTGCAGAGTGAAAATCTCATTGTGGATACTTGCGTGGTGTTCAAACGTAAACTAAAAAATAATACACTCTGTCCGAACAGGCCTTCGAAGGCCCAATGGTACCGACCGGCCGCCGTGTCAAACTCACCCCTCAGACGTCACTGGATGCGGATATGGAGAGGCATGTGGTCAGCACACCGCTCTCCCAGCCGTATGTCAGTTTACGAGATCGGAGCCGCTACTTCTCAGTCAAGTAGCTCCTCAGTTTGCCTCACAAGGGCTGAGTACACCCCGGTTGTTCGAACCTACCAGTAGCAAATCTAGCAGCCCGCCTCTGAATTGTTATCCAAAAAATGAAGATGGTTTTGCGTAGTCATTCGTATTTCCAAATCTATAAATGAGATTTTGTTCGACCTGTTCACACGTGTCTGCAGTGCCATTAAACAAATTGATGGGTTCCCTGTCTGAATAACCACGGTGGAACACACATTTATTGGCAGTTAACATTGCTAGATAACAATCTACCTGGGACGGTAAAAGGTTCCGAAAATCTGGAACGTGCTTCAGAACTGGCAGAAAATGTCTGTAATTTGATAGCCGGTATCTTGAATTCCGATTCTCACGTAAGTTGGCTTCGAACCGGAGTCGAGTTCGGTGTTACAGTGGCATTTGCGTCCCCTGGAGTGCACTCTTCACAAGCGACAGTGTCGACCTTGTAATCCGTATCTTGAAGTTCTGTGTTTGTTCAGTTAGTTAGTTAGTTAGCTAGTTACATGTTCCATGGATCATTTTGCGCGATAGTTTGTAATGATGTGGAACAAGTCATTTTACATTCACATCACACATTATTTTGTGGATACAGTTACATTCTGAACTCCACCAAGTTTCTTTTTTCTCTCTTCTTTCATAAAATAAGAAAGACATACAGATGTGAGTTGGTGATTCCTACCCACCACATTTTACACATTATAGTAATAGAAATTCTTCTAAGGAATAGAAGTTGTCAAGGAGAAACTTTCTCAGTTTGTTACCAAATCTTACATTGCTGTCTGTCAGACATTTTATATCACTGGATAAGTGATTAAAGAATTTTTTTTTTTTTTGCAGCATTGTGCACTTCTTTTTTTGCTAAAGACATCAGTGTGGAGTAATGAATGTCATTTTTCCTGCTGGTATTATCATTATGTACCTCATTGTTCTGTAGTGGATTACTTACAAGAAACTTCATGACGGAATGAATATACTGTGAAGCAGTAGTCAGAATGCGCAACTCCTTAAACCGATATCTAAAAGATGACGGTGTGTGAGCAGCACATATTATTCTTACAGCACTTTTTTGCGCAATGAAGACTTTCTTTCTTGAAGATGAGTTGCCCCAGAACATTATTCCGTATGACATTATTGAATGAAAATATGCAAATTACTGATTTGTGTCTCTGTAAGATTTGCACTGATTCTAAGCGCAAATTTGGCTGAACTACATTGTTTTGGTAGTTCCAAATTGTGCTTTTTCAATTTAAAGTCTCTAAGAATTTTGTAGTTTCCACCTTATTTATTATTTCCTGACCATGTGTTACACTTATCATTGGTGTAGAACCTCTAGATGTGCGGAATTGAAGATGTTCTGTCTTTATAAAACTATTGGTGAGATCATTTGCAGAAAACCAGTCAGTGGTACTTTTAAGAACGTTGTTTGCCATTTCTTCTGTTTCCAAAAGGATTCTTGGTTTGATTCCAACACTAGTGTCATGTGCAAAAAGAACTAATTCTGCTTGTTGTGTACTAGACAGAAGATCGTTAACATATATGATGAACAGTACTGGAACTAAGATTGAACCTTGAGGAACATCACACGTGATTTCTCCACAGTCAAAATTATGTCCGTGGACTACATTGATATTCACTGAGTGCAACTTCTTGCAATTTTTTTGTTAGATATTACATTATCCGTTGGTTGGCTATACCATCAGTCCCATAAAAAGTAAATTTACATGGAAAATAGTGTGATCCGCACAGTCAAATGCATTAGAGAGGTTGCAGAAAATACCAGCCAGCGCTATTTTATTATTTAATGCTTATAGAATCTGGTAAGTGAATGTGTAAATGGCACTGTATGTAGAGCAACCCTTCTGAAGCCCAAGCTGAGATTTTCTACGTATACTATTGTCGCTAACGTGAGATACTAGTCTATCTCTCTGATCACTTTCCTTAAATTGGTCTCTAAATTTACCATAATATCCTTCAAATTTTCCTGATTATTTTGATGTTTATCCTTTGGTTGGTGAATGTATCGAATATAATACTCGCTTGTATAACTCTGCGTCTTAATTTTGAAAGAATCTGCGTTATCAGCTGTGATGCAGTGAGTTCCAGCCGCAAGCCTCTGTGTGTTACGTAGTCGCTTATTTCGCCAGCAGAATGCGCCACTTTCCATCAGAGCAAACTTACAAATTGGCATTCTGTTGGGGTATTTTACCTTTCGTGCAGTATTTTTGCATGATAGTATTTCTTCGTCAATATTCGTGCTCAGCTATTCCGTAGCTGCAGAATCATTGAGTGGACTACTAAAGCACAAGCTGTTACGTCTTGTGCCCTCTCATGATTTCAATAAGCAACTATCAAGCATAGAGTTCAGCAGCTTGCTGCGTTCTGGTTCAGCGTAGCGGACTGCGAGAGTTAAGTTGTTCCAAGTGTCTTCATTAGCAAGTAGTCCTCCTCGATGTTCTCGTTGTCTAATTGCTTGATTTTTTCTGCTGGATTTAGAGAGCAGCCTTTTTGAAACATCTGTACAGAAGAAGATTTAAGACTACACGAGAAACAACACTTTATTTGAATCAGAGGCTAGATTCTTGGATTCGGAATATCTACGGTGTTGGCGACATGCACGGTGCATTATGCTCACCTCAAACAGCAAATATCATGTGGCTTTTGGTAATGTGCTTTTGTGTACATTTTGAGCAAAAGACTGAAACTTTAATATTACGCGTATGTGTACTATTTTCACACATTTATTCATTAATTAAAAGAATGGGTAATAATTATTTATGTTACAGAAATCGAAATTCGTGAAGCGAGTCATAGTACCACAAACTGATGTGTCTTTGGTGGCAATGTGGGTTGCGATAAAAAAATCGTTCTCCCCGTCTGAATGCTTCCTCTCTACATATTCCTACTTTTTGGTTAGAGCAAAGAATGCACAACATTAACAACTATAATGTCAGGAGGTGTGCAGTCACCAATACTTTTGCTATACTCCGACAGTGCGAACCAGCAAGTGGAACATCTGCTGCGGCATCAGTATTTCCGTTCTCCGTGCTCGAAGTTACAGTATGAGGCAAAAGTTGTAGGAACAGACAAAGACATACTCCATCCCTCCTTATCTAGTTGGTTCAAGATTTTCGATAACGTGTTGTGGATTTTCTAACCATCTGCTTCTTCTGGGTGGGCACCACAGCCACGATGCCTGTAAAGAAAGACATAGTTGTTCCATCAGGCCGTATTTTAAAATTTTACTTTATTAAGTATGTTTGAGTGTAACCCGTGATTAGATATGTATGTCAAGCCAGCAAATTGACGATGACGTTTGAATTTGAAACACTATTGTAATTGGATTAGAATGTCTAGTTAGCAAATTGTGTCTGGTCAAGTTGTTTGTACGAGGGCGGTTCAGAAAGTAACCTCCGATTGGTCATAGTGCGGGTTGTGGGGGGAGTAGCGACGCCATCTGTGCGTTCACGCACTCAACAGGTCAGTCGGCATCAAGCCGTGGTCGAGTGAACGTCGTACCTGCGCTAGTTTAGTTTTTGTGGCAGTTTGAAATGTGTGCTGCAATAGAAAACCCCGCCAAATGTGAAGTGCGTGCTGTCATAAGGCTTTTTACAGCCAAAGGATATTCTGCAGCAGCTATTCATCGTGAGCTTTGTGCCGTGTACGGACCAAGAGTTATGAGTGAAGGAGTTGTCTGTGAATGGGTACGTTTATTTAAAAGTGGACGAGAAAACGTTCATGATGAAGAGAGGCGTGGTAGACCATCATTGGTGACTGACGAACTCGTTCAGACAGTTGATGCAAAAGTTCGTGAAAATCGACATTTCTCAATGTCGGAGTTGTCTACTGGTTTTCCACAGATTTCTAAGACTCTCTTGTACGAGATAGTGACAGCAAGATTGGGTTACCGTAAGTTCTGTGCACGATGGGTGCCCAAAATTCTTACCGACCACCACAAAACTCAAAGAATGGCCTCTGCATTAGACTTTCTGTCACGTTATGAGGACGAAGGAGAACCATTGTTAAACAGAATCGTGACCAGTGACGAAACCTGGATTAAGTACGTGAATCCTGAGACCAAAGAACAATCAAAGATGTGGGCACATTCAAATTCTCCTACCAAACCAAGAAAAGCCTCGCAAGATTTTTCTGCCAGAAAACTGATGGCAACGGTGTTTTGGGATGCCAAAGGGGTGTTGTTGGTTGAATTCATGGAACGTGGTACGACCATTAATCAAGACGTGTACTGTGAAACAATAAAAAAGTTACGACGGGCTATACAGAACAAACGCCGTGGTATGCTGACTTCCGGTATCGTTTTTTTGCACGATAACGCCCGTCCTCACTCTGCTCGCAGAACAACGGCCCTTCTTGAGTCCTTCAAGTGGGACGTTATCAACCATCCACCTTACAGCCCAGACCTGGCGCCAAGTGATTATCACCTCTTCATGCATTTGAAGAAATGGCTCGGGTCACAGCGGTTTGATGACGACGAAGAGCTCAAAGATGCGGTCACAGGCTGGCTCCAGGCACAAGCGGGTGATTCTTATGCAGAAGGAATTTCAAAGCTTGTGAACAGATACGATAAGTGCCTCAATCGCTATGGAGACTATGTAGAAAAATAGTGCAAAGATGTAGTTGTAAGATGTATATATTAAAATATTTATATTTAACTTGGTGTATTTTTTTAAATCAACCGGAGGTTACTTTCTGAACGGCCCTCGTATCTGACTGGTGGCGTAATCATAGGAGCGCTGTATGTTGTTCATGCACAACGCAAAATTATTTAGCATTATGTAAAATGCTCGAGTATCCGTATTTCAGTACTCGCTCCCTGTGACTTACGGCAACAGGGCTCACATGAACGGACACGCACTCTGAGTGCAGGATAAGACGATTTCAATGTGGGACGCTATTTTAGTAGGACTATGTAACTGGTTTTTACGAAACTTATTCCCTAAACAAACGATATGTATTATTTTTTAAATGTTTCATGAAAGTAAACATTTATCTATTTATATATGTAGACTTTCGCCGACCTATGTGACAGAGCGGTTCTAGGCGCTTCAGTCTGGAATCGCGCGACCGCTACGGTCGCAGGTTGGAATCCTGCCTCGGGCTGGATGTGTGTGATGTCCTTAGGTTAGTTAGCTTTAAGTAGTTCTAAATTCTAGGGGACTGATGACCTCCGATGCTAAATCCCAAAGTGCTCAGAGCCATTTAAACCATATTTTATGTAGACTTTTGGAAGACTATCATCTAAATGTGTGACCAAAAATTTGTAATTGAGCAGGAAATGTTATTTTTACTTGTTTCAATGTACTTTATATTAAATGTGACTGGTTAATAAAGGCACTGCGATGGCCCCTATCCTAATTCGATGCGCCCGTGGTCGCGCAGCTGAACATCAAATACTTGTCTTATGTTTAAATACGCAACGGCTACAAGCGACAATAGTGTCCGTATTTGGGTAATTCTTGTACAGTTGTTGTCATTCGCAGTATTGATGTCACATTTAGTAAAGGTGCTTACACGCACCCACATGTAAATCGTAACACGCGCATTGGCTGCGGACGTGCGCTAGTAACTGAGGCCATCAATAGTTTTCTGGTACTGTTGATTATGTTGGCCTCCAGTTTGATTTTGACTTGGGAAGAAGCACGCGTGGATTGTGGCATTCATTCTGGAAATATTTATAAAGCAAGTGTTGAGACTTTGGTGTTTAGTGTTAAATTCGGACACTGCTAGTGCAAGTACGTTTGTATTCTAATAATTAATGTCTGTTGCATTTGAACTTTTTGTTGTAAATCAACTTTTGTATTCCCTGTTCACTGACAACCATGTTCTGTTTTTGTAGCCTTAGTAAGCCAGGCTTGAAAACTAACCTGTATGGCTTCAAACTACTCGCCGAATATAAATACTGCCACTGTTGACAGAATTTTTAATAAACGCTTTAAGAAATTGAAAAAAGTTGCTGATTCCCCGTCAAAAAAACTTTGAAACTGAAAAAAAAGTACTGCGAATTTCGAGTTTGGATCGTTCTCAAGTACATTTACAAAGGATGCGTATACATCATCCTCATCAAACACAAATCGCGAGCCATGCTAAGTTGAGCATAGTACGGCGTCAAAGTGTATGATGTCAAGATGCAGAGCCTGTTGATAATGTTAAAATACGAGCTGAGGGACTGATGTGCTCCTTCAAATTATAGCCTTCGCCTGCTGTAATTTTTTCCACTGACTGACTGGCTGGCTGACTTTCTTCGCCCGCTGTACCTCTTTCTGCTGATCGAATGACTTTGTCCGGATGCCTGGGATGACGCCCCGCTCTCCTCGCTCTTGCAGAGCGGGCAGCGGACACGGGCCGCGCCATGGCGCCGCCGCTGACGGCCGCCGGCGAGGCGGCGCTGCAGGCGTTCCAGCGGCGCAAGCTCAGCTTCCCGCTGCAGTCGGCGCATGCGCACCACAGCCACGCCGCGCTGCTCGCCGACCGCTCCGGCACCGCCGCCGCCTCTGCCGCCGGTACGTTAACCACACACTAATTACCACTCGGTTTTACTTCTAAACTACAGTAGCCTTTCCGGAATAGAGCACTGCAGCGTTGTGAGCGGCACCTGTTCCCAACCAGTAGTTTTGCGGGCGGCCCGGCTTCTCTTGGCCAGCGGTTCTCTCACACGTGTGACGCTGGCGAGAGCTCGCCGAGTGCGAGCCACCACGCTAGAGTCCTCCCACGGGACGAGGCAGCTAACTTTGACGTGGACATCCGACCTCACGAGATTATAATTAATTTAATACGTTCAGCTGTTGATGGGCATTGATATACTGGGTGATCGTAAAGTCAGTATAAATTTCAAAACTGAATAAATCACGGAATAATGTAGATAGAGAGGTACAAATTGACACACATGCTTCGGATGACATGGGAGTTTATTAGAACCAAAAAAATACAAAAGTTCAAAAAATGTTGGAGAGATGGCGCTTCATCTGATCAGAACAGCAATAATGAGCATAACAAAGTAAGACAAAGCAAAGATGATGTTCTTTACAGGAAATGCTCAATATGTACACCATCATTCCTTAACAATAGCTGTAGTCGAGGAATAATGTTATGAACAGCACTGTAAAGCATGTCCGGAGTTATGGTGAGGCATTGGCGTCGGATGTTGTCTTTCAGCATCCCTAGAGATGTCGGTCCATCACGATAGACTTGCGACTTCAGGTAACCCCAAAGCCAATAATCGCACGGACTGAGCCCTGGGGACCTGGGAGGCCAAGCATGACGAAAGTGGCGGCTGACCACACGATCATCACCAAACGACGCGCGCAAAAGATCTTTCACGCGTCTAGCAGTATGGGGTGGAGCGCCATCCTGCATAAACATCGTACGTTCCAGCAGGTGTTTATCAGCCAGGCTGGGAATGATGCGATTCTGTAACATATCGGCGTACCTCTCACCCGTCACGGTAGCAGTAACAAAACCAGAATCACGCATTTCCTCGAAGAAAAAAGGCCCGATAACGGTAGATGTGGTAAATCCAACCCATACCGTGACTTTCTCGTCGTGCAATGGAGTTTCCACGACAATTCTAGGATTTTCGGTAGCCCAAATTCTGCAGTTGTGGGCGTTGACAGACCCTCGGAGCGTGAAATGAGCTTCGTCGGTCCACAACACGTTACTCAACCAATCCTCATCTTCCGCCATCTTTAGAAGCGCCCACACCGCAATTGCCCTCCGCTTCACTCAATCGCCAGGTAACAGTTCATGATGCCGATGGATTTTGTACGGATAGCATCGGAGGGTACGCCTCAGTGCCAACCAAACAGTAATGTATAGAATGCCGGTGCGTCGTGCGACTACACGAGCGCTGACTTCCCCGTGCATAGAGTCGAACCCGCTACAGCCTCCATTTCTTCCTGAACTGTCTCAGCAGCATTACGCCTTGTGCTCGGTCGGCCACTACGTGGTCTATCGTCTAAACAACCTGTGGCTTCGAACTTCGAAATCATTCTCGCCACAGCTGCATTTGTCAACAGACCTTCACCCGTTCGAATCCGCTTCCTATGGCAATAGGATCGTAACGCTGAACTAGCACATTCCCCATTCTGATAATACAGCTTCACTAAAAGCGCCTTTTCGGGTAACGTCAACATGCTGCGACTGCTGGCGCATCTGATTTTCTCTCTCTCTCTCTCTCTCATTACAGCTCCTTTTATACACGATTGTCATGCGCAGTCACTGACGTTTTGCTGTCCAGCGCCATCTGTAGGACATTATGTGAACTTTGTTTGTTTTTTTTTTGTTTTTTTTTTTTTTTTTTGTTCTAATAAAACCCCATGTCATTCAAAGCATGCGTGTCAATTTTCACCTCTCTATCTACATTATTCCGTGGTTTATTTGAAACGTCCCCTTAGAAAAATTATACATGACTGTGCTTAAACTGACACACAATATTTTTTTAGCGCAACGCAATCTGACTTTCAGTAATCCCTACAAGAGAATGGCCCTGACTAAATTAACCTACACGTTTCACAAATCACTTACTTCACAAAAATCTTCGTTACTCGAACTACTGCAATACAGCGAGCGCCACTACTGCCAGCTAAATAAAAGATTCAAACTATGGAAGGCACTAACTACTGATAGGCACTATGTAAGTAGCCTATTTAGGTTTTCTTATTGGTAACGCCACGTAGCGCTCTGTACGAAAATCACTGGCTGTGCTGTGTGCAGTCTGTGGCTAGTTTGCATTGTTGTCTGCCATTGTAGTTTTGGGCAGCTGGGTGTTAACAGCGCGTAGCGTTGCGCGGTTGGAGGCGAGCCGCCAGCAGTGGTGGATGTGGGGAAGTGAGATGACGGATTTTTGAGAATGGATAATCTGGAGGTGTGTCCATTTATTATTTCTGTCATCGCGGAATTGCGACGGATGTGACCTGTAATTGTTGTGTTCCTGATTTCGCGTTCCGCGATTGTCAGTGTCAATTTCTAATTCTTGTAAGAGTCCCTGAAAAGCTTCAATGTCGTCTTTGCAACGTCCTGCCAAAATAATATGTCGTAAATGTTCAGATAATTTGATTAAGCAAATGCGGATGACTTCTGAGGGGCTGTATGGGTTTGACAGGTACTGATTCTTGTGCAACATGTCTTCAAAATATTTCACAAGACTGGAAAATTCAGATTGTTCGAAATGTTATGTTTTACTCGGTCTTGTGCAGCTTGAGACCAATATGCTGAGAGGAAGGCATGATAAAATTCTCCTTCACTGTGACAATCGTGAATGAGCGATCGCATTCTTTCAGCTGGTTCATTCTCTAAGCAGCCACACATAAATTCATAAATTCTAATCTGTGCTCTAATGACCAGTTGGGAGGAAAACAATGAGAGAATTGATGGAGCCACGCTTGTGGATGAATGTCGTTGCCAGAATTCTTAAATGTTTTGAATTTACGTGTAGTAATGAACAGTCCCTCTTCCCGTGTTGGAGCGCGAGTGTCCTCTGAAATATGTAATTTTTGTATTACTTGTGCCAACTGATCTTGTACTTCCCGGATTTCTCTTTTGTGTTGCGTATTAATTTCATTCTGATTTTGTTTGAATTTCTTAATTTGTTCATACCCTTCTGTATCAGTGATGACTACAGGTCTTGTGTCATTCAGATCATCATCTACCTTTGCAGATAAGTTAGTGAACTGATCCGAAAGTTCGGCTACTTTCTCCAATAGTGTACTTATTTCCTCAGTGTGTTTTTCTGAACCAAATGTCAGAGTGTCCATTTGTGTTGAAATCGTATCTACTGTGTCCTTTAAGTTTTCCTGAGTTTTTGCGAGTTGCGTAACCAAATCGGTAGATGCAACTGAGTCAATTTTAGCTTGCAAGGTCTCATGATTTTCATGAACAATAGTTTGCAGTTCTTTTATGGCTAATTCGTGATTCTGTAATGTATTTTCATGCCGCGAAAAAATAGGTTGGAAATGCTCACAAATTTATGTTTTTACGTCATTACAGACTTTTTGACATTACGATTCGATTTTATGTAACTCAGTAGTTAAATCTTCACGTGTTTATTCAAGCGTATGTTCCACTGAGTCTAACTTTTGAAGCTTTTGTTCCATTTTGTCTAACTTTTGAAGCTTTTGCTGTGTTTGTCTCTGATTTTGTTCCATTGTGTCTAACTGTTGCTGTGTTTGTCTCTGATTTTGTTTCATTTGTTGCATTGGTTCAAATGGCTCTGAGCACTATGGGACTTAACTTCTAAGGTCATCAGTCCCCTAGAACTTAGAACTACTTAAACCTAACTAACCTAAGGACATCACACACATCCATGCCCGAGGCAGGATTCGAACCTGCGACCGCAGCGGTCACGCGGTTCCAGACTGTAACGCCTTTAACCGCTTGGCCACACCGGCCGGCATTTGTTGCATTAATTGCAATAATAATGTATTAGTGTCTGGAATCTGTTCCTCTATGCTTTTCGGCAGTGCATTTGCACCGGCAACATTCACATTTTGACAAGCAGAAAATGTTTCTTGACTTATTTGAGAAAACGGTGAGGACGCAAAACCTGAATCTACAGTATTTGCAAGATTGTGTCCTGTCATTTCGGATTCCTGAGGCGAGCTGTTGCCGACCGATCGATCGATAATGCTTCCCTGTTCACTAATTGTTTCACTGCCTACACCATTATTTGCAGCCCGCTCCATTTCCCTATGCACAATTACCAAATTACTACTCTGAACATTAGTTAATTCATTACTCGGCGGCGCTAACACACTGCTTTCGTCTTCACTGTCATTTCTCAGTTTACTTTGGTGCTTAGTATTACGTTTTTCACACGCCATTATTGTCACAATATTTCACACGACAACACAGAAACCACAATTTGAAGAGCAAAATAAGAAAACACATTAACATAGCATTGAAAATAATATCTCGTTAATTGCAAGCGCAGCTGCGAAATACTTGGTGCAAATCTACATGCATGCCACAACTGTTTTACTGTACAAGAATGAAAAACTACAGCTACAAAGGAAATTCTCTCTACGATTACGCGCTAGCAATAAACAAGGGCTGCACTAATTACACAAACTACAAGAAAAAAATCAGAAGATTCCAGTGAGGTATCCTCGGCTAAGTTTTGACAAATGAAACGTCCCCTTAGAAAAACTATACATGACTGTGCTTAAACTGACACACAATATTTTTTTAGCGCAACGCAATCTGACTTTCAGTAATCCCTGACTAAATTAACCTATACGTTTCACAAATCACTTACCTCACAAAAATCTTCGTTACTCGAACTACTGCAATACAGCGAGCGCCACTACTGCCAGCTAAATAAAAGATTCAAACTACGGAAGGCACTAACTACTGATAGGCATAGTTAGCAAATTAAAGATTTTAATAGAGAACAAACAATATATTTACCTTAATAGTCATAATATATATAGCAGTTCATGACATCCATTCTTACAAATGTACTGTTTCTGATGGACACACCTCCAGATTATCCATTCTCAAAAGTCCACCATCTCACTTCCCCACATCCACCACTGCTGGCGGCTCACCTCCAACTGCGCAACGCTACGCGCTGTTAACACCCAGCTGCCCAACACTACAATGGCAGACAACAATGCAAACTAGCCACAGACTGCACACAGCACAGCCAGTGATTTTCATACAGAGCGCTACGTGGCGTTACCAATAAGAAAACCTAAATAGCCTACTTACATATTAAGTTTTCAAATTTATACTGACTTCTTGATCACCTGGTATATCAACGGGAACAGGTGAAAATGTGTGTGCCCCAACCGGGACTCGAACCTGGGGTCTCATTGTTACATGGCAGATGCTCTGTCCATCTGAACCACCGGGGCTACAGAGGATAGTGCGACTGCAGGGACTATCTCGCGCACGACTCCCGCGAGACCCACATCCTCACCTTGTATGTCCACACACTACATTCGTAGTGGCCCATCCCAACACACTCATTACTCGTGGAAGACATTCTTACCAAGCCCCGTAAGAGTTCGGGGAATATGTGTGCATCTCCAGAGAAGAAGAAGGTCATGGCCGGTATTGCCAGAACTATATACTTATATGGATATGGTGTCTGTTCTTTCGGACATGTTCGAGTAATGAGTAAGCTGGGATGGGCCACTACGAATGTAGTGTGTGGACATACAAGGTGAGAATGTGGGTCCCGCGGGAGTCGTGCGCGAGATAGTCCCTGCAGTCGCACTATCCTCTATTCCCTCGGTGGCTCAGATGGCCATGTAAGTAGGAGATCCAGGGTTAGAATCCCGGTCGGGGCACACATTTTCACCTGTCCCCGTTGATATATATCAACACCCGTCAGCAGCTAAAGGTGTCTGTTCTTTCGGGCATGTCCGAAAGAACTGACACCATATCCATATAAGTATAAACCTCACGAGAGGCAGCGCGGTCGGCACACGGGGCGACCTAGTTAAGCGATTTTCACTTTCAGCGCTCTCCAGCGGCCGTCGTCGGCTTTATGTGGCTCGCAAACCACGCAGTTCCATTACAAAACTGGATGCGCGTAAAATAGCTGCGTATCGCGAATATGATTCTGGAACTGTTGATGACTCGGACAGCGGACTGCTAGTAGAGGAACATCATATAATGCTGTACAATGATCTGACATAAAATAGCATTTTCATCCCATTTTCGGTTTCAGCCGTGTGGTCTTAGGTGTCTTGTCACGGTTCGTGCGGCTCCCCGCATCGGAGGTCCGAGTCCTCCTTCGGGCATGGGTGTGTGTGTTGTCCTTAGCGTAAGTCAGTTTAAGTTAGTTTAATTAGTGTGTAGGCCTAGGGACCGATGACCTCAGCAGTTTGGTCCCATAGTCCTTAACACAAATTTCCAATTTTTTTCGGTTTCAAGTTGAATATACACTCCTGGAAATTGAAATAAGAACACCGTGAATTCATTGTCCCAGGAAGAGGAAACTTTATTACACATTCCTGGGGTCAGATACATCACATGATCACACTGACAGAACCACAGGCACATAGACACAGGCAACAGAGCATTCACAATGTCGGCACTAGTACAGTGTATATCCACCTTTCGCAGCAATGCAGGCTGCTATTCTCCCATGGAGACGATCGTAGAGATGCTGGATGTAGTCCTGTGGAACGGCTTGCCATGCCATTTCCACCTGGCGCCTCAGTTGGACCAGCGTTCGTGCTGGACGTGCAGACCGCGTGAGAAGACGCTTCATCCAGTCCCAAACATGCTCAATGGGGGACAGATCCGGAGATCTTGCTGGCCAGGGTAGTTGACTTACACCTTCTAGAGCACGTTGGGTGGCACGGGATACATGCGGACGTGCATTGTCTTGTTGGAACAGCAAGTTCCCTTGCCGGTCTAGGAATGGTAGAACGATGGGTTCGATGACGGTTTGGATGTACCGTGCACTATTCAGTGTCCCCTCGACGATCACCAGTGGTGTACGGCCAGTGTAGGAGATCGCTCCCCACACCATGATGCCGGGTGTTGGCCCTGTGTGCCTCGGTCGTATGCAGTCCTGATTGTGGCGCTCACCTGCACGGCGCCAAACACGCATACGACCATCATTGGCACCAAGGCAGAAGCGACTCTCATCGCTGAAGACGACACGTCTCCATTCGTCCCTCCATTCACGCCTGTACGACACCACTGGAGGCGGGCTGCACGATGTTGGGGCGTGAGCGGAAGACGGCCTAACGGTGTGCGGGACCGTAGCCCAGCTTCATGGAGACGGTTGCGAATGGTCCTCGCCGATACCCCAGGAGCAACAGTGTCCCTAATTTGCTGGGAAGTGGCGGTGCGGTCCCCTACGGCACTGCGTAGGATCCTACGGTCTTGGCGTGCATCCGTGCGTCGCTGCGGTCCGGTCCCAGGTCGACGGGCACGTGCACCTTCCGCAGACCACTGGCGACAACATCGATGTACTGTGGAGACCTCACGCCCCACGTGTTGAGCAATTCGGCGGTACGTCCACCCGGCCTCCGGCATGCCCACTATACGCCCTCGCTCAAAGTCCGTCAACTGCACATACGGTTCACGTCCACGCTGTCGCGGCATGCTACCAGTGTTAAAGACTGCGATGGAGCTCCATATGCCACGGCAAACTGGCTGACACTGACGGCGGCGGTGCACAAATGCTGCGCAGCTAGCGCCATTCGACGGCCAACACCGCGGTTCCTGGTGTGTCCGCTGTGCCGTGCGTGTGATCATTGCTTGTACAGCCCTCTCGCAGTGTCCGGAGCAAGTGTGGTGGGTCTGACACACCGGTGTCAATGTGTTCTTTTTTCCATTTCCAGGAGTGTAGTTAAGGTATGACATGTAATGTCACTTTGCGCTTGCACAATATCCATATTCCCTCTGTTGCATTGACTACCAACACCCTCAAATAAAGTAGTTTACCACGTAGATTTCAAAAAATGTCAAATGTGTGTGAAATCTTATGGGACTTAACTGCTAAGGTCATCAGTCCCTAAGCTTACACACTACCTGACCTAAATTACACATTACTTAACCTAAATTATCCTAAGGATAAACACACACACCCATTCCCGAGGGAGGACTCGAACCTCAGCCGGGACCAGCCGCACAGACCAGGGTAGATTTCAAAATTAAAATTCGTCTCGTAAGTAACTTCATTTGAATGGAAAAAGAGAGTTTTTCGAAGCTGCTCACAACCATTGAAAAAGATATTTACCGGCAAGATACAAACATAAGCCAATCCATAAACCCAGAGATAGCCATATATAGGGTGTTCAAAACAATTGTGTCGAATACTTTGAGAGGTGGTACAAGAAAAATAAGTCCAATAAACATGAGTTGGTGAATTCATACTTTCTGGGGCAAGTCCAATAAACTTGGGTCCGGGAATGCATACTTCCTGCAGTCACAAGTCACCTGCCCTCCAGTGTTTCCCATATGACTTCTCCAAACATATCGCTAATACTTGTTTGTTGCTCGGACCTACCAGTAACAGGTGTAGCAGCCCACGTCTGGACTGCTTCGATGTCTCCCTTTAATCCGACCTGGAAAGAATCCCGAACGCTCGAGACAGTACTCAACAACGGGTCGCACCAGTGTCCTATGTGCGGCGTCCTTTACAAAAGATCCACACTTTCCTAAAATTCTCCCAATAAACCGAAGTCGCCCATTCGCCTTCCCTACTAGATTTCTTACAGCTCATTCCATTTCATACTGCTTTACAACGTTACGCCTTGGTATTTAATCGATGTGACTGTGTCGAGCAGCACACAACTAATACTGTATTCGGACGTTATGGGTTTGTTTTTGCTACTCATCTGCATCAACTTACATTTTTCTACATGTAGAGCTTGCTACTATTCATCACACCAACTAGCAGTTTTGTACTGTGTTCAAAGATTTTGAGGTCAGTACGTCAGTGCAGCATTGACTCCCCACGTTGTATCTTCCTACCGTCCCTCAACGACGATACCTCCCCTTACAACACAGCATCAGCAAACATCAGCAAAATGCTGCTTACCATGTCTGACGGATCGTTTACGTATATTGAAAATAAGTGTTCCTATCACACTTCCCTGGAACGCTCCTGACGATACGCTTGTCTCTGATGTACACTCGCTGTCGAGGAGAACGTACTGGGTTATGTTGCTTAACAAGTCTTCGAGCCACTCACATGCCTGGGAACCTATTCCGTATGCTTGTACCTTTGTTAACAGTCGCCAGAGTGGCACCATGTCAAATCCTTTACGGAACTGTGGCAATATGCAATCCGCCTGTTGCGCTTGAGCCATGGTTCGCAGGAGCTTACGCGAGAAAAGGGCAAGCTGAGTTCCGCACGAGCGATGCTTTCTGAAACCACGCTGATTTGAGGGAAGAAGCTTCTCAGTCACAAGAAAATTGATAAACGATTCTACACAAAACCGTAGTTAGGGATATTGGTCTGTAATTTTGCGAGTCCGTTCATTTCCCTTCTTATATGCAGGAGTCATCTGCGCTATTTCTGGTCGGTTGGGTCTTTGTGCTGGCCGAGAGATTCGCGGTAAATGTGAGATAAGGGACCAATGTCGTGGAGTACAACCGAACACACTGTACTGGTCGTCGAGCAAAGAGAGATCAGCCACATAGCCACATGTAGTCGGAGTGCCACTAAGGACCATGACACTTCCTGTGTGGCAGTTCTGTTAAATGTGGTGGGAAGCCGCACCTGTTGTTTGACGTGACCCCTTCTTGCCTGCTGCACAATGTGGCTGTGATCTGCTGCTGTAGGTGGACCATGGTCAACCACCTCCTCTCCTTCAGGGAGCCTCTCGTTCGGAACGCTCCCTACGTAGGTGCAATAATGTACAGCGTTACATCAAACTCCTGCGCTTCACTCCTCACACGCCGCTCCTGTGCCAGTTCCCCGATGATTCTTTCCCTTGTGAAGTGATCCAAATGTTGTCCACAGATCATATAGTAATGAAGACCACCAGAACAGTGCACCATTGCTGCTCGCTGATTCACACACACACACACACACACACACACACACACACACACACACACACACACACACACAATCTCTTCCCCGTCCTTCAACTGCCTCGTGTTTTGGGGCAGCGCCATTTGGGGCTATGTCACACTGACCTCACGAAATGTGACGTAAGTTTTCTGTGCACGACTGAAAGATCTCTGGCAATACGCTCTAGCACTTTCAGTGTACGTTTCCAGACTTATTAAATGTGACAGCGTCAGTACTTAAAAGCACGGTGTTCTGCTGTGCCAGCGATTACGAGCTGCCTCACGGCGACTTGTTTCGGCAGGCGGCGGGGAGCTGTCGTCGCTGGCGCGGCGGCGCTTCAGCAACGTGAGCGACGTGGTGTCGCGCAAGCTGTCGCACACCATCGGCTGGCTCAACGCGCCCGCCTGCGACATCGTGGAGCAGGGCCGCGCCCTCTGCGCGCACTACATCCGCGCCCGCCTGCGCCGCTCCGGGCTCTCCACGCGCAGGTACGTCCCGCCTCCAGAGGGGCGCTGCAGGCTGCAGGCTGGCTGTGGCACACCCGTCGCCCACCTGCCTGCCGGGTCAAGGCCAATTCACACTGGCCGTCACGTCACGCAACCGTCACGTTAAGGTGCATTCACACTGGCCGTCACGTCACGGCACGTCAAGTCAAGTCAAGTCAAGTCACGTGGTCTCAACTCGTATGGCTGTCTTCAACATTTTCCTTTTCTTTTTTTACGCGGAAATTGCGATCTTCGCAAGATGATTTTCAGCTGTTTTTACGCGCGAAGTGCACATACTCAACGCGTCAGCTTATATACGTGGATGCTGGATTGCACATTTATACGAAATTGCCATTTATTGGACTCAAATGGTATGCACCTTGCAGAGATAGCTTGTATATTAGAGAAGAAAGATAGAAATGCAAAACAATACAAAAAAGAGCGAGGGTCCGAAAAAGTGTCATTACGTGGTGCAGAAGGGCAATTTCACACATTATACAAGGAGCTCGAGGAAAAGGAATCAGCATTCTATATTTTAGAAAGTCGAGGCGTCAGTTTTTTTTTTTTTTTCATTTGTTACGTCAAATTGCACCCAGAATTACTGAAAGGAACACAGTGTTACGAGCTGCCATCACATCACACGAAAAATTGCTTTATTTAAGGTCAAGTTTAGTTCCTAGTCCAGTGCAAATTTTTGTGCAATAGTCATATCTCCCTCAATGCCTTTCCCTTCAAGATTTATAGGTTTCTTTACATCTTGTATTTGCCTTTTAACAGTTCAAGTGTCTTATATGTACTGGGGTGGCTAGTGAAACCGTATAATATTGACCACCAATGCTCGCAAAACTGCTTGACGCACAATCCAGGGAGCTACTCAACAATAAATAAATCTGCCATGAGCACATATTTAAACAAACAACTTTCAGTGTCTCAACCTTTCAGTCCATTTCCTTATGAAATACTACAGATACCTGACAATAATAAAATAAATTCCACCTGCTTTTTTCACTTCCAGTTGCACCCTTAATGCAATCTATTAAATTGTAACATACACTCCTGGAAATGGAAAAAAGAACACATTGACACCGGTGTGTCAGACCCACCACACTTGCTCCGGACACTGCGAGAGGGCTGTACAAGCAATGATTACACGCACGGCACAGCGGACACACCAGGAACCGCGGTGTTGGCCGTCGAATGGCGCTAGCTGCGCAGCATTTGTGCACCGCCGCCGTCAGTGTCAGCCAGTTTGCCGTGGCATACGGAGCTCCATCGCAGTCTTTAACACTGGTAGCATGCCGCGACAGCGTGGACGTGAACCGTATGTGCAGTTGACGGACTTTGAGCGAGGGCGTATAGTGGGCATGCGGGAGGCCGGGTGGACGTACCGCCGAATTGCTCAACACGTGGGGCGTGAGGTCTCCACAGTACATCGATGTTGTCGCCAGTGGTCGGCGGAAGGTGCACGTGCCCGTCGACCTGGGACCGGACCGCAGCGACGCACGGATGCACGCCAAGACCGTAGGATCCTACGCAGTGCCGTAGGGGACCGCACCGCCACTTCCCAGCAAATTAGGGACACTGTTGCTCCTGGGGTATCGGCGAGGACCATTCGCAACCGTCTCCATGAAGCTGGGCTACGGTCCCGCACACCGTTAGGCCGTCTTCCGCTCACGCCCCAACATCGTGCAGCCCGCCTCCAGTGGCGTCGCGACAGGCGTGAATGGAGGTACGAATGGAGACGTGTCGTCTTCAGCGATGAGAGTCGCTTCTGCCTTGGTGCCAATGATGGTCGCATGCGTGTTTGGCGCCGTGCAGGTGAGCGCCACAATCAGGACTGCATACGACCGAGGCACACAGGGCCAACACCCGGCATCATGGTGTGGGGAGCGATCTCCTACACTGGCCGTACACCACTGGTGATCGTCGAGGGGACACTGAATAGTGCACGGTACATCCAAACCGTCATCGAACCCATCGTTCTACCATTCCTAGACCGGCAAGGGAACTTGCTGTTCCAACAGGACAATGCACGTCCGCATGTATCCCGTGCCACCCAACGTGCTCTAGAAGGTGTAAGTCAACTACCCAGCCAGCAAGATCTCCGGATCTGTCCCCCATTGAGCATGTTTGGGACTGGATGAAGCGTCGTCTCACGCGGTCTGCATGTCCAGCACGAACGCTGGTCCAACTGAGGCGCCAGGTGGAAATGGCATGGCAAGCCGTTCCACAGGACTACATCCAGCATCTCTACGATCGTCTCCATGGGAGAATAGCAGCCTGCATTGCTGCAAAAGGTGGATATACACTGTACTAGTGCCGACATTGTGCATGCTCTGTTGCCTGTGTCTATGTGCCTGTGGTTCTGTCAGTGTGATCATGTGATGTATCTGACCCCAGGAATGTGTCAATAAAGTTTCCCCTTCCTGGGACAATGAATTCGCGGTGTTCTTATTTCGATTTCCAGGAGTGTATTAAATATGGCATCGGTATGTATAAAAGTCCAGTTTTTCAATGCAATAGAGGGCAAGTAATTTAATATGCTCATATCGCACAATTCAGACTGCTATCTCACCGCTTCAATTAATCTTTCTTCATTTATTATACATTTTAACAGAAGAAATAACGAAACGAAACAGTTTATAACAAATAACGAACAGCAAACAATTGGTATCAACCGCGAAAACTACGACGAAGCGGAATATGGACATCTGCGCTTGGCCGTGTATCGCGAGGCAATGGGTTTGGGGGTCACGTGATCAACAACAGAGGATGACGTCAACAGTCAAAACTTTCTTCCCGAGAAACTTTGACGGTGACGTGACGGGACGGGACGGGACGGCCATTGTGGATGCCGCCATTTCAAATGCATTGCACAGTGTTTTGACGGGACATGACGTGACGACATGACGGCTAGTGTGCGTTGGCCTTTAGTCACTCGCCGGCGACCTAGGAGCCTCTGCTGCGTTGCGTTCTGCAAAGCCCTGTAATTTTCCGCCTCTACTGTTATTTCGATTAATTATGCAATGGTGGTTGGCCACGCTTTCAGTTGAACTTTGCTATAGTGCCAGTTAATCCCTTTAATTTGCAGAAGCTGGTTGGCCATGGTTTAATTTGAACTTTACTATGGTGCCAGTTAATCCCTTTAAATTCTCTTCAGTCATATTGAAAGTCAGTCAGTACGGAGAAACGGAACCCACTCGAGATAGTGTATCAGATGTATGACACGGCAGATTTAAACAGAAAGAATGCGGAAAGTCGGGCATAGTTAATCGCAACTGAATATGGGAGTGGCGAACGCTCTCTCTAGATCAGGGGATGTTAAGATGTCGGATTTACAATTGCTGAGTAACTAGGAGAAAAGCTGGACGAAGTTCAGAAGATGATAACCTGCCGAAAAGTAGCGACGCAAGCTACTGCGGAGAAGTTGAAGGAATGGTTTCCGGTTTAATGGACGGAAGGGAATTTAAGGGGCTAGCCCTCTTTAAATACATAAAAAATATGTGATTTCCGTGACTTTTTCAAGAAAAATATTCACTATTTGTGAAAGGATGGAATGCAAAAACTGCAGGAGAAGAGATGCAGACAGTAAAATACACACAGATCTAGTTGTGCGAAAGGACAACGTCAAGGACATACATGTAATTAAAATTCCAAACAGGTTTGTTGCCCTGGAAGAAGAGGGAATTGATGAAGACAAGTTTTGGCCCAAGATCAAGATCGAAGGCAAACACCCTGCAGATGAAGTGCTGGGACTATTAGACAGAAGGAGGAGCGGATGATGGTTTAACGATAACCGTAGAGATGCAGTCAACAAGAGAAAAACGGCTAAAATGTTAAGGCTGACAAATGAATAAGAAGAAAGAATAAGGTTTGGACACATGGAGGCAGCTAGAGAAGCAAGAAAGGTTCTCCGAACAGGAAAGCGAGAGTATGCAAACAGCAAGATAACACCAGCACAAAAGGACCGAACAGTAGGCAATACGACAGACTTTTAAAGGACAATCCGGTTCTTCAAGAGAGGATATAACGCGAGGATTGATGTGATCTAAGGTCAAGCAGGGCAAATAATAACAGATGAAAACGAAGGCTCTGAAGGAATGGAAAAACTATTTCGAAAATTTTTCGAATGTGGACTACACCATCAACAGCCTTGTGACAACAGGGTCAGGCTAAGAAGAAATAGGACAATTGTACAGAGAAGACAGAGTAACAATACCAACAGCGAAGAATCAACTGGCGTGCATGGAAGAGATAGGACAAGCCATAAAAATGCTGAAGAGAGGAAAGGCTCCAAGAATAGGTGGAATATCTGTGGAGACGCTGAAAGATAGAGAAAGGAGACCATATGATGTGCAGCAACTATAGAGGAATTATCTTACTCTGCATAAGTTATAGGATCTTGAGCACTTTGTTACTGAAGTCCTCACACCATACATCTAGGAGGTGCTTGGATTCCAACAAGCAAAGGTTAGAAAGGGAAAATAAACGGTAGGCCAACTATATATAATAAGGCAAATGCTATCAAAAAGCTGGAAATTTTCCAGAGACGTTCGCTCGCTTTTTGTGGGTTTTCCATAAGCGTATGACAGTATGGATATGGCAAGAATTGGAAAGCGCGCAGGTGCTCAGAAAACTAACAAAACTAACACAAACATGTATACAAGAGACTACAGGCACCGCGAAAGTGAATGGAGTGCGACAGAGAAAATGCCTCTTCCCCCATCCGTTTAATCGGGTTCTGAAAAGAGCGCTGAGAAAGGTAACAAACCTGGAGACAGGAATAGGGTTGGATAGAAGGATCAGTGTTCTGCCCTATGCAATAACAGCACAGAATAAGCAAAGATCTGGTTCAAATCGCAGGAGTATTAATGGAAGAGGTAATGGTGAGGGCTTGAAGATAAATAAGGGGATAAGACCAAATACCTTGCAGTGAGCAGAAAGAATGATGACAGAGCTTTAGATGTAGATGGTAAAAATTTTTAAAAGGGTATAGGAGTTCATATATCTTAGAGCGGGACTCGGTGAAAGGAATGAGATAGACTAGGAAATAATTGTAAAAATCCGGCAGGAACACAGGTCAAGGTCTACACTCCGAAAGCTGCTGAATTCCCGGCTTCTATTGAAATCCACGAAGATTAGGATATACAACCTGTCATCCTAAACGGATAACAGACCTGGACTGTGACACAAAAGACAGAAAGAAAACTCGTGACATCCGAGAATGCTGTTCTGAGACAGATTTTTGGGCCTTTGAAGAATGGATTTTATAATTTTTTTTTTTTATTTTGAGTCATCAGTATTATGAGTGGTTTGATGCCACCCGCCACGAATTTCTCTCCTGTGCCAACCTCTTCATCTCAAAGTAGAGCTTGAAACCAATGACCCCAATTATCTGTTGGGTGTATTCCAATCTCTGTCTTCCTCTACAGATTTTGCCCTCTACAGCTCTCTTTAGTGCCATGGAAGTCATCCCGTGATGTCTTAACAGATGTCTTATCATCCTGTCCCTTCTCCGTCTCAGTGTTTTCAACATATTACTTTACTCTCCGATTCTGTGCAGAGCCTCCTCATTCCTCACCTTTGTAAGTCCACCTAATTTTCAACATTCGTCAGTAGCACCATATCTCAAATGCTTCGATTCTCTTATGTTACGGTTTTCACACAGTCCATGTTTCGCTACCATACAATGCTGTACATTTTCAGAAATTTCTTCCTCAAATTAAAGACCTATATTTGATATTAGCAGACTTCTCTTGGCCAGGAATGCCCTTTTTGCCAGTGCTAATCTGCTTTTGATGTCCTCCTTGTTCCGTCCGTCACTGGTTATTTTGCTGCCTAGATAGCAGAATTCCTTAACGTCATCTATTTCGTGACCACCAAACCCGATGTTAAGTTTCTCGCTGTTCTCATTTCTGCTACTTCTCATTACTTTCATCTTTCTTCAATTTACTCTCAATCCATATTCTCTACTCAGTAGACCGTTCATTCCATTCAGGAGATCATGTAATTCTTCTTCACTTTCACTCAGGACATTTGTCAACAGCGAATCAAGTCATTCATATCCTTTCACCTTGAATTTTAATCCCGCTCTTGAACCTTTCTTTATTCCGTCATTGCTTCGTCGATGTAAAGATTAAACAGGAGGAGCGAAAGACTATATCGCTGTCATACACCTTTTTTCATCCGAGCACTTCGTTCTTAGTCGTTCACTCTTGTTATTCCCTCTTGGTTCTTGTACATATTGTATATTACCCGTCTCTCCCTAAAGCTTACCCCTATTTTCCTCAGAGCTTCGAACATATTGCAGTATTTTACATTGTCGAAAGCTTTTTCCAAGTCGACAAATCCTAAAAACGTGTCTTGGTTTTTCCTTAGTCTTGCTTCCATTATCAACCAAGATGTCAGAATTGCCTCTCTGGTGCCTTTACCTTTCCTAATGCCAAACTGATCGTCATCTAACACATCTTCAAATTTCTTTTCCATTCTTCTGTATATTATTCTTGTCAGCAACTTGGATGCATGAGCTGTTAAGCTGATTGTGCGATAATGCACACACTTGTCCGCTTTTAAAGTCTTCCAAATTGTGTGGATGATATATTTCCGAAAGTCAGATGGTACGTCCCCAGACTCATACATTCTACACACCAACGTGATTAGTCGTTTTGAGCCGGCCGGAGTGGCCGAGCGGTCAAAGGCTCTACAGTCTGGAACCGCACGACCACTACGGTCGCAGGTTCGAATCCTGCCTCGGGCATGGATGTGTGTGATGTCCTTAGGTTAGTTAGGTTTAAGTAGTTCTAAGTTCTAGGGGACTTATGACCACAGCAGTTGAGTCCCATAGTGCTCAGAGCCATTAGTCGTTTTGTTGCCACTTCACCCAATGATTTTAGAAATTCTGATGGAATGTTATCTATTCCTTCTGTCTTATTTGATAATAAGTCCTCCAAAGCTGATTCTGGTACTGGATCCCCTGTCTCTTCTAAATCGACTGCTGTGTCTTCTTCTATCATATCAAACATATCTTCCCCTCATAGAGCCCATCAATGTACTCTTTCCACCTATCCGCTCTGTCCTCTGTATTTGACAGTGGAACTCCCTTTACACTCTTATCATCCTTGCTTTTAATTTCACCGAAGGTCGTTTTGACTTTTCTGTATGCTGAGTCACTCCTTCCGACAATCATTTCTTTTTTAATGTCTTCACATTTTTCCTGCAGCCATTTCGTCTTAGCTTCCCTGCACTTCCTTTTTATTTCATTCCTCAGTGACTTGTATGTCTGTATTCCTGAATTTCCCTGAACATCTTTGTACTACCTCCTTTCATTGATCAACTGAAGTATTTCTTCTGTTACCCATGGTTTCTTGGCAGTTACCGCATTTTTAGAGATGTCCATTCCTCTTCAACTGTACTGCCTGCTGAGCTATTTCTCATAGCCACATCTTTAGTCTTAGAGAACGTCAAGCGTATCTCGTCATTCCTTAGTACTTCCGTACCCCACTTCTTTGTGTGTTAATTCTTCCTGACTAGTGTCTTAAACTTCAGCTTACTCTTCATTACTACTATATTGTGATCTGAGTCTATGTCTGCTCCTGGGCACGCCTTACAATCCAGTATCTGATTTCGGAATCTCTGTCTCACCATGATGTAATTTAACTGAAATCTCCCGTATCGCCCGGCCTTTTCCAAGTATACCTTCTCCTGTTGTGTTTCTTGAACAGAGCATTTGCTATTACTAGCTGAAATTTATTACAGAACGCAATTAGTCTTTCTCCTCTTTCATTCCTTGTCCCAAACCCATACTCTCTTGTAACCGTTTTTTCTACTCCTTCCCCTATAACTGCATTCCAGTCCTCCATGACTATTAGATTTTCATCTCCCTTTACATGCTGTATTACCCTTTCCATATCCTCATATACTTTCTCTACTTCTTCATCCTCAGCTTGCGGCGTAGGCATGTATACCTGAACTATCATTGTCAGTGTTGGTTCGCTGTCGATTCTGATACGAACAACCGTTTCACTGAACTGTTCACAGTAACACACTCCCTGCCCTACCTTCCTATTCATAACGAATCCTGCTCCCATTATACCATTTTCTGCTGCTGTTGATATGACTCTGTACTCATCTGACCAAAAATACTTGTCTTCTTTCCATTTCACTTCACTGATTCCTATTATAACTAGATTGAGCTTTTGCATTTCTCTTCCCAGATCTTCTAGCTATCTTAGTACGTTCAAGCTTCTGTCATTCCACGCTCCGACTCGTAGAACGTTATCCCTTCGTTGATTATCCCATCTTTTTCTCGTAGTCGCCTCCCCCTTGAGAGTCCCGTCCCGGAGATCCGAATGGGGGACTATTCCGGAATCTTTTGCCAATAAAGAGATCATCGTGACACTTTTTCAATTACAGGCCACATGTCCTGTGGATACACGTTACGTGTCTTTACTGCAGTGGTTTCCATTGTCTTCTGCATCCTCATGTCGTTGATCATTGCTGATTCTTCCACCCTTAGGGGCAATTTCCCACTCCAAGTACAAGAGAGTTCGTTGAACCTCTGTCCGCTTCTCCGCCCTCTTTGACAAAGCCGTTGGCAGAATGAGGCTGACTTCTTACGCCGGAAGTCTTCGGCCGCCAATGGCGATTATTAATCAGGTTTTGAACCCGGCACCGTGGAAGTTTTGATAACTAACGAAAGACGCCACCCCCCCTTTTTTTATCTAATCTAAGGAACCGCTGCAGGACTAGGACGACGGGTAGGGCACGGATCGACACCCGACGCCTGGCCATCCCGTCGCATGCCCACGCAACGTGTTCTAGGCTCGAAGGATCAGGGAGAGGATTTAACGGGTTAGTCTATATTGAGCTATTTATTTATTTTACTTTTTATTTTTTTATTTATTTCTTTTTGTTTTATTAAAAAAGATCCGTCTGTTGGAAGGGGTTCTCCCCTATTCCATCAGTAATGGATCATATGCTCCAGGATTCCTCTTCAGTTTCAGCGTCTCATACCTGGGACGCCCCAGTGAGCAGGAGCGTCCACAAATAAAGAACCTAAATAATTAGCGAAGTGGGTCCTGTACTACGGGTGGCGGCTGAAAGTTGCATGTGTCGTAATCAGTAGGGACCAAAAGTCGAGTGTGCCTTTGTGAGCATCACGAAATATGTAGTGAAGGGCCATGTGCGACGCATAGTGTTGAGATAAAGTGATCGCGCACGGTTATAGACATGAATTAAACCCATACCGCCTGCCCGCCGCGGCTGTCAGGGTGGCGTATCGGGTTTTAAAACCAAGACCGGCACTTGCTGCTTGAAATCTGTCGGCTATCGTAACCGTCAAGGGAAGGACATGCGCAAAATAGCACAGTTTGGAGACATGATAGGTGCTGACATAACGTGTTCTTAGGAGCATGTCCATTCGACGCAATTTATTGTCCTGTATCAGAGCAAGTGTCTGGTGTAGTAGCCGGCGGTACGTAGCTGCCGCCATGCGGCGAACATTGCTATAGAACTGCACTCTTAAACATCTGAGTACGGGCACCAAGTCAAAGGGGCACCGTTGCGTGGGAAAGCCCACTCCGACATCCATCTATTTTGTCTTCTTCACTTTGATGATGCTCCCAGTGACCACCCCGTACTGGTGCAGCCAAAAAATGTCTCTGAGCACTATGGGACTTAACATATGAGGTCATCAGTACCCTAGAACTTAGAACTACTTAAACCTAACGACACCACACACTCCCATGCCCGAGGCAGGATTCGAACCTGCGATCGTAGCAGTCGTGCGGTTCCGGACTGAAGCGCCTCTAGCATCACCTTGGTTTTGTGTATTGCTGGAGATAGTTCCACCTGTTAAATAGTATCCCTTCAGCACAGCAGTCATGGATTGTGCGGCTGGTCCCGCCGGAGGTTCGAGTCCTCCCTCGGGCATGGGTGTGTGTGTGTGTGTGTGTGTGTGTGTGTGTGTGTGTGTGTGTGTGTGTGTCTTTAGGTTAAGTAGTGTGTAAGCTTAGGGACTGATGACTTTAGCAGTTAAGTCCCATAAGATTTCACACACTTTTTTCTCAGCACAGTACTGCCTAGTTCTAAAATTGGAGAGCAGTTGAAGGTCGGTAGAACCGTGTAACTTTAGAAATGTGTCTGTGTTTTAATGGCAAATGGTGACTTAGATCTAAACTATTGGCACCAGAAATGCGTCGCTTTTTAATAGTTATAGCTACGTGCTCTACACTGTGTGCAGCGGCTAGACTGTTGTGGTGGACTACAGTAAAGGTGCGCAGCACAGAACTACCTTCTCGGCCACGACTGAGAGAGCAACAGAGGGCACATTGCAGGTTGGCATGGTGTGGTTTCTGGCGTGGTACCTGGTACAGCGATCACGCGATCTACTGTACACGTCTTATCTGTCTCTAGACGTTTGTGTAATTGAAATAAAACATCCAAATATATAAAACAGTACCAAAATCCTAGAATAGAACACCAACCCGCTTCCTGTCCTACTACACACAGTGGGAGTACCACTGTAAGTTCTTAGATAAAAACAGTGTGACACTCACGTACATTAACAGAGTTGAAAGAAGTGGTAAGTGACAGATACAAATACTATGAATGGTCGGAAATGGAAATGTAGTCCATAGTCCGGCACTTCCTATCACAGTCGTTGTATTATGGCGCGCTGTGTTATTAGGCGTGACCTGCACTGATGTGTTCCCGTATCAGCGCAATTGATATATTAGTGTCATGGATCTGTTGTGGTAGCTCGTCACCTACCTACAACTTTCGCGAAAATCTACTTTCGGCGTGGACTCCCCTATTTATACCATTCCACAGCTATCTTACTACGTTAAAAATATTAACATCCGTTAACACTCCAATAGGAAAGTAGGTCAGACAGTCATGGCAGTGGAAAGTTTGTTCGTTATAAAAAGTTTCAGTCAGAGGCGTCCTGGCGTTTGCAGAGGCTGATGCACACAGTCACAATGAGTAAGCGCTAGTCACCCTCCTAACGTAGTGTCCATTTCGTCTGGTAGGTGGCCCTGAAATAGGTGACGTACTGTATAATATCTGCCGGTATCGTACAAATGGGAGGTGTGTCTCGGTATGCTCGCAACTGGTGGTGGCAAACACCTCCAAATCAGGTTACGGCAGAGCATGTTCATCTTTACTGTTGCTGCCGCTGAACACGTTCAGACCAAAATCTCACTAGTGCGCGTCAGGTCATTGATGGAAAGTAAGAAATTGGAAATTTGTGGTAAGGTCTTATGGGACCAAACTACTTTTAGTTTTTGCTCTCAGTAGAACATCTGGGGAGAATCAGTCCATGCTGAAATCACTGTAACGTGATGGAGTGTTCTTGGACGTTGCTTTTCAGCTGAGTCATTGGTGCACTTAACTTCATCGCCATAATAGGCCACTATTTAAAAACACAAAAAAACAAAAAATAGCATTGTAGTTATCACAGGACAAACAAAGAAGCAGAACAACAGTCTGCCCGTATGTGACAAAAAATAAGGTCACCTTGAGTATGTAACAGATTAGCGCGATGAGAAAAACGAATGATATAAAGCAACTGCGGTATTGCTGTGCCTACATAGTCTTCTGTCAAGACGGGGATCACGTAGAAACAGGCTAAGGAGAAGAAAATTTATCATCGCATCTACTGCATAACTGAACAAACCTCGATGTGCCAACAACAAGCTGGCGCGATAGGTCGGAGGGGTACAGAGCACCAGTCCAGCATACGAATGTGTATAGTCTACTGAGGAGCTGTTTTTTTTCTTTTTTTTATTTAAGGTATACTTTAAATACGTCCTTTTTGTTAGAATGGATCTTTCACTCTGCTGTGGATTCTGCACTGTTTTGAAATTTCCTTGATCGAATTTGAAACCTTGCCATTGTTACTAGCTGAGAATCTGTGTATGACTTCCAACCTGTCCTTGCAGCTTCTCTCTTGCCAGTACGTGTTTCCTTCTTTCCAGACTTCGCAGAAGCTCTGCTGCATACCATGGAGTAGGATCCTGGCATAAAATATGTTGCAGACAAACGGCTTAGCCACAGCGTAGGGGATAGTTTCCACAATGATCCTTCACTCTCCGGCGCAGTGTGTGCAGTGTTTCCTATTTTCAGAGTTGCTGTTATCTCTTATCACACATTTTTACGAGTAATCCAATATTGGGACATACACAACGAATTGTGGTCGTCTGAACAGGACATCTAGCGGGCGCGATCGCCCGCGCGTCCCACACTGCTTGCTGCTCGCCCGCGCGCGCTGTCGGCAACCAGTCCCCGCTCCACCTCTCTGCTACCGCGCTCGTTTGTCACCGGTGCTCACGCGGCAAGACAGGCCTCTTTACTTCGTGTCGTTAGTGTCGTCTGTGTCGAAGTCTTATTGACACTCGTGGTGGGACAAAATTAGTGAGAGGAAAAGGGCTTTGGAGGAGTTACGATCCTGGAAACGAAAATGGGCAGAATCCCTACGCTTCAACCCGCAGTGGGAAGAAGATTACTTTTTATTGAAACACATACCGCCCCTCAATGTCTGTTCCGTGACTCTATTTTATCGGCGTGGAAGAAGTACGACATGAAGCGACATTTTCATCTTCTTCATGAGAACTTTATGATCACTTTGGATACTCTTGCATTGATGCAGCACTGTATTCGTCGTGGCATACTATCCACAAGTTCATCAAGACACCGTTGGTCCAGCTTGTCCCACTCCTCAACGGCGATTCGGTGTAGATCCCTTAGAGTGGTTGGTGCTTCACGTCGTCCGTAAATAGCTCTTTTCAATCTATCCCAGGCATGTCGGTAGGGTTCATGTCTGTAGAATATGCTGGCCACTCTAGTCGAGCGATGTTGTTATCCTGAAGGAAGTCATTCACAAGAAGTGCACGATGGGGGCGCGAATTGTCGTCCATGAAGACCAATGCCTCGCCAATATGCTGCCGATATGGTTGCACTATCGGTCGGAGGATGGCATTCACTTACCGTACAGTCGTTACGATGCTTTCCACGACCACCAGCGGCGTACGTCGGCCTCACATAATGGCATCATAAAACAGCAGCGAACCTCCACCTTACTGCTCTCGCTGGACAGTGTGTCTAAGGCGTTCAGCCTGACCGGGTTGCCTCCAAACATGTCTCCAACGATTGTCTTTTTGAAGGCATATGCGACACTCATCGGTGAAGAGAATGTGATGCCAATCTTGAGCAGTCCATTCTGCATGTTGTTGGGTCCATCTGTACCGCGCTGCGTGGTGTCGTGGTTACAAAGATGGACCTCGCCATGGACGTCTGTAGTGAAGTTGCGCACTGTACAGCCTATTGCGCACAGTTTCATTCGTAACACGAAGTCCTGTGGCTGTACGAAAAACATTATTCAACATGGTGGCATTGCTGTCAGCGTTCCTCTGAGCCATAATCCGTAGCCAGCGGTCATCCACTGCAGTAGTAGATCTTGGGCGGCCTGAGCGAGGAATGTCATCGACAGTTCCTGTCTCCCTGTATCTCCTCCATGTCCGAACACCGTCGCTTTGATTCACTCCGAGACGCTGGACACTTCCCTTGTTGAGAGCCCTCCCTGGCACAAAGTAACAATGCGGGCGCGATCGAACCGCGGTATTCACCGTCTATGCAAGGTTGAACTACAGACAACACGAGCTGTGTACCTCCTTCCTGGTGGAATGACTGGAACTGATCGGCTGTCGGACCCCCTCCGTCTAATAGGCGCTGCTCATGCATGGTTGTTGACATCTTTGGACGGGTTTACTGGCATCTCTGAACAGTCAAATGGACTGTGTCTGTGATACAATATCCACAGTCGACGTCTATCCTCAGGGGTTCTGGGAACCGGGGTGATGGAAAACATTTTTTGATGTGTGCGTCTGTGTGTGTGGACATGTGGCCATTTTCACAACGTGCATGATGTTTTTAAAAATTTTAGTTATTACAGACCTTTTATAATAAACTGATTTTTATGCACATGGGCGTGAGATCCAACGTAAAATGAACACGTTTCATAACAAAGACTTTTTAAGACCTGTGGACGACAGCAAAGTCTATCGAAACCGGCTCTTTCAAATAAATAAATAAATAAATATTGATAGGATCTTGGACGTTGATTGTCTTTACCTAGGAAAACAGATCGCTCCTTCAGTCTCCTAAGAGCGAGAAAATTCAATCGAAGCCTTAAGCAGTTTACTCTATTTACCTGTCCCTTTTAGCGCATTTACAGGAAGGGAACGATGTCATCGAGAATTATGGTGCATTGAAAGGAAGCTGTCCATATCTCTTAAAATAATCAAAATAGCGAGTCCCTTTCTCGATGGAGAATTTTTGGAAGAGTGTATTTTTTGTTGCCGCAACATTCTTATGTAGGACGACTCGTCCGGTTTTCGAAAGAGCTCCTGCTTCACGGAGAACAGTTCCCAGATGAACCAAAGAAATGGAAAACGAATTGAAATGCAGCTGAAAGCTAAAACTACAGATTTTATTCTTTGTTTGGATGAAGGCACGGACGAAGCGGATGTTGCTGAGATGCAATATCTGTGAGAAGTGTTGACGCAGAGTTCAAGTTGATTGAGGAACGCATTTATTTAGTGCCAATGCGTGATAAAACTACATGTGACGGCATATTTTCTCACTCAGGAAACATTAGTGACAAATATGACCCATGTTGAGAAAACTTACGCGGATTGCAACAAGTGTAGCTTCTGCAGTGACTGGTCAGAAGTTAAATCTTTTGGTTATTACAAACCTTTTATAATAAACTGATTTTTATCCACATGGGCGTGAGATCCAATGTAAAATGAACACGTTTTATAACAAAGACTTTTCAAGACCTGTGGACGACAGCAAAGTCTACCGAAACCAGCTATTGTGGTGACGTTAGTATTGTCGTAATCGTTACAGTACCCCAGTGCAATGACTGCCTACTTTTTCTGAAGTGTTGCCTTAAAGGCCAATCTTCTGTTACACAAAAGTGCCATTGAATGAATAAATAATAATAGTCAGCTTATAGCAATTCTGTCTCTTTGATAAAGAGAAGCCGGCCGCGGTGGTCTAGCGGTTCTAGGCGCGCAGTCCGGAACCGCGCGACTGCTACGGTCGCAGGTTCGAATCCTGCCTCGGGCATGTATGTGTGTGATGTCCTTAGGTTAGTTAGGTTTAAGTAGTTCTAAGTTCTAGGGGACTGATGACCACAGATGTTAAGTCCCATAGTGCTCAGAACCATTTGAACCATTTTTGATAAAGAGAAATTGAAAGAAGTTGATGTCCATCAGGTTTACCAGCTGCGCACTGCGTCGTACATAGCGCTACTCTGCTGGTAAAATGTATCAGAATATATGGTGTCACGGATATTGTCGTAAAAACAGCCAATAAATTGACTTCTCACGGTTTTGGACATCGGTAGTTTAAATCCTTCCTGGCAGAGTTGAGGTGTGCTTACTACGATGAGCCGTATCTTTGTGGAGCAGCTGATTGTCTTGAGGTGTTGTTTCAGAATGTTTTTTTTTTTTTTTTTTTTCAATTTGTATAAAGACATGCAAAGTGTTATGAGAGGAGATGACGCATAAGAACGTGCGCTCTAGTTAAATTCATTTGCTTTGGCTCACGACAGAAATGCTATAAGCTGACTTTTATTATTTATTCATTCGATGGCACTTTTATGTAACAGAAGATTGGCCTTTAAGGCAACACTTCGGAAAAAGTAGGTAGTCATTGCACTGGCGTACTGTAACGATTACGACAGTGCGTAGAATACTAACGTCACCCAAACTCGAGCGTCGGCTGTCGATCGTATAGTATCGGGACTCTTCGGTCCCGTTCGCGACTAATAGAATGCGAGCTGCTCGCACATGGTGCCCTCACGGCGATGCACAGCGTCCACAGTGGCCACGGGCAGCCTCGTGGGCAGCTCACGCGCCTAGCCCTGTTCCTGAGCATTCGAAATGTGGAATGAAATCCAAGTGTGCAAGAAGTCTGGATGCGTGTCTCAACTTTGTGTTTACCTGTGTAACGAGTATTAAGAATCCGACTTATTAACTAAAAACGTACATCTAAATCCTCACTCCTCCAGTTACCTTATGTTTGTGGCGGAAGATACTACTGCCTCCACTACAGTTTCTCCCCTTCACTGTTCTATCGGCACATCGTGCTTGGGAAGAGGTCGCTCTAGCTGACCCTCTGTGTGAGCTCCGACTTCTCTGGTCTTCTCGTTGTAGCCATTTCACGAGACTTATGTGGGAGAAAGTAGTGTGTTTCCCGACTGCTCTTGGAATGTACGCTCTCTGAATCCGAGTACTAGGTCTCTTGTTGATACTCCTGTAGAGGCGACTTCTGGAATTTATCGAGACACTCCTTATCACTTACTAAATGATCTTGTGAGAAAACGCGCAGCTCCTCGTTGAATCTTCTCTATCTCTTCTATTAATCCAACCTGCTAACGGTCCCAGACTGATTAGCGATACTCAGGTATCGATCGAACAAGTGTTTTGTTCACTACTAGTTCCTTGGATGTATTGAATTTCCTTAAGATGCTCACAATGAATCTCAGCCTGGCTTCTTCTTTTCCTGCTACTTGTTTTATGTGGTCATTAAACTCATCATTCCTATGTGTTTTACGGTTGTTATTGGTTCCCGTTGCTTAAAGCCAATAGCATAATCGACCTACCCACTGCTTCCTGGATTCGGTGTGAGACGGCGGTAGGGTGGGTGGACTGCTGTCGCCTGTTGTGGGGATGTGAACCACTAAGGGCTACGGGGGGACGAAGCCTCTCCGTCGTTTCTAGGTTCCCGGTTCAATACACAATACACACCCACTACATCCCTTGAAATCACTTTAATCTATGTGGCACGAAATTTGATGTGCATAACCTAGCACATCACTATCATGCACATCCTGTAAATTCTATCGAGCATCCTTGAAAGGGGCAAGCATTGGTTTTTGTAACATTTGCGCCTTGTTCCCCCTTGAATATCCGTAGTTTTTCTTACGCACTACACGGTCATATTGTTGCGCACTTATCCGAAGTCTGTTCGTAATTGCTTCTTTACTATGCTGCTGGTGATCGTCCATGTACGTAATTATGTTTGTACCCGCTCCTTGGACAATGACTGTGCTTTATTACGTTTAAATGTGGTTCCCTGTCCGACGAGGATGATGAACTGCATGGCTTGACACCTGTTTCAGTATCACCTTCACTTGTTAATCACGTATCGCAATCATTGCACTCCTAATGTACATTTTTCACAGTGTCGAGTACATACGACCACTACACAATCTACTGACTCATCTTTCATAAAGCCTAATATTTCATCTGACACTTCTTTCTCATTCTGCGAAATTCCTTTGCTTCCTTTCTGACGAAATGTCAACTTCGGCAACTGTAGTTGTACATATAATGCAATGTTTGCTGTGTTTATAGTTGCCATTGCTCTCCTTTACTTGTCGACTAAGCAGTTCAGCTACGCTCCATAGCCTCGTGCTGCGCTCACCTCCAGTCCCGTCCCGTATTGCCATTAGTAGCCCATATTATGATTGGATGGTAGACAATATGTGAGGCGACGAACGCCGTAAACATGATTGCCCTTCTGCGACCTCGCACTCAAGGGGGTTCCTTGTGAGTAGTGAGCGCTCGCTGTACACTGTGGCGGTCAGACGTCATTACGTAGCGCAGGGGAAGTGGAAGCTATGCGCTGTCTTCAGTGGGATGACAGTGTGTTCGCCGTGGTTGATGACATCATGTTCGCCGTGGTTTTAAGCGTAAGCGTATATACTTAATGACGCTGTGCCTACAGTGGAGAGTACGCCTTTTAAAATCGATTAAAAACAGCATTATGGCTGAGTTAGGAACTTCAAAGTGGAGGTCAGACATACCAGAATCAATTTATAACACGCCAGTACGGGATGCCTAGCTACAGTTAGAACTTAGGCGCTAAGGTGACAGAAGTCAAGGCAGAGCGCTATACACATTGGGAGATGATGGTAGTATCGTGTACTCAATGTATAAAAGGGCAGCACATTGGCAGAGCTGTCATTTGTACTCAGGTGATTCACGTGAAAACGTTTCCGACGTGATTATGGCCGCACGATGGGAATTAACAAGCTTTGAACGCGGAATGATAGTCGGAGCTGGACGCAAGGCACATTTCATTTCGGAAATCGTTAGGGTATTCAGTATTCTGTGATCCACAGTGCCAACAGTTTGCCGAGAATACCAGATTTCAGGCATTACATCTCACCACTTTTGACAACGCAGTAGCCGCCCGGGCTGGCCGAGCAGTTCTAGGCGCTACAGTCTGGAACCGCGCGACCGCTACGGTCGCGGGTTCGAATCCTGCCTCGGGCACGGATGTGTGTGATGTCCTTACGTTAGTTAGCTTTAAGGGGGGGTGAGGGGGGGGTAGGACGTCAAACGGGCCGACTTGGAGCAGGAGAGGCACCACAGGAGATTTTAATTTCCAGCGCCTATACTTTTACAAATAAATTCATAAGACTTTGTCAGCATGACCAGGAAGGATTCAGGATTCACACTCATAGCAATGGAAGTTCATAACCAATAGATTGTGGTCAGAGTCCACATCTGCCCCTGGAAATGTCTTACAATTTAAAACCTTGTTCCTAAATCTCTGTCTTACCATTATATAATCTATCTGAAACGTTCCAGTATCTCCAGGCCTCTTCCATGTATACAACCTTCTTTCATGGTTCTTGAACCAAGTGTTAGTTATGATTAACTTATACTCTGTACAAAATTCTACCAGGCGGTTTCCTCTTTCATTTCTTACCCCCATTCCGTATACACCTATTACGTTACCTTCTCTTCCTTTTCCTACTATCGAATTCCAGTCACCCATGACTATTAAATTTTCGTCTCCCTTCACTATTTGAATAATTTCTTTTATCTCATCATACATTTCATCAATCTCTTCGTCATCTGCGGAGCTAGTTGGAATATAAACTTGTACTACTGTGGTAGTCGTGGGCTTCGTGTCTATCTTGGACACAATAATGCGTTCACTATGCTGTTTGTAGTAGCTTACCCGTATTCCTATTTTTTTATTCATTATTAACCCTACTCCTGCATTATCCCTATTTGATTTTGTATTTATAACCCTGTATTCACCTGACCAGAAGTCTTGTTCCTCCTGTCACCTAACTTCACTAATTCCCACTATATCTCCATTTCCCTTTTTAAATTTTCTAACCTACCTGCCCAATTACGGGATCTGACATTCCACGCTCCGATCCGTAGAACGCCAGTTTTCTTTCTCCTGATAACGATGTCCTCTTGAGTAGTCCCCGCCCGGAGATCCGAATGGGGGACTATTTTACTTCCGGAATGTTTTACCGAAGACGCCGAGGACGCCATCATCATTTAACCATACAGTAAAGCTGCATGCCCTCGGGAAAAATTACGGCTGTAGTTTCGCCTTGCTTTCAGCCGTTCGCAGTACCAGCACAGCAAGGCCGTTTTGATTAGTGTTACAAGGCCAGATCAGTCAATCAGTCAGACTGTTGCCCCAGCAACTACTGAAAAGGCTGTTGCCCCTCTCGAGGAACCACACGTTTTTCTGGCCTCTCAACAGATACCCTTCCATTGCGGTTGCACCTACGGTACGGCTATCTGTATCGCTGAGGCACGCAAATGGCTCTGAGCACTATGGGACTTAACTTCTAAGGTCATCAGTCCCCTAGAACTTAGAACTACTTAAACCAAACTAACCTAAGGACATCACAAACATCCATGCCCGAGGCAGGATTTGAACCTGCGGCCGTAGCGGTCGCGCGGCTCCAGACTGTAGCGCCTAGAACCGCTCGGCCACCCTGGCCGACGAGACACGCAAGCCTCCCCACCAACGGCACGTTCCATGGTTCATTGGGGGGACAAATTTACTAACATATTTATTAAAAACACAAACCAATTTATTAAACACAGAAAATAATGGAAGACAATCCGAGCAGCTATCCCCGGAATTAATTAATTTCCAACAACACAACTGTTGGTAGACATTATGTAACTTTCAGAAATGACTGAATGAAATTAAAAGAATTACTTTTTGGGAACAGCATTAAGTTAAAAAAATTGATAGATGCTTAGCACAGAGGTCTAATCAGACCACAATTCTACAAAATTAGTCTGCATATTCCACATTACAAGTTTCAAAAAATTACAGGAAGTTGCTAACAGTCCTTTAACATCGTAAATACACTCTCGCATAACTGTTTGCAGATAATTAGAAGGGAGACCACTGGTTCCAAGGAAGCGAAATAACCTGACAACAGTAAATTCAAATTTTGATACAAATGGAGTAACAGAGCCAAGAAATTTCTCTTTCTTCGCTTAAGCGTGGGTGGCGATCGCCACTAGGGAGACGGACACTCTCAGTAAAGGTATTTATTGTACCAGTCCCCTGTAGCTGGACCCATAATACAAACGGCACATACATCAAGCTAACCTGTATCGTACGAACCACTTATTAACAGTTCGCAGTTACAACAAAAATAGACACCGTAAACACACTTGAAAAAGGCGAACGTCGCACATGAAGCACCTGATTCCAAAATAAACAACAAAATTTAATTATAGGTGCGTCCAAAACTAGTGAAACAGTTCGAGCACCACTAGTTCAGTTACACACATTCACAGAAACGTAACTTGAATGAGATCATTTAAAGTATAAGTGAATGAATATGTTTACATGCCACGATGGATAACCAGGACGGCGAGTTAAAATAGCGAATGCATGACTCAACATAATCATACACTTGGTAATCGGACGCTCACCATAATCTCTTGTGCGAGGGTCGTTCAATAAGAAACGCCCCTCACTTTTTTAAGAATCCATTAATATACATAAACAAACGTCCTCGTTGGTGTCCTTGTTGGTGCATCACATTTGGTGTTTGTTCTGTGAGCCGTTCTGGCAGATGGCAGAGCCGTAGTACAACGTCAAAATGGCGTTTACTTACGACTCACGTTACAAGCTGCGTGCTGTTATTGAATTCTTGGGTGCAGAAAAAGAAACCGTGGAGAACATCCATAAACGTTTGTGTGCAGTGTATGGCGATGCTGCAGCTGATAGGAGTACAGTTTGGCGATGGGTAAAGAAAGTTACAGCATCAGGAAATGCAGTAACAGAGCTCTATGATCAGCCACTCTCGGGACGTCCTGTTACAGCCACTGCTCCAGACATACTGAATCATGCGGATGCTATTATTCGTGCCGACTGGCGCATCACAACTCGACAGTTGGCTCTACAGTTGTCGGTCAGCATTGTAAGGGCGTCTGCAATGATCGAGACTCTCGGATATTCAAAGAGGTGCTTACGATGGGTTCCACGAATGCCCACAGCGGACCACAAGCTTCTAAGAGAGGCCATTTCGTCTGAATTGTTGGAGCGTTTTGAGACCGACGTAGAGGCCTTCTGTCACGGATCGTTACGGGGGACGAAAGCTGTGTGCGCCACTTTGAACCAGAAACAAAAAGGCAATCCGTGGAGTGGCATCATCCTCATTTACCACAAAAGAAGAAATTCAAGGCAACCCACTCTGACGAAAAAGTCATGGTGACAGTCTTCTGGGATTTTGATGGCGTCATTCTCGTGGATGTGATGCCAAGAGGGTCAACCATCAATTCAGAGGCATGCGTGAAGTCTCTGAATAAACTCAAGATCCATTTCCGATGTGTTCGATCGGATAAGAATCCAGCAGAAATCATGCTCCAACACGATAATGCACGTTCACACACAAGTCTGAGAACCCGGGAACACATCGCCAAATTGGGTTGGACATCATTGTCTCATCCACCCTACAGTCCAGACCTGGCACCCTCGGACTTCGCTCTCCTTGAGTCGCTTAAAGATTCTCTACGGGAAACACACTCTGAAGATTACGAGAGTGTCAGTCATGCAGTGAAAACATGGCTACGCCTACAGAACAAGAGTTTTTGCTAGCAGGGAATAAATGCTCATCCACAACGTATCGCCCAGAGTTACCTTTTTCAACGACCAATCTTCACGGTCCCAGCCGACACTCAATCCCGCCAAATCCGCAGTGACCAAAAACGCCCATCACTTTGAGAGCGCCTCCTGGCAGCGACAGCGCTTAAATGCTGGCCCACGGGACTGCCCTCTGGAAGCGACAAACCGCTGGAGAAGCTGTTGCGGCCAGAGAGGCTAATAACGAGCGGGAACTGTCGATACCAAAACGTGTCCGCACTGCAAAAACGTCTTTAAGGCGACAAAATTGCCATTATCAACGCCTCATTGAGTTTGAACCATGTCGTGTATTAGGACTACGAGAAGCTGGATGCTCCTTCTGTGCTACTGCAGAAAGGCTTGGCAGGAATGTGGCCATTTTACATGATTGCTGGCAGTGGCGGTCACGAGAATGTTTGGTCACAAGAAGACCAGACTCTGGATGGCCACATGGCACTACCGAAAGGGAAGACCATTGTGTTCGTTGTACGGTTCTGGCACATCATATTGCTTCTGCAGCAGCAATTTCGGCACCAGTTGCCACCACAATGACACAACGGACTGTTACAAATCTGTTACTTTAAGGACAGTTCCGAGCCATATCAAAATAGCCTACATTCCACTGACCCCAAACCACTGCCATTTGTGGCTTCAGTGGAGAGCTCATCCGAAGGGAGGGTGAAAGTCTGTTATGTTTTCTGATGAAAGCTGGTTCTGCCTCGGTGCCAGTGATGGCCATGTTTTGGTTTGGAGGAGGCCAACTTAGGGCCTGCTACCAAGCTGTCTGTGTGCTAGACATACCGTAACTACACCTGGAGTTATGGCATGGAGTGTGATTTCATGTGACAGCAGGAGCACTCTCGTGGTTATTCCTCACACCATGACTGTAGAGTGTACGTCTCTCTCGTGATTAAACTGCAGTCCCTCCACTACAGGTCAGGTGCGAACAATGCTTACTCAATTACACTATACACGTTGGTAGCTCCTCTAAGCATCCAAACTACCATGTCCTTTTTCCTACTAGCGAGATCCACCTCCCACAATAGATACCCAGGACTGGTGTCGCAATTGCATTTCGATTACAGTATCTCTGCTCTGAACTCCAACTTCCCCCACTGTCACCTCTTGTCAAGGAGGAATCGCATATGCTCCCACAACGTTTACACTGACCTCAGATTTGTCTCGATTTATCCTTTAGACCGAAAGATTCAGTTGATCCCATTGTGTTTCGCCACCTGTTCCTGGCTGTACTCGATGCATCTTCAGGTTCGGAAGTAATATACACTGACGGTTCGTCGGTCAATGGCCATACCAGTTTTGCATACACACATGCAACGTGCAGTGAACTACGCTCTTTGCTGAATGGATACAGCGTCTTCACTACTGAATTGGTGGACACCGAACGAGCCCTTAGCCATGCTCGTTCTTGCACTGGCAAGATGCTTCTAATCTGCAACGACTCCCTGAACAGCCTTCAGGTTATAGACCAGTGCTACACTCATCGCCCACTAGTCACGAGTACCCAGGAGCTTCTTTCTGATCTCTATCACGCTGGGCAGCCAGTTGTCTTTGTTTGGACCCCTGGAGACGTTGAGATCTCAGGGAATAGACATGCTGACCAACTGACAATGCTGCCTACCAGGATGCCGATTATGGAAATGGGGGTCTGAGAACGGGACATCCAGTCGACTCTATAGCACCAGTTGCTACGTGTCTGGAACTCAGAATGGTTCGCCCTGGGCTTCCCAAACGGTGATAAAGGAGACGATGACCACGTGGCAATTTTCCTTTGCGCTTCTCGAAGGGAATCCACTATACTTTGTTGGCTACACATTGACAACACTTGGATGACCCACAGTGACATTCTCAGAAGTGAGGACCCACCTTACAGGAGATGTGATGCCCCCCCCTGATGGCCCACATCCTACTAAACTGCCCAAATTTGACTGCTTTGCGGCGATCTCTTAACCTTCTTGGCACACTACCTCTGGTGCTAGCGGACGACGCCAACGCGGCCCAGTCTGGTTTACATTTCACCCAAGAAGGTGGTTTCTACTCGTATCTGTGATGTGGAGCGCTTTGGTACCATTGACAGCCTGAGGGGTTGGAGGGACACTCCTTACCTGCTCTGGCCGAGGGGTCCTATGGTGGCCCTTGCTGGATGGTCTGATCTGGTTGGTTTGGGGAAGGAGACCAGACAGTGAGGTCATCGGTCTCATCGGATTAGGGAAGGACGGGGAAGGAAGTTGGCCGTGCCCTTTGAAAGGAACCATCCCGGCATTTGCCTGGAGCGATTTAGGGAAATAACGGAAAACCTAAATCAGGATGGCCGGAAGCGGGATTGAACCGTCGTCCTCGCGGGTCTGATCTGGCCCCTACCCTTACACCTTTTTATTCCGTTGTTCTTTTATGTTTATCGTTTTTAATACTTCATCTTTCCTAAACTTTTATCATCTTGTCTGTGTTGCTCGTTTTCCTGGAGTAAGGGATAGTGAGGTGGTGCTGGTGGGATGCAGACGATGCGTCTCCCACTGTATATAATGCTCCGGGAATCTCCAACTGCATTCTGGACAAAGAGGCTCGCTCACCTTATCCCCTCTCACACCCCTCCTTCTCCTCGATTTTATTGCCATGTTATTGTATCTTGCTTACATTTAGGCTTCCGAGGATTTGCCTCTTGTATTCTTCTCTGAGGATTATTCCTGGTTTGGTACATACAGGATTAAAGAACTGATGACGTCGCACTTTGATCTCTTTAACTCCAACAACCAAACACCCATTCTGGTGATTCGACCCGTTGTGCTGCCATTCATGAACGTCATTCCAGGGGGTGTTTTCCAACAGGTTAGCGGCAGCACACATACCGCTGTTGCAGTCTTATTTAGTGTACAGAGAGTGGACGTGTTCCCTTGGCGTGCTCAGTCGCCAAATCTATCTCCAACCGAGCACATACGGGACATCAGGTGACAACTCCAGCGTCACCCACAAACAGCGTAAATCGTGCCTATCGTCCCTGTATTGACCGAGCATGCGCAACAGGCATGGTACCGCATCGCACAAACTGACACTTGGCACCTGTACAACACAATGCATGCACGTCTAAATTTTTGCTTTCAGCATTCTGACGGTTTGTTTCTTAATATACTGGCATTTCACATTTGCAACGGCTACCTTGCGCTTACATTAACCCGTGATCTCGCAATGTTACTTAAATATGATACCTAGACAGATGTACTCCCGAAATTTTACTACTCTACATTAACTACTTTTTGTGTTGCGATTTTTTTCCATCTGGTGTAATTACGTCGGCGACTTTTACGAGGTCCCTGAGCACGGTGTTACTGACGGCAGGTGCGGGCTGCAGCGGCTGCGCGGCTCGCCGGCGGCGGTGCGCGACGTGTTCCCCGAGCTGGCGAGCGTGGGCCGCGAGCTGGAGCGGCTGCACCCCAAGCTGTTCAGCGCGGTGGCGCGCCAGGCCAGCCCCTCGCCCGGCGGCGTGCTCGCCGGAGACAAGTCCGCCGGACTCATCCTCACCGCCGTCGCCCGCGAGCTCTTCAAGAACGCCGACCAGGTCGGCAGCCAGGCGCCGCTGTCCGCTCGCGCTTAAATAAGCCACAAACGACTACCATCCCGCTGTGAGCCCGTTATTTTACTTGAGGGGGGTAGGACGTCAAACGGGCCGACTTGGATCAGGAGAGGCACCACAGGACATTTTAATTTCCACTGTCTATACTTTTACAAATAAATTCATAAAACTTTAACAGCATAACCGGGAAGGATTCAGGATTCATACTCATAGCAGTAGAAGCTCAAACACGTAACAAAACACTTTTTTTTTACATGTGAAATTTCATCATTTTTTCACTTACTACTGGCTGAATTTGTTGCTATAGGTACACTTTTCTTCCTAAGTAAGAGAGATTCTTCGATGACTTTTGTACAGCATACAAACCATAGTTACAGGTGTATTAAACTCTAGAAGTTATTTAATTTATGAAAAAATGAATGAACTGTTACATTTTAAACTTCATGTTTAGAAAAAACTCAAGTTTTATACTTAATTATCTCAATTTTTTCCACAGTTTTTTAATAGATTTGGAAAATTCTAGAGTTTCATACACCAGTAACTACTGTTTGTTGTTGTGTTGGCAGAAGAGCCAACACCGTGTTACTAGAGGAGGCCGAAATGCACGCGTTTTAGCTCACGCAGGCTGGCGTGAAGAGGGAAGAACTATACTGACGTGAGGTCTGGAATATGACAAGGAATGCGAGTTCAGAAAGCGGAAGTAATCAGTTTCGCACTTAACTTTAATCCATTAATGATGAACGTCGCTCTTGACTGTACATGATTCACAATATTATCTGTTCAGAAGACATATAGTAACTGAATATGGCGCCTTGCTAGGTCGTAGCGAATGACGTAGCTGAAGGCTATGCTAAACTGTCGTTTCGGCAAGTGAGAGCGTATGTAGACAGTGAACCATCGCTAGCAAAGTCGGCTAGACCTGCCGTGTGGCAGCGCTCGGTCTGCAATCACTGATACGAGGTGGCGACACGCGGGTCCGATGTATGCTAACGGACCGCGGCCGATTTAAAGGCTACCACCTAGCAAGTGTGGTGTCTGGCGGTGACACCACACTTTGTATGCTATGAAAAATTCATCGAAGAATCTCTCTTACTTACGAAGAAAAGTGTACCTATAGCAACAAATGCAGCCAGTAATAAGTGAAAAAATTATGAAATTTCACATGTAAAAAATGGTATTTTGCTACTTTTTTGAACTTCCACTGCGATGAGTGTGAGTCCTCAATCCTTCCTGGTCATTGTGACAAAGTTTTATGAATTTATTTGTAAAAGTATAGACAGTAGAAATTAAAATGTCCTTTGGTGCGTTTCCTGCTCCAAATCGGCCCGTTTGACGTCCTACCCCCCCCCCCCCCCCTTAATAACGCTAGCAGGTATGGAACACAGGGAGCGAAACGTTGCCTACAACTCGTACAGAAACCAGACTGCAGTTACAAACAGTCGAAGGCTGTGGCAAGGAAACAGTAGTTAAGATGAGAATGTGACGTAGCTGTAGCCTATCCGGATAATATTAAATTTCTACATTGAGCAACTAGCAAACGAAACCGAGAAGAAACTGAGGACCATTTTCACAAAAGCCAACATCTACAGAAAATAAAGTTTTCAGGAAACACATTTTACTGGGTTACTTGAACAGTACATATAATTCTAGATACGTAATACAACAGTGGATAAAAATTTCTATCTGCTTTCAGTTGCAAATAAAACATATGCATAAATCATCATTTTCTTTCCAAAACTAAAGATCCACAGAGCGATTATTTTATAGCAGTAATGTTCTAGCATATTTCTGACTACTGAACAAATAATAATTTAGTAAAATGGTTCTTGAAGGTACTGCACCACATTATTCTCATCGCCACGTTCATCGCAACTTTTTTGCCCGAGAGCCAATGATGACATCGTGAAGCGGTACTTTGGGCCACATTTGTTACCGATCTTATTATTAACTGGTAACCTACATACATTAGCACGTTATCAGCCCCAATAGACTAGCTACAATAATGGTGCAATAAGTAGGCAGGCGATCCCCAGTACTGATCGTTAAAAGTAGGCACCATTCGGACCACTTCGTGTCGGCTCTTCTGTGTTTGAAGACTGTTTTCTGTTTCTGATTACTATGACCCACAGCGACTGAAAGTTGTAACATTGCAATTTCCTAGCGAAGTGTTGTGTTGCCCGTGTGAGCCGACGATGAATTTATTAATAACAGTAACATTAGGTAACGTAATACGATCACAAAATTAATGTTTACTAAATGTTCTGAAACTCATTTTAATTGATTCAACTGTGGGTTTGAAAGTCATTATACTTCTACTCATTGCGTTGTATGACAAAAGCTTTAATTTTATTTCATATTCCTTACTATGAATAAGTATCGCATTTGAAGATGATTCTCTCTGTAATCCGTAATCACGAATCCATGTAACTTCCGTGTCAAAATTTATACCGTAGCAACTAATCGGCAAGAGTCGCGCACGCCCGAGTGTTATAAGTACCGGAAGACAAAAAAAAAAAAAAAAAAAAAAACCGTTCCCTCTCTCATACCCTCCAACCCCGCAGTGACCGCACTATTTATCCCTCTGCCCCTGAGTTAAAGTGCTAAGTTTACAATTCTCATACACTTGTCTCTGTATTTTTGTCTGCTACTGAGCAGGAACGCTACACTCTTAAGAAGCTCGTAACGTAAGCTGACGTTTTCGGATTCAGCTGTTAGCTTCTTTAATTGTCAGCTTTTTTTCATATTGATATTCTTTCTATGTTTCATTACAGATCATTGTTTAATGTCCTGGAAAGTATCTATGTTAGTTTACTTCATTTCAGCACTGATCGGAGAGAAAAAGTATGTTGCTTAGAATTTGCAAATGGCGCCACATTTTTTTTATAAGTAAGAACTCTGGCTTCACACATTTCAAATGTTGAGCTTCTGTTCTATTATCCCATTAGCACTGGTCTTGAAACCATACAGATGGCAGTTCTTGCCCACAACACTGAAGCTACCACGGTGACTCAGAATCTCATGATAGCGCATTAGTATGGTTATGCTTTCAAATTTTCTCAGTTACTTTGTGATGGTATGAAATACTTTCTCAGGAGGCGAGTAACTGTGGCTCCTGGGAAGTAGTGAGCTATTTTGTCGAAAACAAACAATAAACGTCTACCACAGGCAATAGATGTTTACATTTGGCAAAACTCGTATTTTAGTTTGGAAAAATTTCTCAGTTTTACGTGCAATATTAAATAGGCAGATACAAAGCTTTGAAAAAATCCTTGTACTGCAATGGATTCGTCCAGCTTAGAAGTACACGAATTCACGTATAACACATCTTTGTAAATTTTGTAGTTGTTGAGAGAAAAAATAATAGCTCTGTGATTTTAGCCGATGACATTGTAATTATGATAGACATGCCAACCACTTGGAAGAGCAGTTGAACAGAATGTATAGCGTCTTGAAAAGAGATTATAAAATGAATATCAACAAAAGTAAAACGAGATAAGCAGAATTTGGTCGAATCAAATAGGACAGAGCTGAGGGAATTACATTAGGAACTGAGACACTAAATTTAGTAGATGAGTTTTGCCATTTAGGCAAGTAAGGTAATTGACGATGGTCGAAGTAAAGTGGATTCCAAATGCTGACTGGCAGTAGGAAGAAAAGCATTTCTGAAATCAGAATTCTGTTGACACTGAATACAAATGTGAGGGTTAGGAAGTCTTTTCTGGAGGTATTTGTCTGAAGAGTGGCCTTGTATACAAAAAAAAAGTACGCCAAAAAGAGTTCAGACAAGAAGAGAATAGAAGCTTTTGAAATGTGGTGCTACATAAGAATGCTGAAGATCAGGCTGGTAGTTCATATGACTGATGAACAGATACTGCGCAGAATTGTGAACAGAGAAATTAATGGCACAACTTCATTAAAAGATGAAATAGGACGCAGCCTTAGGCATAGAGAAATTGTCATTTTTGGTTATGTACAAATAGGATATGTTGCAACCGTCGTGGTGGCTCACCACAGGTTGATAACAGTAAGCAGGTTCAAATGGAGTACTTTGCGGTAATTACGCCGAGGTTCGCACTGGATAGACTAACAAGGAGAGCTTCATCACATCGCTGTTCGAACTGAAGACCACAGCAACAACAACCAGTGGCTTTCAAACCTCCTAGCAGATTCATGTGGCGCAGGTTCTGAGTGGGAGCGCAGTTTCTCTGGGGGTCGTGCAAGCGTGGGTTTTTAATCATTCTTTGTTTAATCAGGCAACAATTTACAGTCCTAAATTCAGTACAAATACAGTGAACCATGGCGCTCATCCTCGTACAGTGGTTAACTTCTCATAAGAAATGACAAATTAGAATAAGAACTATTCGCCCCACAGTATTGAAATAACCTGATCTCCAAACATACATTAAAAGTCTATCCTAAGATACTGGCATACATTACACAGAGTATTGCTTTTACCCACAAACGACCTTACGAGAGGGCACCAAAATAAAATAGCAACAAGAGCAACGGATCACCAGAATGATAAACAGTCGACTACTAACACCTCCGCTGTATCGAAGGCAGACAACAGAAAGGACAAGACAATCTACACAGATAGACAACCTATTATAAAATCGAAAATGAAAATACATGACCAAGGAAAATGTACACTGACTTGTCACTAATACACTCAGAGCGACCTCATCGTGTTTTCAAATACCATACAATAATGATACATTCAGGTAACACTACGGGCACTGAAATACAGAACTTATGGTACAATCAAATTCCTCACAATCTCACCGTGCTTCTTCACAAAACGCTATACTAGGCCAACTTCACCAATCCCAGCACACACCTCCAGACTGTATTTTGATCAGTCAAAACTCTGACAACTACCAATGCCCACTGACTCTAATAATGGCACACAACAAGCACACATCACTTCATGCTCTGCCCTCTATTACCATAACTGGAACCCTCCACCACTCATCCTCCTTTTCTGTGAGCTGCCATCATCTTCTGGACGCTGGAATGAAGACACTATCTTCTAACACATGCCCCATATTAACCGCGACAACCCACTGCTGCTGCTGCTGCTGCTTCCCTCTCGTTCCCGTAGCACACTGCGTCTCCATGGTGTAATTTTCTTAGTGGCCGTTAATGAACTGCCCTTCTTCTACAAAAGCAGCTCCTCGGGCCGGCCACACTGAAGTAAAAAAGTCCAAGCAGCACGCCATTCGAGGCGCCGGCACCGTTACATGACTTGCCAGCCTATCTTAGTCTCTGGTACTGCCTCGAGTCGATGTCGTCGCTTCCGCTCCATACCACAGACTCATTCTGTCCAGCCACGGCCTGCCGACATCCAACAACGTCGGCTGTGATACCAGTTCCCGGTCCCTGGCATGGCACAGCAGAGTTGTCAACCACTTCCGCACAGTGGGCATGGTGCTAGCATCCGGTTGATGTGGCCGTTTGAGCTCCGTGCTTCCAACTGTCAACCTTTATGTTGTGCTATGCCAGCGAGGTTGAAAGTGGTGCTCTCTCTGCCCTGCTGCCGAACACGCCGTCTGGCGAAAAGAGAGCGCCTGACCCGGACAGGCGCGTGGGAAGAGAAAAATGCCGTGAAATTTCCTGTTGTAACACTATCATGTTGGTTTAATGCAACCTATTAAATTTAACCGCGGCTGAAAGGTATTTTTTCTCGCATAAGGAATACAAAGTGTGACACTGTCACAGCAGAAGGGGAACGAATGTTCGAATGATCGTCTGCTACAATATGTACACGGGGACGCAACGTGTGATTTATACATGAAAGTCCAGAGCGTGCAGTCCCTTCTTCTCTTAATTGATTTGTAGCCAATTTGCTTACCTCGCGTCTTGGTTTCTTCTCTGTCGGTCACGAGCTCTAATGCTCGTGCAATAAACAGTGCCTAATAATGTGCAAGTGGGTGGGTGCAAATGCTTAAGCTTAATGAGAATCTTAAAATGTTAGGATGCCAGCTGGTGTTGTCCAATGCCAAATTAGTAAAAATATTCCTAGAGTCAGACACTATACTCATAATAAGATCCCCGGTCATTTAACGTTAGTTCCCGAGCACCGCAAGAGTCACAAAAATGCGCCACACGATCTTGGAATTCACATGAGATCCCACAAATTTTTTCCGAGGCAGCTTTGACATTTTATTCTGTCTTTACGCGAAGTTGCACTTCATACGTTAGTTCGCATTTTGCCACGTTGAAAACTGCTCGTATACTGCCTTGGATTAACACATCGCACAAATACGTCACGCGAGGCAGTTTTTCAACAAACTGCTCTGTCTTTACACGAGATCAGATTTTATACACGGATCCAAGTATTATCTCCTCGGAGACTGATCGTACATTAGTAGTGGGCTGTCTCAGCAGTTTGGCGCTTGCCATCTCAGGGCAGACTTGTGATTGGTCCATCCTTACCATCAGTAAGCACTGACACTATTTCTAATTATCACTTCGTGTTGAATTGAGTGATATTGAAAGTATTATTAACAATTTCTCTTTGCAAGTAAAGTCACCAGTATGGTTGGAGTTCCATATTAATAATCAAACAATAAAAATGAATAATAAAAGCTTTGCTTGTTGGCGCCCAGCGTGGTAGGTGAATCCCCACTTTCTCTCTGTTCCAGTACGACACGCCTCCTGCTCCCCCGGTCGTTCTCATACTATGTGACCACTTGACGCGTCGTTAGCTAGTCTGCTTTGTGCTCCCACCTAAGTGCTAGCTTCCCATAACAAAATATTCCTATACTGAATTAAAACATAACAACAAAAACGTAGTAAACGTTGACAGTGATGTGGCATAAACGCCACTGTGACACACTCCCCATAAAAGCTGTTTCAGGAGTACTAGCTTTTCTGCACTCGCGGTGTAACACAAACTATACTGGACGAACTAGAGCCATAAGGAAACGCTGCATTTCACAAAGTGCATTCAGAATAAGCCACTACCACGAATTGTTTCTTGCCACTTGTTGCTCAGTGTCAACTCCATTCCTTTTCTCCTGTGGCTGTGTACGAAAACAGAAAAACAGATGACTTTGAAAGCTGCTTGCTTTTATATTGCTAGTCCTTTCTATGAGACCCTGGAATGGATCGCCAACTAAAAGAGTAAGTAAATTTGGTGAATGTAAGCGACTACATGCATATGGCACAAAATTACGCTACTGGCCATCAAAATTGCTACACCAAGAAGAAATTCAGGTGATAAACGGGTATTCATTGGACAAATATATTATACTAGAACTGACATGTGATTACATTTTCATGCAATTTGGGTACATAGATCCTGAGAAATCAGTACCCAGAACAACCACTTCTGACCATAATAACGGCCTTGATACGCCTGGGCATTGAGTCAAATAGAGCTTGGATGGCGTGTACAGGCACAGCTGCCCGTGCAGCTTCAACACGATACCACAGTTCATCAAGAGTAGTGACTGGCGCATTGTGACGAGCCAATTGCTCGGCCATCATTGACCACACGTTTTCAATTGGTGAGAGATCTGGAGAATGTGCTGGCCAGGGCAGCAGTCGAACATTTTCTGTATCCAGAAAGGCCTGTACATGACCTGCAACATGCGGTCGTGCATTTTCCTGCTGAAATGTAGGGTTTCGCAGGGATCGAATGAAGGGTAGATCCACGGGTCGTAACACATCTGAAATGTAACGTCCGCTGTTCAAAGTGCCGTCAATGCGAACAAGAGGTGACTGAGACGTGTAACCAATGGCACCCCGTTCCATCACGCCGGGTGATACGCCAGTATGGCGATCACGAATACACGCTTCCAACGTGCGCTCACCGCGATGTCGCCAAACACTGATACGACCATCATGATGCTATAAACAGAACCTGGATTCATCCGAAAAAGTGACTTTTTGCCATTCGTGCACCCAGGTTCGTCGTTGAGTACACCATCGCAGGCGCTCCTGTCTGTGATGTAGCGTCAAGGGTAACCGCAGCCGTGGTCTCCGAGCTGATAGTCCATGCTGCTGCAAACGTCGTCCAACTGTTCGTGCAGATGGTTGTTGTCTTGCAAACGTCCCCATCTGTTGACTCAGGGATCGAGACGTGGCTGCACGATCCGTTACAGCCATGCGGATAAGATGCCTGTCATCTCGACTGCTAGTGATGCGAGGCCGTTGGGATCCAGCACGGCGTTCCGTATTACCCTCCTGAACCCACCGATTCCATATTCTGCTAACAGTCATTGGATCTCAACCAACGCGAGCAGCAATGTCGCTATACGATAAACCGCAAACGCGACAGGCTACAATCCGACCTTTATCAAAGTCGGAAACGTGATGGTACGCATTTCTCCTCCTTACACGAGGCATCACGGCAACGTTTCATGAGGCAACGCCGGTCAACTGCTGTTTGTGTATGAGAAATCGGTTGGAAACTTTTCTCATGTCAGCACGTTGCTAGGTGTCGCCACCGGCGCCAACCTTATGTGAATGCTCCGAAAAGCTTATCATTTGCATATCACAGCATCTTCTCCCTGTCGATTAAATTTCGCGTCTGTAACACGTCATCTTCGTGGTGTAACAATTTTAATGGCCGTTAGAGTAGATACTCGCTTCTTGGAGGCCAATTATTTTATTCGAAATCTTTCACTTACCGCAATAACATAATCATGACTATTGGTAAGGGCCATACTATCATGAATTGATTCAAAATGTAGTTATTATTCTATTTTGGACACTAAAATATAACTCAATAGTTTCGACTGCATCTCACCTGTGCAACAGCCTCTCCAAGCTGAAGATTACTTACCCACTTTTTAAAATATGCCTATGATGAAGATCAAGTCTGTATTATCAAAGCAAGAAAGATTACGACGAATACCGTGCGCTTGCGAAGCTTTCACCATGTCTTTTTAGATTCGACCCGCTGAGACGCGTCCCATCCTGCACATTATAACTTAATGGCAGGTGTACCCACCCCTCATTTGCAGAGCTTTTACTGGCATAGAGTTGGTGTGCTTCGTAGCAATCGTGATGATGTGAATGTAATCCTTTTCTAGGCCTGTAGTCAATACCACTGCAAAACAAGTGATCTGCTGCGTTTTTCTCTTAAAGTCAGCAGTCGCCTCCCTCCTGTGAAGGGTCAGAATAGCTTCCCCTGTGCCAGCGTACCGTCCGCACCTGCCTGGCAGACAATCTGCAGTGCTACTCATTTCCAAGTGCTCCTCTGCTTCTTACAACACAGTGCTTCACTATAAATAGTCATTTATCGTAATCTCACAAATTTTTTGCAAAGACTTAGACTGTGGAAATCCGACACTAATATTTCTAAAGTCTTATACAAGAGCGATCATAAAGTTTCTGAGGACGTTGCTGCAGCATAAACGCAACCTAGTGTTACGTCGGTGCTGGTGTAGAAGCACCGACATGTAGGCAAGGGGTTAGGTGGCATTCGTGTGTTTCCGAAGTGCGTGGGGTAAATGCGGAAACGTCAATTATGGCGACGTTATTTTTAAATGTGTCCAAGCAAGACCAATGTGCTGTTTTTCTTTTCTTGTCTGCTGAAGGACAAATCCATGGTACAATCCATGGGAGAACGAAGAGTGTATAGAGCAGCATGTCTGTCGAAAACCGCCGTTGTGGAATGGTGCGACACGGAGCGCTGCTGCTTCGTGATAAGGCACTTGCCCCTATCACAACGGTCGTAACGCAGGAGTTACGCCAACTCAAGTGAGAGGCGCCCGAGCATCCGCCCTATAGCCCTAATCTCTCCCCCATGCGATTATCACGCCTTCCGTCTATTGGAAGGGTCAACGACTCCTGTCGCGTGAGGATGTGCAGCAGGCAGTTACGGATTTCTTCACGCAGTAGGGCGCTGTGTTTTACCAGACGGGGATTTTCAGCCTGTTGCGTCAGCGGAGTGAATTTACGAGGCGTCTTTTTTTAAGTAAGTACCGTTTTGAAATTAAAAAAGACGTGCTAAGATATCTCGATAATTTTATTTTTACATGAAAGCCTGTACCTTAATCTCCTTTTCTCCATAATTTCCTTTAATATTGAGGCCCTTGTCATAACGTTGTACCAGTTTTTGAATACCCTCCTCATAGAAATCTGCAGCCTGACTTGTTAACCACTGCATCACCACTGTTTTGACTTCGTCATCGTCTTGAAGTCACTGACCGCCCAGGTGTTTCTTCAAGTGCAGGAACAGATGGTAGTCACTAGGCGCAAGATCGGGGCTGTACGGAGGATGATCTAGATTCTAGAGTTTCCCATCGAAAAGATGTGATAAGATCTTTGCTCTGATTCGCCACATGCGGACGGGGATTGTCTTGAAGCAAAACGATGCCCTTGCTCAACTTCCATGGACTGTTGCTTTGATTCTGGTGTGACGTAGGCCACCCTTGTTTCATCGCCCTTAACAATTTGGCTTAAGAAATCATCACCGTCGTTGTGGTACCGCTCAAGAAAAGCCAATGCACTGTCTAAACGTTTGGTTTTGTGCACATCCGTCAACATTTTCGGTACCCAACGTGCGTACAATTTTCGGTAATTCAAGTGCTCGGTCACAATGCCATACAAAGCACTACCAGAAACAGGAAAGTCATCACACTAGGAGGATATCTGTTTTCTCTCACCGTGTTGTCCACTTCCTGCATCAAACTTTCATCAACGACCGAAGGACGCCCACTCCGTTGTTCATCATGCACATTTGTGCCACCATCTTAAAATGCTCTCACACACTTTCTTAATATTCCATCACTCATAATCTTTTCCCCGTAAACTGCACAGATCTCACGATGAATATCGATCGCTTTTAGGTCTTTAGCACTAAGAAATCTTATAACAGTCCGTACTTCACAGTCGGGGGCTCACGATTATCGGAAGCATCTTAAACACTCAGTACACAACGTAAACAAGGAAGAATCAGACTGTAATGGCGTCAGTGCGTAGATTAGGGTACAGGCATCCATGTAAAAACAAAATTATCGAGATATCTTATCACGTCTTTTTTTAATTTCAAAACGGTACTTACTTAAAAGAACACGCCTCGTACTTCATTGCATACCGATTCTGGACTGCAAGGCTTTCGAACGGAAGTTTTATGATCTCCCCCTTATGCCTTAACTCTCTGAAATCTTTTATTGCAACAACGCCGAAAAAACAATCTAATTTACAGAATACGCTAATTCAAGAAGCGGAACATAGATCGATTTAAGTTTTAATTTATTATTTTTTTCAAGAGCGTACAGATGCTTTCAATATTTTCTTCCATTGCGTTAGATTATTGTTTCATAATCCCAAGAGAAGAAACACTCATGTTGTAAATACATCAAAACAGTCAAGAAAACTTAATTTCAATTTATTTTTAAAATTCTCTTAGCAGATATAATCCGCTCAGGAAGCATTGGTCCTGCTGTTATTGTTGTGAAAACTGTGGAACGTCCAATTGCATATTGTTTATGACTTCAAAGCCGCTTGGATTATCTCTTTGCTCATCAGTCACCAGCACAGTCTTGTCTCAGTTCTAGAGTTTTGTACTAACTAGTAAGATCAGACAGCGGCGGATCGATTTAAATCACCTTTGCCACTTCTCCTTTACTATTTCTTGTCCAGCTGCTGCTGCTACTGCAGCTACGTCGTATTTTCCTGTCTTAGGCAGCGTCGATGTTTGTGGCAAGTTTCTTCCATTTAATCCGGCCCTGTGTCTCACCCAGCATCAGCTTTTTTCTTCTTCCAGTCGTCCCGTACATAATAGATTTACACCTTCTTTGGCTTTTCTCTTTCCCCGGAGCCCTCTACTGCCATACCTGTCATCCTTCTCGGAATGTGAACCTTTTCGCTTCTAATGGCATACTCGTATCTAGTCTTGCTTGCACTACTGCCAACAGTGGACTGCTGGTGAAAACTTCAAAGAACACACAAAAACAATTGTTTTGGAAATTGTGTAGCTTTTACAGTAATATTATAGATCCAGAATTTATCTATTCTGTTGGGTATTAAAACTGCAACACCATGAAGGTGACACGTAAGAAGAAGTCAGATTGGCATGGAACGTACAATATCCTTAGGTATGGAAATGATGAGCATTTCAACACAGGTACAGAAAGTACGTTGGAATAACGCCACTTTCATTCCATGTGTGACAAATGATTACACAGCAGGTTTCTCATATAGTGATTATATTTGAATGTCGGCTGCTTGTGACAGGATGGTGTTACGCTTCTTGTAATGAATACACCAGCGGCAGGATTGTGGTTAATCGAGACTGTAGTTTAACATTGAGAAACATTGCTGCCTGCATAACACGATTCCATGACTCTCCTGCAACTACGGAATTAGTGGATAAAGTACGTCCATAATCAACGCCATTGGGGATCTCAACGACCCCTCGCGATTTTCGCCTGATATGACTGATATATATATATATTCTTCGCTCGGTTGAGCAGGACCGTACACTGCATCACATATCTTGAGCCAGGAATTGGACATGCACATAAGCACGTAGGCGTCTCTATAGCCATCCATAATTGAGAAAGTGCTATCGATGCAGGATTTTGAGCACGAACTGACCTCTCGATTATGTCCCATAAATGTTCGACATGATTCATGTCGGCCGATGTGGGTGGCCAAATCATTCGCTCGAATTCAAGCAATTGTGACCCAGTGACGTCGTTACATGGTAACATGAAGTCCATGAATGCAAATAGTCACCAAGTAGCCGAAAATAACAATTTCTAGTCAATGATCGGTTCAGTTGGACCACAGGACCCAGTCTATTCCATGTAAACACACCCCACGCCATTATGAAGCCATCATCAGTTTGCACGGTGCTTTGTTGATCAGTTGTGTCCACGGCTTATTGGGGTCTGCGCCACACTCGAACCCTAACACCAGCTCTTACCAACCGAAATCGCGGCTCACCTGAACAGGTCACGGTTTTCCAGTCGTCTAGAGTCCAACCGATATGGTCATGAGCTCAGGAGAGGCGCTGCAGGGGGTGTCGTGCTACTAGCAAAAATGCACTCGCGTCGGTCGCCTGTTGCCATAGCCCATTAACGACAGATTTAACCGCACTGTCCTAACGGATACGTCCATCGCAAGTCCCACATTGATTTCTGCAACGTAGAGTTGCTTGCCTGTTAGCACTGACAACTCTACACAAACGCGCGGCTGCTCTCGGTCGTTAAGTGAAGGCCGTCAGCCACTACGTTCTCCGTGGTAAGAGGTAATTCCTGAAAGTTGGTGTTCTCGGCACATTCAAGACACTGTGGATCTCGGAGCACTGAATTCCCACTACCGTTCCGCGTTCAAAATCTGTTAATTCCCATTTTGTGGCCGTAATCACATCGCAATCCTTTTCACACGAATCATCTACTTACAAATTACAGCTCCTCCAAAGCACTTCCGGCCGCCAGTATTACGACCTGAGCTGGCTCGCGTTGTAATCAGGAAACAGAGTGACAAGTGAGGCTGAGTAGTCCGGTGCAGGCTCGGAGGTGATACAGCGTTGCTCGCAAATACCTTCACTGGTCGAACAAAGTTTAGCGAGTGCACGTTCGAAGATGTCAGTGATACAGCTTTATCTGTACATATGTTCACTGATCGAGCAATGTTTACAAAGGTTTAGTTACTTCAAAGATGCTGGTTCCGGTCGAGCGCGGAGCGCACGTGCGTGATCGAATGCTAACACACAGCACGTCGTGACAGCACTGCCGCAGGTCGGTGCCCGGATGCACGCAAACCTGGAGATGGTGGTGGGCGAGATGGGCGCAGCGCTCCGGGCCTTCTACGGTGGCCCGGGTCGGCTACCACCTCAACGCTGTCGACGATCGCCCCGTCTTGTGCTCAGGTGGCAATAGCCGACTGTGTTCCAAGACGCCGGTTGTCGTGCAGAGAGGCCCTGGCTCGACCAAGACTGCAGCAGATGTTCACCGGTGGGCCAGGAGCCTGCGCGTACACGCCTCGACAGCTCGGAGCGAAGATGGTAGCTTGTAGATCTTCCTCGATGATCCAGTAGTGGAGGTGGGCTGACCGCTCACCAGTCTTCTCATACGCGATGACCCATTAGGCAGGAGTGGCAGACAGTGGCTGTGGTATGCATAGGGTCTGCCTGCCCCGGTGTTGAAGTCACCAAGCAGGTAGCAGAATGACCATCGTCGGACAGGTCGTCGTGGTTTCTGTGAACCTCTGTGGTTGCTTGACATAGACTGAATGGTAACACGACCGAATGTGTTCTTGTGCTCCGAGAACTGCATCATTTACAGGAGCGAGTCCCCACCCATGACACGGCGGCTCTGAATACTATTTGTGAGTATATTTGTCCCCATTTATCGGACCCATTGCCTCTCTATGGTAATGATTCCGCGTCATTGAGCTCGATCTTTCTGTCGACATTTGACTTTGTAGCGGTGTTCGGATGCGAAGTTAAATAGTGTTACCTCACACTAGCTTGCTAAGTAGTCTAGAGGTGTTTGCATTTCTTCCTATCCTGCCCACTATGTCTTTTGCATTGGCGGTGTGCCGTATTGACAAAATGTCTGGCACATCAGTTCAGCTCCAACCCACTCCGTTCCCAGCTCGCTGATGGAACATTTATGAAACTTTTAATCCTGCACAATAAAATTGTTCTGCTGTGCACCAATATGTTACAAAAATGCGGGAAACACGCATAATCCAAAGGCGATGCTTACACATGCAATTTTTCAGGCAGTCAAAGTTTATCGATAAAGCTACAGCCATGTGACTACAGCACTGCGTAGTTGACGTTAATTCTTAATAACACATAATGAACTTTGATACTAATTACAGCCCTTACTACACTCATTCTCATTAATTAAGGATAATGTTCACACATGGTGAAACAACGCTCTGATGGGCGGTTTGCGGGTTTAAATCACCTTGGGGTATGACCATGCGGTGCATTTGACCTGCGGTCGTCGCACGGTGGCGCTGGCAGCAGTCCACATACACTGAGGTGTGTTTGTGCTTGTCAGAGTATGGTACAGCGAGTAAGTGTGCAGACGTTTACAGACGTGCTAATGGTGACTGTGTGTTGAAAACGGCTCAAAGAACACATATTGATGACGTTGTGAGGAGTAGAATACTACGCCGACTGGAGGCTGGTCAAACACAGCAGGTCGTAGCACAGGCACTCCGTGTGCCACAAAGTCTTATCTCAAGATTATGGCAACGATTACAGCAGACAAGAAACGTGTCCAGGCGCTACAGTACGGGACGTCCACAATGTACAACACCACAAGAAGACCGATATCTCACCATCGCAGACGGCCACAGAGTACTGCACGTAGCCTTGTTTGGGACCTTACCACACCCACTGGAACAGTTGTCTCTAGACACACAGTCTACAGACGACTGAACAGACATGGTTTATTCGACCGGAGACCTGCAAGGTGCATTCCACTGACCCCTGGTCACAGGAGAGCCCCTAAAGCCTGGTGTCAAGAACACAGTACGTGGTCATTGGAACAGTAGTCCCAGGTTATGTTCACAGACGAGTCCAGATATAGTCTGAACAATGATTCTCGCCGCGTTTTCACCTGGCGTGAACCCGGAACCAGATACCAACCCCTTAATGTCCTGGAAAGGGACCTGTATGGAGGTCGTGGTTTAATGATGTGGAGTGAAATTATGATTGGTGCACGTACACTCCAGCATGTCTTTGACAGAGGAACTGTAACAGGTCAGGTGTATCGGGACGTCATTTTGCACCAGTATGTCCGCCTTTTCAGGGCTGCAGTGGGTCCCGCCTTCTTCCTGGTGGATGATAATGCACGGCCCCACCGAGATGCCATCGTGGAGGAGTACCTTGAAACAGGTGAATGGAGTGGCCTGCCTGTTCTCCAGACCTAAACCCCGTCGAGCACGTGTGAGATGCTCTCGGTCGATGTATCGCTGCATGTCTTCAAACCCCTACGACACTTTAGGAGCTCCGACAGGCTCTGGTGCAGGAATGGGAGGCTGTACCCCAGCAGCTGCTCGACCACCTGACCCAGAGTATGCCAACCCATTGTGCGGCCTGTGCACGTGTGCATGGTGATCATATCCCATATTGATGTTGGGGTAAATGCGCAGGAAACAGTGGCGTTTTGTAGCACATGTGTTTCGGGACGGTTTTCTCAACTTATCACCAATACCGTGGACTTACAGATCTGTGTCGTGTGTGTTCCCTATGTGCATATGCTATCAGCGCCAAGTTTTGTGTAGTACCAAGTTGTGTGGCACCGCATTCTGCAATTATCCTTAATTTATGAGCATGAGTGTAGTATAATCAGTTATTCATTACTGTTACATAGGTGCTTCGAGGTATTATAAAATCTCCTTTTTTATTTTTTGTTATATGCCATTCCTAAAAGTTATTTCTACACTCATTGTCACTATGCAAATCATAGAGTGGCCCATCGCTGCCTCTCGCCACTGAAGTAAAAGTTAGTCCACATATTCGACTAAAAACCAAACCCACATAAATCCGTAAACTGTTGAAATTGTTTACAATATTGTAAACTACTAAAATTATTTGTTTACATTCGCTATTGCCATGTAAAAATAGTCATTTTAGTAATACTCTTTCGAAATGGTTTCACGAAAGTCTCAGAAAAGTCATGTTATTCGTCATCCTTCCTGGTGTTGCAATTTTAATGTGCAGCAGTGTCGTTCTGTGTACTTCATTTTGATGTAATCATTGTACAGAGATCTATGTGCAGCAAGATTGTACAATGAACACGATTTCTGTAGTACTGTCTGGAATATCAGAAAACCGAGGGCGCAGATAAATTTATGTAAGTCGCTACTGATATGATAGACTTATAATTTCTGAAGCGCCACTGTTTCTGGCCTTGCTTGTGAGAGACTTTTGCTCCAGAACGCAGACATGAGCGGCGCGCTTGTACGTGTGTGGCAGGTGACGTGGGCCAAGGTGGTGTCGCTGTTCGCCGTGGCGGGCGGGCTGGCGGTGGACTGCGTGCGCCAGAACCACGCCGACTACATGCAGGGCCTCACCGAGGCCATGGCCGACGTGCTCGAGGAGGAGCTCGCGCCCTGGATCGCCAGCAACGGCGGATGGGTACGTTCTCTTACGCTGCCCGCTAATTCTCTATTCAGTGTACGAGGGGAGTTCAATAAGTAGCGCAGTGCAATTTTTCCTCGGCCAGTTTCACTTCAAAAAATACGGAATTTGTTGTAGGACAACGTGGATACTCCCGCTTCAGTCCCTATAGTTTCAAGAGGTTCCGATAGGTGACGGCTTCGAAGCCTTCGAAATAGCGTCTGTAACGTAGGTGCGTTCCAAGCAGAGAGCTGTCATTCAGCTTCTTTTGGCGGAAATCTATAGTACTGCTTATATTCATAGGCGCTTGAAGAATATCTACGGAGACCTGACAGTGAACAAAGACAAGGTGATTCATTGGGCGAGGTGTCATCACCGCGACGAGGTCGCAAAAACCTATCCATCCTTCCGCATTCTGCACACAGCTGTGACTCCTGCAAAGCTGAAACGTGCGGACAGTCTCATTCGAGGTGATCGACGGATCACAATCAAACAACTCGCTGCACAACTGGAGTGACACACTCGTCCACCAGCTGGGTTACTCGCCGTCTACCAGAAGACCATAGAGGCTTGAAGGACCATTTGCGCGGAATTGCTCACGCATTAAGAGGCTAATCATGATAGTTTTTGTCGAACATCGTCACAAGTGATGAAGCACGGGTTCGGTAGTTCGACCAGGAAACAAAACGTCAGTCCACGTAGTGGCGCCACAGCAGTTCAAAGCCGCAACCCGAGCCGGTAAGGTTATGACGACGGACTTCTGGGACTCTCACAAGATTATTGTGTTTGATGTCCTCCCTCGGGATCTAACGATCAACTCTGAAGCGTTTTGTGCTACCCTCAGGAAATTGAAGAAACGACTTCAGCGTTTTCGTCGCCACAAAAATGCAAACGAACTGCTTCTTCTCCTTGACAAAGCAGGGCCTCCCACAAGTCTGCGCACCCGAGAGGAAGCTCACAAAGCTTCGGTGGGCGTTAACAGAAAATTAAAAGTCGTATGGGATGGTGTGAAGCTGGAGCACTGTCATAATCCAAAATATATGGGGGTCATGTTGGACAGTGCACTGACATTTAGGAAGCATTGAATATTACGAAACAAAAAATATCCGCCACCAATGACATCATCAGAAAGCTCACAAGTAGCGGGTAGGGTGCCCAACCGACTGTACTCAGAGCATTGGCATTTGCACTATGTTACTCTGCTGCTGAATACGCCTGCCCTGTTTGGTACAGTTCTGATCATGCCAGGCATGTAGATGTTGCTCTCAACGAGATATGCAGAATAACATCAGGATGCTTGAGAGCAACCCCTACCTACAAACTCTACAGCCTGGCGGCGATAGCCCCATTAGATATAAAACGGGAACTAGCCGCGAACACAGAGAGAAGCAAATTGGAAGTAAACGCTGCTCACTCGGTACGTGGATACCAACCTCCCCCACGCAGCCTGAAATGTAGGAAAAGCTTTCTAAAACTTTCTGTCAAGGACGCCACCGTAAATGGCACGAAAAAACCTGTGGGCAACTAGAAACGCAGATATCGCACCAAGGATCTTAGCTTCGGAGGCCCTCTCCCCAGACGAAAACCTGCAACGGAAAACATGGAAGTCTCTCAACAGACTAAAAAGTGATGTGGGTAGAACAAAGGATAATATTTCCAAATAGAACTATATTGGGGAACCATCAAGTTTATGCGAATGCGGAGCACAACAAACCACCAAGCACCTGTACAGCTGTCTTCAGTGCCCAGTTTCCTGCACGTTGGAGGTTCTTTCGTGAGCCAGGGACAATGTCGTAGAGCTCGCTAATTTTTGGCCTTATATTTAGTGTTTGTAATCTGTTTTACATATAACTAATATTATATAGCTCTGTTTTCCTCACATTTTATCTACAGTTCCTTTTGTATGTATTAATTTTATGCATTTAGCCTGCTTTTCTCTCTGCCTATTTTTATGCAACACTTTTGACACGAATAAATTAAATAACTGGACAGTTCTTCCTCGTCCACCCTACAGCTTGGATATCGCACCTTCCAGTTTCCATCTGTTTGGCCCAATGAAGGATTCACTTGGCGGACAGCAGTACGTGGACGATGGGAGGTCACTGATGCAGCAAGGCGTCGGCTCTGACGTCGACCAGTCGAGTTGTGCCACGCGGGCGTTCTGGTCCTCCCAGTAAGGCAGCGTAAGGCCGTAGCATTGAACGGATATTATGTTGAAAGACAGGGTTTTCTAGCCAAAAGAGTGGAATACAATTTGGTGTACTGGAATCCTGAATGAAACCAACCGCCTTTCACAAAAAAAAAGGTGTTGCTTTATTTATTGAACGCCGCTCGCAGGAACACACCAGGTTATACTCACTCTCGACTTACCTTAAAAGATGGACTCAATAGTATGTGTAAACTTAGAGAAAGTTTTTGACATTGTTGACTGAAATACAGTCTTACAAATTCTGAAGACAGCAGAAATAAAATAGAGGGAGCGAAAGTATTCCTACTAATTGTACAGAACCAGACTGCAGTTGTAAAGGTTGAGGATATGAAAGATAAACATTTGGGAAGGCAGTGAGGCAGGATTTTAGGCTGTCCCACTTGTCACTAAATCTGTACGTTTCGCAAGCAGTAAAGGAAACGAAGCATAAATGTCAACAGGGAATTTCGATGTTAAGAAATAAAAATGTCGAGGTTTACCAATGACATTGCAATCCTTTCCGAGATAGCAAGCCGGCCGGTATGGCCGAGCGGTTCTAGGCGCTTCAGTCTGGAACCGCGCGACCGTTACGGTCGCAGGTTTGAATCCTGCCTCGGGCATGGATGTGTGTGATGTCCTTAGATTAATTAGGTTTAAGTAGTTCTAAATTCTAGGGCACTGATGACCTCAGATTTTAAGTCCCATAGTGCTCAGAGCCATTTGAATCGAGATAGAAAAAGGACTTGGAAGACCAGTTGAACGGAATGGGTAGTGTCTTGAAAAGAGGTTATAAGATTAACATCTATAAATTTAAAATAATGGTTGCTCGAATGCATCCAAATTATATCAGGCGATACTGAAGGAATTAGGTTAGGACTTGAGACACTAAAAGTAGTTGGTGAGTTAAGACGTGGGAGAGCGATATGCACATATACAGATGGCGTAGTATCTCGTATACGGTCCATTGGCAGAGCTGTCATTTCTACTCAGGTGATTCATGTGAAACGGCTTCCGACGTCATTATGGCCGCATGAAGGGAATCAACAGAGTTTAAACACGGAATGGTAGTTTGAACTAGACACATGAGACATTCCATTTCGGAAATCAATAGAGAGGTCAATATTCCAAGATCGACAGTGTCAAGAGTGTGCGAGAATACCAAATTTCAGGCATTACCTCTCACCAACGATAACGCAGTGGCCGACGGCCTCACTTAACGACAGAGAGCAGTGGCGTATGCGTACAGTTGTCAGTGCTAAGAGACAAGCAACATTGCGTGAAATAACCGCAGAAATCAATATGGGACGTGCGGCAAAGTATGGCGTTAGTGAACTATGGCAGCAGACGACCGACGAGAGTGCCTGCAGCGCCTCTCCTAGGCTCGAGTCCTTATTGGTCAGACCCTATGTATCTGGAAAACCGTGGCCTGATCAGACCAGTTGATTGCAGTTGGTAAGAGCTAATGGTAGGGTTAGAGTGGGGCGCACGCCCCACGAAGTCACGGAATGAAGTTGTCAAGAAGGCAATGTGCAACCTGGTGTCACCTCCAAAATTGTGTGGGCTGTGTTTATATGGAATAGACTGGGCCTTCTGCTTCATCTGAACCGATCATTGACTGGAGATGGTTATCCTCGGCTACTTGGAGAACATTTCCAGCTATTCATGGACGTCATGTTCCCAAACAACGATGAAATATTTATGGATGGCAGCCACCACAATTGTTCGTGATTGGTTTGAAGAACATTCTGGACAGTTCGAGGAATTATTTGGCCATCCACATCAGCCGACGTGAATAACATCGAAAAATTTATGGGACACAGTAGAGAAGTCAGTTCGTGCACAAAATCCTGCACCGGCAACACATTTGCAATTAGGGGCGATTATATAGGCAACATGGCTCAGTATTTCTGCAGGGGCTTCAAACGACTTGTTGAGTCCATGCCACGTCGAGTTGCTGCACTAGGCACGACACGATATTGGGACTTTTGTCACATCAGTGCAAAATATCCTGACAACAGAAAGAAAATTGCTTCTAGGAAAGGGGAAAAATTGAATGTAAACTTAAATGTTCGAAATTTCTTCCCGAATTCTCTGTTTGGAGCGAAGCTTCGTTCAGAAATAAAATGTGAACGATAATCTGTTCAGATAGGAGAAGAAAAGCGTTTGTAATGTGTTTCTGCAGAATAGTGCTGAAGATTAGATGTGTATAATTTATGAAGAGGTACTGAACAGTATACAGAAGGAAAGAAATTTATGCACAACTTGATTAAATAGGGGATTGGTTAATAGAACACATCCTCACGAATCAAGTGGAAGCCAATATGGCGACTGAGAGAAGCGGACGGCGCAAAATTTGTAGAGGGAGACCAAGGTTTGAGTAAGGTAAGCAGTTTCTAGTGGATGTAGTTTGCAGTAGTTTTTCGGGGCTGAGGAAGTTCGTGACGTGCGCTGGATAGACTAACATGAAGAATTGAATCAAACCATCTTTGAACTCAAAATAACAATAACAACAACAACTACTACTACTACTACTACTACTACTACATTCAGCGATGAGGGGAGAAATCTCTACAACCAGTTATGGTGCTGTACAATTCTCATAATTACACTAGATATTGTGACAGTTTTAACATAGAAGAAATACAACACGAATGAATCCAAAGCTGGAGGATCAGTCCAACACCACACCAGCAGTAAGTGATTACGTTTACAGAGACTGGGGCGCCCTCTTCTGCGCATTCCTTGTTGAGATCAAACTTTGCAATGTCTGCGAGTAAGTGCGTTAATTCAAATGAGGCACAATAATCAGGGAAACAGCTGTCACGAGCTGACATTTTGTATTCACGCGTGGGAATTTATATTTAATCCGCACAGGAGGTACACTGCCAGCTGGAAATGGTCTTAAGTCCTAAAAAAAGGAATGGAAGACAATAAAATGATTTAACACCCAAAACAAGTCGTGTCCATAAAAATCATTCGTTCAGCATAATTGTAAATGGTGTAGTGTCTTTTTTTTCATCATCGTTGTAATTCGTAACAGTTACTGAGTTCTCCAGCCATCATGGATAAAATAATAAATGAATGACTTACTCGAGACATTACTACAGTGAAAACAGTGGCAATTGATCTTAAACAATAAAAAGTGTGAGCTCCTCCACATGGGCACAAAAAGTCTATTAAAGATCGATTATGTGATAAATCACACAAATTTAAAGGTTGTCGATTCAACTGAATACCTAGGGATTACAATTAGGAACAAGTTATTTGGGGAGATACGAAAGAGAAACTATAATCCCGTAGACGAAAGGCTATTTACAATTTGTACAGAAACCAGATGGCGGTTATAAGAGCCGAGGTGCATGAAAGGGAAGCAGTGGTTGGGAAGCGAGTGAGACAGGGTTGTAGCCTGTCCCCGACGTTATTCAATCTTTATATTTAGCAAGCAGTAAAGGAAACAAAAGAAAAATTCGGAGTAGGTATTAAAATCCATGGAGAAGAAATAAAAACTTTGAGGTTCGCCGATGACATTGTAATTCTGTCAGAGATAGCAAAGGACTTGGAAGAGCAGTTGAACGGAATGGACAGTGTCTTGAAAGGAGGATATAAGATGAACATTAACAAAAGCAAAACGACGATAATGGAATGTAGTCGAATTCTTGAAGTGATTCTTGAAGTAGTAAATGATTTTGCTATTTGAGGAGCAAAATAACTGATGATGGTCGAAGTAGAGAGGATATAAAATGTAGACTGGCAATGGCAAGGAAAGCGTTTCTGAAGAAGAGAAATTTGTTAACATCGAGTATAGACTTAAGTGTCAGGAAGTCGTTTCTGAAAGTATTTGTAATGAGTGTAGCATGGACGATAAATAGTTTGGACAAGAAGAGAATAGAAGCTTTCGAAATTTGGTGCTACAGAAGAATGCTGAAGATTAGATGGGTAGATCACCTAACTAATGAGGAGGTATTGAATAGAATTGGGGAGAAGAGTAGTTTGTGGCTCAACTTGACAAGAAGAAGGGACCGGTTGATAGGACATTTTCTCAGGCATTAAGGGATCACTAGTTTAGTATTGGAGGGCAGCGTGCAGGGTAAAAATCGTAGAGGGAGACCAAGAGATGGATACACCAAGTAGATTCAGAAGGATGTAGGTAGAAGTAGGCACTGGGAGATGATGAAGCTTGCACAGGATAGAGTAGCATGGGAGCTGCATGAAACCAGTCTCTGGACTGAAGACCACAACAACAACAACAACAACAACAACAACAATCCCATAGTGCTGCCTAATGAAACAAACTGTTACGACATGGAGTTGAGGACTTCGCTGGTCATCAGGGCTCAGTTCGAAGTGGACTCGTCACTGAAGACAATTGTGCGCGAGACAATAAGACTCCAGTCCGAAGACGTGTCTGAAGACGACCCAGACAGCAGTGGGGTACCAACCTGACGGTCGCCCGTCCTACAGCCCCACAACCAGGAGTGATAGTCTGGGCTGCCACTTCTTTCATAGCAGGTTGTCACCCGCGGCACTCTTACAGCACAGCAGTGCTACAACGATATTCTACATCCCGTGTTGTTGGCCTTGATGTCGAGCCATCCTTGGTCTTCATTTCAGCAAGATAATGCCCGCCCACACAGAGCGAGAGTTTCTCCTGCTTGTCTACGTTCTTGCCAAACCCTGCCTTGGCCAGCAAGATCGCCAGATCTTTTCCCAGTTGAGAACTTTTGGAGCACTATAGGCAGAGCCCTCTAACTTCTTCGGGACTTGGACTATCTAACTCACTAGTTGCACAGAATTTCGCACGACATCTTTCAGGAGGACATCTAACAAGTCTACCAATCAGCACCAAGCCGAATAACTGATTGCATAAAGGCTAGAGGTGTACAAATGCTTTACTGATCTGCTCAATTTGTGAAGCTCTTTCTCTGAATAAATCATCCAATTTTTCTGAAATTGTAATTATTTGTTTGTGGATATGTGAACATCACATCCACTGGAATAATTTCTTAGTGACGCATCTCTTTTTTTTCTTACATTCCCTTCTCTTTTCATTTCTCTATCAGTCAAGACACTTGGTTTTAGTCTATCATCTTTAGCTGTGTGTTATCACCGTCCTCTTTCTCTGCCTCTTCCACCCTTTTCTCTCATGCCCATTGCTACTAGCACTCATAATTAAAATCTACCTACCCATAATCTGTTTATTGTCATGCACATCATGAATGAATATAAATGGTGTGTGTTTTTTATCTGTGCAACTGTAATTTTAAATTTCTAAATACAATATAACATATGAGGGTTGAGGTTGCCCAGAAAGTAATGCACCACATTTTTTTCATCACCAATTCTTTATTGAACATAATGAGAATCACACACGCGAAAGAATGGTGTTTTATCTACACGCCCTATTTTTCCACGTAATCTCCATCCCATTCCTCCAGCCTGAAACAAGGACGTGTATGCCCTTTCGGTACCAATCCTTGCCCTAGTCGCAGAGCTGGTGCTTCACTGTGTGAATCACCTCCTCATTGTCATCAAAATGTCTTGCACTAATGGCATCCCTTAATGGTCCAAACAAGTAGAAGTCCAAGGGGGCTAGGTGAGGGCTGTAGGGTGGATGAGGTAACACTGTCCAACCCTGTTTTGCTATATGCTCAGCAGTCCTCAGACTTGCGTAGGACTGAGTATTATCGTGTTGCAGAAAAACATCTGCTAGGTAGCTGTGGCGCCGAAGTCGCCGGAAGCGCATCTTGAGTTTTGTTAATATGTTGACATATGCATCTGAATTAATGGTACCACCTCTTCACATCACATCAATGAGTATCACACGTTCACAGTCCCAGAACAGGGTGATCTTGACCTTACTGGTGGAAGCAGTTGCCTTGAATTTTTTCTTCTGTGGGGAGTGGAAATGGCGACATTGCATCGACTGTCTTTTTGTTTCGGGCTCAGGTTTCATGACCTGTCACAATCTGGGACAAGGCCTCCCCCTCAGCTTGAAAATGTTGCAACAAATCAAGACAAATGTTTTTTTCTGTACGATTTGTGACCCACCGTTAGACACCGTGGGACCCATCTTGCACACACTTTTCAATGTCCAAGAGGGCAGATAATTGCATCCACACTTCCTATGCTGATTCACAGCTGCAGTGCCAACTGCCGAGTCGTAATGCGTCTGTCCTCGCGAATGACATCAGCTCGCTGCAACATGTCAAGTGCGACAGCCGTGGATGGTCTCCCCGACCGCTGCAAATCGCGGAGCTGCACCGAACCGCCTTCTGATGACCCCATCCTCCATGCCCAGCGACTAACTGTACTTCTGTCGATAGCAGATGTTACAAGCGTTTGTGAATATCCGCCACAGATTATTTCTCTGCAGTGATAAATTCAATGACGGCATGTTGCTTGTAACGTACATCACCTACAGACGCCATTTTGAAACTGTCCTGCAGCTACTCTATCTGTCGGAAGTGACAGAAACTCGGCGCTCTCACACAGAAGTCTGCAAATAATACACACGTAACGTTGCGCATTTGTAGCATTGTTTTCGGCTGAGGAAAAAAATGCGGTGCGTTACTTTCTGGGCAACCCTCGTACTTCTCGTAATACATGTAATGTAAAACATGTAGAACGCCTGGTTAGATGTAAGAAATTTTGACGGGAAGAGGCGCAGGTAAGCGAGTTGTTGTACCCCGAATTCTGCTTATTCCTAACAATTTAGGCCGGCTGGTGTGGCCGTGCGGTTCTAGGCGCTTCAGTCTGGAACCGCGTGACCGCTACGGTCGCAGGTTCGAATCCTGCCTCTGGCATGGATGTGTGTGATGTCTTTAGGTTAGTTAGGTTTAAGTAGTTCTAAGTTCTAGGGGACTGATGACCACAGATGTTAAGTCCCATAGTGCTCAGAGCCATTTGAACCTAACAATTTACCTTTCCACTTTACATGTGTATAGTTCCCAGTGCCCCCCCATGAACCATGGACCTTGCCGTTGGTGGGGAGGCTTGCGTGCCTCAGCGATACAGATAGCCGTACCGTAGGTGCAACCACAACGGAGGGGTATCTGTTGAGAGGCCAGACAAACGTGTGGTTCCTGAAGAGGGGCAGCAGCCTTTTCAGTAGTTGCGAGGGCAACAGTCTGGATGATTGACTGATCTGGCCTTGTAACAATAACCAAAACGGCCTTGCTGTGCTGGTACTGCGAACGGCTGAAAGCAAGGGGAAACTACAGCCGTAATTTTTCCCGAGGGCATGCAGCTTTACTGTATGATTACATGATGATGGCGTCCTCTTGGGTAAAATATTCCGGAGGTAAAATAGTCCCCCATTCGGATCTCCGGGCGGGGACTACTCAAGAGGATGTCGTTATCAGGAGAAAGAAAACTGGCGTTCTACGGATCGGAGCGTGGAATGTCAGATCCCTTAATCGGGCAGGTAGGTTAGAAAATTTAAAAAGGGAAATGGATAGGTTGAAGTTAGATATAGTGGGAATTAGTGAAGTTCGGTGGCAGGAGGAACAAGACTTCTGGTCAGGTGACTACAGGGTTATAAACACAAAATCAAATAGGGGTAATGCAGGAGTAGGTTTAATAATGAATAGGAAAATAGGAATGCGGGTAAGCTACTACAAACAGCATAGTGGACGCATTATTGTTGCCAAGATAGATACGAAGCCCACACCTACTACAGTAGTACAAGTTTATATGCCAACTAGCTCTGCAGATGACGAAGAAATTGAAGAAATGTATGATGAAATAAAAGAAATTATTCAGATTGTGAAGGGAGACGAAAATTTAATAGTCATGGGTGACTGGAATTCGAGTGTAGGAAAAGGGAGAGAAGGAAACATAGTAGGTGAATATGGATTGGGGGACAGAAATGAAAGAGGAAGCCGCCTAGTCGAATTTTGCACAGAGCACAACATAATCATAACTAACACTTGGTTTAAGAATCATGAAAGAAGGTTGTATACATGGAAGAACCCTGGAGATACTAAAAGGTATCAGATAGATTATATAATGGTAAGACAGAGATTTAGGAACCAGGTTTTAAATTGTAAGACATTTCCAGGGGCAGATGTGGACTCTGACCACAATCTATTGGTTATGACCTGTAGATTAAAACTGAAGAAACTGCAAAAAGGTGGGAATTTAAGGAGATGGGACCTGTATAAACTAAAAGAACCAGAGGTTGTACAGAGATTCAGGGAGAGCATAAGGGAGCAATTGACAGGAATGGGGGAAATAAATACAGTAGAAGAAGAATGGGTAGCTTTGAGGGATGAAGTAGTGAAGGCAGCAGAGGATCAAGTAGGTAAAAAGACGAGGGCTAGTAGAAATCCTTGGGTAACAGAAGAAATATTGAATTTAATTGATGAAAGGAGAAAATATAAAAATGCAGTAAGAGAAACAGGCAAAAAGGAATACAAACGTCTCAAAAATGAGATCGACAGGAAGTGCAAAATGGCTAAGCAGGGATGGCTAGAGGACAAATGTAAGGATGTAGAGGTCTATCTCACTAGGGGTAAGATAGATACCGCCTACAGGAAAATTAAAGAGACCTTTGGAGATAAGAGAACGACTTGTATGAATATCAAGAGCTCAGATGGAAATCCAGTTCTAAGCAAAGAAGGGAAAGCAGAAAGGTGGAAGGAGTGTATAGAGGGTCTATACAAGGGCGATGTACTTGAGGACGATATTATGGAAATGGAAGAGGATGTAGATGAAGATGAAATGGGAGATATGATACTGCGTGAAGAGTTTGACAGAGCACTGAAAGACCTGAGTCGAAACAAGGCCCCGGGAGTAGACAACATTCCATTAGAACTACTGATGGCCTTGGGAGAGCCAGTCATGACAAAACTCTACCATCTGGTGAGCAAGATGTATGAGACAGGCGAAATACCCCCAGACTTCAAGGAGAATATAATAATTCCAATCCCAAAGAAAGCAGGTGTTGACAGATGTGAAAATTACCGAACTATCAGCTTAATAAGTCACAGCTGCAAAATACTAACACGAATTCTTTACAGACGAATGGAAAAACTAGTAGAAGCCAACCTCGGGGAAGATCAGTTTGGATTCCGTAGAAACACTGGAACACGTGAGGCAATACTGACCTTACGACTTATCTTAGAAGAAAGATTAAGGAAAGGCAAACCTACGTTTCTAGCATTTGTAGACTTAGAGAAAGCTTTTGACAATGTTGATTGGAATACTCTCTTTCAAATTCTAAAGGTGGCAGGGGTAAAATACAGGGAGCGAAAGGCTATTTACAATTTGTACAGAAACCAGATGGCAGTTATAAGAGTCGAGGGACATGAAAGGGAAGCAGTGGTTGGGAAGGGAGTAAGACAGGGTTGTAGCCTCTCCCCGATGTTGTTCAATCTGTATATTGAGCAAGCAGTAAAGGAAACAAAAGAAAAATTCGGAGTAGGTATTAAAATTCATGGAGAAGAAATAAAAACTTTGAGGTTCGCCGATGACATTGTAATTCTGTCAGAGACAGCAAAGGACTTGGAAGAGCAGTTGAATGGAATGGACAGTGTCTTGAAAGGAGGATATAAGATGAACATCAACAAAAGCAAAACAAGGATAATGGAATGTAGTCTAATTAAGTCGGGTGATGCTGAGGGAATTAGATTAGGAAATGAGGCACTTAAAGTAGTAAAGGAGTTTTGCTATTTGGGGAGCAAAATAACTGATGATGGTCGAAGTAGAGAGGATATAAAATGTAGGCTGGCAATGGCAAGGAAAGCGTTTCTGAAGAAGAGAAATTTGTTAACATCCAGTATAGATTTAAGTGTCAGGAAGTCATTTCTGAAAGTATTCGTATGGAGTGTAGCCATGTATGGAAGTGAAACATGGACGATAAATAGTTTGGACAAGAAGAGAATAGAAGCTTTCGAAATGTGGTGCTACAGAAGAATGCTGAAGATTAGATGGGTAGATCACATAACTAATGAGGAAGTATTGAATAGGATTGGGGAGAAGAGAAGTTTGTGGCACAACTTGACCAGAAGAAGGGATCGATTGGTAGGACATGTTCTGAGGCATCAAGGGATCACCAATTTAGTATTGGAGGGCAGCGTGGAGGGTAAAAATCGTAGAGGGAGACCAAGAGATGAATACACTAAGCAGATTCAGAAGGATGTAGGTTGCAGTAGGTACTGGGAGATGAAAAAGCTTGCACAGGATAGAGTAGCATGGAGAGCTGCATCAAACCAGTCTCAGGACTGAAGACCACAACAACAACAACAACAACAGTTCCCAGTGAGTTTATGTTAATGCCATCACCAAAACAAAAGACAAGGTCAGACACTGCGTGCTGGCGGCGTGTACCTTAGTGCTAGTTGCTTTTAGCTCGGACAGATCTACATGACTGTCAACCGTGTTAGGGATGCAAACAAGCTCTTCTTTCACATCCCCATTTGTACTATTTCAAACGTTGTACACAAAGAACCTTTACAAGCCAAAAATAAATTCCACGCATACAAGCCTCAAGCACAGCTAAAAATAAAATACTCAGACACACACTACAAATAAATACATACTTAGACAATGCCCTCTTTCACAGCTAGTTAAAAAGTATGACATTAATAGCTATTAATATTCATTCGCATTAATATTATAAACCTGACATTTGCCCTAGATATTTCACACTCACGTGGAGAGAGAGGTCTTAGCGAACGTTTCGCCTAGCCCTCACAAATAAAGAATACCGAATTATTCAACTGATTTAAAATCTAATCCCAGATACGTACCAAAGAGGAAATTACCAATCCAGTTATCGAAATCACAGGCGATTGCATGCATATTAAATGAGTTCGAAAACTTATTATGGTACGCAAACTTCTACTATAAAATCAATTTTGTTCGAGATTCTGGACCGATCCATGTGTTTCTGAAGTATTGTACCATCAACTCATAATGTCAGAATAATTTTGATACCCGTCAAGCACATTATTTTAAAAAGACCTAATATGGCATGGACCATTATAGGAAAAAGATGTGTTTGGTTTAAATAGGCTTCGTGGCCACGCTGTCACGGAGAAAAACTTTTTTCTACATACTCGACTGACATCACTTCAGAATAGACAACCTAAGAGCCTAGAGGTTTCCCCCGTCCGACTGCATAAAAAACAATAGGAATTGTTAGAGGTCAGCGCAACCTCACATGTAAGGTTGACTGCAGGGACTACGTTCTTTTGGTGGACTCACACCACCTAGGCAATAGAACTAACGCAGACGCGTGCTTCTCCGGCACCCTGGTGCACGCTCTCGTCGACAGCGTTTGGTTTTGCACTGTTCGTGAAAATTGGCACGGAAGTCTGCCACCATCTTAGCTTGCAGAATTAGATATGCATAGAATAATCGCGGTAGGCTTCTGATCATGTCGCGAGAGTATGCACACAGCCGCTACTACAATCACTGAGCAATCACTGAAACTACGCCGCGCGGTGTGGCCGTGCGGTTTGAGGCGCCATATCACGGACTGCGTGGCCCCTCCCGCCACAGGTTCGAGTCTTCCCTCGGGCATGGGTGTGTTGTGTGTTGTTCTTAACATCAGTTAATTTCATTAGTGTTTAAGTCTAGGGACCGATGACCTCAGCAGTTTGGTCCCTTAGGAATTCACACACACGCACGCACACACACACACACACACACACACACACACACACACACACACACACACACACACAGAGGGAGAGAGAGAGAGAGAGAGAGAGAGAGAGAGAGAAACTACGCGCTCAAGCAGCCTGCTCTGCAAGCCTACGCTGATGCGAGTTTGGTAAGAGTTGCCGCACATGCTGCGCTTTGCATTCGAATCTCATTCACCCTTATGGTCAAACAATGTCTCCTCTCTTTCTCTCATACCTGTTTCTTGGGCATTTTACCAACCATAACTCCATAAGGCAGTACAAATTACTTTTCGTCATTTGTAATCTTCTTTTTAAATTCATAATCCTATGAAGGATTGGCGTTTGCTGCAGACAATCTAGCATTGTGTATTGGTGCTGTCACACACAGTAAAGGTTACCCCGCATTTCAATAGTGTTTATCGTTAAATATACAGTGTGAGCACAAAGTCTTGCCCCGATTATAAAAATTTATAACAGAATACCGTTTGACATAATAAGTTACATTTGATGCCGTTACATAGGTTAGTGTTACTAGTTGTTGTGACCAATAGATGGCGCTAGTGCTCCACAACACCGACGCGGTCTAGGTCACGTTAGTTGCTGGCGAAATGGCGTCGAAGCAGGAGAAAGCGCAATGTGTGCTTTGGTTTCACGAAAAGAAATCGCCCATCAGTGTTCAGCGTAAATTAGGGGCTTCTTATGGACGTAGCCCTCCTGACGTTAAATCAATGAAGCGATGGTATGCAAATTTCAACGAAACAGGCAGCGTTGAAGATCGTCCTCGAAGTGGCAGGCCTCGTGTGAGTGACGCAACTGTTGATCGTGTTCGCCAATCGTTTCAACGGAGTCCGTCTAAATCAACTCGTCAAGCATCGCGTGAACTTCAAATACCGCAGGCAAGTGTGGTGAAGATTCTTTATGAAAGGATTAGGTTGCATGCTTACAAAGTGCAAATCGTGCAGGCCTTGCAACCGAATGATTTGCTGACACGTGGTGAATTTGCAACTGAGGTTCTCAACAGGATTGATGGCGCTAACGATTACTTAAATCGCACATGCTTTACCGATGAATCCACCATTCATGTCAGTGGAATGGTAAATAGGCATAATGTCCGTACATGAGGGTCAGAGTCTCCACATGCTACTGTACAGTTATAGTGAGACAGCGAAAAAGTGAATGTTTGGTGCGGCCTCGTGCATAACAAGGTTTCTGGACCGTTTTTCTTCGCGGAAAAATCCATTACCGCTACCATTTACTCAGACGTTTTGCAGCAGTTCATTGCCCCACAGTTAGAAGAATATCAACCATGGATACTTTTCCAGCAATATGGAGCACCCCCCCCCCCCCCCCCCCCCTCACTGGGGCTTTGATAGTGCGTGATTTCCCGGATGAAACATTCCGGATCGGTGGATTGGAAGGAACGGTCAAACACCCTGGCTCCCACTCTCTCCAGACATTACGCCCCTTGACTTTTTTTCTGGGGCTATATCAAAGATAGAGTCTTCGTCACACCAGTTGCTGACGTCGACGAACTGAAGGCTACGATGCAAGCTGCTGTGGGTACTGCGACAGAACACATGTTACGAAACACCTGGCGGGAACTGGAATACCTCCTCGACATTCTCCGAGCTACCAAGGGAGCATACGTTGAGGTTAACTAACATAAGTGCTCTTTAAAAAAAACTACTAACGCTAACCTATGTAACGGCATCAAAATATGTAAATTATTATGTCAAACGGTTATTCTGTAATAAATTGTTATAATCAGGGCAAGACTGTGCTCACCCTGTGTATAAAAATTAATGGACTTTCTGTCTCCCTGTTCCTAATTTGCTACACCTTATTCTGATACACTTTCCGATTGAAAAAATACTGTAGATTGCATTCTCCGATGCTGCCACGGTCAAGGAGATAGTAAGATCTTTCAGGTATGCTATTATTTATCTGAAGATAGCGGGAGGAAGTTAGTTAGGGCAGCAGGTCCGATTGTCACGGTCATTAGTATTCCACCATTTCATTTTGCTATCTCATTGACACGATTCTATTAAAACTAACGTACCTAGCCTTCACCTAACATTTCTTTAGTTGTTAATTCACAGGAGAACCATTTATAAATTACTCAAGGCTAATTATTAAAAAAACAGTTCAGCTGCATTATTTGTTATTTATGAATGAATATTGTTATTATAAAATGGGTACTTAGTGTGTATTAATGATGCATGTACTCCTTTTAGGCTGTGGCGTAGCTAGGTTGTTTGGCACCCGGTACGGAGATTAACTTGTCATACCCCACCAACCCCAAAATAACATCAATTTTTTTTTTTTTTTTTTACAGAAACATTTTTTGATAGAAGCTATTACGTAGCACAGTACAATGTTAATTATTTTGCGAACAGTTTTATGAATGGAAACAAGTAAAAAGCATTTTCATAAATAACACATTTTAAACTGATTATTAATGAAGCAGTACAAACAACCATAGATCTTCTTAATGATAGATGACTTTAACATTTAGCTTAGAATCTCTTCGTTCTAATTTTTTGTGCTGCAAATTTTGAAACTGCATTGTCAAAATACATACTTTTAGCTGCACTGCTTTAAACTGACAAAACTGACAAATTATAGAGTCGTACTTTAGTCATAGTGAACCTAAAATAACCATATTTAGTTTCGATTTTCAAAAACTCCTCTCATATGACGCTAGCGAAACACACAAAGTTAAGAAAAATTATAATGCGTACAGCATGCTCTAAAGGCAAAACCATAAAAATCGGCGGCGCGCCTTATGTGCCTCTTTGCTTGTTCGTCATCAGTTGTCTCGTGAACAGAGCCGACCAACCTATCCTGTATCGTTACTGGTGACGAGAAATGTTGTCTTTACGCCAACATAAGGAAAAGAGAGGAATGGCTGAGCCCAAGCAAAGTAGCAATTCCCCGTACAAAGACTTGCGCGCATCACAAAACATAAATGATATGCATCTGGTGGAACAGCGACGACATAGTGTACTACGAATTGCTTCCCCGAGATGTAACCATCACTACTGACATTTTTTATTGTCGGCAACTGAGACATTTTGCAGACGCAATCCAGCAACAACGACCAGGGAAAGTGCGTGAAGTGATGCTACTGTACGATAACGCCCGCCAAAATTATGCTAGACTGACAAAAGACGCTATACAGGTATTGGGATGGGAAGGCATTCCACGCCTACCTTGTTACCTCATCTTGCGCCCTCATATTTTCACCTTTTCAGCTCCATATCGAAAAACCTACAAGGAATTTCCTTTCCGGACGAAAATGCGCTCCGAACATGACTAAATGAGTTCCTCGCCTAAAAACCATGTGATTTCTGTAGTAGCAGAATCGAAAAGTTACCCCAGCGTTGGCAGACTTGTAAATAGTGAAGGAAAATATATTATTGATGACTAAGGTCTCCGTTAAATGTATCTGTTTTGTTTATTAAACTGTAAGAATTTTCAGGCATTTTGCATCACGAAAAATGAAACACCTTGTCGTCTTCCTTAACGGTTGAGACAAGAAAAAATAATATGTAAAACATATTCGTAAATAATTCCATTTAATTACGTAGAAATGAATTAATGTTTTATTCGTCATCTGTAGATGGCGTCTCGCGGCAGAAGACAATCACTCGCGTTGGTTCACGCACGATAATCAGGGACGCAGACGATATATCGATAAATTTCCTTTAATTTACATCTATGGTCAAGTTCATAGATTACCGGTTTCAGTCTATGATCTGCAGCAAAAAATATGGGAAAAACATAATTACACTCGCAGATTGTCTACAGATTAAAAACAATAAATAGACCATAATGAAAAGTACTACTGATATACATACGCATTTGTGGGCTTTAAGTAAGAAGTGGCATACCAGAGTTTTATAAGAACAATGTCCTATTTATTGCTGCCATAGTGGCATCGTCGAATTTTAAATGCAGATTCAGCACCAGCGTCGTCAAATATATATAAATAACAGCATATGCACAAGTCATGTTGTCAGTAGCACTACTGTTCAAAACAAGTTGCCGTACAGTAGCCACAGGATGTTCGTGTTGTAAGTTCACCAGATGTCGCTACTGTAGGCATACACTAGTTTTCAGTGATTATTTCAACAGCGTAAAATAAAGGGGGGGGGATACAATAATTGAAGTCTGTAATGAGCTTATAAGGTACAAAAGGCATTACAATAATAAAAAGAAATGGAACACGACAACAGTCAGACAGTTAAAAAGAGGAAGAGTTACGAGACAGTAATTGACATATGCTCAAGTGCCAATATTGTAGATAATGACATACGTAATAAACACCGTTCATAGTGCAGAAAATAATATCAAAACTATAAAACAAATAGCTAAAAAAAAGCAATGAAAGAAAACATATTGCTGCCCATAATCAGCGCCCTCTGTTAGCGCTAACGCCAGAGTTACGCATTGGCGAGAAGTGGTTAGAGGAACGTGACCGCCAGAGAGGCCCTAGTACCCTGCGGCACTCAGTTGCAAGAAAATAATGATAAAATTCCGTATCAGCGCATGAACAACATTATCTAGTTAATGAGAAGGAACAAGAAAATACTAGAGTTACGCGTACAACGTACGAAAACGAAGTAAACAGGTGAGGCACTCTATACTAGGCGAAACTATCAATAAACTATATATACCAGAGGCATACACTACTGGCCATTAAAATTGCTACACCACGAAGATGAGGTGCTACAGACGCGAAATTTAACCGACAGGAAGAAGATGCTGTGATATGCAAATGATTAGCTTTTCAGAACATTCACACAAGGTTGGCGCCGGTGGCGACACCTACAATGTGCTGACATACACAAACAGCAGTTGACCGGCGTTGCTAGGTGAAACGTTGTTGTGATGCCTCGTGTAATGAGGAGAAATGTGTACCATCACGTTTCTGACTTTGATAAAGGTCGGATTGTAGCATATCGCGATTGCGGTTTATCATATCGCGGCATTGCTGCTCGCGTTGGTCGAGATCCAATGATTGTTAGCAGAATATGGAATCTGTGGGTTCAGGAGGGTAATACGGACGCCATGCTGGATCCCAATGGCCTCGTATCACTAGCAGTCGAGATTACAGGCATCTTGTCCGCATGGCTGTAACGGATCGTGCAGCCACGTCTCGATCCCTGAGTCAACAGATGGGGACGTTTGCAAGATAACCATCCGCACGAACAGTTCGACGTGTGCAGCAGCATGGACTATCAGCTAGGAGACCGTGGCTGCGGTTACCCTTGACACTGCATCACAGACAGGAGCGCCTACGATAGTGTACTCAACGACGAACCCGGGTGCACGAATGGCAAAACGTCATTTTTTCGGATGAATCCAGATTCTGTTTACAGCATCATGATGGTCGCATCCGTGTTTGGCGACATCGCGGTGAACGCACATTGGACGCGTGTATTCGTCATCGCCATACTGGCGTATCACCCGGCGTGATGGTATGGGGTGTCATTGGTTACACGTCTCGGTTACCTCTTGTTCGCATTGACTGCACTTTGAACAGTGGACGTTACATTTCAGATGTGTTACGACCCGTGGCTCTACCCATCATTCGATCCTTGCGAAACTTAACACTTCAGCAGGATAATGCACGACCGCATGTTGCAGGTCCTGTACGGGACTTTCTGGATACATAAAATGTTCGATTGCTGCCCTGGCCAGCACATTCTCCAGATCTCTCACCAATTAAAAACGTCTGGTCAATGGTGGACGAGCAACTGGTTCGTCAAAATACGCCAGTCACTACTCGTGAAGAACTGTGGAATCGTGTTGAAGCTGCATGGGCAGCTGTACCTATACACGCCATCCAAGCTCTGTCTGACTCAATGCCCAGTCGTATCAAGGCCGTTATTACGGCCAGAGGTGGTTGTTCTGGGTACTGATTTCTCAGGATCCATGCACCCAAATTGCGTGAAAAGGTAATCACATGTCAGCTCTAGTATAATATGAATACCCGTTTACCATCTGCATTTCTTCTTGGTGTAGCAATTTTAATGGCCAGTAAAACATTAACATGCAAAACTAAGTAGGTATTGGGTACGAAGTCGCTCTACCAGTAAAGCAGTTTAGTGGGTTCTTTCTTTTTACTTTATAAATCTCAAGCTCCTCTAACAAATTAATGGTACGGACTTTTTCGACTCTGTGGGGAATACACAGAAAATTCTCAATGCTCACTATGGATATATCGATGTTTTGGAAACATCGAGTTTTCGTCCATAAGTATCGAGGTGAGCATCGATGTTTTGAATGGTGATTCATCGCCGATGCGTCGCCGACAAAAGTCCGGAACCATTGACAACGTTCAACAATAGATTATTCATTCCGTTAGTGGACGCTCAGACTGCAACGCATGAAGTCTTGTAATTCGTGCAATACTACATTTACTGCTGTCCTCTAGATTTTTGTACTTTTGAAGAAGTATGTAAGTAAAATATGAAGTTCATGGGATTATCAAGTTCTTCAAATAGTTTCCACTGAATTATGCGCTGTGATCACTATGATTCTCTTTGTTCCAGTTTCCATTGTTCAAGATGTCAAGTTGAGAAGCAATACAAACCAGGGTTGACCATAAGTATGATGCAGTGAGTGATATTTTCAAAACATAGTTAAAGAGTACTGAAAACTACTGCATCACATACAATATTTGGACATAAAAAAATGCTGTACATCACTGAAAAACTGATAGATATATTGTCTCAGTGGAATGTTTCAACTGAAAAAGTTTCAGCTGTCATTGCATAATCGGGACATGGTTGGTGAAAAAACAATTAACCCTTGTTTTGCCCATACGACTATCTTCGTCATAACTAAATTCATTGATGATGCAAAACGCTGCACAGAATTGGTAAGTAACGTCCGAAACGTTGTCAGATGTACTAAAGTGAGCCTCAATGCAAGTGACGGGTTATGGAAAAGACAAGCAGAGATGGGACTGAAGGAAAGCCAAGTTAAAAAAAAAGGCACTTGACGTTCACATACGATGGAATTCGTGCTGGTATACGTTAGAACGATCCCTGGGGTTAGTGTACATCGTGGGAGCGATATTATTAATTAGACCTGAGGCTGCCCTAATGGTTTCTAGTACCCAGTTAAGACTGTGTCAAAGAAATGGTGAAATTTCTATGACCATTTGAAAATTTATTAAATGTAATTTCAGGGGATACTTATTAAACAGCAAAGTAAGCCCGTTGACCAGTTGTGTTCAGCACAGAGTCGAAAATGTGATAATTACAAAGAAAGTTTAAAAATGAAATAAATAAACTGCCAAGAAGACTCGACAATTTAGAACATTCTGGCAGTTACAACAACTCTTGACCCAAGATTCAAGGTCATGAACTTCAATGATGCCATCTCAGAATCAAAGGTAATTAGTTACAAAATAAATATGTACAGAAATTCAACGTCCTTACAATCAAGGACAACATGTCAGATGATGAGGATAAAGAAGATTCAGAGGCTGACACCTGAAAATACCACAAGCAGTTAGCACATTAAAAACATGAACAACCAGGGATCAACATCTGGTGGAAACATTAGTGAAAATGAGGATAAGACAGCCTCGGATCTACGATATTTCTGAATCAAAGCAAAAACTTGGTAGTGATGTCCCCTCCCCCTTTTCCCACTCGAGCGCTTTTTTTTAAATCGATTTTTTCTTGATCGATTTTTCAAAAATATATAAGTTTTGTAGTGCACATCTTTCTGAAGATGTTGATGTATAAAACATGTATGTTGGAGGAAATGTAAGACATGTTATTTGGTCTTACGTGTGCCAAAGTGCAGTGCTGCGCCTCTTCACACAGCGTTCCTCTGTCGCACGTCACTATATTTTGCTCTGTGGAATTCTAACGTGTGTATTCCGTAATGGAAGCCATCACACCTACCTTCAGGACAGTGTAAATTAAAATGTCGTGTGGTGCCTGTCCTGCTTTCAGTTGACGAGTTTGCACGTCACTATATTTTGCTCTGTGGCATTCGAACGTGTATATTTCGTAATGGAAGCCATCACATCTACATTCAGGACAGTGTAAATTAAAATGTCATGTGGTGCCTCTCCTGCTTTCAGATAACCAGTTTTACGTCCTGTCTCCCTGGAAAAAGAAACAGCTACTAATACTGGGTGGGATTATTTGTGACTGGGAGAATAAGAATACTTCAGTAAATTTGCACTCTTCATTGTCTATTAGCTAATAACTTTCTCTTCTGAGTGATATAAAATTAAAGGTACCATAAAACGAGTAAAGATAGGACACATTTCTTCAATCCTTAGGTCCTAGCATTTTTTCCCCTCTCTAATCTTGTTGTGGCTTTACACCCTCGCGCCTTCTTTTCTGCGAAAGAATCTATTACCCAACCAAAGTTCGTTAAACATTTTGCTACATGAAAAATCAAAATGTCGTTGTCTAACACTGAAAAAGTTGTTAATAGGTATTACACCCAAGACTCGTGAGGTTTCTATTTGATTATGCTTATTTTTCCACTGTCTGCTATAAAAAAAGGAAATAGGCCTTCCTAATATTGCAGCAACTGTAACATACGCCAAATAAGCGATAGTGTTTTGGCAAAAATGCTCATTTTTATCTACCTCATTCACATAAATAACACCACAGAATATAATTGACAAAGTACTAATATCAAATGCCTATTACGCTCACTACAAGCAAAAAGTTTTATGTTAGAAAATCTTCCACATTTCGTTCATATACTCCACTTTCTCAAGCACGCTATCGAAAAGTAGTAGTAGTAGTAGTAGTACGAATTTTTTTTATAAATTTGGTGTCGTCACATTCTTCCACATAATTTGTGTGATGTCCCCGTTCCTTTCTCTTCCTCGTTCTAACAAACAATCTTGTCATCACTAATTCTGTAACTATTGTTGCCACTGTCAAAACTTATTCTCCAGTTAACTCTGCTAGAATCACGGGTTCAGTCCTGCATTTATTCTCCAGTTAGGCGTTATTATGTGTTCGTACAACGCGTTTTCCGCACTATTCCGAGAATAGAATTTCAGTGGCTGCTAATTGGGGACTGTACAAACGGCCTTAGTAATGTAGCGATCTGGCAAAAATTTTCTGTCAAAATTTCATTTTCTTGGTTACACCAAGAAGATAATGTAAAATCATTCTTACCTGTTATTCCTGTTGGTCGTTCATTTCCACTCTGTTAGTCTAAATCCATGGGTTTCACTAATAATCATAACAACGCTGATCATTCGCACACCCAATCAACCACATAAAGAAACAGCGATTGGCATTCTCCCGTTCACGTTTATTTGGCTCAGCTCATATAGCCCCGTCCCCTTTTGTCTGCGGAAAAAGTTTTTTGTTTCTTGATGCGACAGGTATTCCACGGACCGAGACATCACGTACCCTATGCATGCATTCAAAAATCAACTTATGATTTCGTTCAGAAATTTCAGAGTGGTTTGCAGAGTATGTATGTAGATGTATAAATGTTCTGCTTAACCATGGTAGGCTACTCATTTTGAAATATGATGTTTCTGTAAAGCCATGTGAATGATAATGGATACAAGACTGAACACAATCAGACCTCTCCTGCCGTTTATTGTGTCCTTGCTGAGATTGGATGCATAGTAACATGAATAGTCCATGAAGGTAGGTCGGTAGGTCAAAAATTTCTGGCACACCTGACTTCAGTGAATGCATTTTTCAGCAGATTGTCGAAGAAGATACAGGTACTACTAATATGTGTAGTACCACTTTGAGACTGATTCATGGACAGTTCCTGTACCTTCATCATATTCAATATTTGCAGTCTCTTCCTGCTGCCAGTAACTGACAATGATTATTTCCATTGACTGCAAGCCACTATTTGTATTTTCAGTCTTGTTTACACATTACATAATATTATAAGAGATAGGACAATAAATTTTCATTAACATTTGTCATAAGTGGATGAAAATCATTCTGTTACAGTTTTGATTCTGGTTAATGTTAAGATTCAGTGATGCATAAATGCCAAAAATATACTGACTACTTTGGTTTTACTTCATTTTGCCTCTTGCCTGTCTTATTGTTACATGAAAGTGTGATCATTGGAAAATATAGTTTAAATGTAGTTTAATGTAAATAAAAAATGCATAGATAAAATAGAAAAAAGTTCTGGATGGAGTACAAAGATCACTATATAGTCAATGTGCTGAATGGTTGACAGGCTCATAATAATAAGACTGAAGTAGTTGCTGACCTTACACACAGTGTCCACCTTCAGAGTTCACTGACCCAGTATAGACATGTTTGTGGACTAGATTTACTGGCCTCAGTCTCTGCTGACCACTGCTCTTACTGTCCACCATCACCATCTCTGTCTCCATGCCTCCAACTTCATTCCAGTAATGTACACTCACTCCTTTCTCTCCATGGTCTCCCTCTTTCTCTGTCCCCTTTCCCTCTAATTCCTTTCAATTCATTCTGCACCTTATACAACATCCCTGCATACATGAGACATGTTCACCAGTGCCACATTCGTATCCCATTGCCTTGCTGCCTGTACATCCCCCCCACCTTCCCACCACTCTGGTAGCTGTCAGCTTCCCTTCTCTCCATGCTTTCTTTTGTTACTTACCTTATCCAGCACCACCTGCCATTCTGCTCTGGGTAGGATAATGTAACTGCTGTGACTACGTAGCCACGTGTATATATATATAATAGAAGGAAACATTCCACGTGGGAAAAATTATATATAAAAATAAAGATGAGGTGACTTACAGAACAAAAGCGCTGGCAGGTCGATAGACACACAAACAAACACAAACATACACACAAAATTCAAGCTTTCGCAACAAACTGTTGCCTCATCAGGAAAGAGGGAAGGAGAGGGGAAGACGAAAGGAAGTGGGTTTTAAGGGAGAGGGTAAGGAGTCATTCCAATCCCGGGAGCGGAAAGACTTACCTTAGGGGGAAAAAAGGACAGGTATACACTCGCACACACGCACATATCCATCCACACATACAGAAACAAGCAGACATATTTAAAGACCAAATAATATGTCTGCTTGTTTCTGTATGTGTGGATGGATATGTGCGTGTGTGCGAGTGTATACCTGTCCTTTTTTCCCCCTAAGGTAAGTCTTTCCGCTCCCGGGATTGGAATGACTCCTTACCCTCTCCCTTAAAACCCACTTCCTTTCGTCTTCCCCTCTCCTTCCCTCTTTCCTGATGAGGCAACAGTTTGTTGCGAAAGCTTGAATTTTGTGTGTATGTTTGTGTTTGTTTGTGTGTCTATCGACCTGCCAGCGCTTTTGTTCTGTAAGTCACCTCGTGTATATATATATATATATATATATATATATATATATGTGTGTGTGTGTGGGTGGGGGGGGGGGGGAGGTTGTCAGTCTTAATAATGATGTGTTATCAAGAGACTTATGAATAAGAGTGTCTGTCTTATTAACTTACAAATAATTTCCTTGTGTAAAGCGCTTTAAATTTATAATTTGTACATTGTTCATATTCTACATGTTTTTAAAAAAGTATCACACTTATAGTGTATTATTTTTTAATATTTCTATTTCTGTTTACAAACAGCAAGGTTTGCTGAACCACTACAAGCCCAGAACCAACGAAGCTGCTGTATCACGGTGTGTTATACTTGTGGGAGCTGTATCAGCATTAATATTTCTACTTCTTTTCATCATACGTCTCTGCAGTTAGCAATTTGAAGAATTAAATATTCAGTAATCTGCAGAGAATTAATGACCAGCTCTGTAAGACCAGTGCATAGTGTGTACCTCAGGGCAGTCTGTTCAGTCTGTTACATTGTTGTTGTTACTGAATGAAAGGTATTCCTTTTACTCATGATAGACACTATATATTTGGAAAAAAGAACTGATAAGTACAAAATAAGATTCAACAAGAGTGATAAACTTGTAATATTGAAAGGTGTTACTTGGTAATTTATAGTGATGTATATACAGACAGATATCTTCCTACAATAAGATAATCACACAATACTTAAATGTTACCAACAATATCAACTACTGTGTGGTACAAAAAATACTGTGGGAAAAAAGCACAAACTATCAAACTGAACCAACATAATTTATGTCAGACCTTTCATGCACCCACTGAAAAATTTTGTACACATATTTAAATACTGATACAAAAAATCTGGAGTCTGTTGGATAGTATTGAATGAGAAAAGATCTGATAAAGATTTTTATTTCTTGATTCTGGTGCATCACATTTATTGCCATACTCCGAAATGTTGACTTTCCACAGTGATGATTGTTGCCATTTTATTACTCATGTGTAAGGACTCAAAACAATTCCACCAATTTTCTTAAGTTCTTTGTTTAGTATTTAAGTGTTATTATAAAAAAATCCATTTGTCAACTGAATTTATTACCTTTGTTTTGTAACAGAATCTTTAATGTAATGGAACTAATTTTGTTTCTATAAAAATAATCACCAAAAACCCTTCTTCCATTAATATTTTAGCAAAATATTTGTTGAGTATCGTAAATATTCAACATTGTTATTAAGATTATTACAATAAATATACATTTTCTTTTTGCTCCATAAATCATTATTTCCGAATAATTACAAATGGAAAACCTTAAGGGTTATGCTGTGACTCACAAACACACTTGGACAAATAAAAGTTGTACTTACTGATTTCTAGTAATTCTTTTTAGGTAATACAGAAACAGGACCTATGAGCAGTGAAGAAGTTGTCACATGTAGATGTGACATAGTAGTCCAAGTAGGCAATGATATGCCAAAAAATTATGAATAGCGTAAGAACTCAAATAACAGAAGCAATTTCACACCAGTCCTTAATAATCACTGTCTAAGATTAGGTTTCCATTTGCTTGCATTAAAAGACTGTATATGAAAATGGGATACTTCTAGCTGGAAAGAGTTCTTATGAATTGACTACTGTGAGGAAGCTTATAAGGTATCAACAGTAAGTATACCAATGAAACAAATATTGTTATTTGACCTTTTGCATTAATCCTTTGTAAATATATTTTGTTAATAATTTGGAAATATCTGAAAGATGTCAACTAAATGTGCCAAAGCATATGCAAGGTTTCCAGCAGCCTAGGAGGCAGTTTCTGTGTATGTCAATCGGAACTCTTGCCTATGCCAGACATTTATTATGTAATACAGCTTCTACTACGAAGTAAAAGGTCATGTACACAGAACAAAGTTTGGATTTATTATCCAACTTAGAATGTGAACATTTAACAGCTTGTACATTAGGCATATAAACATGGCAGTTCTATCTCTACCCTCTCCTTTGTTCTCTAAAACATCCATACAGAGAACTTCTTCAATTGTTATGTAGCCCAAGCACTTCACCATGGAGGGGCTCCATGGCGGACTGCATGTGCTGCAGACTCCAAGGAATTACTGGTGATGACATAAGCATGTTGAATGGAAGTTGTGATGCGACACTCTGGGAGCATTTAGCACATAAAATAACAAATAAATGAACCCAAAATCATAGTAATACATTAACTAATAATACCTAAAATTATCTGAAACCCTTATATTTGAAACTATTTATAGTTATTCAATTATACCTATATCCAAAGTTACAGTTTTCCACTCATTTCTCCCTAATTTATTAAACACGCCTGCTTCCTTACACAAATTTACTATAAATGCATAATGTTTCCTTACTTATTGCCCAGATTTGACATTGAGAGGTCAGTGGGAGTCAAACGTCTTTAACAGGTTGAAGAAGACAGTTCCAACAGCTCACAGAGCTTGATCAAGGCCATAAAGGCGGATCTTCTTTCCATGATATTGCAGGAAGATTTGGCAGTGATGCAACCAAATATTATTATTGTTGGAAATAATGATACGTGAAAGCCACTATCTCAAGAATTCCCAGGAGTTGCTGCACATCGGCCAGTACTCAGAGGGAAGACTGCTGTATTTGTGGTATGACTGTGTTGTACCATAAAGCATCTGCAAAAGCCATTAGAGTTTCTTCTGACTCCGTAATGACACCATGAAATGTATCCAGCTGCTTAATTGAGGGACAGCTTTTAGACAGATACCCTGCAGTTCCACTCCAATCAAAATCAGTTCCACCTGCAACTTCAGAAGTGTAAAGCTAGAGCTTATTCGAGGGGAGATTAAAAATCTGTTGTGTTCTCAGGTGAGAGTCATTTCTGTCTTGACTCTAATGGCAGCCAATGATGCAACCAGCCTGTTGCTGATGTAGAGACACTAGACGTAAACAAGGAGTTATGGTCTGGGAGCTATTTCCTACAATAGCAGAAGCTTTATAATTGTTATTCCAAGAACCTTGTATTCATAAGTAAGACTTACAATTGACCTAATTGTGCTGCCATTAATTTCCATTACTCAGGGCAGTGTTTCTCAGCGGGGTAACAGATGTCCACATACCTGCTGCTGTCACTCAGCATGCACTACATTTAGTCAACCAGTTGCTTTGGCCCATGAAATCATCAGATATTTCTCCCATTGAGCACTTATATTATGGGATGATAAATCCAGTATAACCAGTACCATGTGCTGATCTGATTGCCCAAGCGCAACAAATGTGAAAGATCAACCCACAAAATGACATACAGCATCTGTGAAACACTCTTGACTACCCTGTAATTGAATAACATAGCTTTGATTTTATTCTCTTGTCAGTGGGTTTTAACTCAGATTCACTGCAATTATATTTGTTTCAGTCTGCACTCTTTTCTGCATCTTTGAAGAAGCTTATAGTATTCTTACATTTCAAATATCGTAAGTGGCACTATTTTCTTCTCTTACTTTCAGTGTATTAATCAAGACCAAAATAAACTTTACATCAGTCTTGAAAGACAGCACTGAACAATGACTGATCTAGGACTAGTTTATGTCGTATCTGCCACATCATCTGAAATGATGTTAGGGTAATCAAGAAATAGTTTTACTTTATTGGAAAGTTAATTTTTACAAAATTGCAATTAAAATTTTAAAGATTTGGAAAAGTTACACAAAACAAATTATAGTGAGATATGTGTCATCTCTTACTATTGTAATATTTCTGAAGATTTTATGAGCTTGTGAGGAATCATACCAGTGAAACTCGTATTTTATGTTTTAGTGCAATCCAGACCTCACAAACACAAAATTGAAGAAAATGCAGAACTGAGAAAAATATGAACAAAAACACATGCATCTGGCATACACCATTAAAAATAGCAATCTTCTCCAATACTTTGTATAAAATCTGTCTAAGTGAAGGAAATTAAATGTACAATACAACGTTTATGCAATGATTTGTGGTAATGAATTTCATCAGTTCTTAAAAAATCGCATATGTGGAACAAGTAAATACTCATCAAAAGGTTGAAATTGGTATCTGGATACAAAGTGGTGTCTATATACCTCTCAGGATCCTTAGGAAACCTAAAAAAGACAGCTTTGGTGTCTTCTTCCTGTTGCTGCTGCAATTTATTGCGCTACAAACGCTCCCGCTAGTAAAAACCATTGTAGAAATCAAAATAAACGGCCGGCCGAAGTGGCCGTGCGGTTAAAGGCGCTGCAGTCTGGAACCGCAAGACCGCTACGGTCGCAGGTTCGAATCCTGCCTCGGGCATGGATGTTTGTGATGTCCTTAGGTTAGTTAGGTTTAACTAGTTCTAAGTTCTAGGGGACTAATGACCTCAGCAGTTGAGTCCCATAGTGCTCAGAGCCATTTGAACCATTTTTTTTTTTTTTCAAAATAAACAAGCACTATTCGCTTTCATGATCGCGCTGAACTCACAGTTTTAGTTACTGGGCGCTGTAGGCTACAAAATCGAGGCGAAGTGTCGCGACTGTTGTGTTAGACTGTGGTGTCTATATAGAAAAGATGGGAGGATTAAAACCATTCTAATTTGAAAGGCGAATATAATCATCATCAAAGACAACAAAACAGGAAAAGGTAATTCATTCTTTTAAAATCGTGACGCTTCACATTGGACATTATATATGTTTAAGTTTTACCAGCAAGATTTACATCCTGTGGCTAAAATAATTTCATAAGCTTGCATCGAGTTTATAATAACACAGATCAAAACCATGACGAGCGACATTGCCACCTTTTCTCAAAAGTAACATTTAATAGCCCAGACATTAATTTATTCTCACTACAGTGATTAAGGATCTGCTGCCATTTTCATTCCCCTCCCGTTTTTTCTTTGAGATTGTGCAGAACCATCAATACTACTTCATCGATCGCCACAGCTGTGGAGTCCCGGGATCGACATCACCAAGATTCAGAAGACTTCTTCCCCCAACGAATCCCTATTGCTGGAGATACAAAAATAACAATAATAATTATTATTATTTTTGGAGAATCTTCAAGATTTTTCTTAGGAAAAGTCCTGCAATTAACTTCTTGTTTTTTTTTTTCATTTTTTTTATCAGCACAAATGTCTAGTACAGTACACATTCATACAAGAAAGAATTAGTATATAACTTCAATTAACTTGGGGAAGGGATATTATGAAATGCGTACAATTTACACAGTTTCCCCACAAGAATCATGCTGCCCCCCATACTTCAGCTTTCGAGTCGGTTTCCAGTTCCCATGCCATTTCACTCCCACACTATGATGTACCTGTTGTCTGTATCACAGTAGAACTGTGTTTGCAGAAAACCCAGAAGATTGCCATTCAGTTTAATTCATGCTGTGAACTTTGCAACTAGGGTATGTTAATACTCTGAGACTACTATTGATAATATTTCTGTAGACAAATCTAGAGAAAAACGTCATATCATAAAACCAATAGTAAATGGTCTCTCTGATCATGAGATACAGCATCTTAGATTAAATACTGAAATTTGTCAGGATCTGACAGCCATTAAATCTGAGTACAGTAGGGTAAGAAATCAGTCAAAAATCAGGAATTTTAGAAGATTGCTTGAAGACATGAACTGGGCAGATGTTTGCAATACTTCTGACTCGATTGGGAAATAGAAAGCACTCCTTTGTAAAACTATTTCCTCATTTGAATTTTTTTCTCCTAAAGGTAACTCAAATCAAACATGTCTAAAAATAAACCATGGATTACACAAGGAATAAAGGTATCGTGTGCGACTGTATCTACTGTCTAGGAGCACATCTGATGTTAGCACTGTAATGAGTTACAAATAATACTGCAAAATATTGAAGGAAGTAATCTGGAAATCTAAGCAGCTTTATTATAAGAAAAGCATTATTACATCAGGCAACAAAATGGAAATTATATGGGACATAGTGAAGCCAGAGACCAGGTGGGACTAGAAAAGAAGAGGAATAGATAGCCCTAAAAATTAATGAGACACTGGTAACAAGTGCATGTAGTGTTGAAAAGCTGTTAAACGAAAACTTTATTTCCATTACTGACAGCTTGGGGTTATGAGGTTCAGTAACGAGTACAATAGCATATCTAAGCTCAGACTCTACAAATAACTTCAGTAAAATGGAAATGGCACTCACTTCTCCCAAAGAAGTAGCATCCATCATAAAATACTTAAAATTATAGTGGATATGATAACATATCAACGAAGTTAATCAAGAAGTAATCATGTGAGTTGTGTTCTATCCTAAGTTATTTGTGCAATCAATCTCTTATCAGCAGAACATTTCCTGATTGGCTATAATATTCTGAAGTTAATCCTCTTTAGAAGAAGGAGGATAGAGAGATACCATCAAACTATCGACCATTTCACTTTTTCCAGCTTCATCAAAAACGTTCGAAAAGGTTGTGTTCAGACATCTTCTTAAACATCTGACGATAAATAATATATTGTCCAGGTCATAGTTTGGGTTCCTTAAGGGTTTCGATATAGAGAAGGCTATTTACACATATAGTGAAAATGTTGAAGATGTACTTAATTCCTTAAATAACAAATTAGAGGCTACTGGCATTTCCTTTGACCTGTCAAAAAGACTTTGAGTGTATGAATCACAGCAATCTCTTAAGAAAAATTTGAATACTATAGTGTCACTGGCAGTGCTGCAAAATGGTTGAAGTCTTACCTAACTAAGAGGAAACAAAGGGCGTCGTTGCAAAATAGCTGTGGAGAAAGCAATCAGTCTTCATCTGATTGGGAACTAATAACATGTGATGCTCCTCAAGGTTCCATCTTGGGTCCATTGCATTGTCCTGTGTACATTAATGACCTCTCATCTGTTACAGAGCCAGATGCTAAATTTGTTATATTTGCAGATGATACAAACATTTCAATAAATAGCATGTCAAGTACAGATTTAGAAATGGCTTCTAATCAAATTTTCACTGGCATTTATAAATGGTTTAATGCTTACTCACTGTCATTAAACTTCAAAATGAACTGCTATATGGAGTTTGAAATCTTTAAGACATCTCCTTCCAGCTTCTGTGTAAAATAATATGAAGACATGCATATAGAAGAGGTTGACAGTATTAAGTTTCTGGGATTAAAACTCGGCAATAAAGTCAGTTGGGAAGGGCATACCACAGAATTGCTGAAGCATCTAAACAATTCTGTAAGTACAATGTTAATGATCTCATATGTAGGAAATATTAATAAAAAAAGACTTGCATACTTTGGTTACTATCGTTCTATTACATCATATGGGATCATATTTTGGAGTAATCTGTCAAACAATGCAAAAGTTTTTATTGTGAAAAAGCATGTGATAAGACATATTTGTGGTGTAAATTCAAGTACACCATGTTCAAGGAACTGGGTATTCTAAGCACTGCTTTTCAGTATACTTATTTCCTGATGAAATTTGTCTCAAATAATATGTCTATTTCCAACCAATAGCTCAACACACAGTATCACTACTGGAAATAAGAACAATCTACATAAGGAACTAAAATCATTTACCTTAGTCCAAAAAGTGATCCGATACTCAGGAACACATATTTTCAATTAATTGCCAGCAAACACTAAAAACTTGGTTTCAGATAAATCTCAGTTTAACCAGAGTTTGGAAGACTTATCTTAACAGGGACTCCTTGACCAGAGTAAGGAAAAATGTCTGTTAGATTTCACTTGGTCACAACAGTCAATATTTTGTAAATTTATTGAAACTGCATTACTGTGTTTGATTCAGACAGTGTGTTAATTCTCTAAACATCAGCAGTTCCAGTTTACTGTAATATATTCACATACCTTGACAGTCTCATGCATAAGTGAGTATTATATTCAAATGTTATATTGTTTTTACTTTACACTTTCTGACATGTCCCACACCCATGACAATCATCTCATTTCTGGGTCTATGGAACGAATACTAAATCTAATCTAATCTGATCTTCTGACGATGGACGACTCTTGTCACACAATGGTCTCAGCATAGGATCACATGTGTAGCTTACTTTCTGAAGCCCATACATATGCAGCACACAGTTTAATATGAATGGTGTTGTTAAGTATAAATTATATGTACAAGTCTGAATATAGCACAAAATTATAGGAGAAGAGACTAATAGGGTACTCTTTTTATTTCAGTTATGTATATTTGAGGATTTCCAGTTTATCATCTAATGTCAGCTGGCACCCTTTTGCACTAGGTATAAAACTCTATATGAACCCTAGAAAGGGGTGCACAGTCAGCATGTAATTTTTTTCTGGTATTATAGTTTAGAATTTCACAGTTATTCATGATTAAATGCAAATACCATTAGAGTGTAAATCTGTTTTTATGTGAGTGTAAGACTCTCAAAACATTCTTCTGCAATATTTTCTCTTATCAACTACACATAATATTCTTATAACACTTTTTTAATTGTAGCTACATTGCCCCAAAGGATTAAGACACAGGGTAGTGTTGAGTGAAAGTATGCAAACTGTGCTAGCAACCCCACCTGCAGGTCAACACAGTGAGAGGAATGAGTGCAAAGCAGGTTGAACTAACTTTTGAGTTGCTTTGTCTATGTGCAAGTGCCCCCTGAGTTTGTTATTCAACTAGGTGCCAAGAAACATAACACATGTAGTTGCATCTGCATGCGCTCAGTCATCGCTACTTTGGTACCTGTGAGATATCCATGTACTTCCAAAGAAATAAAAATAAGTGCTAAGCTGTTTGCTGAGTACCAGTTGTAAACTTGTTCCTTATTCTCCTGGTCCATCTCTTTATCAGTATAATTAAGTCACCATCAAAATTCATATCTTTTGAAGAGTCATCCATTGTCACTCATAAATCATTTATTCAGGTCAGTAACAGGAGTGGGTCATGTACTAACTCTTTTACTTAATGTTTCCTCAATCTGAATTTAGTTTTATTTTTGTGGTATCATTTAATATTGTGACACTTCGTTTTCGACTGTCAAGATATTACTTGATCTGTGCAAGGGCATTTACTTTATCATTTTAATTTCTCTATGGTACTGTTAAGTGGAGTGACTTTGAACATTTTAAATTCATTTTTGTAAATTAAACAGAAACTTCTGAAGAAACATGAAACTTTTTGAGAAGATACAAGAGGTGTTGCTGAATATGATAAAGCATATTATTTATTTTTATCCCCCACACTTTAAATTTTTCACAGTTCAATTTCACCCCATGGGTTGGGGTCACTTTGACCATGGAAACGTTTGCCTATTTTGTGGGAGTCATGTCAATTACTGTTAAATGACACCTCTATCATATGAAACAGCATGGTATTTCCTATATAAACATAGTTTTGGAAGTAACTTATTGAGAAAAATTTGAGTACTTTTTATGAGTTTTCTTTAATCACCTGAAACTGTTTGTATGATTACAGCTTAATTTTGCTAATAATGGAAATGGGTGCTGAGCTAGTTACGAAATAAGAAAATTAATTAAACAGATCTTTCCAAAACAGTCCGATTTTAATAAAAGTAATGAAAAGAAGTTATTGCATTTTAAAGAAATACATCTGTAAACACTCTACAGGTAAGGAAATTGCCACGGAACAGTGTCCACTCTAGCAGATGTCATAGACATCGAATTTAAACTCAAAATGAGTCATTCACCTTCTATCTACCTTAGAATCAGGTAGAATCTACAAATGCCATCTTTCTCAAAACCTGACACTTTGGGAACATAGGCAAAGCTAAAAAACTTCATCTTATTCCACCATGGAATGCCATTTCCTTAGATGTGTAATTTAATCATCAGTGATAACATGTCCAACACAATATTTTACACTTTTCTTTGAAGGAAATTTCACTAACAGATCTTTTCCATAGAGCTGATGTGTCAAAGAATAGGGAAGGCGCTGTTCAAAATCACCCCTTGAAAGACAAGCCTTCACGTTTTTTTTTTACATCACCAAAGAATAAATTTAACTTTTTATGCTTTCTGTAAATGTTCATTCAAGTGTTAACCTTGCCCATAAAAACTCGTTTCAATTTCTAAACTCAAAAATGCTTCTAATAATAGGCAAATGTTTGTGCAGTTGTGAAGGAACTTACATTTCCAAAAAATTAATTTATTTTCTGGCGTTGGTTATTTCACATCGACTGTCATATTATCTGAAAGTATCGATTATTGTGATATTTAACGACTCTGACCTTAGTTCCATATTTACACAGCGCAGCATTTACTTTAAAAACATGCTAAATTGCTGTTCAAAGCTGCCTAACCGTTCAAAGTCATCCCACTTTACGGTATACATAATCAATGACATTAGCGGTCAGAAAGCAGTGTTCGTCTAATTAAAACGAAACAATTAAATGAGAAGTAAAATCAGCAATCAGAATAGTTTGGTGCAAATATATTTAAGATCTGCAAGTGTCTTCTTTGAGGTATGGAACAAATTTTGTAATCTTGCATTTTACCCTGAATCATGAGTCCTTCTCAAAGTGGATGAAATGTAAATTACTGAAAGCTGCAATCCTACAGAGTTATGTTATATCGTTTAACAGCAGAATATGCATCAGAATCATAAATCTTTATTGACTGCATTTGACTGACATTCGAGATAATTTTTTTAAGCAGAAATAAATTCAATCAGTTCCTCATCTTTAATGTTAGTTATACTCATTAAAGCTGTCTCCTTTTTATAGTATTACTAAATAAATTACTGATCAATATTTTTATTGCTACAAAAACAAATTATAAGCATTGTTCTAAAGTTATGAGAATAGTTTGGTTCAGGCCAGGCTTTGCACTTACATGAAAACTCATAATAGTATGAACCTGTAGTAAATACACACACAAATAAGTATGTGAATAGAATGAAAATCACTTTAATGAGAACCAGTTTAGAAGTTCCATACATAGCTAAGTGCAATCCCAGACCAAATCCAATTATATACAGGGAGCACTGAGAATGGAGTCAAGTGAACATCAGAACATGAGTCTCTTGAGATGCCGCTGTCCATCAGCTGTATGCCCCAATCTTGATGCAATGCTTTATCATGCTGCTACCTGGTGGCCACAGACATGCAACACTGAATACAAGTTGAAGAGTTAAATTGTGACAATTTCAGCCTCATGTCCTGTTGTCTTAGCAACAGCATGATACAAGTGGTAACATAGGATTACCAGAGAACCAGTAAAATGTAATTCTACAGAACGAAACAAAATGCAATACTTACAATTGGTGATGGACCTTCATTTCACCTGTTCATTGCTATGAAATGTGAGATAAATTCTGCAGTAGGTGAAGTCAGAATAAGGAACCCAGCAACAGTCATTACAAAAGCAAAGACTGTGAGCATAAGAACTGTATGCACTCTCTTCACAACAAGTGCCCATAACACTAAAACAATGAAGGCAGGGGCTCAACCTTGTATAACTGATTATTCCTTCCAAAGCATTTCCAAAATAATCTTGAACAAGCCACAAAATTCAGCAAGCCTGCTATCTTGCTCCATCTCAGCTGTCTGTCTGGTCACATGGCAGCCAACCTGGACACCTTATTCAGGGAGTTTCTCTTTTCAGACATGGATGACATATCTGTAAGTGTTGTTACCCGAGACCTGAGGAGCAGAAGAGTCTAGCTGTGATATGTTCCTGTCAAACTTTTGCAAAGAGGTGTATTATGAAGCTAGCATTAAGTTGTTTAAAAAAATCTGCTCGGTCATTCCACCAAAAACTTTAGACACACATTTGTATAAAAGTGGAAATTTGAATTTATTTTCGAATTTTTTGTGTTGTTGTCTACTGCTTTAATCAGCACATAACAAAATATCTTAGTTTTATTATAATTTTATATCATGATACAAACAACTATCTTTGTTCTTTGTAGGACTCATATTTGGGAGGATTTTACTTAATTATCCCAGCAGTAAATCATGTTTAAGATTTCTGTAGCTTCTTTAAACAATTTATGTATATGCTCAGATGGTGTCTTCAAAAAATCCACAGCTGATTTCTATATCTACATTTACATCTACGCAGATACTCCACAAAACACATGTAAGTGAATGTCAGAGGGTTCATTGAACCACCTTCACAATTCTCTATTATTCCAATCTCATATAGTGGACAAAAAGAACAAACACCTATATCTTTCTGTACAAGCTCTGATTTCCCTTATTTTATCATGGTGATCGTTTCTCCCTATGTAGGTTGGTTTCAACAAAATATTGTCACATTCAGAGGAGAAAGTTGGTGATCAGAATTTTGTGAGAAGATTCTGCTGCAACAAAAAATGCCTTTGTTTTAATCATGTCCACCCCAAATCCTGTGTCACTTCAGTGACACTCTGTTCCTTATTTCACGATAATACAAAACGTGCTGCCCTTCTTTGAACTTTTTCGATGTACTCCATCAATCCTGTCTGGTAATGATCCCACATCATGCAGCAGTATTCTAAAAGAGGATGGACAAGCGTAGTGTAGGCAGTCTCCTTAGTAGATCTTTTACATTCTCTACGTGTCCTGCCAATAGAATGCAGTCTCCCCTCCCCACAACATTTTCCAAGTGTTTCTTCCAATTTACGTTGTTCGTAATTGTGATTCCTAGGTATTTAGTTGAATTTATGGCATTTAAGTTTTACTGATTTATTGTGTAACCGAAGTTTAACGGATTCCTTTTAGCACTCATGTGGGTGACCTCACCCTTTTTGTTATTTAGGGTCAACTGCCAATTTTCTCACCATACAGATATCTTTTCTAAATTGTTTTCCAATTTGTTTTGATCTTCTGATGACTTTATTAGTCGATAAAGACAGCGTCATCTGCAAACAACCTAAGATGGCTGCTCAGATTGTCTCCCAAATCGTTTATATAGATAAGGAACAGCAAATGGCTTATAACACTATCTTGGGGAATGCCACAAATCACTTCATTTTTACTCAATGACTTTCCATCAGTTACTACGATCTGTGACCTTCCTGAAAGGAAATCAAGAATCCAGGCAAATAACTGAGACGATATTCCATAAGCACGCAATTTCACTACAAACGTTGTGTGTGGTACAGTTTCAAAGCCTTCTGGAAATACAGAAATAAGGAATCAATCTGAAATCCCTTGTCAATAGCACTCAATACTTCATGCAAGTAAAGAGCTATTTGTGTTTCACAAGAATGATGTTTTCTAAATCCATTTTGACTTGTGTCAAGAAGCCGTTTCCTTCGAGGTAATTCGTAATGTTCGAACACAATGTATGTTCCAAAATCCTGCTGCATATCAACGTTAATGATATGGGCCTGTAATTTCATATAATAATACTGTAATAATATTCCTACTACCTTTCTTGAATCTGGTATGATCTGTGGAACTTTCCAGTCTTTGAGTACGGATCTTTCATCGGGCGAATGGTTGTATATGATTGTTAAGTATGGAGCTATTACATCAGCATACTGTGAAAGGAACCTAATTGGTATACAGTGTGGACCAGAAGACTTGCTTTTATTAAGTGATTTAAGTTGCTTCACTGCTCAAAGGATATTTACTTCTGCGCTACTCAGCTGTTCTTGATTCGAATTCTCGAATATTTACTTCACCTTCTTTTGTGAAGGCATTTCAGTAGGCAGTGTTCAGTAACTCTGCTTTAGCAGCACTGTCTTCGATAGTATCTTGATTGCTATCGCGCTGAGAAGGCACTGATTGCCGCTAGCATACATCACATACGACTGGAATGTCTTTTGGTTTTCTGCCAGGTTTCAAAACAAAGTTATGTTGTGTAAACTATTATAAGCATCTTGTGTTGAAGTCTGTGCTACATTTCGAAATTCTGGAAAAGATCGCTAGTCTTGGGGATTTTGCATCTCTTTAAATTTGGCATGTTTGTTTCGTTGTGTCTGCAACAGTGTTCTGACCTTTTTTGTATACCAAGGGGGATCATGGCTCCGTCGCTTGTTTATCTATTTGGTATAAATTACTCAATTGCCGCTGACACTATTTCTTTGAATTGAAGCCACATCTGGTCTACACTTATATTATTAATTTGGAATGATTGGAGATTGTCTCTCAGGAAGTTGTCAAGTGAATTTTTATCTGCTTTATTGAATAGGTATAATTTTCGTTTATTTTTGAAGGAATTGGGGTCTATAAGAATGCGTTTAGCACAATTTCAGATGATGTTTTATGTGTACCTCCGAAATTAAACATGTACTTTCCCCAACATATTGAGGGTAGATTAAAGCCACCACCAACTATAATCGCATGAGTTGGATATGTGATTGAGAGCAAAGTCAAGTTTTCTTTGAACCTTTCAGCAATTGCATCATCTGAATTTGAAGTTCTGTAAAAGGATCTAATTATTGTTTTATTCTAGTTGCCAACAATGACCTATGCCCATACTAGCTCACAGGAACTATCTACTTAAATTTTGCGACAAGATAAACTACTTATAACGGCAACAACCACGCCCCTGCCAACCATGTGTAGCCCATCCTTTCAGAACACCCTTAGGTTCTTCGCAAAAATTTCGGCTGAGCTTATCTCCTGCTTTAGCCAGTGCCTACAATGATTTGAGCATCAGTACTCTCTATTAGCACTTGGAGCTCTGGAACTTTACCAACACAGCTATGACAATTTACAACTGTTATACTGATGGTTCCTGTAGCCATGTTCTTCCTGCGCTCAGCCTACACCCTTTGTGACTGAAGTCCTTTCTGTGTTTTTCTGAGACCCTCTAATCTAAAAAAAACGCCCAGTCCACGCCACACAGCCCCTGCTAACCATGTAGCCGCCTCTTGCATATAGTGGACACCTGACCTATTCAGCAAGTCGAGGAATCTGCAGCCTACACAGTCACAGAACAGTCTCAGTCTCTGATTCAGACCGTCCACGTGGCTCTGCACCAAAGGTCCACAATCGGTCCTGCCAACTATGCTGCAAATGGTCAGCTCTGCTTTCATCTCACAAGCAAGACTGGTAGTCATTGTCGCTTCTGTCAGTCACTCAAAACCAGAGAGAATCTCTTCTGATGAGAAGTGACACACATCATTGGTACCAATGTGAGCCACCACGTATAGTTGGCTGCACCCTCTGCTCTTCATGGCAGGACCTGTTCCACATCTGTAATGACTCCACCCGGTATGCACATGGAGTGCACATTGGCTTTCTTCCCCTCCTTGGCAGCCATGTCCCTAAGGGGCACCATAATGTGCCTAACGTTAGAGCTACCAGCTATCAATAATCCCACCCTCTGTGATTGTCCGGATCTTGCAGGCTGAGAGGTTTCCTCTGAAACAAAACAGGTGATGGCATCTGGCTCAGCAACAGTGTAAGCCACAGACAGCACCTGGAACCTGTTTGTCAGACTAACCAGAGAGGCATTGCGTGCAGCTTCCTGAGAAGTCTTTCACTGCCTGCTACGCCCTGGGGCGACCTCCCACTTGACCACAGGTGAGGGATCAACCTCAGTGCAAGCAGTAAATGGGCTGGCCATAGGTGAGGGCTGATCAGAAGACTCGGACATGCTGGATATCCATAGGATCCCCATGGCTGGCCCACAACAGTGGTACCCACACACTGCAGCCTCAAGCTGTCCAAAGCCATTACAGCCTGGAGCTGAGGGCAAAGTGTTACCAATTCAGCTCACATCTGCACACAAAAATCACAGTCCCTATCCATACTAAAGACCATGGAAAACTAAACTACCCATATAAACAGACCATTGAGATGTGCTGCAGAACTCTACCGTAGACACAGATGGCAGTGTAGTAAGTGTGTCTTCTAATAAATTAGATTAATACACAGAGATTCAAAAACCTAATTATCAAGGTACTCAGGTGTACTAAATAATTCATGTCTTATTAGGAACTTATAATTTGTCACACAATTTGTTTATTTTCCGATGCAAACGAAAATGCGAGAACTATGGCTATTAGATTTTAAATTAACAGGTAGAAACTCAAGAAAATAAACTATTAAAGCACACAGATGATATTACAAAATATGTCCTGGTTAAGAACTCGTAAAAGTCACCAAATCAGCTACTTCCCCTTTATTGTGTCTGTCTCAGCCGGCTGCTGCTGCCTGACTGACTTCTTGTACCATGTTATTCCTATCTGAGTCTGTGGCACACTTCTAAGGCTGCAGTCACAGTGGGGCACCACAATGTGACTGTAGTGACATGATGATCAGAGCACAATAGCACTAATAAAACAAACCAGTCCTCCTGCATGCATGTGATTCTAGTGGAGTGGAAGCAGAGCAGCACTGAAGGAATTGAGCATGTTTGTTCACAGAGCTAAGCCAGTACCATTTGGAAAACTCCAGCAGATCTAGAGCAGCCTTATGTGCCTACTACTACAGATCACAACAATGTGCTTGGTATTCTTGCTGATGCTTGCATTTCTCCTGCTGTACTTTGGAAAAAAATGGCATCAATAAAGACCTTGACATCAACTGTTTTTACTCAATGTTCTTTATGCATTCAACACAACAAGAATCATCACAAGAAGTTCATTTTGGACAAGTTATGGGATAAGTGGAAGGATTATGAAAGTCTAAATTACAAATTAACGTTTTTGCATTTCTTTACTCTGTTACTTCTTTTAGTGAATCATAATGAGAGCCAATAATGAAGTTCTTTGTAGTGTAGCTAACCAACACATGAAAATCATATCTCATCTTGTCGTAGAAAGTTGATGACCTAATTTAATGTTCCGTTCAAGTTTTGTTCTATTTGAGGCTACCTTGTACACAGTACTCAACTGAACAGTGCCCTTCGATATTCAGAGATCATTCTAGCTCAATAATAGTAGTGTGTGGAGCGTAAACACATTTCACAATTCCATCTGCAAATTGGGGCAAAGTTTCTGTTGAGTTCCAAAATACTCTTCACTGAGTTCTCATTATTCCAAAATCACACAAAACCATTCTTCACATTGAGTATTCTTCATAAATTATATTGCTGCTTGATTTTTAGTTTATTTCATAATGCACCATTTAGTTTGGTAGCTTACTAATGTTGTTGCTGTTGTTGTTGTTGTCTTCAGTCTGATGAGTGGTTTGATACCTTTTCATTAGCTATTTGATCTACCCATCTAATCTTTAGCATTCTTCTGTAGCACCGCATTTCAAAAGCTTCTGTTCTCTTCTTGTCTAAACTGTTTATCACCTGTGTTTCACTTCCATATGTGACTACACTCATACAAGTATTTTTAGAAAAGACTTCCTGACACTTATGCCCTTATTTAGTGTTAACAGACATCTCTAAAAACGCTTTTCTTGCTATTGCCAGTCTACATTTTATATCCTCCCTACTGCAGCCAACATCAGTTACTTTGCTGCGCAAATAGCAAAGTTCTTCTACTACTTCAAGTGCCTCATTTCTTAATCTAATTCCCTCAGCATCAGCTGATTTAATTCACTACTTTCCATTACCCTTGCTTTTCTTTTGTTGAGGTCCATCTTATTTTCTCCGTTCAAGACCCTGTCCATTCTGTGCGACTGCTCTTCAAAGTTCTTTGGTGTCTCTGAGAGAATTACAGTGTCGTCAGTGTGCCTCAAAGCTTTTATTTTTTTCCCTGGATTTAATTCCTATTCCAAATCTTTCTTTGGTTTCCTTTACTGCTTGTTCAGTGTACACATTGAATAACATCAGCGATAGGTTACAACCCTGTCTCACTCCATTCTCTACCACTGCTTTCCTTTAATGCCCCTCGACTCTTATAACTGCCATCTGGTTTCTGTACAAGTTGTAAACAGCCTTCTACTCCCTGTATTTTACTCCTGCTGCCTTCAGAATTTGAAAGAGAGTATTCCACTCAACATTGTCAAAAGCTTTATCTAAGTTTACAAATGCTATAAACGTAGGTTTACCTTTCCTTAACCTATCTTCTAAAAGAAGTCATAGGATCAGTATTGCCTTGTGTGTTCCTACATTTCTTTAGAATCCAAACTGATCTTCCATGAGGTCAACTTCTACCAGATTTTCTGTTCATCTGTAAAGAATTCATGTTAGTGCGTGCAACTATGACTTATTACACTGATAATTTGGTAATATTCACATCTGTCTGCACCTGCTTTCTTCAGAATTGGGATTATTATGTTGTTGTTGTTGTGGTCTTCAGTCCTGAGACTGGTTTGATGCACCTCTCCATGCTACTCTATCCTGTGCAAGCTTCTTTATCTCCCAGTACCTACTGCAACCTACATCCTTCTGTATCTGCTTAGTGTATTCATCTCTTGGTCTGCCTCTACGATTTTTACCCTCCACGCTGCCCTCCAACACTACACTGGTGATCCCTTGACGCCTCAACACATGTCCTACCAACTGATCCCTTCTTCTAGTCAAGTTGTGCCACAAACTTCTCTTCTCCCCTGTCCTATTCAATACTTCCTCATTAGTTATGTGATCTACTCATCTAATCTTCAGCATTCTTCTGTAGCACCACATTTCGAAAGCTTCTATTCTCTTCTTGTCTAAACTATTTATCGTCCATGTTTCACTTCCATACATGGCTACACTCCGTACAAATACTTTCAGAAACGACTTCCTGACACTTAAATCTATACTCGATGTTAACAAATTTCTCTTCTTCAGAAACGCTTTCCTTGCCATTGCCAGTTTACATTTTATATCCTCTCTACTTCGACCATCATCAGTTATTTTGCTCCCCAAGTAGCTAAATTCCTTTACTCCATGGATTTTAATACCTACTCCAAATTTTTCTTTTGTTTCCTTCACTGCTTGCTCAATATACAGATTGAATAACATCGGGGAGAAACTACAACTCTGTCTCACTCCCTTCCCAACCACTGCTTCCCTTTCATGTCCTTTGACTCTTATAACTGTCATCTGATTTCTGTACAAATTGTAAATAGCCTTTCGCTCCCTGTATTTTACCCCTGCCACCTTCAGAAATTGAAAGAGTGTATTCCAGTCAACATTGTCAAAAGCTTTCTCTAAATCTACAAATGCTAGAAACGTAGGTTTGCCTTTCCTTAATCTAGCTTCTAAGATAAGTCGTAGGGTCAGTATTGCCTCACGTGTCCCAACATTTCTACGGAATCCAAACTGTTTTCTAGCCTAGCTGCCCCATTAAGGGATCTGACATTCCACGCTCCGATCCGTAGAACGCCAGTTTTCTTTCTCCTGATAACGACACCCTCTTGAGTAGTCCCCGCCCGGAGATCCGAATGGGGAACTATTTTACCTCCAGAATGTTTTACCCAAGAGGACGCCATGATCATTTAACCATGCAGTAAAGCTGCATGCCCTCGGGAAAAATTACGTCTGTATTTCCCCCTTGCTTTCAGCCGTTTGCAGTACCAGCACAGCAAGGCCGTTTTGGTTAGTGTTCCAAGGCCAGATCAGTCAATCATCCAGACTGTTGCCCTTGCAACTACTGAAAATGGCTGCTGCCCCTCTTCAGGAACCACATGTTTGTCTGGCCTCTCAACAGATACCCCTCTGTTGTGGTTGCACCTACGGTACGGCTATCTGTATCGCTGAGGCACGCAAGCCTCCCCACCAACGGCAAGGTCCATGGTTCATGGGGAAGGGGGGGGGGGGGTGATTATTGTATTCTTTATGAAATTTGAAGGTATTTTGGTTGTCTCACACATCTTGCACACCGGATTGTTAGAGTTTTGTCATGGTTGGCTCTCTCAAGGCTATCAGTAGTTCTGATGGAATGTTGTCTACTCCTGTGGTCAGTATCGTATCTCTCATCTCATCTACATCCCCTTCCATTTCTGTAATATTGCTTTCAAGTACTCCCTTGTATAGACCACCTTTCAGCTTTCCCTTCTTTGCTTGGGGAGCAAGGAAGGTGCCACCACGTGTGCATTTTACTTACATGGTACATAGAAGAAAGTAAAATGCCGGCACTCCCCGGAAACGTTGCCCAATGGGACAACGGCCAAACCTTCCACTACCGGAAACCAATGCAATCAAAAGCCAAAAACAAAAACAGGTCCTCTTCAGGGCCAACCCTGACGATCGTCAGCCTGAACATCGAGGGAATCACCAAGAATAAGGAGGATGTAATATCGCAACTATGCCGATCAGAAAAGTGGGACGTACTGTGCCTGCAGGAAACGCATAGAGATGAAACAGCAAACAGACCCAATATCATAGGAATGCGCTTGGCAGTAGAAGCACCTCACAGAAGGTACGGGAGTGCAATATTTACCAGATCCGAGATGCTGCTCTCTTCCACGAGTAAGACAACCACCAACAACATTGAAGTGTTAGCGATAGAAAGTGGATCATTTACAATAAGCTCCGTATATAAACCCCCCCGGCCAGAACTTACACACTTCAATGCCAGAAAGCTTCAACAACCAAAGGACACACTTCGTTGTGGGCGACTTTAACAGCCACAGCACCACCTGGGGCTACGATGAGACAGACGCCAATGGTCAGCTGCTAGAACAATGGGCTGAGGCAAATAACCTCTCACTTCTCCACGACCCCAAACTCCCCTGCTCCTTCAACAGCAAAATTTGGAAGCGAGGTTACAATCCCGATATTTGCTTCGTCAGCCAGAACATCTACGACACCTGCTGCAAAAGAGTTGTTGTTGTTGTGGTCTTCAGTCCTGAGACTGGTTTGATGCAGCTCTCCATGCTACTCTATCCTGTGCAAGCTTTTTCATCTCCCAGTACCTACTGCAACCTACATCCTTCTGAATCTGCTTAGTGTATTCATCTCTTGGTCTCCCTCTACGATTTTTACCCTCCACGCTGCCCTCCAATACTAAATTGGTGATCCCTTGATGCCTCAGAACATGTCCTACCAACCGATCCCTTCTTCTGGTCAAGTTGTGCCACAAACTTCTCTTCTCCCCAATCCTATTCAATACTTCCTCATTAGATATGTGATCTACCCATCTAATCTTCAGCATTCTTCTGTAGCACCACATTTCGAAAGCTTCTATTCTCTTCTTGTCCAAACTATTTATCGTCCATGTTTCACTTCCATACATGGCTACACTCCATACGAATACTTTCAGAAATGACTTCCTGACACTTAAATCAATACTGGATGTTAACAAATTTCTCTTCTTCAGAAACGCTTTCCTTGCCATTGCCAGCCTACATTTTATATCCTCTCTACTTCGACCATCATCAGTTATTTTGCTCCCCAAATAGCAAAACTCCTTTACTACTTTAAGTGCCTCATTTCCTAATCTAATTCCCTCAGCATCACCCGACTTAATTAGACTACATTCCATTATCCTTGTTTTGCTTTTGTTGATGTTCATCTTATATCCTCCTTTCAAGACACTGTCCATTCCATTCAACTGCTCTTCCAAGTCCTTTGCTGTCTCTGACAGAATTACAATGTCATCGGCGAACCTCAAAGTTTTTATTTCTTCTCCATGAATTTTAACACCTACTCCAAATTTTTCTTTTGTTTCCTTTACTGCTTGCTCAATATACAGATTGAACAACATCGGGGAGAGGCTACAACCCTGTCTTACTCCCTTCCCAACCACTGCTTCCCTTTCATGTCCCTCGACTCTTATAACTGCCATCTGGTTTCTGTACAAATTGTAAATAGCCTTTCACTCCCTGTATTTTACCCCTGCCACCTTTAGAATTTGAAAGAGAGTATTCCAGTCAACATTGTCAAAAGCTTTCTCTAAGTCTACAAATGCTAGAAACGTAGGTTTGCCTTTCCTTAATCTTTCTTCTAAGATAAGTCGTAATGTCAGTATTGCCTCACGTGTTCCAGCGTTTCTACGGAATCCAAACTGATCTTCCCCGAGGTTGGCTTCTACTAGTTTTTCCATTCGTCTGTAAAGAATTCGTGTTAGTATTTTGCAGCTGTGACTTATTAAGCTGATAGTTCGGTAATTTTCACATCTGTCAACACCTGCTTTCTTTGGGATTGGAATTATTATATTCTTCTTGAAGTCTGAGGGTATTTCGCCTGTTTCATACATCTTGCTCACCAGATGGTAGAGTTTTGTCAGGACTGGCTCTCCCACAGCCGTCAGTAGTTCCAATGGAATATTGTCTACTCCGGAGGCCTTGTTTCGACTCAGGTCTTTCAGTGCTCTGTCAAACTCTTCACGCAGTATCATATCTCCCATTTCATCTTCATCTACATCCTCTTCCATTTCCATAATATTGTCCTCAAGTACATCGCCCTTGTATAGACCCTCTATATACTCCTTCCACCTTTCTGCTTTCCCTTCTTTGCAAAAGAGTATATGATGCAATCCCAAAGACACAACATCGACCTATTGGAATCCAAGTCTACTCAACAATCAAAACAACCAAAATACCTTTCCGTAGGAGATTCAACTTTAAAAAGGCTAGGTGGTCAGAATATTCCCAAGCACTGGATGAGGAATTAGCCAGTCTGACCCCAACACCAAATAATTACCTTACCTTTGTTGAGACTCTGTGAAAGGTATCTAGACAATATATTCCTAGGGGTTGCAGACAACACTATATCCCAGGGCTCTCAAATGCCTCAAAGGACATCCTGGAGAAGTATCAAGTATTGTTCGCGGAAGACCCATTCAGCAACGAAACCATCACCTGTGGCACAGCTTTAATGTCAGCCCTCAGTGAGGCAGGCGAGAAGAAGTGGATAGCAACCCTAGAAAGAATGGATATGTCCCACAGTAGCAAAATAGCCTGGAACCTGATTAAGAAACTGGATGGTGACCCAAGGCTAAGCAAGGCCCCGGCCAATGTAACTCCAAACCAGGTGGCCAACCAACTCCTTCTAAACGGCAAGTTCAACTCCAAACGTCAGAAAAATAAAATCACACACCTACTGCCAACGGAAAACACCAACTTCCAGAAACCATTTAGCATGAGAGAGTTGAACAATGGCATAAATACCATGAAGAATGGGAAAGCCGCTGGGTTTGATGATATTTGCATGGAACAGATTAAAAACTTCGGCCTTGGCGCCAGGGACTGGATACTTGGACTTTTTAACGTGTGCCATGAAACCTTTCAAATCCCGAAACTGTGGAGGAAGTCAAAAGTGGTGGCTCTCCTTAAACCTGGGAAGGACCCAGAGTCTCCAAAGAGCTATCAACCCATAACCCTTCTCTGCCATCTGTTTAAGCTCTATGAAAGATTGATCCTCAACAGAATAGAGAAGATCGTTGACTCGAAGCTAATTCCACACCAAGCAGGCTTTAGACCTGGAAAGTTCTGTACCAGTCAAATTCTAGCATTGACGGAACATATCGAGGATGGGTTTGAGAATAAACTAATCACCGGGCTGGCACTAGTCGACCTAAGCTCCGCCTATGATACAGTACGTCACCGGACACTACTGCATAAAATCTACGAGACCCTGAAAGACTACCACCTAGTCAAGATAATCGAATCCCTGCTCCAAAATAGACAGTTCTTCGTAATGCTTGAGGGGAAAAAAAGTCGATGGCGGAATCAGAAAAATGGGCTTGCCCAAGGGAGCGTGTTGGCGCCAATCCTATTCAACATATATACAAATGACCAACCAACTCCAGACAAAACCAAAACTTTTGTATATGCAGACGACCTGGCAATAACAGTTCAAGGCAACAGGTTTGAAGCCATCGAGGAGAAACTAGAAACTGCCCTTTCTATAATGTCAACCTACTACAAAAAGAATTCTCTAAAACCCAACCCCTCCAAAACTGAAGTGAGTGCATTCCATCTGAACTCGAGGCAGGCAAAGTACAGGCTCAATGTTACCTGGGATGGGACATTACTAGAACACACAGATACTCCCACCTACCTTGGCGTCGTGCTGGACAGAACATTGACATACAAATATCATTGCGAAAAAACACGCAAAAAAGTAGAAGCACGAAATTCCCTAATAAGAAAGCTGTCCAACAGCAAATGGGGTGCCAAACCTACCATGGTCAGAACTTCAGCCCAAGCTTTGTGCTTCTCAACTGCCGAATACGCCTACCCGGTATGGTGCAGATCCGCCCACGCAAAAAAGGTAGATATTAGTCTGAATGAAACATGCAGGATAGTGACAGGCTGCATGAAACCTACCCCCATAGAAAATCTTTACAGGGCCGCAGGTTTCACAAACCCTGACTCATGTAGGAAAGCCCATGAACATACCGAGAAGCTAAAACAAACCTTTGATGCTCGTCACTCAATATTTGGCCTAGAGTGTGGCCCCAGCAGACTCAAATCCAGACGCCGTTTCGTAAGTTGCGCCTTAGATGAGCCCCCCCATCTACTATCCACTAAGAGAGGACCCACCAAGCGGCGTTTCTGGTGATTGGAAAACCTGGAGAATGCTTAACCGCATCAGAACTGGGGTGGCTCCTGTGAAATCTAATCCGATCAAATGGGGTTTGTTGGATGAAAATGACGACAAATGCGACTGCGGCGCTCGACAGGACATGGAACATCTCCTACAATGCCCAGCCTGCCCGCACAGATGCACCCTCGATGATCTATGGCTGGCTAAAGAAGAAGCATTGGACATTGTCCAATATTGGGCAAACAAATTGTAGTTTCCGGACACGAAAAAGTAAGTGCTTGGGACTGGTTTTCCGTCTGAGCTTTTGATATGCATACAGCTGCTTCTCTTTTTTCAAAAGGTCTCTTTAATTGTCCTGTAGACAGCATCTATCTTTTCCCTTGTGATATATGCTTCTACATCCTTACATTTGTCCCCTAGCTATTTCACTTAGCCATTTTGCACTTCCTGTGAATCTCATTTTTCAGATATGTGTATTCCCCTTTGCTTTTTTTTTTTTTTTTTTCTCCTTTCATCAACTGAATTCAGTATCTCCTGTGTTATCCCAGGATTTCTGTTAGACCTTGTCTTTTTACCTTTCTAATATTAAAAGCTCTATGTCTATCTTGGTGAGAGAATTTAATGACGTTATTTGAGTGTACTTTTAATGGACGATAGCAGTCTTCGAAATAAATAGAAGAGCTAAGCCTGATACATATCTAAGAAGACTTATGTAATGAGACTCTTCGGGTTTTCTCAGTAGATGCACTGAATGCAAGAGCCTCAGGTCTGCAAACAGATCATGTTATGTAAATTCACTTCTCAATATCTTCAGTTTTTTCAGCACCCAGCATTTGCCACAAGGATGTATTGTAGATTTTGTACAATATAATCCACTGGCATGTGTAAGAAATTTTTAATCAGACCTTTGAAATATTGTAATTATTTTCATGGTTGGACATGACATTACTGCAAAAGCCTTTGTGTATGGTTCAGTCACTGTTAGGGGGTCCAACGTACAAACTTGCAGTAAACCTTACCATTTGTTTCCTTCACCCCTCTTTCTTCCCCTGGAAACCTTCTACTGGGAGGAGCCACTGGCTCTGAAAGCTTGCATAAGTGAAACTTTTTTTATGTGTGAGTTCTCATGCTGCCACTTGGTGTGTAGAATTTTTTATCTATCCAATTACATTATATTATCAGAAATTGATTATTTTCGTTTTTTCACAAGTATATTGTCCCATATCTTGCTGTAAAGTGGTTTTTCAAAGATGCAGATTCTTGTTCACCTCCAAATTTTTATTGAGCAAGAAATTGTTATAGTAGGGATTTAAGCAAACATGATATCTGTAGTAAAAGGTGATGGGAAATAATTGTGAAAATTCCTTGCCTAATTCTCACACATAAGTTGTGCTTGTCTACTATACACATATTGAATGCACACCAGAGGTCATTACATCTCCAATTCCAAAAATTCACGAACTTGGGTACTTTGTAAAATTCAGTGTACCCTGCATATTTATTTCTTTTTCATGCACACCATCACATGTAACTAAAAATTCAGAAACTCAGAATATTAACATCACAGCAAATATTCACAGCATTTTAAATATTCACTGATGGGCAGGGAACCTCCCAAAACAGAAACTATTGGACTAAAGTTCCAGACAAAAATGAAGTTCAGATTTTCTTCCTACAAATTGATAAGAACTGACCACCTAAAACTTATCATAACTGTAATTGACAACATGATTTCACAGTACCTCTTATAAACCCTTGTATGTCAGTGAAGCAAGGAAAAAGCTATCATGGTTTATCTTATACTGGGCCCTTTATCGTCAAAAAGATTGGGAGAGATAGTACCTGGGATGTTATGCAACTCAGGTCTGTATCTCAAAAACTTATGATATTCAGATTCCTCCCATTTCATAAGAATTACTTTTTGTGTATATGTTGTCCATGCTACTTACAGCTTTATATATGGGAGGAGAGATCCTGGATTGTCACATTTCTTAGTAGGTTATCATATTCGGGATTTACATTAACCACTACCCAACACTTGAAGTGTTGGTTCTATGGGAGGAGTATGGAGCAATGAGTTCTCATCATAATAACTACAGGCCTGCGCTGAGGAAACAGGAATTTACACTATGTATTGATACAAAATTTGTGAAGGAGGTTGTTTTGTTTAATTGGTTAACATGTATTTCAAGCAACAGCCTACTGCACTAATAAATGAAGGATCAACTGATGTAAGTTTCTAATTTTAATTTGCAAAATTAATTTAGTATTTTGGAAGTATAATAAAAAATTAATGAAATTGCACATCCAATACAAACATAATTAAATGGGTTCAAAGTGTGCCAAAACTGACGTATATAATTTGTTGAATTGGACTAGATCAAAGAGCAACTGAATTATAGGTACCGATACATTAACTAAGAGTTGATGTGATGAACATATACAGGGCTCACTTAGGAAAATTGAGTATCTTTCTTAAACAACTTGAATCATTTCCAACTAAACTGTTCAAAAAAAAATTTTTTTTTTTTGGTCATCAGTCTACTGACTGGTTTGATGCGGCCCGCCACGAATTCCTTTCCTGTGCTAACCTCTTCATCTCAGAGTAGCACTTGCAACCTACGTCCTCAATTATTTGCTTGACGTTTTACAATCTCTGTCTTCCTCTACAGTTTTTGCCCTCTACAGCTCCCTCTAGTACCATGGAAGTCATTCCCTCATGTCTTAGCAGATGTCCTATCATCCTGTCCCTTCTCCTTATCAGTGTTTTCCACATATTCCTTTCCTCTCCGATTCTGCATAGAACCCCCTCATTCCTTACCTTATCAGTCCACCTAATTTTCAACATTTGTCTATAGCACCACATCTCAAATGCTTCGATTCTCTTCTGTTCCAGTTTTCCCACAGTCCATGTTTCACTACCATACAATGCTGTACTCCAGACATACATCCTCAGAAATTTCTTCCTCAAATTAAGGCCAGTATTTGATATTAGTAGACTTCTCTTGGCCAGAACTGCCTTTTTTGCCATAGCGAGTCTGCTTTTGATGTCCTCCTTGCTCTGTGCGTCATTCATTACCTTCGTCTTTATCTGATTTACTCTCAAACCATACTGTGTACTCATTAGACTGTTCATTCCATTCAGCAGGTCATTTAATTCTTCTTCACTTTCACTCAGGATAGCAATGTCATCAGCGAATCGTATCATTGATATCCTTTCACCTTGTATTTTAATTCCATTCCTGAACCTTTCTTTTATTTCCATCATTGCTTCCTCGATGTATAGATTGAAGAGTAGGGGCAAAAGGCTACAGCCTTGTCTTACACCCTTCTTAATATGAGCACTTCGTTCTTGATCGTCCACTCTTATTATTCCCTCTTGGTTGTTGTACATATTGTAAATGACTCGTCTCTCCCTATAGCTTACCCCTACTTTTATCAGAATCTCGAACAGCTTGCACCATTTTATATTGTCGAACGCTTTTTCCAGGTTGACAAATCCTATGAAAGTGTCTTGATTTTTCTTTAGCCTTGCTTCCATTATTAGCTGTAACGTCAGAATTGCCTCTCTCGTCCCTTTACTTTTCCTAAAGCCAAACTGATCATCACCTAGCGCATTCTCAATTTTCTTTTCCATTCTTCTGTATATTATTCTTGTAAGCAGCTTCGATGCATGAGCTGTTAAGCTGATTGTGCGATAATTCTCGCACTTGTCAGCTCTTGCCGTCTTTGGAATTGTGTGGATGATGCTTTTCCGAAAGTCAGATGGTATGTCGCCAGACACATATATTCCACACACCAACGTGAATAGCCATTTTGTTGCCACTTCCCCCAATGATTTTAGAAATTCTGATGGAATGTTATCTATCCCTTCTGCCTTATTTGACCATAAGTCCTCCAAAGCTCTTTTAAATTCCGATTCTAATACTGGATCCCCTATCTCTTCTAAATCGACTCCTGTTTCTTCTTCTATCACATCAGACAAATCTTCACCCTCATAGAGGCTTTCAATGTATTCTTTCCACCTATCTGCTCTTTCCTCTGCATTTAACAGTGGAATTCCCGTTGCACTCTTAATGTTACCACCGTTGCTTTTGATGTCACCAAAGGTTGTTTTGACTTTCCTGTATGCTGAGTCTGTCCTTCCAACAATCATATCTTTTTCGATGTCTTCACATTTTTCATGCAGCCATTTCGTCTTAGCTTCCCTGCACTTCCTATTTATTTCATTCCTCAGCGACTTGTATTTCTGTATTCCTGATTTTCCTGGAACATGTTTGTACTTCCTCCTTTCATCAATCAACTGAAGTGTTTCTTCTGTTACCCATGTTTCTTTGCAGCTACCTTCTTTGTACCTATGTTTTCCTTCCCAACTTCTGTGATGGCCCTTTTTAGAGATGTCCATTCCTCTTCAACTGTACTGCCTACTGCGCTATTCCTTATTGCTGTATCTATAGCATTAGAGAACTTCAAACGTATCTCGTCATTCCTTAATACTTCTGTATCCCAGTTCTTTGCGTATTGATTCTTCCTGACTAATGTCTTGAACTTCTGCCTACTCTTCATCACTACTATATTGTGATCTGAGTCTATATCTGCTCCTGGGTACGCCTTACAGTCCAGTATCTGATTTCGGAATCTCTGTCTGACCATGATGTAATCTAATTGAAATCTTCCCGTATCTCCCAGCCTTTTCCAATTATAATTTTAAAGTAACATTATAAAATCACTGATTGCTGTTATCCCATAAGACATTATGTCTGTTTTTGCAAAATTTTCCAAGTATACCTCCTCCTCCTATGATTCTTGAACAGGGTATTCGCTATTACTAGCTGAAACTAGTTACAGAACTCAATTAGTCTTTCTCCTCTTTCATTCCTTGTCCCAAGCCCATATTCTCCTGTAACCTCTTCTTCTACTCCTTCCCCTACAACTGCATTCCAGTCGCCCATGACTATTAGATTTTTGTCCCCCTTTACATACTGCATTACCCTTTCAATATCCTCATACACTTTCTCTATCTGTTCATCTTCAGCTTGCGACATCGGCATGTATACCTGAACTATCGTTGTCGGTGTTAGTCTGCTGTCGATTCTGATTAGAACAACCCGGTCACTGAACTGTTCACAGTAACACACCCTCTGCCCTACCTTCCTATTCATAACGAATCCTACACCTGTTATACCATTTTCTGCTGCTGTTGATATAATATAAATATAAATAATATATAATCATTCTAAATTTTTAGCTAATAATAATGTCAAGCAAGATTTAAATGCTGCAATGAACACTTTCAGTCTGATGACTCCAGTTCAGTTTCCTACACATAAAACAAAAAACTGTGAAAGCCTAAAGGAAAATATTTTCGTATATAAAAGCAGGTTTAACAACATGACCATGATATTAAATGTTCTTTCTGATCTTGATGGTCAACTTTTATCAACTACTAATACCAGTCTAACTAAGAAGAGTAGTTCTGCGTATAAGCCTTTCAGATTAAATAGTGTGACTAATCCATAAATAGGCCTACTCAGGAATATTTGCAACACATCTTCCTCTACATCTATGCTCGGCAAAACACAATGAGGTGCATGGCAGAAGGTATATCCCATTGTACCAGTTATTAGGGTTTCTTCCTGTTCCATTCATGTATGGAACATGGGAAGAATGATTTTTTGAATGCTTCTGTGTGTACAGTAATTATTGTAATCTTATCTTCACAGTTCCTGTGTGAGCGATATATAGGGGGTTGTAGTATATTCCTAGGCTAATCATTTAAAACCAGTTCTTGAAACTTTGTTAATAGACTTTCTCGGTATAGTATGCATCTGTCTTTAAGAGTCTTCCAGTTCAATTCTTTCAGTATCTTTGTGACACTCTCCCATGGGTTAGACAAACCTGTGACCATTCATGCTGCCCTTCTCTGTATATGTTCAGTATCCCCTATTAGTCCTATCTCGTATGTGTCACACACATGAGCAATATTTCAGAACTGGTCACACAAGAGATTCATAAGGAGTCATATGGAATGCAACCCAACATACGAGATGTTATATGTAAAGTATAAAGTTAACTTTGGCCTAAATGGATTTTAAGCAATCTTTTCAAAGAGCACTTTAAAACTTACACAACAGAAAGTGTGCACTTGCTTATGTAAGAGATTAGCACATCCTATAAAAATAATAGGGTGCTGCATGCTGCACTCAGACCCTCCAGTGACCATTGGGCTAGGTTGCATTATAAATAATATTGCAACATCCTAAAAAAATGTAACTGAAAATTCCAGGAGTATGTTAATTATGTTTTAAATTGACAGCTTACAGAACAAACTAAAAATCATTTGGAAGATGGGAAAAAAGGGAGCCAGGCCACAGGAATATGTTTAGTTTGGTTGTAATGAATGTGTTGCTGAGACCATAAATCTTCTGCAAACAATAATAGACAAAAAACTGGCCACATTTGTGTATTCTCACTCACAACAAAAAACCCAGGAAAAGTAGTCAGAGTAATGAAAAGCAAAGGTTCCGCATGTGTTGGTAATATAACTAGCAAAGTTCTGAAATATTGCCATAAATTTGTAAGCTAAATAATAAGCCACATCATGAATTTTCACTCAACAGCAGAGTATGTGCATTATGAAACTTCCTGATGGGTTAAAACTGTGTGCCAGACCGAGTCTTGAACTAGGGACCTATGCCTTTTGCAGGCAAGTGGAAGGTCGGGGATGAAGTACTGGTTGGAAGTAGAACTGTGAGGACAGATTGTGAGTCATTCTTGGGTACCCCAGTTGGTAGTGCATTTCCCTGTAACGGGCAGAGGTCTTGAGTTTGAGTCTCGGTGTTGCATACAGTTTTAAAGTACCCAGAAGTTTCATAACAGCACACACTCTGCTGCAGAGTGAAAATTCATTCTGGAAACATCTCCAAGGCTATGGGTTAACTATATCTCTGCACCATCCTTTCTTCGAGGAGTGCTAGTCTTGCAAATTTCATGGGAAAGCTTCTGTGATGTTTGGAAGGTAGCAGATGAGATATTTGGTGGAAGTAAAGCTGTGAGGATGGGTTGTGAGTTACGCTTGGGTAACTCAGCTGGTAAGAATGCTTGCCTGCAAAAGGCAATAGGCCCCAGATCAAGTCTCAGCCTAGCACACTGTTTCAATCTGTTAGGATTATGTCGCATGTTCAAAAAATCACTGATGCAATGAATGATGTCCGACAGACTGAAAGATACTGTTGTTAAAGCATTTTGCAAGTAAGGTGATAAACTGGAGGTCTCCAACTACCATCCATTTTCACCAGTAACACACATTTCATACGTTCTTGAAAAATGCATGTCCAATAGGATTGTATAACATCCTAATAACTGCAGGATCTTCAACAAAAGACAATTTGGATTAAAAAAAGGCATTCAAACTGAACCGGATTTGTACTCATTTGTAAAGAAAATTTTAGAGTCCATCAACAACAAAATGTCACCACTGAGAATCTTTTACAATGTCTCTAAATTCTTTGATTGTGTGAATCATAAAATTTTATTCAAGAAACCTGAACATCATGGGTTAAATCAGTTTTTAGGGATGTGGCTTGAATCTTATTTAAATGACAGGAAACAGAATGTAGATCTAAACAATACAGATGGAACACCAAAATTCTCTAACTGGGACACAATAACCCATAGGGTCCTGCAGGGCTTCACACTGGCTACCTTACTTTTTCTTACTATCATAAATGATCTTCCTGTCTGTACCTCACTCTATTTGCTGATGACACAACCATTCTGACTGATAAAATCCCATACAACAGAATAGACAGCATTTGCTACTGTACTTTTACAGATAAAATTATTTAATGGGATAGATAAAAAATCTACTCACCAAGCAGTGGCAGAACAAATACATAATAGACCATTGTGATTGGCAAGCTTTCAGAGCCAGTGGTTCCTTCTCCAGGCAGAATGGTTGAAGGGGAAGGAAGAAGGGTGAAGGGAAGGACTGGAGAGGTTTAGAAAAAGTGGTAGATTTTGGAAAAGTCACCCAGAGCCATGGGTCAGGGGAAACTTACCACATGCGATGAGAAGAAAAGACTAATTGTTGGGGACTTCATCAGATGAGATTTGAAAACCTGAGAGCTTAAAGGTGGAAGACAGGGTAATATGCAAGTCAGAGATTACTACTAAAATATTGTGCACGAGTTAATAAGAGTGAGAAGCTAAGTGCATAGTATGCAACTGAGGTGGGAGGGGGTGGTGAAAAATAGAAGGGAAAACAATGAAAGATGTAGAAAAGTAAAATGGAGTGAAGAAAAGAGAATTTACAGTGAAGAAAAGCTGAGACGGAAGAAACTGACCTAAAAAGGCCAGGGGAGTGGTGAGAACCAAGGACATGTTGCAGTGCTAGTTCCCACCTGCAAAGATCTGAGAAACTGGTGCCTAGGGGAAGATTTGAGATGACATGTGGAGTGAAACAGGCGATGAGGTCACAAATGTCATGTTGTAGAGCATATTTTGCATCAGGATATTGCGAGTTGCCAGTATATACTCTCTGCCTGTGCCCATTCATCCTGATTGATAATTTGGTGGTAGTAATGCCAATGTAGAATGCTGAAAAGTGTTTACATAATAGCTGATATATGACATGTGTCATTTTGCAGATGGCTCTCCCTTTGATAGTATAAGTTTTGCCAGTTACAAGGCTATTATAGGTGGTGGTAGGAGTGTGTATAGGGCAAATCTTGCAGCGGGGATGGTCACAAGTGTAGGGAGATGGGAGTAGAAGGAGCAGAAGGTCTGACAAGAATATTGTGGATATTGGGAAGGTGATGGAAAGCTATTCTAGGTGTGGTGGGCAAAATTTTAGACAAAATGGATCTCATTTCAGGGCATGACTTTAGGAAGTCATGGTCCTGTTGAAGTAGCTGATTGTTTTGTGGAGGGATCAGCAGTACCAGGACTGAATGTGATGGCTCAGGAAATCTGCTTTCTAACTAGGCTGGTGGGGTAATTAGGTGCAGTGAAGGCTGAGGTGTGAATGGTGGTGTATTGCTGTCAAGAGTCTGCATCTGAACAAATATGTGGAATTAAGTGGTCTCTGTCTTCCAACCTCAACAGTTGTGCACAGGATAAAAAATATATGATTATCTGACCATAAAATGTAAAAATGAAGAAATGTCAAGCATATATTTCTTCTGATTCCTTGGACTAAGTATCAGTAGCAAGCTCAAATGAACAGCACACATATTTTAACTTTGTAGAAGCTTGGACTCGGCAGCATTTGCTATTGATATGAGTGTGTCTGTCTTTGTTAAAGAGGCAACTATGGTGCCATGTTCTGGTGATTTCCTTGCAGTTATACTGTATGACATTATACTCTAATGTAAACAGCCTCCAACAAAGAGAGCTTTTACTAGCCAAAATTGGGTCACCATGAATGTGAGCTCAGCCTATCTCAGACACTCCTGTGGGGATTTATTCAAACAGTTGGAAATCCTTAACATGATGTGCCAGTACATTCTGTCATTGATGTCCTTCATTGTGAAAAATCTCACATTATACAGACTGAATATCAGGTATCTTTAACATTATGCATGGAATGAACAAGATTTAGGTAGAGGGATAAAAAGCTTCAGCATGTTGACAATATATATAAACACTGAGTTGCAGACAGGCATAACAAAAGGACTGTTAAACAAGTTCTGCGTATGGCATCATCAGCCACAGACAGTGGTCCTTTGTGTGTGTGCGTTTGCATGCATTTGGGCATGGGCGTGCACGCGCACGTGTGTGTGTGTGTGTGTGTGTGTGTGTGTGTGTGTGTGTGTGTGTGTGTGTGTGTGTGTGTATTTACTTTTTGTCCAAAATCTCACTTTTTTCTTTTTGCCTGTTTGCAACTCAACATCTCCACTATACGGTGAGAAGCAATCTATCCTTTTAATAACATTGTCTTTATGCCATCCTAGTTTTTCCACTGTTTGGCCTATTAGAAAGTGTCAGAAGCTCTCTAATGCTGTTCATGGATAATGCGGTTGTGTAGAAGAAAGTAGCTATGCCAGCAGACAGTGTCAATTTGCAGAATGATATATAGAGGATTGGTAATGATTCAGGCTCTGGCAATTGATCCTGAACATAAATAAATGTAACATGCACATACATAGGAAAAGAAATCCACTGCCACAGAACTACACTACTGATGACAAATTGCTGGAAACAGTATCTTCTGCAAAATATCTGGGAGTAACTATCTAGAATGACCTTAAGTGGAATGACCACATAAAACGAATTGTAGGAAAATCAGATGCCTGAATGAGATTCAGGAGAAGAAAATTAGAGAAATGTAACTCATCCATAAAATAAGTGGCTTACAAGATGCTTGTTCGACTGACTCTTGAGTATTGTTCATCAGTCTGGGTATGGGACCATTACCAAATAAGACTGATAAAAGAGAGAGAGAGAGAGAGAGAGAGAGAGAGAGAGAGAGAGAGAGAGAGAGAGAGAGAGAGAGAGAAGATCCAATGGCGAGTGGTACGAATTGTAATCTACCCCTCTATCACATCATTTCTTAATTGTCACTGACTTCATAATTAACTCTTTCAATAAGCTTTGAGAGAAGTAAGATTTACAATAAACTTTCCACTTATCTCCTTTCTCGTGGTTCACTCAAGTTCTTCACATCTAGGGGTTGATTCTTGATGCTAAAATTTTTGACATTATAGGTTCTCATGGATCCATTGTGGGTTCTCAGGGTTCCAATTGACATAAATAATGCTGAAGTATTTCCTGAGAAGTAATTTCTGTTTCTGTAATTTTTATTCTTTCACATTTTTCTATATAACACTGTCTTTACAATTTCCACTTAAAAAAAAACAAATTACATTGTTATTGCCAAAAATAAAAATGTGTCTGATCACATCTACTACTCCATTCTTGTGGTACTAACAATATTCCAAAGAGTTTACAAATTTTCTTTACAAATTAATCTCCACCAATTTATATCATTATTTTATAAATGACTCAAACTAAATTTAATAATTAACATCAGATTGAGTAAATAAATTAATTTCTTTTTATACATTTTAGCCTGAAATATAATACTTTGTGTAATAAATCATACGCAATCCTTTTAGAAAAACAACTGAGATAATATTAACATGTTTAGAAAGTTGTAATTATTTTTGGTATCTACTACTTCTGTTGAGGAAAAGCAATGCTAGAGGAGGGTGTCCCTTTACAATATCCCTCTCACAATATTTGGAAACAATGTCTTTGCAATATTTTGTAACTTACTATCAGGTGTGCCAAACAGTGTACAAAACAATGCCAAATGATGGAAGACAGATGTATAGAAGTATATGATACATAACATATTACAGAAAATATAAGAAAGATATTTACCACACAAGTCATAATTTATACATCTATAAGGAAATTTTTAGATCTGTGGAACATTCTGTCACAAGACAATTGATACAAAGTCAAACTACAACATTACAATACTAAACTATAAAAATTTGTGCACAGACAATGTAAATTACTAGGACTACAAATTACAAATTTACATCCATAAAATCACACTTTCAAAACCTTCAAAAGAGAAGAGAAAAAAATCAGAGCCTAAGTGTATGAGGAGTGAGCCGACTCGAGAAACTCACAATGACGGGTACAGACCAGAAGAACATATTCAGTCATGAGTAGTAATATAGTACAAAATCAATCAGCACATAAACGAGAGTATTTAAGAATATGCTGACTTATGAAAGGACGAAATAATGAAGAAATGTTGGGGCCTAAGCTTATGATGTGGGGATCGACCCATGAATCCAAACCACACCAAGTACAAACCAGAAAAAAATATTTTGACACAACAAAATAAATAAAGTTCATAATCAAATCAATAAGTTCAATCATATGTAAAGAGTAATTATAAGAAGCATCTAGCCTCATTCAATAGTTGTACGCTCTCCTTGAGTGCACACACATTCGCGATGACCAGAGATTCCCAAAACCGAGTTTATCAGGAGTTTGCCCACAACTCAAGTTCCAGTCAGATACAATATTGCACCACTCAGGATAAATACATGTAAACAAAGTCATAATTAGCTTTGAATGAGGAGATGATTGAGTAGCTTGAGGGCCAAAATCAGTGTACGAAAGCAGACATGTATACATTTCTTATATTGTCTGAGTCTTCCACACTATTTGCTAATTGTTCATACAAACTAACCCACATACACGGTGCCCTAGAAGATTCACTTACAATTGAAGAAAAAAAGAAAAATATATATAATACATACTGATTTCAAGTTATGTAATTTATTGGGAAGGTAATCCCCCTACTTGAAAAAACATACTTTTATGTGCATTAACACTGTGTTTGGCAGTCTCGGCTAACTAATCTCAGTCACAACACTGATGTAGTTGACAGATGCTTGAGTACATTACCCAGCACCTATGATCTCTTGTAAGGCGACTGGTCCAGCAGGGTACAGCCATTGAGCAGTGTGGGGAGTGGATCTGCCCACATATCTCAGTTTCCACCCTAGAGTTCTCATCACACGCTCTAATGGATAGGTGACTTCCTGTCTAGCATTCACACCAAATCCTTAGACATTGTTTTGTGAACTAAATATGCTATTCAATACCTTCTTCACATCACATGGCATATGCTCTCCCTATTCATATTGCAAAAGCAATTATGTAGGATTTACATCAGATATGATTAAAAAGTGTTCACATATGAAACTTAAATAAACAGAGCTAAATGCAATGGAAAAAATTGAACTAATAAGGTGATACTCACAGATATTCTAAGATACTATCCCTAATTTTTACGGTACTAATTATAAACATGGTCCCACCTGAAAATTGTAAAAGGATCTACTCATTTAGTCTCATGGCATTTATGTATCAAATTCTAAAGCTCAAATCTATTACAAAAATATAATTATATAGTGTATCATAGATTTAAACTCAGTCAATAGCTAAGACAGAACTTAAAAAATCACATCATCTTATGTACTACATTCCTGATGAACACAACACAATTATGTAGTCTTATGAATCTGCAAACACAGTGTATATTTTCTTCCAGACCAGGGGTCATTATGCATCCATGTTCAAAGGTTTCTTCTTCTATACTAAACGTTAAAAGTACCTGAGATTTTACCAATTTGCTTTGTTTACCTAAGCTCCTCTTATCTTTACACCTACAACAGGCATTTCCACAAAATTCTTACTATACTTAATCTTGTCTCTAAATTGTTCAGATACACCACAGATTGGGCTAACTGTATCAATCAAACAGTTCCCTTGCCACTGATCAATCTTAATCTTAATGTAAGGATACCCAAAATCTGAATATCATCTCTATTATTAGACACCTTGCGCAGAAGATCACTTTCAGTTTCATCAAATGCTACATCCACACTGCCTTTACAGGGTTTTATCAACTTTACTGGTATCATAGCATTACTTTGGTTCCTCATGTTATCTGCTAAAGACTGAACACAAGGAATGGATTCCATCACACAACTAACATCACTTATCACAGAAGGAACACAAAATATATTACTGTCAAAATTACACTTCCTTCATTCCATCAATTTGGATACAAATTTTGACTAACCTTAGCTAACTTATTCCAGGATGCACATTTATCTGTTATCATCAATCTGGTCCCAAACAAACTTCAAAAAATTTTCACCTTTATTCTCTAGGCTTACAGATAACTCACCTTTACTGTTTGGATCATTGCTCTACATGACATTAATGAAAAACTGTTTTGACTGGACTGGTATTCCATGACTCTCACTTACAACTTCACATACATCACTTATCTTACTTGTATTGTCAACATCATTCACAAATAACTTTGAAACTTCATTATTCTTAAACAAATAAGATTTTGGACAAAAGGTGTAAGAGTCTTTTTGTTGTGCCTGTCTGCAACTCAGTGTTTATATACATTGTCAACATGCTGAAGCTTTTTATCCCTCTATGTAAATCTTGTTCATTTCATGTATAATGTTAAAGATATCTGGTAGTCAGTCTGTATAATGTGAGATTGTTCACAATGAAGGACATCAGTGACAGAATGTACTGGCACACCATGTTAAGGATTTCCAACTGTTTGAATAAATCTCCACAGGAGTGTCTGAGATAAGCTGAGCTCACATTTATGGTGACCCAATTTTGGCTAGTAAAAGCTCTCTTTGTTTGAGGTTGTTTATGTTAGGGTATAATGTCATACAGTATAACTGAAAGGAAATCACCCGAACATGGCACCATAGTTGCCTCTTTAGCAAAGACCTCACAATCACATCAATAGCAAATGCTGCCGAGTTCAAGCTTTTACAAAGTTCAAATATGTGTGCTGTTCACTTGAACTTGCTACTGATATTTAGTCCAAGGAATCAGAAGAAATATATGCTTGACATTTCTTCATTTTTACATTTTACAGTCAGATAATAATTTTTACATTTTACGGTCAGATAATCTTATATTTATTATCGTGTGCACAACTGTTTATGCTGGAAGACAGAGAACACTTTATTCCACATAGTTCAGAATCTCATCCTCACTGAAGACCAGTTGCACACTTCCATCCACATTAAACCTACCAACAAACAACAGTACTTACACTTCAACAGTTGCCATCCTTTCCATGTCAAACATTTCCTCCCATATGGCCTTGGCATCTGAGGCAAACATATTTGTTCAGATGCAGACTCTTCACGGCAATACACCACCATACTCACCTCAGCCTTCTCTGCACCTAATTACCCCACCAGCCTAGTTAGAAAGCAGATTTCCTGAGCCATCACATTCAGTCCTGGTACTGCTGATCCCTTCACAAAATAGCTTTGAAGCACATCTTTGGTGACTCAGTGTCATCCTGGTCTGGAATGTATTAATCAGCTAATCCAACAGGGCCATAACTTCTTAAAGTCATGCCCTGCAATGAGATCCATTCTGTCTGAAATTTTGCCCACCACACCTAGAATAGCTTTCTGTCACCTTCCCAATATCCACAATATTCTTGTCAGACCTTATGCTCCTTCTGCTCCCATCTCCCTAGCCCTGTGACCATACCCACTGCAAGACTTGCCCTATACTCCCTCCTATCACCACCTATAATAGCCTTGTAACTGGCAAAACTTATACTATCAAAGGGAGAGCCACCTGCAAAATGACACATGTCATATATCAGCTATTATGTAAACACTTTTCAGCATTCTACATTGGCATTACTACCACCAAATTATCAATCAGGATGAATGGGCACAGGTAGAGAGTATATACTGGCAACTTGCAATATCCTGGTGCAAAATATGCTCTACAACATGACATTTGTGAACTCGGCACCTGTTTCACCCCACATGCCATCTGGAATCTTTCCCTAGACACCAGTTTCTCAGATCTTTGCAGGTAAGAACTAGCACTACAACATGTCCTTCGTTATCACCACTCCCCTGGCCTTAATTTATGCCATTTTCTTCTGTCTCACCTTTTCTTCACTGTAAATACTTTTTTCTTCACTCCATTTTACTTTTCTACATCTTTCATTGTCTTTTCCTTCTATTTTTCACCACCCATCCCACCTCAGTTGCGTACTATGCACTTAGCTTCTCACTCTTATTAACTCGTGCACAATATTTTAGTATTAATCTCCCTTACATATTACCCTGTCTTCCACCTTTAAGCTCTCAGGTTTTCAAATCTCATCTGATGAAGTCCCCAACAATTAGTCTTTTCTTCTCATCCCATGTGGTAAGTTTCCCGTGACCTGTGGCTCTGGGTGATTTTTCCAAAATCTATCACTTTTCCTAGACCTCTCCAGTCCTTTTCCTTCACCCTTCTTCCTTCCCCTTCAACCCTTCTGCCTGGAGAAGGAACCACTGGCTCTGAAAGCTTGCCAATCACAATGGTCTATTATGTGTTTGTTCTGCCTCTGCTTGGTGAGTAGATTTTTTATCTATCTCATTAAATAATTTTATCTGTAAAAGTACAGTAGCAAATGCTGTCTATTCTGTTGTTGGGGATTTTATCAGTCAGAATGGTTGCGTCATCAGCAAATAGAGTGAGGTACAGACGGGAAGGTCATTTATGATAGTAAGAAAAAGTAAGGTAGCCAGTGTGAAGCCCTGCAGGACCCTATGGGTCATTGTGCCCCAGTCAGCGAATGCTGGTGTTCCATGTGTATTGTTTAGATCTACATTCTGTTTCCTGTCATTTAAATAAGATTCAAGCCACATCCCTGAAGACTGATTTAACCCATGATGTTCAGGTTTCTTGAATAAAATTTTATGATTCACACAATCAAAGAATTTAGAGACATTGTAAAAAGATTCTCAGTGGTGACATTTTGTTGTTGATTGACTCTAAAACTTTCTTTACAAATGAGAACAAATCCGGTTCAGTTTGAATGCCTTTTTTTAATCCAAATTGTCTTTTGTTGAAGATCCTGCAGTTATTAGGATGTTATACAATCCTATTGGACATGCATTTTTCAAGAACGTATGAAATGTGTGTTACTGGTGAAAATGGATGGTAGTTGGAGACCTCCAGTTTATCACCTTACTTGCAAAATGCTTTAACAACAGTATCTTTCAGTCTGTCGGACATCATTCATTGCATCAGTGATTTTTTGAACATGCGACATAATCCTAACAGATTGAAACAGTGTGCTAGGCTGAGACTTGATCTGGGGCCTATTGCCTTTTGCAGGCAAGCATTCTTACCAGCTGAGTTACCCAAGCGTAACTCACAACCCATCCTCACAGCTTTACTTCCACCAAATATCTCATCTGCTACCTTCCAAACATCACAGAAGCTTTCCCATGAAATTTGCAAGACTAGCACTCCTCGAAGAAAGGATGGTGCAGAGATATAGTTAACCCATAGCCTTGGAGATGTTTCCAGAATGAATTTTCACTCTGCAGCAGAGTGTGTGCTGTTATGAAACTTCTGGGTACTTTAAAACTGTATGCAACACCGAGACTCAAGCTCAAGACCTCTGCCTTTTACAGGGAAATGCATTACCAACTGAGGTACCCAAGAATGACTCATGATCTGTCTTCACAGCTCTACATCCACCAGTACCTCATCCCTGACCTTCCACTTGCCTGCAAAAGGCATAGGTCCCTAGTTCAAGTCTTGGTCTGGCACACAGTTTTAATCCAACAGGAAGTTTCATAACAGCACACAATCTGCTGCAGAGTGAAAATTCATGATGTGACTTATTACTTAGCTTACAAATTTATGGCAATATTTCAGAACTTTGCTAGTTATATTACCAACAGATGTGGAACCTTTGCTTTTCATTACTGTGACTCCTTTTCCTGGTTTGTTTGTTGTGAGTGGGAGTACACAAATGTTGCAAACTTCTCGAGTGTATGGGATCCATACCAGGTTGAATTAAAGGAAGACATCGAAACAATTCAGAGGTAGGCTGCTAGATTTGTTACCAGTAGGTTCGAACAACGATCAAATGTTATGGAGATGTTTCAGGATCTCAAATGGGAACCCCTCGATGGAAGACGGCATTCTTCTCGAGGAGTACAGGTGAGTAAATTTAGAAAATCGGCAATTGAAGCTGACTGCAGAACCCTTATACTGCCGCCAACATAGATTTCGGGACTAGTGCAGCAGGGGATACAACCCGTCGGCTTTGAACAATGACGTCACAAGTCGCCAGAGAGCATGTATTACAGAGATGAAAGAGCTGAGGAGAATGTTGAGAAACAAAGGAATGCGAGAGAGATAAACATTGATCTTGTCAAAAGCATAAGTGTTTTTTGACTTTTTTAAAAAAAATCTCACGAGATAGAATAAACTGATCCTACTTTATTAAGCAATATCTTGTCAAAGGCCGAGAAGCGATTGTTCCTAATGTTCTAGCTCCCTTCAGTACGCAATAAGTGTTTTTTGACTTAAAAAAAAATCTCACGAGATAGAATAAACTGATCCTACTTTGTTAAGCAGCTCCCTTCAGTACCTAATAAGTGTTTTATGGCTCTTTAAAAAAAAAAAATCTCACGAGATAGAATAAACTGATCCTACTTTATTAAGCAATATCTTGTCAAAAGCCGAGAAGCGATTCTTCTTAGTGTTCTAGCTCCCTTCAGTACATAATAAGAGTTTTTTGGCTTTTTAAAAAAAAATCTCACGAGATAGAATAAACTGATCCTACTTTATTAAGCAATATCTTGTCAAAAGCCGATAAGCGATTCTTCTTAGTGTTCTAGCTCCCTTCAGTACGTAATAAGAGTTTTTTGGCCTTTTAAAAAAAATCTCACGAGATAGAATAAACTGATCCTACTTTATTAAGCAATATCTTGTCAAAAGCCGAGAAGCGATTCTTCTTAGTGTTCTAGCTCCCTTCAGTACGTAATAAGAGTTTTTTGGCTTTTTTAAAAAAAATCTCACGAGATAGAATAAACTGATCCTACTTTATTAAGCAATATCTTGTCAAAAGCCGAGAAGCGATTCTTCTTAGTGTTCTAGCTCCCTTCAATACGTAATAAGAGTTTTTTGGCTTTTTAAAAAAAAATCTCACGAGATAGAATAAACTGATCCTACTTTATTAAGCAATATCTTGTCAAAAGCCGAGAAGTGATTCTTCTTAGTGTTCTAGCTCCCTTCAGTACGTAATAAGAGTTTTTTGGCTTTTTAAAAAAAAAAAGCCTCACGAGATAGAATAAACTGATACTACTTCATTAAGCAATCAGTAAAGAAACGAAACTGAAACATAACAGCAAAAGCTGAAAAAAGAACCAGCCGAATAAAAAACAAATAATTAAGTTAATTAAGTCACATGTTTAATGATCCACCCAATATCAAGCGATCGCTTTTAGATTTACATTCAATTATTTTAATGATAGTGCTTATTAGAACACAGAACTGCTTTATTATCTATGCCTCGAAGTGAAGACATTACGATCTATGACTAAGGAATGACGTCATTGTTCAAAGCCGACGGGTTGTATCCCCTGCTGCACTAGACCCTAGATTTCACACAAGTGCCATGAAGATAAAATATAAGAAATTAGGGCTCCTGCAGGGACACACAGACAGTCACTGGTCCCTTGCTCAGTTTGTGAGTGGGACAGAAAAGGAAATGATTAGTCATGGTACAGGGTACCATCCTCCATGCACCGTGCAGTGGCTTGTGGAGAATGTATGTAGATGTAGTTCGTGGCACATGTCTGAGCTCCAAGGTCATACCTTGTAATGGTCGCCTAGTCGTTGATATAGCTAATTGCTGTAATCGCACTATTTCACTCCCATTTACGGAGCTTGCTAGCACTTGATGTTAGGTTGGCGCCATTAAAATGCGTTGTAGTAATCGCTGCTGCTTGCTGGATCGCTGCTGTGTCTCGATGCTGATGCTGGCTCTAAATCTGGTTGTCTAGGGTTAAAAACATGGGGTCCCGTGTTTTTTATGTGCTTTTGATGATAAAGAACGAGCGAAACCAACAAATATGTAACCTTCAAATATTTATTACTCTGGTGGCCATCTTAATTCCACTGTCTACCAAAGACCATGACACAACACAAAGTAGTACTTCCATTACATGATCTTTGCATTGTTTATCCACCTCAAACAATAACACACAAACACACTTTACCAAAGTGACATTCCGACTGCCTCCTCGACCCTTCTTGCTGCTTGTATTTATAACATTGTCAAAGAACTACTAAAAAAAGATATAGTTTATAAGTCACATGTACATCTGTTATCATAATTTGTGCAGATAAGTTATTAATTTGCATCGAGTGACATAATTTAACATGTTATGAAAATGACAGACAGATTTGTTGACTTGACAGAATAATTCCGTTACAAAAAGGCCATTTTTTAGAAGTTTGTCAATTGACTTCTCTAATTTGCATAAATAAGTAAGTAACATGAATTATTAAGAATTACATTGGTTTTCGTCTAAAATAGGATTGATTACGTGAATACTGAGTGAAAACGCTCCTAGTGAACAAATAGGTTTCACTGGGTGATTTTTATTTAAGGAAATCCAAAATACCTAAGTTGGCTACTATTTTTCGTACTTCATATTAATTATTTAAGATAAACTTAGTGTTTTTACATGATGACATTTGCTGTATCAGTGATCAAGTGATATTAACTTTTGTGTGGGTCAGTTATTCAGTATGATTTAATGGGTTGACTGTTTATGGAGACATGTTGTGCAATCATTGTTAACATACACAATAACTTTTCTATAATCATAAATACTCGTTAAACTGGTTGAATTTGGAGGGTATCGCATACTTCGGTAAAGTAAAGCCTTTAATATGTTCTGTTACAATATCCCCCTCGGGTAATATCATTTACAGAATGTTAATGATATTAGCCGACTAGGACAAATGTGTCAAATGCTTAAAATTTGGAAAAGTACTACTTTAATAATTTTTTTTGTTTTACTATGCATAATGTCTATGTATACCATGACTGTTACACCGTTTCAAAATGACTTTTTCCTGCAAATATTTTAGTTATGTTGTTTCAAATGCACTTTGTGTTATGGCTCTCAGTATGACAGCATAATAAAAATATTTAGTAATATATGAAAGTAAAAAAAAACTTAATCTTTGCTCCCAGTGAGCCACATGGAAAATGATCAAAAACAGACACAAATATATCACATACGATCTTAAGATATATAAAAAAATATATGTAAATTATTTCAAAGCCAGCTCTCATTGAGTCACAGAATAATCAAGATAATAGAAGGAACATAAATATATTACATAGATGGACAGGTCAGATGTCCATAGGAAAATATTGCAACTGTCTGCTCTTTTTGAGCCACATAAAGGAAATGAAAACAAAAAACATAATTAGAAGTATGGACATGATATATAAACACAAACACTAGAGAAGTCACATGTATGAATATAATATGCATTTAAAAAAAAAAGAAAATATTTAAAAAACTTGTCTCCCATTGAGACAGTCAAGATAGTACAAGAACATATTAATACTAAAATTGGACACTTAAATTGGTCACAACATAACACAAACATCAAACTTGGTGAACATCTGATTAGCTGTAGAAAATTGTACACAAATCTTATGCCTAAGAAAATAGTAACAAAATGATGGGTCTTGCACAACAATTTTTACATTGTCTTTTATATTTGGTGCAAGTATGTCCCATATTCAACAATACAAACAGAAAGTAATAAATGTTTGTCACCTCTTTGGGTGCAAGGTTAAACTTGCCCCTTGCAAGTAAAGAAGATGTCTCCAAATTTAATATTCAATAGTGACAATAAAAATATAAAAACATTGTCTCAGAGATCTGGAACTTTTCCAGGGTCTGTAGGATGAGTGGTAGTTGCTATTTGACACACCCAGTAAAAATCTTTGCTGATAAAATGCTTTACGGAAAATGGGTAAGTAACTGTATTCAAACAGGGAAATGTGCTTAATCATGTTTATATGGTTTCAACTCAGTGATGTTTCTTAATCCAAATAACCTTCTTGATCTGGGAAAGATAAGTCTATACGCATTAGGATGTGGGCTTTCTTTTATTTCAAATAATAATTTTGATTTCTCTTGTGTCTTGACGAGTACAAGGTCCCCTGGTTTGAACTGTGTAGCTTTTCCTTTGGCTGCATGTCGCCTTTTTCTCAATTCCCCTTGTTTTTTCATGGTTTCCCGTACACAGTCTTCTCTTTCTTGGGGCGACACAATTTTGCAATGTGGATACTCTATGTTTTCAGTGAAGAAACTAGCAGGGTATTGGTTGTACATTATTTCGTGTGGGGAAAACCCAGTGGAAGAGTGCTGTAAGCTGTTCATTATTTCTTCAAAACTATTTATGTACTCTAACCAATTAGTGTGGTTCTGGCTACAGTAGGTTCTGCACAGTCTTCCAATCTCTCTCATGTATCTCTCAGCCGGATTGCTTGACGGGTGGTAAGCAGATATTAAAATGTGTTTAATTCCCGTGTCTTCAATAAAAGTTTTCCAGTATTTAGAGGTGAACTGAGACCCATTGTCTGAAAGTATTGCCTTAGGTTTTCCCACAGTGTTGAAATAATTACTTGTAATTTTTGAAACTATTTGTTTGCTGGTAGCTTTCCTTAAGGGATAAAGCTTTATAAATTTGGAGAAGATGTCTACCATGACATAAATATAACTGTAACCCCCCCTTGTATTGGGTAACGGTCCGTAGATGTCAGTTGCAACGAGATCGAGTTTATTTGTGGGTAATATGTTCTGCATTATTCCCCTGGTTGTTTGGTTTGTCACTTTTACCCTCTGACATCTGTCACATGTTGATAACTTTTTCTTTACTCTTCTGCTAATGTTGTAAAAATAAATGTTCTCCTGTATTTTTTGAATACACTTAGTGGTGCCACAGTGGCCAAAGCTTTCATGTACATAAGTAATGAGCGTATCTATTTGTTGCTCAGGCCAACACAGTTTCCAATAGTCTAAATCGGGCTTAGGTCTTCTGAATAGTATCCCCTTGTGTACTTTATAGTATGCTTCTACCTTTTCTCCCCCAGTTTTTCCTATGTAACTTTTGACTAGTTTCCAGTTTTCATCGTGGTTCTGAAACCTCCTAATGTCGTTACAGATTTTTTGTATTTCCTTTTCCTCTTTAATGCCCTTTAGATACATAATTTTGAAAATTTTCTCATCCTCTCCACTACTTCCCTCCAAATCACTTCCCAAAGGTAGTCTTGATAAAGCGTCTGCTACCACATTTTGTTTTCCCTGAATGTACCTCACTTCGTAATCAAACTGCTGGAGAGCTGGAGAAACATGGCCCATCTCGTAAGTCTGTTATGGTATAACCTGCACTCTTGGAGATAGCTTAATGCTTTGTGGTCTGTCTGTACTATTACTTTATGTCCCAAGAGGTAATTTCTAAATTTTGTAAAACCCCAATGTATAGCTAGTAATTCCTTTTCTGTCACTGTGTAGTGTTTTTCATGTTTTTGAAGAATTCTTCTGGCAAATGCGATTGTTCGGTGTTCCATTTTTCCATTTACTTCCTTTTCTTGAAATAAATGTACTCCTAACCCTGCATCGCTGCTGTCAGTAGCTAGCCAGAAAGGACTTGACATGTCTGGTCTATGTAGAAGTTGGCTGTTACATAGTTGTGTTTTGATTTTGTTAAAAGCATCTTCACATTCTGGTGTCCAATCCCACACTACATTTTTTTAAGTAAGTTATACAAACAAACTGCATTTAATGCTTGATTACTGATGAATTTTCTGTAAAATCCTGTGAAGCCGAAAAATGATTTGAGTTGTTTCTTGTTTCTAGGTGTTGGAAAATTTTCTATGGCTTTTATTTTGTCTTTGTCTGGCAAAATCCCTTGTTCTGTAATGATGTGTCCCAAAAATTTTAACTCCTCTAGCCCAAATTTACATTTTTCTAATTTTAATGTCATTCCTCCCTTTCTGAGTTTTATAAATACCTCCCTTAATAGTTCAAGGTGTTCTTCCCAAGTTTTCCCAGTGATTAAAATGTCATCTACATAAATGGTTAATTTTGAACTAGTTTCATGACCAAGTACAAAATCTAATGCTCTGATGAATTCCGCAACTGATACAGTGAGACCAAATGGAACGACTGTATACTGATAGCATTTACCATTATATAAAAAGGCTGTATATTTTCTCGAATCAGGACTAAGTTCAACTTGATGAAAACCAGCGGTGAGATCTAGGCTTGTCATATGTTTGACACACTCAAATTTACCTAACAGCTCATCTATACTTTCTGGGTGGTCGTTTTCTCTGATGAGATACTTGTTCAGATGTCTGGAGTCTAATACAATCCTAACGCTATTGTCTCCTTTTTTTTTACAATGACCAACGGGTTGTTGTAGGCACTGCAACTTCTTTCTATAACTTCCCAATTTTCCATTTTTTGTATTTCTTTTTCCACAGCGTCTCTTTTTGCAAATGGTATTCCATACGGTTTTATAAAGAAAGGCTCATGAGGTTTTAACTGTAATTTACATTGATAATATTTCACTCTACCAGGTCTATCATCAAACACATCCTGGAATTCCCATAATAACTCTTTTAATTTTTCCTTCTGTGTATTATTTAGGCTTTCAGCCTCCCCCAGTTTTTTCTCTACTAACTTCTCAAACTCTTGACCCTCTGCATCATCCCCTAAGTTCTCATCTGGGTAATAAACATCCTCATTTTCATGATACACTGATTGAATGTAGTTACAGCTGTCACCACAGTTTAAAATTAACAAATTCACTACACAGCTTTGTTGCTTAACAGGTTCTATAATACACATTTGTTTTGCTGTAAAATTAAACCCAGCATTCACTTTTAATATCCAATCCATACCTAAAATGAAATTTTCATTCAGGTCATCTACTACTAAGCATCCATGTTCAAAATTTAGGTTATCAATTTTAAAAGTAAGTAACACTTGTTTCTTAACTACCTTACTGGCTCTGCCTGTAGCTCCTTTCACTTTTAATCCAACAACTGGCATCTCAGGAAAATGTTGAGAATTTCTGAGCTTATCTCTAAGTCTAGAAGTGATGGCAGAAACAGGACTTCCTGTGTCTACTAACACTCTTCCTTCCCACTTGTCAATGTTTACTTTAACATATGGACAACCTAGCTCAACATCTTTGTCTATTTCAGTATTTTCAAACAATAGATCATTTTCAATTTCTTTAGTTCCTAAGTCTAATGTCTCTTTCCTACACTTAGACACATCCCTCTCTGTTTGCAAAGCATTGACATTTAAACATAAACCTTTGTTTTCATCTGTTCCTCTTAACACTGTGTTGTCACTTAACAAACTACTGTTTTCACCCCATTTTTTATAAAGTCCACTACAGATTCTTGTCCACCATGTAGGATACAAGGTTGCACTTACCTTTGCTAATTCTTTCCAAAAGGCATCTTTGTTTATACAGTTTCCATAGTTGTTCCACAAAACTTCTAAAAACTTTTCCCCTTTTTCTTGAAAACACACATTTACATTCCATCCCTTTATATTTTCTTTATTATTATTATTATTATTATTATTATTATTATTATTACCATTCTCATAGATTAGTGTTTCATAGTTCCCAATAGGCAATAGCTTGTCCTCAGATACACATTCCCTAGTCTGCATTTCACTTAAATTAACCTCATTATTACCCATGTTTGTCACATCACTTACCTTTACTACATAATCACTTTTCAATTCTACAAATACTTTTATTTCTTCCTCCACACTCTCATCAATAACATCACTTGATTTAGGATCATTATTTAAATGTCCCTCTATTACTTCTTCCTCCTCCTCCACAACAACCCCATCTTCAGTTTCCCCCCTATGTATCTGAATCTCAGCAATTGAGTCTTTGGCTCCATTAAACACTTCGGCATCCCCCTTCTTATCAAATAAACCCCCCAAAATAGATTCTATTTGTGGTGTGTCTGACTTGTTATTAACACCAGTATCTTTTTCAGCCCAACTATGGAACTCTGCAATACCTTCAACTTCTGCACTTTCCCTAACTACCTGTGCTTGAATACTGTTTTTATTAACTGTATCACTTTTACTCATAGTATCCCAAAACCTTTTATTAAATTCTAATTTATTCATTCTAACAACATCAGTATTTTCATGGTATTTACTCTTTACATTGTATCCTCTCCTTTTCCAGTTTCGGTTATATGTTGTCCTATCATAATATTGTCTAGCCCCAAAACTACGGACATCTAGTGGGACTGTCCACCGTTTCCCGGCTGGTTCCCTCGGTCTGTCCGTTTGTAGTTGTCGTTTTGTTCACTAGTTTCAACAAACCCCCTTCTATCTATTCAGTCACTCGTTGACCACGATGGCACCGAAACAGAGGACGACCGAAGAAAGGCAGAAATACTGAATTCAGTGTTCTGAAACTGTTTCACTGCGGAAAATCGTAACACGGTCCCTGACTTCAGCCGTCGCACGGACGCCAAAATGGAAAATATTGAAATAAACGATATCGGAATTGAAAAACAACTGCTATCACTTAGTAGCGGAAAAGCATCCGGACCAGACGAGATACCCTTAAGATTCTACAGTGATTATGCTAAAGAACTTGCCCCCTTTCTATCAGCAATTTATCGTAGATCGCTGGAAGAACGTAAAGTACCTAGCGACTGGAAGAAAGCGCAGGTCGTTCCCATTTTCAAGAAGGGTCATAAATCAGATGCGAATAATTATAGGCCTATTTCGCTTACGTCAATCTGTTGTAGAATAATGGAACATGTTTTGTGTTCTCGTATTATGACGTTCTTAGATAATACAAATCTCCTTCATCATAACCAACATGGATTCCGCAAACAGAGATCATGTGAAACTCAGCTCGCCCTATTTGCCCAAGAAATTCACAGTGCCGTAGACACTGGCGAGCAGATTGATGCCGTATTCCTGGACTTCAGGAAGGCATTTGATACGGTTCCGCACTTACGTTTAGTGAAAAAAATACGAGCTTACGGAATATCGGACCAGGTTTGTGATTGGATTCAGGATTTCCTAGAAGAAAGAACACAACATGTCATTCTTAACGGTTCAAAATCTGCAGATGTAGAGGTAATTTCGGGAGTACCGCAGGGAAGCGTGATAGGACCTTTATTGTTTACAATATACATAAATGACTTAGTTGACAACATCGGTAGCTCCGTGAGGCTATTTGCAGATGACACGGTTGTCTACAAGAAAGTAGCAACATCAGAAGACTCGTACGTACTCCAGGAGGACCTGCAGAGGATTAATGCATGGTGCGACAGCTGGCAGCTTTCCCTAAACGTAGATAAATGTAATATAATGCGCATACATAGGGGCAGAAATCCATTCCAGTATGATTATGCCATAGGTGGTAAATCATTGGAAGCGGTAACGACCGTAAAATACTTAGGAGTTACTATCCGGAGCGATCTGAAGTGGAATGATCACATAAAACAAATAGTGGGAAAAGCAGGCGCCAGGTTGAGATTCATAGGAAGAATTCTAAGAAAATGTGACTCATCGACGAAAGAAGTAGCTTACAAAACGCTTGTTCGTCCGATTCTTGAGTATTGCTCATCAGTATGGGACCCTTACCAGGTTGGATTAATAGAAGAGATAGACATGATCCAGCGAAAAGCAGCGCGATTCGTCATGGGGACATTTAGTCAGCGCGAGAGCGTTACGGAGATGCTGAACAAGCTCCAGTGGCGGACACTTCAAGAAAGGCGTTACGCAATACGGAGAGGTTTATTATCGAAATTACGAGAGAGCACATTCCGGGAAGAGATGGGCAACATATTACTACCGCCCACATATATCTCGCGTAATGATCACAACGAAAAGATCCGAGAAATTAGAGCAAATACGGAGACTTACAAGCAGTCGTTCTTCCCACGCACAATTCGTGAATGGAACAGTGGAACAGGGAAGGGGGGATCAGATAGTGGTACAATAAATACCCTCCGCCACACACCGTAAGGTGGCTCGCGGAGTATAGATGTAGATGTAGATATCTTGTTCTCTTCCCCAATACCTATTTTTATCATTCCTGTTATCTCTCCTCCATCCTCCCTCCTGTGTATAGTTTCTGAAATCATTTTCATATCTCCTACCTCCCCTATTTGGAGCATTATTTCCAGAATTTTCAAAGTCTCTCCTCCCATAATAATCTCTATTTACATTCCTGTTCCACCCCCCATACTGGTTGTTGCCAGAGCCAAAACTTTGGTTATTTTCTCTTTCCAAGGCCCTGTCTAATCTATCTACAAATTTCAGGAACTCTTCCATTGAATCGTCTGGTCCATGGACCAATTCCCACTGCAGTCTCTCTGGTAACCTTCTTTTTAAAACATCAATTTGTGTCATAACATCAAATGAGTTATTCAAATGAGCAAGTTTTTTCAATTGGTCTCTGCAAAATTTTTGCATTCCCCCTATTTTCCCTCAATACACTGGTCCATTTAGAAATTCTGACTTTAATCTGGCTTGTATGGATTGTGACCAAAATTTACAAATGAATTTAGCTTCAAACTCTTCAAAAGTATTCCAAGAATCATTATTCTCATTTGCCCAGGATAGGGCCTCCCCTTCTAGAAACCGTTTTACTAACTTAATTTTTATGTTATCTGTCATTCCTACAACAAACAGATCCTTACATTGATGAATAAAGTCAATAGGGTGCAGATTTTCACCAGGAAAACATTTCACTTGGATGTGCCCATACATTGTATTTTGATTGTAAAACATTTGTTTTGACATCAATGCATCTTCCAATTGTGTATATTTAGTGTGTATCTTTTCTACTTTTGTATCTACATTAGTGGTATACAGGTTGTATTCTTGTTTAAGGTTTTCTGATGTTTTGTCTATTCTCTGATCTAATCTTTCAACTTCAGTATCTACTCTGTTGTAGATGACAGCAATGCTGTCTGTGTTAGCTTGTATATTTTCATTTAAACTTTCAACTTTAATTTGAAATTCTTTTCTGAAGTGTATCAGCTGTTCGCTAGTGTCCTTACTGAGGGTAGTTTTAATTTCCTCACACTTCTCATTGAGATGAGTAGTTAATAGATCAAAATTCAAACTTAACTTACCCAGTCTATCTGTGTTTTCTTTAAGTTTCAAACTTACTTGTTCACTCGATTGTTTAAGTTGCGAGCTTATTTGAGTTGCAAACTCTGCTAGCCACTCTGTTAAGTTTAATTGTTCACCATCCCCTGGTTCAATTTTTACATTTCCTACGGTCTCAGGTAGAGACATGTTAACTATATTCTAATAATTTCCGGGTATGCAGCCGGATCCCGTCGACATTCTGCCACGATATTTCGGCCCAGAGACGTCCGGCCATCATCAGGTAAGTACACAACAACTGAAGAGCCCAGTCTTTTTTTTTTTTTTTTTTCTTTATTGTGATTTCATGCCCCTGCCCCATATGGGCAGGGGAGGGCTGTCAGCAGCACAATCAGCCGCTGTTCAGCCGAGTGACATGACAACTAAAACAAGAATAAAATAATACATACATAAGGAGGTAAAAAAAGGGGAACATAAAACAGAGTAAGGGGAGAAAATGGAGGTAAAAATCACTGACATGTAGAAGTTCATTGGGGACAGTTAAAATAGTCACCAGAAAGTTAAAAAACACAGTTGGCGATTCTTAAAACACAGAGAAGACACTGGATGCACATGCACAGTTTAAAAGTTGGCCACAGTATTAAAAACACTCCGAAGACAACACACTTAAAACCCACTTGGAGCACACACGACGAAGAGTAAAACTACCAGGCGGGACCTGCCGAGGGAAAGGGCAGAGAGGATGGAAAAGGAGGGGAGAGCATGGGGCAGCTGGGGAAGCGGCGGTAGGAAGAGAGGAGGGGCAACTGTGGGTTCACGAAGAGGCAGGAGACACATGGGGCGGGAGAGGAAAAGGGAAGACAGGGCAGGAGGGAGCGCAGAGACACCGAAAGAAGGCACAAGAGATGGACGGGGAGTAGGAGGGGAAATCCGCTGAGAAGGAGGGAGGGGGAGGAGAGGGAGCCCTGAGGAGGAGGCAGGAAGAGGGGGTTAGAGTTGGTAGGAAGGGTAGATGTCAGGGCGAAGCTCATCATCCAGGAGTGGTAGACGGTGGAAGTTGTGTTGGGAAAGGAGATGGAGGGTGTGGAGATGGAGAGAGGGAGGACACAACGGTAAAGGCGCGGCAACTGGTTGGGAGTGGAGAGGAAGGGAGACACCAGGGGGTGAGGGGGATCAAGGCGGCGGACAATATATAGTGTGCGGATATGTTCAAGGAAAAGGAGGAAGAGCCCAGGTGCAGTCGCGGTATCCGCGCATGTGAAATGTACTGGCATCCTACAGCGCATGCGTCAGGTGTTGACATGCGCAGCATAGCCGAGTTGTACGTGCTGCCCTCGGTGGTGGAAATAAAGGTTCATCTAGTCACTGAGTATCGAATGACACTGTCGATTCCACTGTGATTGTATAATTTTAATAACAGGATTCCAATTTTTATCCAGCTGAAAGCCATTGTCACGATTTATAAGATTATTGGCAAGACGTATTTCCACTGATTCCTTGATTACGGAATCCCAAAAACCGGAAACCGGGGATAAAATTTTTGTTACATTGTATTCCATTGAATGTCCCAAAGAAATACAGTGCTCTGCTACTGCCGATTTTGACGGTTGCCGCAGACGGGTGTATCTTTCATGTTCTATACATCGTTCATGGACAGTTCTTGTCGTCTGGCCAATATATGCAGCGCCACATTCACAGGGAATTTTGTAGACGCCTGCCTTCTTCAGTTGTAAATCGTCTTTAACGGATCCAACCAGGGCCCGGTTCTTTGCTGGTGGACGGAAGATAACCTTGATTTTATTTTTCTTCAGTAATCGGCCTATTTTCGACGACACATTCCCGGCGTATGGAAGGAACGCAGTTGATTTGAAGTCATCATCTGCGTCCTCAGTGCGTTGCTTCTTGTTATGATAGTTGCGCATGGCCTTCCTTATTTGGCGAGAAGTGTAGCCATTCTCTTTGAAAACCTTCTCCAAGTGTTCTAATTCTGCGTGGAGGTTTTCATCATCCGATATTATATGCGCTCGATGTATTAAGGTACTGAGAACACCGGCTGTTTGTGCTGGGTGATGGCAGCTTGACGCCTGGAGATACAGATCTGTGTGAGTCGCTTTCCTGTACACAGAATGTCCTAATGACCCGTCATTTTTACGGCGTACTAGCACGTCTAGAAATGGTAAAGTGCCCTCTTTTTCAATCTCCATCGTAAATTTGATGTTCTCATGTAATGAGTTTAAGTGATGAAGGAATTTCTCCAGTTCCTGTCTGCCATGAGGCCATACAGCAAAAGTATCATCTACGTACCGCCAGAAGACCGTAGGCTTTAAAACAGCAGACTCAAGTGCTTTCTCCTCAAAGTCCTCCATAAAGAGATTAGCTACCACAGGCGACAAAGGGCTCCCCATGGCGACGCCGTCTGTTTGTTCAAAGAATTCGTCATTGAATAAAAAGTACGTTGAGGAGAGTATATGTTCAAACAAGGCCGTCATTTCTGCACTGAATAAGTTACCAATAAGATGTAATGATTCCATTAAAGGCACTTTGGTAAAAAGTGAGACCACATCAAAGCTGACTAATAAATCCGAGCTGCTAAGCTTAACTTTCTTCAAGCGACTGACAAAATCCTCGGAATTACGTATATGGTGGCAACACTTACCCACATACGGCTTTAGTAATGAGGCCAGATATTTTGCTGTAGAATAGGTCGCAGCACCAATATTACTCACTATTAATCGTAGTGGGGCACCATCCTTGTGTATCTTCGGAAGACCGTAGAGTCTTGGTGGTACTGCATTGTGTGGTCTCAATCTCTTGATAACTTCTTCAGGTAGAGAACAGTCGTTCAAAAGGGTAGTAGTTTTCCTTGATATTCGGCTTGTTGGGTCCTTTTCAATTCTACGGTACGTAGAATCATTTAGCTGACAATATATCTTCTCGTTGTAGGCTTCTCTTGTCAGAAGAACTGTGGCGTTACCCTTATCCGCAGGCAGTACGACTGTGCTAGTATCTTCTCTCAGGTTGCGGAGAGCAGCTCTTTCAGCTGGCGAGATGTTACTCCGTTGTGGCGCACATTTCAACAACGTTCGGCAAGATTCACGTCGAATTTCGTCTGCAGAATCCACAGGGAGACGTCTAATGGCTTCCTCAATGGAACTGATGAAATCCGTTAAAGGCAGTGAGGCAGGTGTAGGAGCGAAGTTTAAACCTTTCGGAAGCACTGACATCGTCGCATCGTCAAAAGATTTCTCCGTAAGGTTCACCACGGATCGTCCAGAGATAGCTTCTTGCGGTTTTCGTGTTACGAGTTGGCTAAACTTCGCACTTTGTCTGTTCGTACTGTCCCTGTGAGCCCAGTCTGCCTTGGCCCAGGATACGCCGTCAATCCAGTCCCAACTAAGGGAAGAACATCTTGTTGAAATCTTCAGATGTAAATAATATAAATTCCTGGCGACAGCGTCTAACGACGCGTAAAACGGATTCGTTCTCTTACTAAAGCCAGACTCGCCTTGCGTTTTATATTGTTGGCGGCCACACTATTAATAAAATGAACAACTCTGGCGAAAGTTGGAATCAAGTTATTGTCTCTACATTTCAGTAAAAAATTTAGTGAACACAGCAACCTGGCTCTTTTCTCACGTAATTTATCCAATACGTGGATATCCTGAACCATCTCCTCCCCGTAAAGGTATTTGATGTGACTTCTGAAATTTTCCCGGCGTATTTCTTCTTCTAATAATTTCCGGGTATGCAGCCGGATCCCGTCGACATTCTGCCACGATATTTCGGCCCAGAGACGTCCGGCCATCATCAGGTGAGTACACAACTACTGAAGAGCCCAGGTGCAGTCGCGTCTCCCTGTGGATTCTGCAGACGAAATTCGACGTGAATCTTGCCGAACGTTGTTGAAATGTGCGCCACAACGGAGTAACATCTCGCCAGCTGAAAGAGCTGCTCTCCGCAACCTGAGAGAAGATACTAGCACAGTCGTACTGCCTGCGGATAAGGGTAACGCCACAGTTCTTCTGACAAGAGAAGCCTACAACGAGAAGATATATTGTCAGCTAAATGATTCTACGTACCGTAGAATTGAAAAGGACCCAACAAGCCGAATATCAAGGAAAACTACTACCCTTTTGAACGACTGTTCTCTACCTGAAGAAGTTATCAAGAGATTGAGACCACACAATGCAGTACCACCAAGACTCTACGGTCTTCCGAAGATACACAAGGATGGTGCCCCACTACGATTAATAGTGAGTAATATTGGTGCTGCGACCTATTCTACAGCAAAATATCTGGCCTCATTACTAAAGCCGTATGTGGGTAAGTGTTGCCACCATATACGTAATTCCGAGGATTTTGTCAGTCGCTTGAAGAAAGTTAAGCTTAGCAGCTCGGATTTATTAGTCAGCTTTGATGTGGTCTCACTTTTTACCAAAGTGCCTTTAATGGAATCATTACATCTTATTGGTAACTTATTCAGTGCAGAAATGACGGCCTTGTTTGAACATATACTCTCCTCAACGTACTTTTTATTCAATGACGAATTCTTTGAACAAACAGACGGCGTCGCCATGGGGAGCCCTTTGTCGCCTGTGGTAGCTAATCTCTTTATGGAGGACTTTGAGGAGAAAGCACTTGAGTCTGCTGTTTTAAAGCCTACGGTCTTCTGGCGGTACGTAGATGATACTTTTGCTGTATGGCCTCATGGCAGACAGGAACTGGAGAAATTCCTTCATCACTTAAACTCATTACATGAGAACATCAAATTTACGATGGAGATTGAAAAAGAGGGCACTTTACCATTTCTAGACGTGCTAGTACGCCGTAAAAATGACGGGTCATTAGGACATTCTGTGTACAGGAAAGCGACTCACACAGATCTGTATCTCCAGGCGTCAAGCTGCCATCACCCAGCACAAACAGCCGGTGTTCTCAGTACCTTAATACATCGAGCGCATATAATATCGGATGATGAAAACCTCCACGCAGAATTAGAACACTTGGAGAAGGTTTTCAAAGAGAATGGCTACACTTCTCGCCAAATAAGGAAGGCCATGCGCAACTATCATAACAAGAAGCAACGCACTGAGGACGCAGATGATGACTTCAAATCAACTGCGTTCCTTCCATACGCCGGGAATGTGTCGTCGAAAATAGGCCGATTACTGAAGAAAAATAAAATCAAGGTTATCTTCCGTCCACCAGCAAAGAACCGGGCCCTGGTTGGATCCGTTAAAGATGATTTACAACTGAAGAAGGCAGGCGTCTACAAAATTCCCTGTGAATGTGGCGCTGCATATATTGGCCAGACGACAAGAACTGTCCATGAACGATGTATAGAACATGAAAGATACACCCGTCTGCGGCAACCGTCAAAATCGGCAGTAGCAGAGCACTGTATTTCTTTGGAACATTCAATGGAATACAATGTAACAAAAATTTTATCCCCGGTTTCCGGTTTTTGGGATTCCGTAATCAAGGAATCAGTGGAAATACGTCTTGCCAATAATCTTATAAATCGTGACAATGGCTTTCAGCTGGATAAAAATTGGAATCCTGTTATTAAAATTATACAATCACAGCGGAATCGACAGTGTCATTCGATACTCAGTGACTAGATGAACCTTTATTTCCACCACCGAGGGCAGCACGTACAACTCTGCTATGCTGCGCATGTCAACACCTGACGCATGCGCTGTAGGATGCCAGTACATTTCACATGCGCGAGATTCGGCATAAATACCGCGACTGCACCTGGGCTCTTCAGTAGTTGTGTACTCACCTGATGATGGCCGGACGTCTCTGGGCCGAAATATCGTGGCAGAATGTCGACGGGATCCGGCTGCATACCCGGAAATTATTAGAAGAAGAAATACGCCGGGAAAATTTCAGAAGTCACATGTTAACTATTTTTTTTTTTTTTTAAATGACAACAACAAAATACCTTGCTTTATGTAGCTATACTATGATGTCGTGATCGGTGTTCTTGTTGGCTTTTTTCACATCTATTCGGTTTTATCTTGATTGATGAATTCCATTGACAATCCAGACGTTAATCTTCCGAGCGGTGTGATGATAGTTTTTCGTAATCGCACATACACACGTTTTTTTGTTTTTCACTTTGACATATCTTCACTGTTGCCACACTGCACAAATAAACTTTTTTTTTTTTTTGAAGTGCTAAGCACTTACGAAATTTATCGCTGCACTATTATCATCGATGCACTTAAATATCCCGGACGAGCCCCCACTTTTGTAATGGTCGCCTAGTCGTTGATATAGCTAATTGCTGTAATCGCACTATTTCACTCCCATTTACGGAGCTTGTTAGCACTTGATGTTAGGTTGGCGCCATTAAAATGCGTTGTAGTAATCGCTGCTGCTTGCTGGATCGCTGCTGTGTCTCGATGCTGATGCTGGCTCTAAATCTGGTTGTCTAGGGTTAAAAACATGAGGTCCCGTGTTTTTTATGTGCTTTTGATGATAAAGAACGAGCGAAACCAACAAATATGTAACCTTCAAATATTTATTACTCTGGTGGCCATCTTAATTCCACTGTCTACCAAAGACCATGACACAACACAAAGTAGTACTTCCATTACATGATCTTTGCATTGTTTATCCACCTCAAACAATAACACACAAACACACTTTACCAAAGTGACATTCCGACTGCCTCCTCGACCCTTCTTGCTGCTTGTATTTATAACATTGTCAAAGAACTACTAAAAAAAGATATAGTTTATAAGTCACATGTACATCTGTTATCATAATTTGTGCAGATAAGTTATTAATTTGCATCGAGTGACATAATTTAACATGTTATGAAAATGACAGACAGATTTGTTGACTTGACAGAATAATTCCGTTACAAAAAGGCCATTTTTTAGAAGTTTGTCAATTGACTTCTCTAATTTGCATAAATAAGTAAGTAACATGAATTATTAAGAATTACATTGGTTTTCGTCTAAAATAGGATTGATTACGTGAATACTGAGTGAAAACGCTCCTAGTGAACAAATAGGTTTCACTGGGTGATTTTTATTTAAGGAAATCCAAAATACCTAAGTTGGCTACTATTTTTCGTACTTCATATTAATTATTTAAGATAAACTTAGTGTTTTTACATGATGACATTTGCTGTATCAGTGATCAAGTGATATTAACTTTTGTGTGGGTCAGTTATTCAGTATGATTTAATGGGTTGACTGTTTATGGAGACATGTTGTGCAATCATTGTTAACATACACAATAACTTTTCTATAATCATAAATACTCGTTAAACTGGTTGAATTTGGAGGGTATCGCATACTTCGGTAAAGTAAAGCCTTTAATATGTTCTGTTACAACCTGTATCGTGCCAGTGACTGGCAGAAAAGGTCAAGAAGACCAGTCTTGCATATAGAGTTTCAATGAAGCTCACAGTTTGCAGCATTGTCCCCAGAACTGATCGTGGTCCCATGGTTCTGTGTATAGTGGAAAGACTGAACCAGAGGCCTGAAAGGTTCTGTGATAAGCTAGGCTGGATAGGATCAAGAACTGTATGGTCCCTGTAAACATGTCAGGTGTGCATTACACGTCAGAGGCTACTACTCAGGTAGCTGCATGTGGGGTGCTCGCTAGCATTTTTTAGATGAGGCATCTCTCCATCCAGTCCAAATAACAACAGCTACCAGAGACCCATCAGTATTAGTGTAAGGTCCAAAGGAATGCCTCTCCCCCTTCCCCCCTTTCCCACACGAACAAGTGAGAATATTAAAATCTTAGGGGTTAACTGTCGAAACATCCGCAACAGTGAAGCAGAGTTTGAAGCATTTCTGATTACCAACGAGACTCACATAATACTATGTACAGAAAGCTGGTTAAAATCGAAAGTTGATTACAGTGAGATTTTGTGGGGAAATTTAAGTAGGTACCAAAAGGATAGAGTGATGGACAGTGGTGGTGGTGTATTTGCTGTAGAAGATAAGACATGCAGATCCACCGTGAGAGAACTTGTAACTGCATGTGAGACTGTTTGGGCAAGAATCACTACCATGGGTGGGCGTAAAACATAACTGGTTCCTTCTGTCAGCTATCAGACTCAACTGCTGTTGTAACCATAAATTTCAGAGAAAACCTCAGTTCACTTATACATTTTTTCCCCAATGACACTGTAATGGTTGGTGGAGACTTTAATCGTTCAGCAGTTAATCAAGAAAATAAAGTTTTGTTAGTGGTGCACATGAAAAGACATCCTGTGAAACATTGCTATATGCTTACTCTGAAAACTACTTAGAATATGTAATTCAGAACCCCACTCATGATGGAAATAAATTAGATCTAATGGCAACAAGTATTGTCATCTTTGTAGAGGTTCACATCAAAATTGGCATCAGTGATCCAGATGTGACTGTGGCAACAATGATACCAAAGTACAAATGACAACTAAAACAAATGGAAAGATATGTACGTACAGTAAACCAGATAAAAGAGCAGTACTGCCATATTCCAATTGGAAACTTGAAACTTTTAGCACCAGGACAAGAACATGTAGGGGAACTATGGCTCAAGTTTAAAAGAGTAGTTGACCATGCACTGGAGAGATATGTACCCAGTAGAACAGTTCACAATGGGAGTGACCCTCCATGGTATACAGGCACTGTAGAAAAACTTCTAAAGAAAAAGAGACTACTGCATAATAGGCATAAAACAAAGGATGGGCTGCATATAGAGAGAAACTGAATGAAACGCGTTTGACTGTCAAGAGAGCGATATGCAAAACCTGCAATGACTGCTGTAGCAGAGTGTTGTTAAATGACCTTTAACAAAACCCAAAGAAATCCTGCTCATGTGTGAAGGTTGTTAGTGGCACCAAAATTAGAATCCAGTCACTCGTGAATGAGACTGGAACTAAATGGAGGATAGCAAAGCAAAAACTGAAATGCTTAACTCTGTTTTCAAATGCTCCTTTACAAAGAAAAATGTAGGAGAACTGCCCCAATTTAATCCATATTCTACTGAAAACATGAGTGAAATGTTTTATTCAATGGTGTTGAGAAACAGCTGAAATCATTAAAATTGAACAACGCTCCAGGACCCAGTGGAGTCCCTATCAGACTACATACCAAATATGCAGCTGGGGTAGGCCCTCTATTAACTATGATCTACCATAGATAACTCGAAAGAAAAAACGTGCCCAGTAGTTGGAAGAAAGCACATGTCACACCCTTTTTCAAGAGTAGTGTTAGAAGTAAACCACAAAACTACTGCATAAATATTCAGTCGGATTTGTTGTGAAATCTTGAAAAATATTCTGATCTCAAACATAATGAGATATTTTGAAAAAAAATTACCTCCTCTACGCCAGCCAGCATGGATTCTGGAAGCATCACTCATGTGAAAACACAACTCTCACTTTTCTTTCATGATTTATTGAAAGCTTTTGCTGAAGGCAGTCGGGTAGAAGCAGCATTTCTTGACTTTGAAAAGCATTTGACCCAGTACCACATCTATGTTTCTTGTCAAAATTATGGTTGTAGGTTGTATCAGATAAAATTTGAGTCTGGACTGAGGGCTTTTGGTAGGGAGGATTCAACATGTTATCCTGGATGAGCAGCCATAGACAGATGCTGTAATAATGTTGGGTGTACTTCAGGTAAGTATGTTAGGACCCTTGCTGTTCATGTTGTATATTAATGACTTTGTGTATAATATTAATAGTAACCTTAGAATTTTTGCAGAGGATGTAGTTATCTACAATTTTGTGCTGTCTAAAAGAAGCTGCATAAATATTCAGTCAGATTTTGATAAGATTTTAAACTGGTGTAAAGATTGGCATCTTGTGTTAACAGGATTTTCTGTTGGTTCTTGGTAGACCAACATTATAATAAATGAAAAACACCAGTTTGTTTTTGTTCTACAATATTACTTCTATTTTGCCAATGCACTAAAGAATGAAACAAGATTCGTGTGTAACATCCCATGGTCTGTTGACTTTCATACCCTCAAGTCCTTAAAACAGAAAATACAACACCAAGATATCATCGACACAAAATCTGATGAAGGCAACAGTATTGTACTTTTGAACAAATGTGATTATGTGGATAAAGTTAATGATATCCTGCATACGACATGCTTCCAAGTCCTTCCTAAAGACCCTACTAAATTATTCAAAGAGGATATTAAATATGCAATCAATTCATGCAAAAGCATATTCCCTGAGTTTGAAGCAAAACTGTTAACTAATATGAACCCAGTGCCTCCTAGAATGTATGGGCTTCCTAAACTGCTTAAACAAGATGTTCCTATTTTTCCCATTGTTTCATCATTCACTGCTCCATCTTACAAATTAGCTAGTAAACTGGATGTCCTAATTAAGAGAAAGACTAAATTCAAACCAAAGCATGGTATTTCAAACTCTGTGGACCTGGTACATAAGTTAAAAGGTATATCTGGCTTACACAGTGATAAATTAATATCCTTTGATGTCTGCAATTTGTTTTCCAATATAACAGTGGTGGAATGCATTGATATTCTGACAGAGCTGATACACAAGTCTAATGTCAATCCTGTGGAATTGAATGACTTGAAACTGTCCACTCAGACATGCTTGGCACAGAATTATTTCCAGTTCCAAGGGACTCTTTATAAACAATTACATGACTTAGCTATGGATTCCCTTCTTAGACCACTGTTGGCTGAAATATTTATGAACCATTTTGAACAAAATTTTCTAAAAACAGAACCTTTGAGTGCAAATATCAAATACTGGTTTAGATATGTAGATGATGTCCTGTGTATGTAGACTGGTACCACAAGACAACTCAACACATTTTTGAAAAATCTAAACAGTCAACATACAAACATTCAGTTCTCAATGGAGATTGGCAACAAATCCTTAAACTTCGTAGATCTCACCATTGACATCAGCAAACACATTATTTCAAAATTTATAGAAAAACTACAATTACAGACACAGTAATAACTTCTTGCTCACAACACCCCATAGCTTACAAACATGCAGCTTTCCACTCAATGGTACATCATCTATCTATCCCCATGTCCAGAGTTAGATACAATGAAACTTATTGCCACAGTCAATGGCTACAGTCCAGTTCTTATTGACCACATCTTACACAGGAAACAAAAACGGAAAATTATACCCCTCCTCTATGCCCACCTGCTTCGCCATCCACTGTCTGCAAGAAATGGTGTACACTACCATTTCTATCTAAGTGAGGTATCACAGATTGTAGCCAAAGCAGTGAAAGCCTGCAAGTATAGGCTTGTTAAGAACATGACATCCCAGTGTATTTTTAACAACAAAGATAAGATCCAGCTATTAGCCAACAGTGGCTATACAAAATCACCTGTTCTGATTGTGACAAATTTTACATCGGTCAGTCAGGCAGAGACATAGCAACTAGGCTGGCTGAACATGAACACAGCTAGAGGTTGCAGAATTATGACTCTGCATTTGCTGAGCATCTACTGAGTGAGGGTCACAACTACCAGTCAGTGTCCTATGTGCTTCACTTAGCAAACAAAGGCCATAAACTGAACCTGATGGAAGCCCTGGAAATTAACAAACATCTTGCTCACAGTCTAGGTCTAATCTTAAATGACTGGACACAGCTCAAAACTTCCCTTCTCCTTCATATAATCATCTCTGTTGTTCATTACTTCCCACACTGTCTGTTCCTACATATTCCCATTTTCCTGTATTTATTAGTTCTTTTATTTTATTGAAGTTGTCTATGTATTCCATATAGACTATAGTTTTAATTGTTAAGGCTTTCTTTTAACTGATACTTGTATTACTGTCCATGTAGTGGTCTTGTAGTGGTCTCATCAAATATTGTTTATATTTACTTGGTTCATTTATTTAATGCAAATGGCTACATAGCAACAGTTTTGAATATAATGTTAATGTTAAAATGCAGTACCACCACACTCTCAAAGATTGCGTTTACTGTATGTTCCCTCAAACGCCTCCATTTTCCTGCATTTATTTATTTCTGTTTATCTTATTGATATTACTTAAGTTCCTTATATATTCTGTAGATACACTGATAATCGTTTCTTCTTTTAATTAGTTTATATCACTCTGCATGTTTTATACCTCCTGATGTAGCCTTGTCAAGTGCTAATTTTATTTTATTAGATTTCTTTATTAATAGAAACTGTTATATAGGCATGCTTTTCCTGTTTTGTGTTAAAGTTTTTCCTGTTTACTCTATTTTTATTTATTTACTGTTCAATTTCTTCCTTTTCTTTTTTCATAGCAATACCACCACACTGTCAAAGATGTTACTTCAGTCTAGATGTGCTACTTCTCTTCCAATGTTGTTTGCAAACATTGTAACTTCTTTGGTGACAATACTCAATAAATGTCTGAAGATGGCCTTGTAAGCCGAAAACCGGTTAAGACAATAAAAGTAATAATGTAGAACAAAAGCAAACTGGTGCTTTTCATTTATTGGCATCTTGCTTTAAATGTTCAGAAATGTAAAATTGTGCACTTCACAAAGTGAAAAAACATAGTATCATATCACTACAGATATTGATAAGTCTCAGTTGGAATCGGTAAACTCATATAAATATTTGCAACCAAGTCGAAGGGTGGTTTTTCCGTAACGTAACTGCGGAAATTTTTTTTCTCAGAGTTTCCAAATGTTTTTTTGGGGTGCTGAATCCGAATTTCATGTATACTTTCTTGTAGGAGGCCAACTTCACAACGAAAAACGCAAAAATCTAAAAAATTTCACACTTTTTTCAGATTCTGCTTAGGTGTCAAAAATTGTGCAGTCTATAGAAAATCAAACTAGACTAAATTTTCTGTCAAATGCAGCAGCTAGGTTTGATTTCCTGCAAGCAATATCAGCCCCAGAGCGAGCTGAAATGCAGCGATTTCTTGGCCCTTCTGCGATAACATCAAAAAGCTCACTCCCATTCCCTACAACTTGAAAAATGTACATGATATCAACAAAAAGCCCTGCACCACTAGAAAGTACACGAAATTTCCTACAAGAGAGGTCTGCAACATCCAATTTTCTCATAAGGGGGAGGGAGCAAAGTGAAAAATGCCTTTTGTGGTCTACCATAAGCCAAGCAGCCCCTCCTACCTGTGTATCTGACATCGGTGCTATACTTTCTGTGTATTATGCTTTAAAAGGCTATGTTGACTGATTTGATGGGAGAGCATGTTTGATGAAAATATTAACAAATTGTATTTACAACATATTAAACATATGACACTAAATGGGAAGATAACTATAAAATCTGTATGGATTAATGTACATGTGTCATGAAATGAATGAATGTCAAGCACAGGATTGGGTCGTCACTTTGTGTAGGTTTTTCACCTGGAAAAGAAAGAAGGCATTTAGTGATAGAATATGGATACAAAAGACAAGTAAGTTGTTTGGTGAACTATCCATGTATGAAGAAATATCTGCACTGATTAGTAACTATGCATCACGCTGACAAATATTACCTTCTGTTGCTTCAGCTGCTTCAGACAGAAGTACTGCAAGAGTCTCATCTAGGTCATCTTCATTTCCTGTATCAACATTGTTGTTTATGTTGGAGCACAATCCTTCTCACCACTGGCACAGTTTTGTGCACAGCTATCCTACTCACCTGTACCCAAAGCAACCTTTGTAATCTGTCTTGCATTATCAAGATATAAGCTGATGAAGCCTCTTGGGAGCCGAAGGTTTCAGTGTAGTAATGGGAGCCAATCCATTTATATCAACTACCATTCCCCTCCCCTGCTGTAGATCAAAATTGTTTCTGATCCACTGCTGCACCTGATGGAAAACTCCGAAAGTGTGTTGTTGACCTGCAGCTTCATCAGTAGGCATGGAAGCCGTGTTTGCTGTCACGTACTGCTTATACCTCAGCTTGTTGAATGTTGTGATTAGATGGTTACCATCATAAAGGGCATTCAGAAACTTCTCAGCAGCAGGGCTGTTAATTTCTTTGGATGGGCTGAAGAGTCAGTGAATTTAGTAATGCATTATTTGAGATCCAGAGTTTTTGACAGGGCCTTAAGAAATTTAACCTTGCCTTGGTTGAACAATGGAGGTGTGTAGTCGCAACCACTCACTGCATGGAGGAAGAGCACGTGTTTCGCAACACTCTTCTCTGCTGCAGTTCTTGGATGGTAGAGGTGCTGAGGGGCTCCATCTCTTCTTGTCTTGAGGGTATATACATTGGCGAGCTGTCAGGGACGAGTGTGGAGACATATAATTATGACCAGAAGATAAAAATCTTTTCCCACAACTGCAACACTCTTGTGAATCAAAGCCTGGGATTCTGTCAACCGCACTATCGGTCTATCTGCATCATCAGCTGCCTGCTGGTAAGCAATTCCACTTTCATTGCATTTCGTCATCAGCATGGTGATTAGTCTATCTTTGTTTTTTGTGTTCTATAGAAAATTTACTTGTTAAACTGTTGCTGTTATGGTACTGCTAAATTGTATCTTCAGTGACTGTGTTTTGGTTGATCTCCTTCAGTGCTCCATGGACTCTGTCTGAGTATGCATCGAATTGTACTTCTAATCAATACATGAGAAGCAAATTTGTTTGAATATATGTCCATTTGCCCATATAAATCTGTGAAACAGAGGGCCCCCTTGAGTCACCAGGTCTGAAAAAATGGGAGGAGGTGATGGAGGGGGCAAAATCTCTGAGGTCCAAGCATTGCAGGGGACCCAAGTCTCCCAAAGGTTTATTTCCTCCAGAGTGCTAAGTTGATAAATATCAGACTGCTATTCTAAAATAAATTTTGCATCATATAATAACTAAAAGAACGTTACCCCAGCACCAGCATACGCAATCTAGCTCTTCCTTTCCACTTCAGTTCTTAAGTCTTATGATTATTATTACCTTTATTACCAATTCTATGTCATTCACCAGCCACAGCTGGACAGACAGCATCAAGATACAACATTATCAAAATACATGTATACCACTCTACTAAGATAGTAATTTGATACCGCAAGACATATTTAAGTTATAAATTAGATTACAATAATATCACAACAATAAAATAGATAAAGCATATAATGAAATTAAATATAACGGTTGCTGTTGGAGTCATGGAAATGAGCTGCAACTCAAGTAAACACTATGCTATTACTAGAGAAGAATTCTTCAATATTGTAGACAGGTTGCTCTTTTAGCTTGCACAAAATAGTAGTTTTAAACTGCTCCCATGGTAAAGACTGAATGCCATCAGGTAGAGCATTACACAATTTTAGGGCCACCATTGGGAAGCTGTTTCGTCTATTTGCTAATCGACACCTTGGCATGTCGATACTGTCTTTGTTGCGAGTGCTGTATTAGTGAACTTCATTTCTCTTTCTGTAGATATCATGGTTTCCCTTTATGTGGAAGAGGCAGTTCAATATATACTGGCTGTAAACAGTCAGAACTCCTAACCTGGTGAAAATTGGTTTACAGTGGTCTTTTTTTTTTTTTTTTTTTTTTTTTTTTTTTTTTTTTTTTTTTTTTTGCTTGAAGTAATGATCCTCATTGCTTTCTTTTGCAGTAAAAGCACATTCTTGCAGCCTGCAGAATGGCCCCAAAACAACAGCCCATAACTGATGTGGCTGTGGAACATAGCATAGTATACAGTTAGCAGGTACTGTTCTGGTACTATATTTTTCAGTTTCCTCAAGAGGTACAGGACCCATGAAAGTTTGGAACATACATGTTTGGTGTGCTGTTGCCAGGTTAATTTGGTATCAATGAGAAAGCCCAGAAGTTTAACATCTGCTGTGTTACCTCAAGTGCTCCAGTATTGCTGAGGCTGCATATCATCCTCTCTGATTTTTCTTCATTAATTTTCATATTTTCATTATAAACCAGGCCTTAGGTTCATTCAACAAGACTTCTGCTTGTTCGACTGCCTGTAAAACATTCTGTCCTTTTGAGAACAAGGTTGTATCATCCGCAAACTGCAAGGTGTGCTCATTGGAGCCCATGTCATTTACGAAGATAAGGAACAGCAAGGGCCCTATTACCGATCCCTGTGACACGCCATGCTGTAGCTTCTTCTCACCTGAATCAGCTACTTGCACGGAGACAATCTGTCATCTGTTTCTCAGGGAGGATTTAAGAGTTTGCAGGACAGATCCCCCTACACCATATGTTTTTAGCTTTCTAAGCAGGGCCTTATGTGGGGTGCAGTCAAATGCCTTAGTAAGGTCACAGAGTACTAGTGGTATAGACTAATTGTCTTCAAAACCCTGACTTATGTTTGTAACTAAGTCAAGTACAGCTGTTGTTGTTGACCTGCCCTTCCGAAAGCCGTGTTGCACATCATAAAAGAGACTATTTCCTTCAAAGTAACTTAATAGTTGTTCTTTCATTATCGACTCCATTGCCTTCGCTAGTACTGGTATTATAGATATGCGCCTGTAGCTTGACACTTCATGTGGACTGCCTTTTTTGTAAACAGGCACTGTGCGTGCTACTTTCAGGAAGTCTGGAAATTCCCCTGCACGGAGGCTTTTATTTATTACTACTGTTAATGGCTGTTCAGTTTCACTGATCATAGTTTTTAACATAGTACAGGACATGCCATAAATATCAGGGCTCCCTGAAGATTTGCAGCTTTTTACAATTTTTATTATTTCTTTTGGATACACTCTCTTACACATTACCATGTTGCATTTATTCTCAAATTTCACAGCAGCTTAGGATCTATTCCAAATTGAGGAATTTCATCTACTGTGTTTTCCACTATTTTTATTAAATAGCCATTAAACTCATCTGGACTGCAAGAATTAGAGCTAGAGGTGCACTTTTTCCTGAGCTCGTTAACCAGATCCCATGCTGCGTTACAAGAATTGTGAGCATCTTCAGTAAACCTGGCATTGCTTTCCTTCTTTGCTTTTTCTACTTCCTTTCTGTAGATCCTTTTGGTCTGTAAATGACTAGAGTACATTCTATCCTTAATATCTGTATCTTTAGCAGCTTTGACTTTGTCATTTAGTATTTGGATAATACATTTTATTTTGGCTAGGAGTATACCACCTCTTTACTTTGTTAGTTTTTTGTCTACATTTTGATTTAGCATTTGAATATCTCTTGGGTTTTAATGGAAAATGTTCATCAACTTTCACTTTAAGGGTCTGGAACATGTGACTGAATGCAGAATTTGGTGGCAATTCATCAATTATTTGGTGCCAATCTATAGAAGACAATGTAGTTTTGAAATCATCTAAGCTCTTCTTTGTAACAACTCTATTTCTGAGTACATAATTTAAATGCCAGCTGGGAATTTTTGTGTACTTACTGAGTTTGTCCATAACTTCATGATTACTGTATGGTGATCAACTAGCATAGGGTCCACCATACGTACTTCGTAGTCCCAACTATTTAGGTTTATCACAATTGTGTCAAGACAAATAGATCCTCTTGTTGGTAGAGAGTTTCCTACAAATGGCCCATAGGTGCTTACTAATTTCATGAAAGCGCTTTCTTTATCGTTACCTTCTCCAAAATGAATGTTGAAGTCTCCACATAAAGCAATTTTTGTCCCTAAGTGCACTAGGTGACACAGACAGCTTTCCAACTGGTTGAAGAAATTTTCAAAATTTCCATTTGCGGGACAGCACCCAGAAACAACAATTAAGTTGGCATCTGACAGTCCCAAACCAGCTAATTCTAGGTCTAGATCTACACAAAATTTACTTTAGTCAATTTTATTGGCACTGAGTTTATTATTTACATGCACAGCTACACCACCTTGTGATAGAGTCGAAAATGCTCTTTCTTCAAATGTTGTTAGAAATCCTACCAAAACAATTCCCCAACAAAAGTAGCCTACATGGCAGCAGCAGTGAAAGATCGTTATAATTTGATATATTTGCCAACAAAATTCATAGATAATGCACTTCTTATTTCAAGACAATGTGATTTTACACTACAAAGGAGTATACTGAATATACAGGGTGAATCAGAAAGAATCACCCAACTTTTAAAAAAATCATAACTATTATATTATTTGAGATATGAGCATGACCAATTGCTGTTGGAAAGAGCAAACTCTCGAGTTTTACATGCTTCATGCTAGATAGCAGCAGTGCGCACCCACTTCAGTTCTAGTGAAAATAGTGTGGGGCCAACAGAGAGTTTTGCACATTACGGGTCAGTAATAAATGTTCAGCGTGACAGTATGTGATTATTTCTTGTGGGGGTTTATGTACCTTCATTACCACCATCAATGAATGAACTGAGACATTGCGTAACAGCAGCTATGGAAACTGTAACTCAAGACATGCTCACTGCAGTCTGGGAACAATTTGAATATCACACTGACATATGCCATGCATCTCAGGGGGGGGGGGGCATATTGAACACCTATGAAAAGGCATTAAAAAACTTTTTGAGTTTCCTGTTCACCAAAAAACAAAATTCACTGTATATGTTTATTAGTTTTAGAAATGTAGACGTGCCAAATCAGCTGATTCTTTTTGATGCAACCTGTATTTTGCATTCAAGAGTGAACATAACATAGAATACACCACCAGAAAAAGTTTAGTGCAACTGGAAAGGCGATGGCGTATGCCGCCTTGAGTAGTAGGTGTGCTAATAAAGGTTTCAACATCGTGTGCCAACAGATAGCGTCCTGGCATAGCAACCAGATCTCCAACCCTTTAACTGGGAATGCTCACAGCCAGAAGACTCAGTGTGGTCCAGACACGTGAGGTAAGCAGGTAACCCTGTCATGGAGATGCACTCATGGTTCCTACAGCCTACTGAGAGAGTTTAAAAGGGGTTAAATTGTGGCCTTCTGAGAGGCGGGATGGTCCTCTCAGAGAATTGCCACATAAGCCGGATGTACTGCATCAGTTGTGTAATGAAGCTGGTATCAGTGGTCACATGAACATTCTCACACCCATAGACGAAGTTCTGAATGCCAACAAAACACAGACACCCGCCAGGATCGGCGTATTGTAAGTGCAGCAGTGGCAGACCCTACAGCTATCACAGCACATATAAGAGGGCTTTTGAATCTTGACGAGTCAACACAAATCATTTCGAACCAGTTATTAGCTGTGGGACTACAAGCATACATACCTTTACCCCATCTTCCACACATGCCACAGCATCGATGTGCACAACTCGACTGGTGCCATCAGAGGATCACTTGGAAGATGAAATGTCGCTAGGTGGTCTTCAGCAATGAAAGTAGATTTGGCTGGATGGTCGTTTGCACTTACGTTGTTGATCTGATGAGTGCTGTCTCTTATAATGCTGTCTATGTTTCTATTTTGAGGATAAACGATGGGACTTGGCCCCAAGCAACCACTTTGCCATCGCCTGGCTGTTTAAAAAGACTGCCACCTGAAGATGCATCTCTATTGATGGGAAAGGGTTAGTGACTTTTAAGTAAAATTACTGTAACAGCCAGTGTGAAAGATTTTACTCACCACATGTTTAGCATTGAATAAAAAATTATATTTATTCTACATTTCATCCCAATTTCTCAAACTGCATTACATTTCAATCATGTCAAACCTTCTGCAAAATAGCGACAAAATTGGATCGCTGTATATGGAAATAAGGGCTAATCTTATCTTCTTCTCCAGGCCCACTCATGGCTATCAGCTGCCCTGTCAATTACATGTACTTGGATCCAGAGTAGTGGGTGTAGAAATTGTCAAACGATGGGCTGGCTCCCATTACTACACTAGAATCCCTCCTGAGAGCCTCCTTCAGCTTATATCTTAAAATCCATGACATATTGCCAAGGTCAGTGTGGATGTATGGGAGCAGAACTGTTCTGCGCAAAACTGAGCCAGCAGTGAAAGGTTCGTGCTCCAACATCGAGAACAGTTTTGATATAAGATACAAAGATATACCCTCGACAAGCCAGTGTTCTCAACTTGAGGGTTTTTCCCCTAAATTTAAGAGGAATTAGCTGCCTTAGGGAGGCATTCAAAAGGGTAAGTGTATTTTGGAGGAATTTTTAGGGTTTTCTCGAATATGAATAATACCTAACAGTTAAAAATTATTTAGCCATAGCTAAAATTGAAATATTTCATTCTTGGGTTTTCGTTCACAGCCTTGGTTTACGACCACTTTCTTGAGTTAAACTGGTCTTGAATTGATGATTACCCTGATTATAATTAGTCAGCGACTTCAGAGAAAGAGAGAGAGAGTACAGATCAGATGAGATGTGGCAGTCGATCAGTATAAAGGAATTGTAAAGTGAAGATAGTGAACTGAAGTATGAAGACGTTTTAAGTGTAACTGCGTATGTATGAAGTGGATATGACATCCGAGACAAAAGTTATCTCCAGAAATACACAAAGACGTGGAAGCAGATCCATTGCTAGACGGTACTTTATCTTTTGTTTGCTTGGTATTACGTGCAAAGCTAAACAATGACAGTGTTTAAGTAAGTTTCCCTGTAGCCCATATGCTGTTGTTGACGTCTTAATGTCATACTACTTCTTTTTAAAATAAACATTAAAGTGTAGAATATTAAAAATAGTATTTTTTTTTGGATTGAGTTTTGGAATGAATGCATGAGTGCCTAGTTCAACATGCAGAGTTTTCATGGAAGCTTTTATCACTGAAAATAAATACTAATTACTGTTCTCTGTGTGTTTAATTTACATCACAAAGGAATTACTGTTAATTAATAACTGTTCCCCCCTTGTTGCATTTTAAGTTCTTTGCCCCGTGACCTGCCTGATCAAGAATGGTGAGGCTTTTGCTAAAATCGCCATCCTACGCTTAGAGCTTACAAAAATGATCTGCTAGATCATGCAAAAAGAAAAACGTGAAGTGGAAAAAACAGCAAAGTCGTGCCAAGAAACGAAGTCTGTTCAGCAACCCAGTTCAAATAGCAGCTGTTGATGTTGCTCCATTAACAATGTAAATCAGCAGTAGAACTGTTGACAATGTAAGGACCGTAATTTCTTTGCAGGGTCTAAAAGTACATTGCACAAAATATACCATGATCATTAAAAATATAACTTGAACTAGTGTGGGAGAGGAGTTAATTCTACTCATAGAAATAGGAAATTCTCCATATTCGTTAATTATTGATGAATGCACAGATGTAATGACTCAAAAGCGGATTCGCATTTCGCACAGGCACCTTTCTGTTTTGAACAACATTATAACTACATGTTATTGAATTCTGCAATTGACTGCTTGTGATGCTCACACCATTTACAAAGGCTTAAATTACAAATTGGAAAGCGGTAGTTTTAAAGTGGAAAATTTGATAGGAAGTGAGGTGGATGGTGGATGTGTAATTACAGGAGTCCACAGCTCTGTAATTGCTCTTCTGAAAATCTCAACATTGAAAATGTTATATTACAGATTACAGTTTGTTTTGACAGTTCAAAGTAGACACTAGTCTAAGTGGCAACTTACAACCATAGTAGGCTATACTGAAACGAGTAAAAAGGCGAAAAAGTAACACAGAATACACAGAGGTAGTACACTATAAAAATACTGCTGGAAACACAATAAGAAGTGATAGATCGCCGTTGGTACACATTTGGGATATTCCAAGTTCAATCCATATTAATGACTATACATTTAAATTAACAATAAAATTATCTTTTATACGTCCTGCAAGAATCGCTTCTGAAGCTGCAAATAGAGGACTGAATATTTATGCAGGTCTATAGATAGCATCTAGACAGAGCATGAGAACAGTTTAAAAGAACCAGCTTTTGGCATTATTGCTGTACATGTAGCTACACCATTATTTGGACATATACATATAGGAGGTACATAGTGACATACATTTAGAGGTTAAGTGCTTCATATTCTGCTGAGTAGTACGTAGAAATATAGTCAGTTAATTGAGTTTTTGTCTTTCATGGTCATTCTAATCACCAAAAGCATTAGATTAGCAGCCCAGTAAGCTGTATCTTAATATCGACACTGTTGACAAACTCGTACAGCAGTTTATGTATTACCATACCGTTGGATGTTAACAGGGTTTGGAGGCTGCTTGGGAACTGATGACCAAGAGCTAAAAGATTACTTGCATGTACGTTTATGTGATATGTGTTCTGAGGACATTGTGGAAACATATGGTTTGGGTCTTCTTCCTCTCCACAAACACATAGGGGGGTGGCGCTTAGGTTGAGCTGAAAGAGGTGTCAGTTGAACTTCCAATAATTAAATTTCAGCCCTGCTATAACTGTGATGGAGCTGCTTCATGGTTTCTCCTTATTATGCCATGATACTCTTGGAATCATGGGATGAATTAATGTGTAGTAACTGCCTTTGATTTTAAATGTTCATGACCATTTCTCTTACCAGTCCAAGGACAACCACTTTCTGAACATGAGTATCATACTTGTGAGAGAGAGAGTTCATCATTTTGCGTAGCTCCATAAACCGATGTTTGCTTTGCTAGGGCATCTACTTGTTCACTTCCAGTTATACCAGAGAGCACTTTCATCGATACCCATGATGTTACGATATTTACACCTGAAACAAAACGTCGACAATTGCTGCAACTATGGGGTTGGTACAATTATTATGACGATTTCTAATCAGTGATAGGGCTGACATACTAGCTATCAGAGATTATGGCTCTTGTGTTTGGTATGGTCGTCGGTGCGAATAGTAGGGCTTCCAAAATAGCAGTCAGCTCAACTAACATAATAATAGAGTGCGAATCCAACTTGTATAGCGCTTGCTGTTTGCTTCAGGGTACCTAACAAGCACCACCAGCGCCTTCACTAGAATTGAACCCATCTGTATACGCCACACACGCATGGCGAGAGTGAGACAGGAATTCCATTTCCATTGCGTTACTTGGGTCCTGGTTTTGAAACTTCAACCTGGTCTTGGCATCAGGCAGCAGAGTCGATGTTTTGTGTGGCCTGTTGTAGTGCAGAAGAAGAGGACTTTTCCACACATGGCGTCTTAATGCCTATATCTCCATATATTCATCTGCAACAGATGGAAGTTGCTTATTTATGTGATATCTTCCACACACGTAGTAGGATGTTAATTTCCGGACTTTTTTTTTTTCTTTTTTTTGTCAAGGGGCTCACATTCTTCGACATAAAGCATAAAGTCCTAGGGGAAACTTCTTGCATGGAAATTTTAGTCGTAACTTTAATGGTGGTTGACTCGCTTGCAAGGCTTTGTACTGCACAGTGTTGAGCCTTTGGAGTATGCTGTCTAATGCTGGTCCATAGCACATGTGTCTGTAATTAAAGTCTGGCCTTAGTAGGGACTAGTAGCAGTGGGGCAACGTTTGTCCTATGGCACTTTGCATTGTTGCCAAATTTATTCAAGATAGTGGCTCTCCCTGGGTGGTCACCACACCTCCTCTGTGGTACACAAAAGGGATGTAGCAGTGTCACGTTTTTGACATCACCATCCCAGTCCTCCCCCTTCCCCACTTCCTCTCCCCTCCACTTCTCCTTCTTGCCCACCCCCATCTCCCCTCCCCTCTCCCATTTGTGAATTGATGGGAAAAGACTCAGTCTATGCTGTGCTGCTGGAGAAGAGGGACATAAGAGACTGTCTTGCGAACTGTGTTCATTTATTTACATGTGTATTAACCTTCTCGAAGAATTTACTAAATTTTCGCAGGGTAGCCAAACTGACAATTACCCAAGCAATTGCTGCTTGAAATTCAAACGACACAACTGCTTCAAATTGATTGTATGATAGAAAAGCTCTCTACTAAAAAAAAATGATCCCATGACATGAAATGGACGCATAATTGAGGCAGTATATTATTTATTTAGATATTAATTAAGTTAATTAATTAAATCGCTGGGAAATTTGTTCAACTGATGAGATGTTCACGCGGATGGAGAGGAGTACAATAACCGTATTACCTGTACGCATACAGCAAAGGACTGTGTCCACAGCCACCTATACAAGGAATGGGAGGAGGTAATAATGGATGACCACGGGGGGGGAATACTTTTCAAAAAATAATGGTATTGCAGCCTGATGGACTGAGGTTGCTTTTTACAACTCATAGAGACTACTGGCTGTGCTGGAGCTGTCTGTGTTATTTGAACTGGTCGAGCAATCCACAGTGTAGGAGACAGCTTCATACTATTCCACTACCCTAGACTGAATGAACCAGAGGTGCTTGGCTTGCTGTATGGGGCACAACTGAGGACACGTGTGTGTCTATGTTCACCTTGCTGTGTGAATTAATTCCCGATACTACTCGATATTTGCGGGGAACTTCTCTACAGGCACTGTCGAAAGAATAGCCTCCTACTGATCCACAAGTGTATAGCTGCTGAGGAACTTGTACACAGATACATTATAAGAAGGGATACGCCAGCAAACTATCACTGAAGTGTAGGAAGAGTAGCCACGTACAGAACTACAAGTGTATAGCTGCTGAGGAAAATGCTTCAATTACACTTCGAAATTTTCGTGAGAAAATCACCACCCATAAGCAATGGATCATAATGCAACACACTAACTGGCACTTGTGGAAAATCATTGTAATAACACCTAACACAAAAACTGACTCCAGAAGATATCGCCAGGAGCATGAGTAGACACTTCTACACGTGTGTTCATCCCAATGTGTGGATACAAACTCAACAGGTTAGAATCAGTCTTACCTCCCCTCCTACCTCCTTTTCTTCCTCCATCTTCTCCCCCTGTAGGTGGAGATACTGGTTTTCCAGACGTGCTCTAACCTGTCGCTGATGGCACACAAAGAGATCCATCTGCTGGCAATGATATATTCTTTTTGGTCTGCAGAAAGTAACAGATGGGCAAGAGACTCACGAGCAGGAGGCTTCCTGCAAGCTATTAAACATATTTCTCCAAAACGCTGACCAACTGGAACAGTAGAGAAATACTTGACTATTTGTCATGGATGAAGATCTGAACAGTCAACAGCGGTGTGCTTTCAAAATTTCTGGATGTGCTGACACTGTCTGAATGTGGTTCACAGCGAAGTAAAATGAGTCTCATACAGGAAAAACATTGAAATTAACATGTCCTGCATGAATCTTTAGACCAGTCATCTCACTTTGTACTGATTTACCTGCTCTTCCCCAACAGGTGGGATGCATCTCCCGCAACTCATCATTGCTAGTATTTATTCTAATTCTTCAGGTAACACAGGCCAATGATGGAAAAATTTTTTGCTGAAAATACCTTATTCTTACGTTTTTTAGGTTGGTAAATCCAAATATGATACTTAAAAAACTGTATCACCCACCACTTCTTCACATTTTAAAGTTAATTTTATTAAATTAAGCGATTTTTAAAGAATTTAACTGCTTTTATATAGTTAAAATCATTTAAAAAGGAGATGTAATGAATGTAGATGACGTTGGTGACACTGCTGAAAAACATTTGCTGGAAAAAGACGTCGATTCTATTTTTGTGTCAACAGATGGTGTTTTGTTTACTGTCAACCTAACCTCATTTTCCCATTTCCTGTACATATGCTTAGTACAATGTCTAATTATGATTGTAAAAATTCTGCTGACAGTTTTTGTTATATTTGTGATTAAAAAGCACCAGAGAAACATTACAGACTTCGTGAAAAAGGTTTATCTATCGTACTTTGGATCTAAACTTGGTGATCAAGATAAATCTTGAGTGCCGCATAAGGTATGTTATGTGTGTGTTGAATATCTGAGGAAATGGTCCAAAAAGGAGAAAAAAGCCTTTAGATTTGCTGTTCCTATGACATGGAGGGAGCTAAGAAACCATTCCGATGATTGCTACTTTTGCATTGTTGATATTACTGGTCATAATTCGAAAAACAAGAAGGTAATAAGCTATCCTAACCTTCTGTCCGCCTTCCAACCAGTAGGGCATGGTGTAGTTTTGCCAGTTCCTGAACCACCAAATGATTTAAATTCTATGCCAGCACAAGTATTTTCTGATGTACAATCTGATTTAGATGAACCAGATGATGATGAATTCCACTGTAATACAGAAAGTCTACAGCTCAAATTGTTTACTCAGACCGAGCTTAACGATTTGGTTAGGGATCTGGGCTTGACGAAAGAAAAAGCTTAATTGCTTGATTCTAGATCAAAAGAAAAGAACTTATTGGCAGTCGGAACCAGCATATACATGTATAGAAAGAGAAAGCAGAAATTTTCCAAGTTTTTCAACAAGAAGGTGATTTAGTGTACTGCTCAGACATTTCCAGTCTTATGAATAAGTTTTGTATTGAATACAAAAAGGAAGACTGGAGGCTGTTTATTGATTCATTCAAAACTAGTTTAAAGGCTGTTTTATTACACAATCGTAACATGTATGCATCTATACCAGCTGAACATTCTGTACATATGAAAGAAAGCTATGAAAACCTAGAAATAGTGCTAAATAAAATAGGCTATTTTGGTCATGGTTGGCTTATATGTGGCGATCTGGAAGTAACATGCATGCTCCTTGGTCAGCAAGGTGACTTTATCAAATTTCCATGTTTCTTGTGTGAATGGGACAGTAGGGCCAAGAATCAACACTGGTGCAGAAAGAACTGGACTGTGAGGGAGTCTTTAAAACCTGGTGGGAAGAACATTCTACGCAAAAACCTTGTAGATCCAAAAAAAACGTACTCCTACCTCCTCTACATATAAAGTTAGGCCTAATGAAACAGTTTGTAAAGGCTTTGCCCGAAGATGGACCATGTTTCAAGTATCATTGCTAAAAGTTTCCACATCTTTCAGAGGCTAAACTAAAAGAAGGCGCCTTTGTCAGACTTGACATTAGAAAATTGATGTTTGATGGTAACTTTGAATCCACAATGACCTTAAATAAGAAAGAAGCATAAGTATCATTCAAGCAAGTCGTTACAAAGTTCTTAGGACATGAAAATGATCCAGAATATGTTTCTATTATAGCTGTAATCTTAAAGAAGTTTAAAACTTTAGGATGTTTAATGAGCCTGAAAGTTCACTTTCTGAACAGTGACCTTGATTACTTACCAGACAATATGAGAGATGGTAGTGAGAAGCAATGAGAGCGTTTTCATCAGGACATTAAAGTAATGGAAAAACGCTACCAAGGCCGCTGGATCACAAACATGATAGGTCACTTCACCGAGAAGTACAGCAAGCGATTCATTGTAGAAAAAGCTACACAAGAAGCTTCAAAGAAAAAAGAGAAAGAAAGTACAAACCAGATCCAGCTGACAAGTGAAACCTCTGTTAACACACATCATTGTTTTAAGTAGCTTACTGTAAATACAAACCATGCTTATGTTGTGACAAAGCATTTCATTAATTTCCCCATGTACCGTATAGCATAGGATTTTTATACTATATAATAAAAAGCATATTGCTCGAAAACCATGGGTGATACAAAAAACTAAGGCTAGGTTTGGATTCAGCTCATAAAAATCTATAAAGATCAGCTATCAAAGAAAAAAAAGTTTTTCAAAAAAAATTTTTGTTGGCCTGTGTAATCAGTCTGGGGGTTTCTGGTAGAGATTTCAGGTACTCCACTGTACTGAATGACAGCTTGTGTGAGTGTGTGTGTATGTGTGGTCATGTTTCTGTTTGTGCGTTCTCATATTCTTTGAAAGGATGAAATTCTGGAGGAATGGACGGCGGAGGAATTTTACATGGCTCATATGTTCATTGTGGAGTAACATACTGCACGTCTGCCTAGAGTGTTGCCGTTCTTAGCAACCTAACTTCTGCAACGTCAATTCATTAATTTTTTAAAAAAGTGACTGAATAAACACAAACATTTATTTACTGCATGAAGTATTACCATTGTGCATTCTGCAGGTGTGATCCTTATGCTTGCTTCAACGAATATTGTACCGACAAATCTCAGCTCACGTTATGTAAAGGGTGTAGTCTCACACTTTTAAAGCGAAAATTGTGTCAGCAACAACATAAATAGCGGATATAGTACTAAAATTAATGAAATCTTCAGCTGAATAAGTGTAAACTGACTCTCGTGGTTTTAACGTATGCTCGCTATAATGAATATTGAAACAAGAACATGAATCTTGTGTTGTATATTCTACAAAATAGGCACTTAACTCAATACAATACACTCAGCTGGCAAGTTCCACAGACTATGACGAGTAGAAGACTACACCAATAACAAAATGCTGATAGGACCCTACATAAATGCGATAACCAACATTGAGCGAACTTTGTGGAACTGATAGATGTGTTTTTCTTGTGAGTGGTGCCAGTGTGTCTTAGGAGGAGAAAGATAATATACTCTTACAAGCGAACAATTACTGAAAAGAAGAAACCATTAGCACAGACTATGTTACACTCCTCGTGCATGCTGGCCTTGGTTCTCCAGGAAGACAAAACACTATAATAAAATCACACAACTATCGAAAGGAAAACTTCCACCAGAGCTGTACATGTGTCTTCACCTCGGTGTGTGGGTACAGGCTAAGTAGCTCGGAATCAGTCTTATCTACCACCCCTCCTCCCTCCCTCTCCTCCCCCTGTAGGTAGGGATACGGGTTTTCCAGAGCTGTTCTAACTAGAGACGGGTCGTTCGCGAACTAACGGGTCCAAAGGAACGGTTCATCAAGATGAACGGAACGAGTGAGGAACGAATTCTAAGGATCGGTCTTTCATAGTTCACTTCTGTCGCGGCTTTCTACTTAGAGTTCCCGGGAAGTAGTTCCACTGCCAACTGCTCATAGTTAGTTCAGTATTGGGTTACTGTTCGTGTCGTTCGCTGCGCACGCCAATTCTAGATCTGTTTCAAACCTTTTTTGAACTCTGAACTTCTGGTTCTTTTCGTATTCTATTCAGCGTCCACGACCGGTAATTAAAATGTATTTTATAGTTATGTAAATTTCATAAAAATTATGTGGTACACATACATACAACTTTTCAGGTAACAAAATGGCATATCAGCTTACTTCACTATTTCGATAAACAGCAGAAGAAATACTTATAAAAAGGCAAGATTTGTTTTGTTATTACACATGCAAATGAAGTCGGCAGGTCACACACATGTGGCCATTATCCGTCTTGTTTTTAGCCAAGGTAGAAGAGCATGTTCATTGTTATAGAAGGCAGATCGACTTACAACTGAATGAAGCCCGTGTTCCATAATCGAGTGTCTGGTGTCACATTTTGTGGAAAGAGAATATGATAACTTCTACAATATTATTTCAGTGGTACAGGGTGGCGCACGAAAAGTCGGCCCCGAGTACTAGACTGCTCATTGTCGCCCACCAATCCTCATCTATTGTTTCGAAGCTGTTATTTGCACTAGCTTATTTGTTATTTCTTCACTGCCTAATTATTACATGTTTATTTATTCTGCTCGTAGCGGTCAACAAATCGTGCGTAATTGGCGAGCAGTCTGTACTCGGGACCGGTTATTCGTGCGCCACCTTAGATTATTTTACTGCAATCAGCCACATAACGCTACAGCTGGCTAAACGAGAGGTTTTGCAGCATCACGAAAATTAGAAGGGTGTGAGAATTCTGTTATGAATAAAACTCTGTACTCCAGGGGGCTGGCAAGTTCCCCCTCTTGGCGCCTTCCATCTTCAGTCGCCTATGCTACTAGTTTCCAATTTTTGGTAAGAACTGTATGCCAAGCACAAATGAACGGTGAACGAGTAAAAATGAACGGTTCCCGAAAAAGAGCGATCACCAGTGAACTAGTTCCCAAGGATAAACGAGTTTGCCTACCTTTAGTTCTAACCTGTCAAAGAGGTCCATCCACTGCAGGTGCTCCACATCGTTCGGTGTTGGGTTGACAATGATATATTGTTTCCAGTCTGGAGCTGCCCCCTCCCCCCCCCCCCTCAGGTAGTGGAATCACTTTTCCAGGCCTGTTCTAACCTCTTACTGATTGCACACAAAGAGCTCTATCTACTGACGATACTCTGCTTTGGTTGGGTTGACAGTGACATACTGTTTCAGGTCTGCAGAGTCCAAACGTATTTCTGGGAAATACCAACCCCTGGAACAGTAGCGAAATACTTGACTATTCATCACAGATGAGGCATTCACAACTCTCCAGGAGAAGAATGGTCAACAACTTGCTACAGCCCTCGGCTACATTTCGTGGTGGAAAGAGGCAGCTCCAGGGATTACAGTCGCCAGAGGGGCCTGCGCTGTGAGCAGAGGCTGTTGAGGTCGCTGCAGGCAGTCGCTGTTCAATACAATGCCACCAACCCATACCTGCTGCCGTCGGCCACTTTCAGCAGCCTTCAATAGCGTTTGCGCTCTCTTAGCCCCCGTATTCTCTCTCTATTTATTCGTATTTCCCGTCTATTTTTGCAATTTTACAGATTTTATGCCAGTTTTCCACATTTTTCGATATGTATATGCTCATATTGGTAACTTATCCATGTCTGACTTGATTTTACAAGGGGAGTATTTGTCGACCTACTAAAAAATTCTCAGATTTTCCCGCTTTCTGATGATCTACATGCATGCATTTCGGATGGGACAAGCATGGAAGTAATCGAACCACATGGTTTAAAGTATAGTACTCGTTTTGTAGCTACATGAGGCTCGAAGAGGCGGCACGTGAAGGACTTAGTGAAAACTCGAAGTCTTGAAACAATTCAATGTCCTACTCCGAAGCATTAGAAAGCGTGTCTGTAGACTCATGTAGTCATGCAGTTGATGGAACCTCAGTGTCTGGAAAGAGTTCTGCATGTCGACTTGATCCCCATTCCAATGTATATGGAGCTACAACAGGGAGCTGATCTATGTATGTTCCATAAGTATACGCTTCAATTACGTACCATGTGTGATATGCTATTTCTGTTTATACCATCCAGTTCTGATACATGCCCCCCAACCCAGCCAGGGTACCTACAATCCATCGATAAAACATATGTTCATGGATCACTGTTTGGGTTTAGAGAGCTGTCGACATTCTGTTGTAAATACAAAGCATTTAAGCTATTTGATGTGTTAGGTTCCCAGCTGGGGGCTCACCCCTTCACTCCATCGACACCAAATAAGGTGTAGCTAATAAGTATCTTAAAGAACAGTTGCTGCATGGCTTTTAACAACATTCTGTAGTATGTCTACTGAAGCAATAGCAATGTGTGCATGTTTATTGCTGTCTTGGATGCTTTCCACGAAAAGAGAACTGTCTGCTTCTAAATTGACATGGATCTGCGTTAAAGGATGATAGAAAATAGATGGAGAAATCGGTTGAGAGGGATTCTAAGGGTAGGCTGATAATGAATTCTAAAGAGAGAGAGATATATTGTGGCTGGTCACTTATCTCACATTTAACCTCTTTTCCCATTGTTCTCTCAGGCTGTATCAGTTTTGTGGTATAACCTGCATTTGATTCATATACAGCTGCATGTTCTGGGCATGATTTAGAGTGCTACCTGTATCTAATCATTAACACCAAACCTCTCCATATCACAGTCAGCAGAGGACTCCTGCTACATATGTGACGAACTATGTCCACCAAATCGATGGAAAGCCTATTTTGGCAATCTACTCTAGACAAACTTAGGTGCAATCGAAATACACTATTTCCCTACCACATCTTGGGTATAAATCAAGTCTACATTTTTATAACTGCAGTGATTCTAAGTTAGTGGCAGGAGTTTGCAAGTTACTACAATCTCTGTGTGTGTATTTGCTTGACAGTTGTTATGTGGAAGAAACTGTGTTCTGTTGATGGAGATAGCGCAGCATGGCGTGTAACTTCACATTTCAAACATCGCCGTTATGCATTTGTCTATTTCCTCACAAGATACCGTTGTTTGATACATTTTCCGTTGCTGAGAATCATTTTATAGGAATGATGAGAGCATAACATAATTTCCGAATCAAAATCGGACGAGAATGATGCGTGCTATACACCTCCAGAAACCTATACAGTGCATGTATCACAAATAATCTGTGTTTTCTTTTCTTTGGTACAGAAGGTAGTAGTTTCATCATCTTAAAGTTAATGGCCATAGAGAATGGAATAGAAAACCTGCAGGGTGAATTTACATCAAGTGTAGCTTTAGGAGTGTATGTTTATGTTCTGTGATCATAGCTCTCTTTCCATTACCTACGTGGTTAAGTCGCCAAACACTAGCATACTACTCCAGAATTGATAGAACAAGTGATTTACGTAAAATGTTTCAAAGTTCTTCCATCTGGAGCTCCATCCTACATAAACCATATGTTTCTTCTTCTTCTTAACCATCTGTTATATCACCACATTGCTCTCAGACGTATCAGTCTCATATCTACTATACACCAATAAGGAGTGCTAAACTCCTCCACATGAATGCATCAAGAGAGATCATGTGTACTGGAATGGGTGATGTGAGTGAGATATGTACAAAACGGTCTGCACAGGATGGCAGTTACGGCATTAGAACGGGAATATCGTTCTATCGCTAGCGTCGGTCAGTTGTGGAAGCTTGAATCACATGTTATGCTCTTTCCGAAAGCGAAATATCGATGTATATTGATTATGTGGAAATCAGATAGTTCTATTCCTTCATGAGACGTCAGATGTAGTGGGTATCATGCCCTCCTACTTCTTGTCACTTCCAAATTAAATCGGTGACAATGTTGGAGGGAGTGATGGTTAAATACAGATCAACAGTTACAAGATGCATAGAGACCATCTAGACTTTTGCTCATGGATGTTAGGCAGTAAGTCCAATGAAGTAGTAGCTCATTTCGAAAGAGAGGACAGAGTGCTGTTATAGACATGATTCGTTTGTTGGGATGACAATCATCAAAGGTGTTGATGAGATCTTTCAATCTCCTACTTTATCCTATGAATGCGAGAACACACCATGTCTCCCATCCACATGGGGAGAGGTGTACGATGGTAATAAAATCTTGTGAAATTTAAAACGTGCCTAGGCTAAGGAATGTAGTTTTTACACCTCCTCTCTGCTGCTGCTTACTATGTCTCACACTAAGAAACAGTATGTGATGTACGCAGTGTAACAGGGTTCATGATATGTCCACATGTACATAGTATTCACAGAGTAATGGAGGGGGTGGTTTAGCAATGATACAGAAATTGAGAACTATGCTGTAGTCATTAGTAGATAGCATCACGAGATTTATGCATTGAGATGTTTTGTTGACGTGACAGTTTGTCGACACCAGTGATTTGTAATTCGATTAATTGGGTAACATACGTTGAAATTACAGAAAACCTGGAAAATCTGCAAAAATTGGTGGAAAATACGTGAAATTGAGGAAAATACGACACAGATGATTCTTATTGTAGTTTCGCACTGTTGTATGTTACGAAATAACGAGAAGGGAAACGATCTTTTGTAGCTTGATGCTGGGTGTAAAAATGACTGTAATTTTTTCCGACATATCAATAGGCAGCGCGAAAGCCGTTGTTTTGTATTGGTACTTGTGCGTCTGAATGTATGCTATACCCAAATACATGACAATCTCTTTACAGGACTTCCACAGACACTAATTTTGAGTGCTCGAAGGCTAGGACAGTACATTGTCTATGGGATGCTGCTGGGAGTGGCCGGTGGTAGCGAGGGTGGGTCAGCGCCGGCATGCTGAATAGCGACTGCCCGCAGCGACCTCAAGAGCTGCTGCTCAAGGCGCCGGCCCCTCTGGCAAGTGCAGCCCCTGGAGCTGCCTATTCCTACTGCGAGACATAAACAGGGCCATAGCACGCTGTTGGCCGTTCTTCACCCAGAGAATTGTCTTCTCCCCATCTGTGACGAATAATCAATTTTTTTGCTATTGTTCCAGGGGTCAGCATTTCCTAGAAATAACTTTGTTTTCTGCAGACCTGAAACAGTATATCATTGTCAACCCAACACCAAACAAAGCAGAGCATCGCCAGCAGATGTATCTCTTTGTGTGTTAGAACAGGCCTGGAATAGCTGAACCACTACCTATGGGAGGGTCCAGCTGCAGACCAGCAACAGCACATCATTGTCGATCCAGTACCAAACAAAGCAGAGCAGCTGCAATGGATGGACCTCTTTGTGTATCAACAGTGTCGGGTTAGAACAGATCTGGAAACCCAGTGTCCATACCAATAGATGAGGAGAGGAAGGGACGAGAGGAGGAGGTACGAAGGGAAGTAAGACTGGTCCTGAACTGCTTATTTTCTACCCACATATCGAGGTGAAGACATATGCACTTTTCAGATGGAAATTTTCTTTCTTTTCGATAGTTATGTGATTTTATTACAGTGTTTCGTCTTCCTGTAGAACCATGGCAACACAGTCGGTGCTTTTTTTTTTTTAAATAGTTGCTCGCTTATAACAGGATTATGTCTCTCTCCTCCTAAGACACACTGGTTCCAGTCACAAGAAAAATATATCTACCAATTCCTGAATTTTCACTTAGTATTGGTTACAATGTTTTTGTTTGGTTCTACCAGCATATCGTTATTGGTGAAGTCTTCTACTCACCAACGTGTGTGGAACTTGCTAGCAGAATGTGTGTTTAAGGACTGTTGAATGGTGTTAAGTGCTTGTTTTGTAGTATATTCAAGGTTCAGTATTCATTATAGCACATATAAGTTCAAACCATGAGAGTGAGCTTACACTTACTTTGCTGAAGATTTCATTTACTTTACTTCTACATTCATTATTTCTCCTGTTGCCGTCACAGTATTCGCTTAAGGGGCTCCAGATCGCCCTATATTTGCAATGTTAAAATAACGCTTATAAATTACATCTTTCCTCACAAAGTATTTGAGGTAGGAAGTTGAACTTTTTACAGATTATTTATTGGAATATGGGCTACAACTTAACACAGGGATTTTACAAAATTTTAGTTCAGTTATTAAAGATGATTTTTTTTCAATTGTAATGAAAATATGCAACATTTTTTTGCAATTTTTTATTTATATATTCAAAAATATACAGTTTTTTGGAAAAAGGCTGTGTTAAATTATGCAGAAGGTACTGTGTAACATTTACTGAAAGTTTGAAACAAATATGTTTGGAAGATCCTTAGAAAACATGTAATTAGTATGAGAAAATAAAAGTTTTGGGAATCGAGCGACAAAGATTGGATTAACTTTTTAGTGCATTCCAGGTCCATAGGATGAATTATCTTCATCCTCTGCAAACTCCTCCTCCAGCTTCCTCCTGTTCCTCCTCCTGTTTACTCTTGCTTGTATTTCTAGACTCTTTACAGCTCTGTCTGCAGCCCGAAGGCGTTCCTTGTCTAAAGCAAGCATCCCTCGTTGTTGTGTTCATAGATTTTGCTACCATTTTCTTCAGTTGCAGTTACTGCAACACTGTTCCAAAAGGTGGTCATGTATGAACACTTATCACATTTCAGTTGTATTTCACTAGCAAGTCCTACGTGCTTTATTATGGAGAGTTCCAGACCAACTTCACTACAATGAATACATCTTACACAGTTTGAAAAAATTCCTTTGAGAACCGACATATCAAATATTTCATTCACATCCAATTCGCCCATAAAACATTCATAGTTTTCACTCATTGAACCAAGCTTCTTCTGTGAAGTATTTTCTTTCCCACTTTGACTGCTATGGGAAGGTGTACTTGAGAGGTTAGGTTCACTCACTTGGTTATCGTCTTTATTGTTTACAGTAATAACACATACCTTTGGCTTTCCAACATTTCTCCTTTTCTTAAAATCCTTCAGAGGATTTCTAATAACTTTACTTTTACTCATTATTATACTTCAACAAAACAGAGACTCAAGAAACAGCATTAATTACGAATATTTTCGAGATAATGACAGAGTAAATAAACATGAAACAATCGACAATCACACCAGCGATATATATTGAACCATCACAGGTTAGCCACAACACATACTTTATCTCACACCACTAAAATGTACCTGATGAACACGGACGTTAATAATAACACCATTTGACAGCAGTTTAACAGCGCCACAGTGGGTCACGCCCATGTAGAACACATTTCAAAAAAAATTTAAAAATAGTTGTAGTCTTCAGAATTGAATAAATTATACATCTATTAAAATGTAATAGTCTGCAGATTCAGAAAACGCAAAAAAATAAAAACTGAACTTTTCATGATTTTGCGCCTTTCCGGAGCCCCTTAAAAGCATTTACACGATGTGAAGTGAGGTCTATCAGCACAATATTCGTCGCAGAAAGCAAAAGGATCACACCTGGAAAGTGAGTTTACATTTATTTTGTAAGTAGCGTGAATAAGAGGTAGCTATGTGTAAGAAGCATGAAACGCACTTTAAATGTATCCTGATGGCTAAAAGAACCACACGCACTTTGATTAAGAAAATGCTATCTATCATTGAAATCAACGTAAATGATTGGGTCACCACCAACTCTAGGCTCACGACAAATAAGAGGTTGCGCTGAGTCGGAAAATTACTTAATTTATTCACGAGAAAAACTCACATAAGTACATTCATTGTAAAGTCACTGATAAAGAATGGAATGCCATTATTAACATGATCCAGGCATTGTTCACGTGAATCAAATATTGAATAAAGTAAAGAGTGTGTGAACACTGCGCATAAGAGCAGCTTGCAGAAACATTCCTGAAAACGAGATCTATTCCAGAGCATTTGTTTCAAATAAAAAAGGACACTAATTATTGGACCTGTGCACATGGAAACGCTATGGATGGGCTAATAAGGAAAACTGCATGGTTAATAGCGCAGGCAACGGAGACATAACATCGGTATACTGGATAAGATTGGATGCAAAATTATTTATTCCTTAAAACATTGAAGTAATGCATCTATAGAACTGCCGTTGCCTGGTAACTAAGTACAATTTCTTGTGAAACGCTATATGTTGAGAACTATGCTGTAATGTCATTAGTGGATAACATCACGAGATTGATGCATTGAGATGTTTTGTTAACGTGACAGTTTATCGAGAGCAGTGATTTGGAATTCGAGTAATTGGCCAACATATGTTGAAATTACAGAAAACTTGGAAAATCTGCGAAAAGTGATGGAAAACGCATGAAATTGAGGAAAATACGACACAAATGATTCTTATTGTAGTCTTACTCTGTTGTATGTTACGAAATAACGAGAAGAGAAACGATCTTTTGTATCTTGATTTTGGGTGTAAAAATGACTGTATTTTTTTCCGACATATGTACCCACGTGGTTCGTGGAGACACACTTTCTACCTGCCGTGGCGAAATTTTAGTAACATCTAACCACACAGTCGCGAGCAGTTAACATTTTACAGAGGACACATTTGAATAGACAACGGATAATGGGAGAGAGCCAGGAAACACTAATGTTAACTGATGTGGATGGTTTCCACCGGACATAAAGTAATGAGGCAAAGAAAATTCACAAAGAAACAAAAATTACCAAGATTGGGAAAATATTAAAATGCATACACACGCAGTTGCAGGCACACAAACATTCACACTGCCCCGAGGGCACTTCAACATATACATCACCTTTGTGCTAACATCTTACGAATCAAAGTCAATTCTGTATTAGGAATCAAACTGAAAGTCTGCAAAAGCCTTGCATTCCTTGCTGCGACCCAGCAAATCAATCTTTATAAGATGAAACGCGAGACCAAAACCTAAAAGCTCCCCTCTTGCTATGAGAAAACACACCACACAGTTAAGTCAACTCACCCATCTTTGAAGAGACTTCGGGTGCAGACCCTCAGAGAGCTAGAAGCAGACTGACACTCTCACGATCTCCAGCGTCTACCACGCGATCCCATGATCAGAAAAATCCAGAGATGAGGCTTCCGCCACCAACCTAACACGAGTAACTTTCGCACAAGAAGAGAATACCTCTTTGCCTACTTGAAAACTATAAGGGTTTGCTTTGGTATGGGTTTTTTTGGTGTGCAGGCTGCAAATTAGAGTTCACCTACCTCAGAACGGCGACTGCTCGATGTCCCTTCACTCGGCATCGTAGATACTTACAAGATTATGTAAAAGCAGCGTTGATAAAAAGCACCATCTAATATCTACAATTACTGAGGCCGCGCAACTCTAGTAATGACATAAAGTTCTGTAGAAAAACTGTCACAAAAAAATTTATCGGGCTGTAAGATAATGGATTGGCTTCCGGAAAACAATGTCCGAAATTTCCACGAAAAAAAGGTTTATTTGTTCTTATAGCCAAAGAAACAGTACTATTCAGTCCACATTTAAACTATTGGTTATTTTCGTCAAGTTCACATATCATACACTCATTTCACATGCACAGCACCCGACCTGAGTTAAACAACATTTTCACAATCATTAATTTCACCACAAATTTGAGTTAATACATTCGGTCCTTCTTATGGATTTCTGAAAAAAGAAAACTGCTCGCCATAAATGCTCAGTGATTGAATACTGAAACATGCCATGCGGATACTATGAAGGCCAAATTTCACACACGAATATTTGTCCAATTAAATAGTTCTAGAACATCCAACTTCACAAAACTGTCTGTAACTACATCAGTGTTAGTCACGACACGTATCAAACCCAAGGAACTCAATATTCCTTTATTTTACACATAATGAGAAACATCACATTTGACACGTCCTTCCGCAACCGAAGCTGCCGAGCGACTATTTTCTTGCAGCCTCACTCCCAGTATAACTATCAGGTACGAGCAGGAACAGTCTCAACTGTAGCGGCTGTTGCCAGGAGGGTAGAATGTGCTGTATAAAACTCGGTGAGAACGATCCAGATGATTTATTGTTTCCAACTATAGTGCTCCCGTTCTTCTTCTGTCTGCATCATAGGGCCCTGCAATGCTGAGGAAGCAACCCAGCGGCCCATGCAATGCAATGCTGTGTCAAGCCAGCCTTGTACGTTAGCAGAGTTGTGTCGTCGTCAGGATGATGCAGTTGACTCGGCAGTCTGCATCCCTCAGAGGAGCCGCAGAGTGGCCCGCTGACAACTGCAAGATGTTCTGAGACATGTTCCCTCACCGGCGTGGCTTAGGATGTGGCTACGACAAGCACCCATGATCCGGAGTCCAAATGTGGGGCCCTCGCCTCGGGGTGCCTCCGGCGTGTGTTGGAAGCCGTGATGACTGCCCGCGGTAGCAAGCTGTGGATTGACCCACCACTGGCTGGCTACAGACCCCGCGTCAGCCTCAGAGGGTCGAACCAGCGACCCGCACTGGACTGGAATGCTGGTGCCCCATCTGCTGCTGCGTGTAGCTGGTGGTGTGACACGCCCCGCCATCCAGGAGAGCTACAACGCTTGAATGACTCTCGTTAGAAAACGGCACGTATTTATACTCGGCTGTGCGCCTCTGTTTTGCCAAGTGCGGGTGCCCTCTCGGGCCTCTATTTGCCTTCGCAACTGCTGGTATGCATAACTCACTGCTATCTGGACCGCACCTGGCTGTAACTTGTGCTCAGAATATTCCACAATACTAACTTTCCTATCTTAGACTGTGATGCCGCTACACAATTCTGATTGGCTAACCATACTCACTGCCAATCAGAATGCTCGCTCATGATCATACTCATGCCAAAACTGGCCTGCACCAATCCTTACATACAGACGCATCTACGTCATTCTGATATACCAATATTAAAGTAATGTTTAATAAATAAAAACGAAATGGCAATAAATCTGGAAATATCCTCCAGCTGACTTTCTGGCTGCTGTGTTACAATAGCAATCACACCTAGACATACGTCGTCAGCAAAGTGGGTAAATTCCCTATGACCATTTTCCCATGAAAGGTTTGTGTAACTCTTGGTGATTACTTAAGACAGTGTATAATGCAACATTAAAATTTGATGCATGTCCCACGTACGTACTCTCATTGACTCACATATACTTCTAGAACAATCTTAGACACCAATAATAATTTTGTCTGATTTTTGTATTATGAAAACGAAAAATAATTAAAGTTTTAATACGAAAATCTCAATTAATTAATTCTGCACACGGAGAGTTCTGTTTATGTTTTCCAATTATACCACAAGATAAACTATTATATTTCCTAAGTGAATTTAGTTCCCTAAGTGTCGGTTTATCGACTTTTTTAGCAATTTTTTCCATCTCTGAAACTATGATGGCTATAAAATTGAAATTTGGATACAATTTTCTCCTGAATGTCAAAAGGCAGTGAACCGTTTTTCAAAATGATTGAATAATATTTAATATCATTTATTTAAGTTCATAGGTGGCAAGAATATACTGTTGCTCGAAGTGACACGCAGGCACATTTACACGCTGCAGAAGCAGCAGATGTACATGACTTATTGACAGGACACAACTTGCGGTTTCTTCCACAGTCTCCAGCTCCAATACTGCGGGCTGTATAGCAACGAATGTTATCGTGCATTAACTCATGACGTTAGAAGTTGGCCATTCTGTATGATTACCGCTCATTCTCTGCAGCAGACTAAAGCACCATATAGAAAAATGAAACACACCCACATTCATTCACTCACGCATACCAGAGAGTTCTGTATCACTGGAAACCAAATAAAGTGGTAATGAAATGGGACCACAGCACCCTTTCGATTTAGCTGGACATTTCATTGATTTTAGCACTATATCCACTATTTGCATTGCGACAGTTCGTTTAGAAAAGCGTAAGATACACCTTTTACATGGTGTTAGGTACGTATGTCTGTACAATATTCGTTGTAGCAACCACAAGAAACACATCTGTTGACTACACGAACTTAATACTGTATGAAACAAATGAGTGTTTGTGTGTATCCTGTCACTTTTTTTTAAATAAATTATCTGACATGACAGCGGTTGAGCTTCTAAGAATGGCAACACTTTAGGCAAGTATGCAGTGTGTTACTCCAAGAGGAACATGTGATCTGTGTAAAATTCATCTACCATCTATTCCTCCCCCATCTGTTCAGCAGGAATCTCATCCTTCCACAGAATATGAGAACTCACATGTACACACACACACACACACACACACACACACACACACACACACACACACACAAAACACACCCACACAAAGCTATTATTTGGTATGGTGGAGCATCTGAAAACTCTATCAGACAGTCCTCCGATAGTTTACCTGAAGAAGTAGAATAAATGTGACAAGAAAATATTACATTGGTGGTTTGAAAGCATGACGTCGCAACTTCCGGTGACACTTTATCTAACATCATAGCTAGTTTCATTCCGTAGCACATTAAAGACATACGCGTCCCAAAAGATAATCTCAAGACAATCACACATCTATATTATGCAGCGAACAACACAAAACAAAACACTTGCACTTCACTGATCGTGCGGTGACATAACTCCCAAATCCACTACAGCTCACGTCGTCGTCCCACAGAGTGAAGGACTTCATTGGTAGAACGCCTCCCGCTGGCATAGCTGTCAGCACGCATGACTGTCTATTCGCCACGCCTACTCGGCAGTTCCGAACTTTGCGGAAGTACTTCGTCATGGCGCTGTCAATTCTTCGGCTAGGACATCTTAGCGCACTGTGGTCGTTTGACATTCCTACCTGAGGGAGGCAAAAAATGGCTCTTCTGTTAGCACCGTCCTCGGAAAGTAAGGAACGTCGACCACGACTGCATTTCTTCTGAACGCCAGGGTACGTCACTTCAGTCTTCATACCATCGTTATCATCGTTTGCACACAGCTCAGTTGGTAGAGCCGTGCAATGCTCGTCAGGACATTCCCGCGCGAGGAAGGCACTAATAAGCTCTTCTTCGTGCCTTCCCTCAGCAAGCAGGGAACGTCCACTTCAGGTGCTGTTTGGTAGCGGTCAACTGCACAGCTCTGTACTTGTCACATGGGCACGCCCCGTGCCATGAAACTCAGTGAAACCATCTTCCTGAGATGGTAACGTCTCAATAGACCAGCAGTCATGCCATCGTCAGACCGTATTAATGTTTTTTGGTCGTGCCTTGGGCACTGCCCAAATCTCGATTGTTTGTGCGCGAGTGCCGCGCATCGGTGCCTGACTCAGATCAGCCACCAGGGCGATGCCCTTCCGCACCACACTGTCCGCGCCGGCCGACAGTCTTTGGTTGGGTGAAAACCAGCATCTGCCCCACTCTGGCGTGGAAACAGCTGCGACCGCTCGCCACACCACTGGCTCGCTGTTGATAGCAAGGCTCCGCAACACCTGCCGTTGCAGCAGGTCCCGTACTTTCTGATGCGCAGGCTCACTAGTCGCCCTGAGATGTTGCGCCCACTTAATACACTACTGGCCATTAAAATTGCTACACCAAGAAGAAATGCTGGTGATAAACGGGTATTCATTGGACAAATTATTATACTATAACTGACGTGTGATTACATGTTCACGCAATTTAGGTGCATAGATCCTGTGAAATCGGTACCCAGAACAACCAACTCTGGCCGTAATAACGGCCTTCATACGCCTGGGCGTTGAGTCAAACAGAGCTTGGATGGCGTGTACAGGTACAACTGCCCATGCAGCTTCAATACAATACCACAGTTCATCAAGAGTAGTGACTGGCGTATTGTGACAAGCCAGTTGCTCGACTACCATTGACCAGACGTTTTCAATTGGTGAGAGGTCTGGAGAATGTGCTGGCCAGGGCAGCGGTCGAACATTTTCTGTATCCAGAAAGGCCCGTACAGGACCTGCAACACGCGGTCGTGCATTTTCCTGCTGAAATGTACGGTTTCGCAGGGCTCGAATGAAGGGTAGAGCCACGGGTCGTAACACATCTGAAATGTAACGTCCGCTGTTCAAAGTGCCGTCAATGCGAACAAGAGGTGACTGAGGCGTGTAACCAATGGCACCCCGTACCATCACGCCGGGTGATACGCCAGTATGGCGACGACGAATACACGCTTCCAATGTGCGTTCACCGCAATGTCGCCAAACATGGATGCGACCATCCTGAAGCTGTAAACAGAACCTGGATTCATCCGAAAAAATGACGTTTGGCCATTCGTGCACCCAGGTTCGTCGTTGAGAACACACCATCGCAGGCGCTCCTGTCTGTGATGCAGCGTCAAGTGTATCCGGAGCCTTGGTCTCCGAGCTGATAGTCCACGCTGCTGCAAACGTCGTCGAACTGTTCGTGCAAATGGTTGTTGTCTTGAAAACGTTCCCATCTGTTGACTCAGGGGTCGAGACGTGGCTGCACAATCCGTTATAGCCATGTAGTTAAGATGCCTGTAATCTCGACTGCTACTGATACGAGGCCGTTGGGATCCAGCACGGCGTTCCGTATTACCCTCCTGAACCCACCGATTCCATATTCTGCTAACAGTCATCGGATCTCGACCAACGCGAGCAGCAATGTCGCGATACGATAAGCCGCAATCGCGATAGGCTACAATCCGACCTTTGTCAAAGTCGGAAACGTGATGGTACGCGTTACTCCTCCTTACACGAGGCATCACAACAACGTTTCACCAGGCAACGCCGGTCAACTGCTGTTTGTGTATGAGAAATCGGTTGGAAACTTTCCTCATGTCAGCACGTTGTAGCTGTCGCCACCGACGCCAAACTTGTGTGAATGCTCTAAAAAGCTAATCATTTGCATATCACCGCATCTTCTTCCTGTTGGTTAAATTTCGCGTCTGTAGCACGTCATCTTCGTGGTGTAGCAATTTTAATGGCCAGTAGTGTAGCTGCACACACAGAGACTTTCACATAATATGATGCATATATTACAAAAAAACAGCGGAAATTCTTACCACTGACTAATACATGAAAAATTTCCCGAAATTGGTTTTACAAAGGGGGCCTTCTTAATAATCTAAAAAAAAGAAAACTTATATGCCTAATTATAAAGCATTAGGATTAGCTTTAACGATATAGGAAAATGAATTTAACTCTTAAGAAATCATCTGAGCTCCCTTCACAAGAGCGAAATGATACTCAAGATTTAAACAATGATGCTACTTCCTATATACCATAGATACTGCATTACATACATTGAGACAATGGTTCAGGACAGGTCTTGTACAAGATTTGGTAAGGAACTGGAGTAGATTTTGTGACGCTACTAACTACAAACACAGAACTTTATCTAGTACTAACTACATCCACACACACAATCTACAGAATTTGTACCAGTCACAGCAAACATATAGAACGATTACGAACCCCACACATAAAAATGTATTTTTTTTTTCGATGCCCATATTGCTATTTTTTGACTGCTTCTTCGTAGTTTGCAGTACACGTTTGCTGATCTGTGGAAAATTTTTGTGACATCTTTTCTATGAACATTTCACCATAGAAGTTATGGTTAATGATACACAGAAGGTTCATACAAGTCATACTTGGAATTATAATGTTTTAATATTTAGGCATCAGATTGATCTAAACGGAATTAGTGGGCATAAAACAGAAGTCAGAATCACTTTATCCTATACCTAAACACATAAAAGATTGTAAAAAAAATCAAATCATTTGCCCATTTCCATAATTTCTCATCTTACTAATTGTCATAAGATACTCACAACCTTTGCAACATTACTCACCACGTGTCGCCAGGGATCCTCATATACCTTCACGCTATTTCACACTTATAGGTTTTTACCTTGATTATTTACCAAATATAAAATTGCATGCTTTTAAAACGTGTTTCAATATTCATCTTCCAGGGCTTCCATATTCTGGAATCCTTAAACCTAGTAGTAGGTGGTAGCAAATTACACTTCTAATCATCTTACAATGTGGCCTCACTGAAAATCAAACACTATTAGTCTCGCTTCATATACAAATCGATCCACCTACAAGTCGTCAAATCGTTTCATAAACGTCGCAGTACATTTGCAAGTCTCACAAAATCATTCTCACGTAGGGGGAATAAATACATCACAATTGAAGTTTACTTTACACAATTTTCCATCAACCTGCAAGGCGTCAAATCGGCGCATAAACATCGCAGTACAGTTGCAAATCTCACAAAATGATCCACATCTAGGGGGGATTAAATACGCTACAACTGTAATTAATCATAAACAACCACTTTACGACGATTTACTCGCCACACCAGGATACTCTACACCTTTTCACTCGCGAGGAAAAAAATTATCTTACTATGAGAGAAAGCACCTCATCTGACCCTCATAACCATTCATACTCTAACGTTATAAAATTACACAACACGACCCCTTTCTACTGAAAAGAAGATACAACAGTAAACATATTGAGGAACCCTTCACAATTCATAGAAAATAATTAACTTTAACTTTACCCACATAAGAAATGAATCAAAAACATAAGGGAAACCTGTCGTTCCGATCTCAGAGGTGCATGATCATCTGCTGCTTACTCAATAAAATGTACTCCAATATCGACAATAGCATTGGTCCTCAGTAAGTTGACACCTTCTGCGTTGTTCCATTTGACTAGGGGCATTAGGCGGTGTGTGTCGGGGGTTTGCCGGACGGATTTGTACACCCACTGGCGGACAACCCTCACTGTTTATAGCACCCCTGCCATTGCTTGGTCGGTAATCAGTTCAGGGTCGGTCATGACTACCGTTCCCTGCTCTGCCGTAGTTACGCCTAATTCGCTGCTCATTTCCATATCTCTCTACCCCTCCGGGGTGTCTCTGATTCCCCCTTGGCGATCGGTGACCATTGGCATCATTCGCTCTACCCGAGTTCCGTGAAGAGTCGCGACGCTGCCAACGATCGCTCGCTCTGTGACGCCTGGGTGACCTGTTGCGCCTTGAGTGCCACCTGCCCCGACGGCTGCGGCCCCGCTTTCGCGGTCGCTGCTCGTAGACACTCCGGCCGTAATTATGCGCGCTGCCGTTTGCATCGCACTCAGGTTCTAGTAGCAGATCACGGAAACCCTCTACGTCGTCCTTACACCGTGCTGCAAGGATAACATGCCGCAATTGCATGGGAAATTTTCCCAGACAAATGCGAAAAATTTCCGCAGGCCCATAGGAATCGTCTAAATACTCATTCGCCTGCAGCATGTGTTAGAACATCTGCACAGGGCTGGAGAATTTCGACCAGTTGAGTTCTGGTAGCATGATAAGTCCGTGTTTTACTCGTCCTTGGGCTACTACTGGCCAATAAATCGAAAGAAAATGCTGTCGAAATTCCCTGACTGAGTAGCAGTTGCGTGCAATTGACCTCATACGCACCGCTGGCTCACTTTCGAGATAACCGCACATGTATTCAATTTTGTGCGCACTTGGCCACGTCAGAGGAAAGAAGAATTCGAATTGTTGCAATCAGGCCTGCGGGTAAATTCCCGTGGCCGAATTACGGATAACTTCAAACTTCTTCATCGTCAAAAAGTGTTTGAAATCAAATTCATTATTTCCACTCCTTAGCGAACGTTCCTGAGTGTATCCGCGCCGTTCGCATGTGGTGCGAGAACCATGATCATAATGATAATCAAACTCACCATAGTTCCCGGAGTCTCTGTCGGAGTAATTGCCCTTGGGCTCATTTATGTTAACTTCGTGGGCCGTTACAACTTTCATGTGTAATTCTAAATGGGCCATCCACTCACATAGCACTTTGGTTACCCCTTGTTGTTGCCTATTTTTCTCACACTGTCCGTGTTGATATTTCATTAACGATCGTATTTCGTCTGTGTCAGCTAATGACGATGTCCTCGTCCCCTATTGCCGTCAGATTTGCCTGTTATAGTGTCCGAGATTTTGGATATCTCTTCCCACATCTTTCGGTGTGCCGTGTCTTGCTGCAATTGCATTTGCCCTAGATCTCGATCGAGGACCGTCAGCCCCTGGCCATGGGGCTCTAAAGGTGACGGGGCACTTAGCGGCAGCGTCTTCTACTAGGGACACAAGAGCCGCGTGGTCACTCTGGTATTGTTCCTCCAACGCGCGGAGATTCCCAGCGACCGTTTCTTCGTGCTCCACACCGTGCATGCTGAAGATCAGCTGCAACTCCTCTAAAGCGCAAATGAGTTGGTCAATGATCTCCAGTATATCTCCGATAACCTGTACTATTTTATAGTAACTTCTTCGAGATGCCTCTTATTCTCTTCTGCTTGCCTCTTAGTCTCTTCTGCTTGCTTTTTAAACTCTTCTGCTTTATTTTTATTACCCTCTACTAACTGTTGTAGGACAGCCTGTAACGAATTTAAATTTACCGACTGGTTCGAATTTTCTACAATGAGCTCAGGACGGACAAAGCTTGAACTTGCGTTTCCCGTGTTTGCCTCCAAGGGGGGCTCTACATTTTGAACTCGTCCTTGTTGAGTATTATTGTCTGACCAGTTCTCCCGATTGAGGCTCCCTGAACGGCCGCACGTCTCCATCGTATAGTTAGTTACTCCGCGCTCAAAACAAAAAAATAAAAAAATAAAATAAAATAAAAATAAAAAAATAAAAAACAAAAAACACCAAAAGGCTCAAAATCGACAAACATTCCCCACAAAGCACTCAAAAAATTACTATAGTATACCAACACACCCCACTGATCAACAATCACTAATTACCACACTTGCAACGCCGCAAAATAAATTATAATGCCTATAAAGCAATGCATAGAAGGAAAAACACGGAAACAATGCCATCTACACCTATAGATTAAATCAACGCAAGAGATGTTCTGCGCTGTGGAAAGGCAATATACAGGTTAAGAAATTAAACTAAACCTAACTGTGCATAAGAAGTTCTATGATTTACCTAAATCCTAGAGCGGGGGAAGCCACGTGTAAGTAGCGTGAATAAAAGGTCGCTGTGTGTAAGAAGCGTGAAGCGCACTTTGAATGTATCCTAATGGCTAAAAGAGCCACGCACACTTTGAATTAGAAAATGCTATCTGTAATTGAAATCAGCGTAAAAGATTGGGTCGCCACCAACTCTAGCACACGACAAATAAGAGGTTGTGCTGTGAAGGAAAATTACTTAATTTATTCATAAGAAAAATTCACAAAAGAACACTCAATGTAAAGTCGCTGATAAAGAATGGGATGCCATTATTAACATGATCCAGGCATTGTTCACGTGAATCAAATATTGAATAAATTAAAGGATGTGTGAACACTGCGCATAAGAGCAGCTTGCAGAAACATTCCTGAAAACGAGATCTATTCCAGAGCATTTGTTTTAAATTAAAAAAAGGGCACTAATTATTGGACCTGTGCACATGGAAACGCTATGGATGGGCTAACAAGGAAAACTGTAAGTTTAATGGCGCAGGTAACGGAGACATAACATCAGTACACTGGATAAGATTGGAAGCAAAATTATTTATTGCTTAAAACATTGAAGTAATGCATCTATAGAACTGCCGTTGCCTGGTAACCAAGTACAATTGCTTGTGAAACACTGTGCGTTGAGAACTATGCTATAATGTCATTAGTGGATAACATCACGAGATTGATGCATTGAGATGTTTTGTTAACGTGACAGTTTATCGAGAGCAGTGATTTGGAATTAGAGTAATTAGCTAACATACGTTGAAATTACAGAATACCTGGAAAATCTGCGAAAATTGATGGAAAATACGTGAAATTGAGGAAACTATGACACAAATGATCCTTATTGTAGTTTTATTCTGTTGTATGTTACAAAATAACGAGAAGGGAAACGATCTTTTGTATCTTGATTTTGGGTGTAAAAATGACTCAATTTTTTTCCGACATGTGTGCCCACGTGGTTCGCGGAGACACACTTTCTACCTGCCGTGGCGAAATTTTAGTAACATCTAACCACGTAGTCGCGAACAGTTAACATTTTACAGAGGACACATTTGAATAGACAACGGATAATGGGAGAGGGCCAACAAACTCTAATATTAACCCTTTTGGATGGTTTCCACCGGACATAAAGTAATGAGACAAAGAAAATTCACAAAGAAACAAAAATTACCCAGCTTTGGAAAAGATCAGAATGCATACACACGCAGTTGCAGGCACACAAACATTCACACTGACCCGAGGGTACTTCAACATATACAACACCTTTGTGCTACATTCTTCTTACGGATCAGAGTATTAGGAATCAAACTGAAAGTCTGCAAAAAGCTTGCATTCCTTGCTGCGACCCAGCAAATCAATCTTTATAAGATGAAACGCGAGACCGAAAGCTAAAAGCTCCCCTCTTGCTATGAGACAAAGCGCCACATGGTTAAGTCAACTCACCCTGCTTCGAAGACACTTCGGCTGCAGACCCTCGGACAGTTGGAAACAGACTGACCCTCTCACAACCTCCAACGACTCCCAAGCGACCCCGTGCCTCGGACTTCCCAGAGATGAGGCTTCTGCCACCAACCTAACACATGGTTCAAATGGCTCTGAGCACTATGGGACTTAACTTCTGAGGTCATCAGTCCCCTAGAACTTAGAACCACTTAAACCTAAGTAACCTAAGGACATCACACACATCCATGCCCAAGGCAGGATTCGAACCTGCGACTGTAGCGGTCGTGATGTTCCAGACTGTAGAGCCTAGAACCGCTCGGCCACTCTGGCTGGCACCAACCTACCACTGGTAACTTTCACACAAGAGGAGCAAACCTATTTGCCTACCTGAAATCTACAAGGATTGGCCATTCTGTATGAATGCCGCTGATTCTGTGTAGCAGACTAAACCACCATATAGCAAAATGAAACACCCCCACATTCATTCACTCATGCATGCCAGAGAGTTCTGTATCACTGAAAATCAAATAAAATGATAATGAAAGGTGACCACAGTACCCTTTCAATTTAGCTATAGAGTTAATTGATTTTAGCACTATATCCACTGTTTGCATTGTGACAGTTCGTTTCGAAAAGCGTAAGATACACCTTTTACATGGTGTTAGGTAAGATATGTCTGTACAATATTCGTTGTAGCAACCACAAGAATCACATCTGTGGAGTACGCGACCTTAATACTGCATGAAACAAATGAGTGTTCGTGTGTATTCTGTCAATTTTTTTTTACATAAATGATCTGACATGACAGCAGTTGAGCTACTAAGAATGGCAACACTTTAGGAAAGTACGCAGTGTGTTATTCAAAGAGGAACATTGAACCTGTGTAAAATTCATCCACCGCCTATTCCTCCGTCATCTGTACAGCAGGAATCTCATGCTATCACAGAATATGAGAACTCACATGTACATACACAGACACAGACACACACACAAACATGTACACACACACACACACACACACACACACACACACACACACAGAAAGCTATTATTTGGTATGGTGAAGAGTCTGAAAACTCTATCAGACACCCTTCAGACACTTTACCTGAAGAAGCAGAATAAATGTGACTGATGATGGGTCAGAAACATGTGCAACAGCAGAGGTTAGCAAGTGTGCGCACTGCTCTCCACCTGTTGGAGCACAGCGGGCAGATCGTTGCACAGTGAGATGACTAGTATAAAGATCTGAGTGTTCCTCATTTACGCGGGGCATATTATTTCAATGTTTTTCATACATGATACTGATTTTACTCAGTCGAGGATCGCATTACACAGTGCAGGCACATACAGAATTTTTTAAAAGAGACAGCTGTGCATTCAATTCTTCATCCATGATGAAAAGTCATTTATTCCCATATTGTACCACGTGGGCAGTCTTTCCGAGAAATACATTTAATAGCTTGCAGGAAGTGTCCTGTTCTTGAGTCTTTTTTCCATCTGTGACTGATTTCTGGAGGCTGGAAGGAGTGCATCACTGTCAGCAGATGGATCTCTGTGTACCATCAGCGACAGGTTAGAGCAGGCCTGGAAAACCAGTATTGCTATCTGCAGTAGGAGGAATGGAAAACAGAAGAGGAGGTTGTAACCTCCCCCTCACTTATCGACCTTAATTACAGTGAAAAATTAAACCGCATGCACCTAATGGAAATTTGGGAAAAGCAGTCGTCGACGAAGTTAATTTGTTGGTAAAGAGGAAGGAAAGGGTTACATCTAAATGAAAGGAAAAATGCAAATGAAATTGGTGGAAATTAATTTTGAGAAAAGGGTAACATTAATAAAGAAAGTAAATGTGCGGCCGTTACGTTAACAATTAATTGGCGTTAATTAGATATTTGAGATTTTGGGAAAATTACGGTCGCCAGTCCTATGGACAACTACTATAATAACTGAAAATGAAAGATTGATGCACATATAATTAGCACTAAAAGCGTGGCAACTGAAGGTTGACACGTGTTGTGTGACAACTGAATGTTTGTCAGAAGTAATAACTTTCGCTACTCTCTGACTTAATTTAGCAAAAGAGTTAATAAAACTGGAAAACTGAAAGTTAATTTAGTCACTGAAATTAATAGTGAACTTTGTTTCTGAAGCACTACGTAATTCAATAAAATAAGGTTAGTCTTGGGCTACCTCAACAATCATTCCAAAAGCTACTGGAATCTACGCAATTTAGAAATAAGAGATTTAACTTTGAACTTGAATTAAATGATTCTGAACAATTAACAATAGTAAAATTTAGTATGTACCAATCTGAGCTGCAGTCCAGGTAAGCTAAAATACGGTAACAAAACTCACACTCTTAATTTCTGCTTGTGTAATCCAAATATTGTAGCCAGATATGAATACTTTAACTCAACTTTGAAATTAAAGCAGTGAAATGGAATCATATTACTTTAATGCTGGCGTATGAATTTCAATGACACTCGGGTTCATTCCGGAAAAGGAAGGAACCCTGCTTGGTAATGCAACTGGGACAATGAGCAACAAAGTTTCATGCTATGTTGCTTTAATTTAGTGAGAAAAATTTAACAGTTTGAAAAGCTGAGGTGTGCCATACAGTTCTAAAACTTTACGTGCTTCCATTCTTCCTTGTTGGTTGATTGAAGGTTTGTAGTCGTCGATCGGGGAGGTGGCGACAGTCACTCATTGTCGGCCGTCGCTATTGCAGAAGCTGGATGTTGGTGCGCCTTCTTCTCGACACGGTCACCAGACGAAACGGGCTCTTGATGTGCGCCAGCTAATGCTTCCCGTCCGCGACACCGTGTCAGAATCTATCATGGTAAGTCGAGCGCAACTACATGCTGCTAAACCCCGAAAGTGCGGCTACTCGCGGGAGCGTCACTAACACACTTGCTCCACCGTCCTACTCCAGCCAGACTCCCTCTGCCCGCGCTTCATGCGGCAGAGTTAACACTACCAAAGATCCTAAACACTTTGGTTCTCCACACGACCTACTGATGTAGTCGTTCGATAGCATAGTTTTCCCTAGGCCAGATCCAGCATAAAAGTACAAATAATATTTACAAAACAAACCAATTATACATCGTCATAAATGCAGAAATAGTAAAACAATTACAATATATATAGACACAGAAATGTCATATCTTCAGATAACAAATAAAGGAAAATATTTATAGTACAATAGATGGAAATAGGAGGATATTCATTTCTGGCATTACACGTGCCCCACATTGTCTGAGGATGTTCGTGTAACTTAAACAGACTCAGAAAATGACCCAAAAAGGAAAAAAAAAACAACATCAGAAATGCATATGCTCAAAACATCAAGAAAATTTAGCATTAGGCTAACTAACTATAAACCAATTTTTAGACCATAATAATTGAGTGGAGACACTCCTAATCTTATTCCAGTCTGTCATCTTACACAAAAGAAAACAGGTTGAGAATATTTTAAAATTCATAGAGAATGTAGAAAATGGTATAGCTATTCTAAAATCAGCAAAATTCCCAACAGTATCAAGAAATGGAAAACTATTTACAAAATTAATCAGAGTACATGGTCATAAAAACAGGTAGAACAAAATACGCAAATTAATAATTAATTACATAGAATACACATTTTTATATAACCTTTTCATAATTAATATTCTTGTCATGAGAGTCCACTTAACGCTAAACAAGAAAGTAATACACAGCAGATCAAAAAAGACATACATATTGACAGCAGGATTCTTTCACATCAGCTGTCCGGGAAGAAAAACAACTCCGCCTTCCGCACTCGCAAGTACAAAGAATGCCAACAGCGGCACAAGAGCCGACAGCGGCTCCGCCTCGCCAGTATTGTTGCCTGTGCGGCACGCTTGATCTCACTGGCCTGTGTAACGGCATTTCCAGAATGTCCGTTTCACTGAATTTTTCGGAAAAACTCACTCCCGAGTAATCTCAAGGAGTCCATTAATACTATCACAGTGGATAACTCAACACTGTCCATCATCACACGCATGTACTAGCCTGAAACTTAAAACAGCGTCTAAGTACATCGGTATGACTAGTAAATCACATATTCATGAAATCTTACAGCTAGTTACAAAATTAAATTTACATTCCTTAATCTACTGTGACTCAGCTGAAAACTTAAACTAGCAGCTTGGATTTTTCAATTGATTAATAATCAGTTACTCTTAAATAATTTAATCAAAATTTATTACTTATTAATTACAACTTCTTTAATGACCTCTTGGTCAGGCAAAAGCATGGCAACCTAGCAAATCCTTAAATCTTACACTCTTTATTCACATACTGTACTGATTACCCATTCTGTGGTGTTAATCAATCCTTGGTTGGTAAAAATTCAAGTCTACAATGTTCCATATACCAATAGTTTTCCAGAGCCTGGATACTCTAAGCAATAAGCATTTGTGTGAGGTATGCCAATGAGTTTATACGGTCCATTATAAACAAACTTAAATTTAGAGATTTCATTGTCTATATCGCTCGATTTCTCATGAGCTTTTACAGGCACTAAGTCTTCGATTGCAAACTTAGCAAAACGCGCTTTAGCGTCATGACGACGTATGCGAGCATCGGCTTTTAGCTTCATTATGTCTCGCAAACGATGTTTTTTCACACCAATACTAATGTCAATCCGTGGAGGGAATTTGATTATCTCTTCCACTAAACTTTTACTTCTGTTATTTAACAGGATTTCCTCATCATTACTTAATACAGTCCTCGTCTTTGTTCGTGTGTTACGTTTGACACACCGTCTACAATACTTTCCAATTCACTTTCTACACTATTGTCAATGCCGAGATTCCTCACATTACAGTAGTTCAAATTCATACCTACGTCAATGGCATCCAGCCAGTTAACAACGTGTATAGGCTGGTATTGCCTATGCACACCGTCTCCTGCCTCGTCAAAACTAACTACTATTATTTTATCTTGTGACGTACATGTCAAAGTTTTGCTTTCGCAATTAATCACTGCACGGTACTTTAATAGCCAATCTGACCCGATAATTACTTCCGTAGTTAAGTCTGGCACGACGACAAACTCTTGTTCAAATCGTGCCCCACATATCTCGAAATTGACAAAAATCTGTTTTGTGGCCGGTTTACTGGCCTTCCCAGTAGCACCGATAATTTTCACTCCTGTTACTGGCATAGCTACGATTCCAGGTCTGTCTTTCAGTAACTAAAATATTTTCTCAGATACAGCATTCAATTCTACACCGGTGTCAATCAACACGTTTAGTTGTAGGCCTTGCATATTAACAGACTCTACTATCTGTCTGCACTTATCCTCGATTGTTTCTTTATTTTCCCACAGTAAATCCTCCTCTGTATCCAGGTCATTCCAGAAAAAACCATCCGGCTTTGATCCTAAATCCGGCTTATCTGGCGGCTTTTTTAGCCTCTGTTCACAGTTTTAATTTCAACACGTTTGTCCTGAGGCTTAGTCTGTAGCTTCGCCTCCAATACCGAAATCTTTTAATGTAACTCGTCAACTAGTGAGTGTTGCTTTGCTATCAATTCACTAATTGTCACCTTCGTTGATTCCTCTTTGGTCATATTGATCTCATCTGCCAATCTACCTGGAGGAATGTGCCCAGTAGTATCTGCAATTACTTCCTCTCGATCTGCGCAACCCACACTGCTACCGTCCGACCGTATAACGTCATCTCTAACCTTATACACGCTGTAATCTACGTGCTTTTCTACCAATCGTGTTCGGCTATCACTAAAATTTTCGTAATCTTTCTCCTTAATACTCTCGCAATGTTTAAAATGAAGTTTTGCGTGGGATGGGTCGGCTACTTCTACCAATATAACTTTCGGTAAGGTCTGCCGGTTAGGGCCAGAACTTTCCGTTACTACTTCAACATCCAACTCCTGCTGGACGAACTGCGACGAATCTTGCTCGTGCTCCCCATTAACATCAACTATTTCTGGTAAAGTCTGCCGGTTAGGGCCAGAACATTCTATCACTTCACAAACACTATCTTCTTGCGGGACGAGACGCGGCAAATCCTGCCCGCAACCCCCATAAACACTTCTCCCGTACAGGCCCCTATAATCTCTTAGTTCATCGTATAAGCTACCGAACTGCGTTAACCAGACCTCATCCCTCTCTGCATCCCCTCGCTCGATGACGGACTTGTTATCCGACATCTGATCTTCTCTCAACAATTGCGAATCATTCTTAAACTCAACCTCCAGTTTCGCTGTGGGTGTTACAGCTGCCACTTTATAATCGATTTCCGGAACACTACTTAAATTGTTCTCACTGACAGTGAATGTATTTTCTACTGCCGTGTCTGCAGCTGATCTACTGCTTGTAGGCGCACTCCTTTCTCTTAACACTGGTACACTCTCCCGCCGTTGATTATTCCAAACGGAATTTTCATAACGGCGACACCTCGGTTTTCTCCTGCTATTGGGCCGCCAAAATTTCTCCAAGCCCGGTCGGTCCCTCACCGGCGCGGCTAATGGTTTCCCTGTCTCGTCCCAGCAGATCTGCTCCCTGGATGCTCCTGAGGCGGCTTATTACACCCTCTGGCGTTATTACTATTCTGTGAAGCCCGTATCTCGTTAGTATGATACTGACTTCCGTCATTCCTGTTATTATTTGCATTGTACCGATTGTCATTACGGTCCGAACCATTATTGTTATTGCTGCCATGGTGGCGGTATGCATTATTCCCATGGTTATCGTTGTTGTGTTGTTTTGGTACCTGTTGTTGTTACCACGGCCTCTACCACTGTTGCGATTATTGCGCCAATTGTCCGCGTCCTCAACTCTTTCCAGGAAATCATTGATAGTCTTGTACTTGTTTCCTATGTAGGGTTTTGTATCTTCTGGAAGCTTCTTGTAGAGTTCCCAGACTATTTCGGATTCCGTGCGGCGATCACGCAAATATTCCAACTTGCGGATCCTGCTCTCACAAAACTCCTTCATCGAGCCACGCGAATTCGCATCGAAAGGCCTCGATACGACAAATTCGCTCCAGACACTTTGTTGTATTTGCTCTGACCAGTATTCAGCCAGAAACAAGTTTTTAAACTCGTCGAAAGTCAGGTTCGTGATGTTGAGGTTTAAGCCCCAACGCTTGGCATCAACAGCCAATACGTCAATAACCGCATTAATTTTTCTCTCATTAGTCCATGATCTGGGTAAAACTCTTCACAATTTTTAATGAAATCCGTCGCGTGTATACCGCCTTTTTTCAAGGGGTCGAACTGCTCCTCTTTAGTCAACAATTCCGAACTATGTGCACAGATTGGCACATAGCTCTGTTTTTCATCAAGTTTCCTTTCTAATTCCGACACTCTCGTAATTACTTGGCAAGTGGTTGTCGCAAGCGTTTCCACTTCCCTCTTTTTATCTTCGCAGGTATTAGCCTGTTTCCTCACTATCGTATCTACTTCGGACACTAAAGCTTTTAAAGTTTCCACCTTCTGTTGATCCTCTTTTTTCACTAATCGAATTTGTTTCGTCACCTTATTCTCGATGATCGGAGCAACTGCTTCTCCTACACTTTTCTCGATTCTGCTAATTTCGGAGTCAAAACGAGTATTTATGCTCGCAATTTCCGCCTAAACGCCTATCATTTCCTGTTTAAGATTACCGATTTCGATATTAATCACAACAATATCTTCTTTGATTTTATCAACTTTTGTGTTAACAACTCCAACATTGTTGATAACAACATTAATAGCTTTGTTCTGATTGACTAGCTTCCTGTCAATATTTTCAGAGTGAGCTTCTTGCTTGGCAGACTGAGCTTTAATTTTTGCCGATTGAGTTTCTATCTTGCTAAACTGAGCGTTGATTTCGTTAATCAAAACATTCAGAAATCAGTTAAATTCCCTGAAATCAGCGGTTTTACTTCCGTAGCAGGTGCCTCTTTTGTTGTCCCCCTGTATTCGTCATCAAGGGGTTCAGATTTGATTTTCACTTCCGATTCCGGAACATTTTCTAAAGTTTGGAATTCCGTTTCTGCTCTTTGTTGCGTTTCGGCGGTAGCGTCTTTCATGCTAGCCGCCTGCCCCTGAACAATGGGTTCCACGGTGCGCGTTTCCCACTGTTCGACCGATTGTTCCGTATCCAAGACTACCAAATTTTGGTAATTGTTGTCTTCACTCATTTTAATAAATTTCAATATAAATACCAAATCTCAAATCTAATTAGGATTCCTCCCACTACTTATTCTCGTTGACGTAACTACCTGTTCGTAACCAATTCTTTGTTACGAGATTTGCACAATGCAAAATTCGAGTCCAGTACAACCTCAAATCCGAAAATTGTCCTGTCACCAGGCCGCCACGTGTAACCTCCCACTCACTTATCGGCCTTAATGACAGTGAAAAATTAAACCGCGTGCACCTAATGGAAATTTGGGAAAAGCAATCCACACCGAAGTTAATTTGTCGGTAAAGAGAGAGGAAAGGGTTACATCTAAATGGAAGGAAAAATGCAAACGAAATTGGTTAAAATTAATTTTGAGAAAAGGGTAACATTAATAAAGAAAGTAAATGTGCGGCCGTTACGTTAACAATTAATTGGCGTTAATTAGATATTTGAGATTTTGGGAAAATTACGGTCGCCAGTCCTATGGACAACTACTATAATAACTAAAAATATAAGATTGATGCGCATATAATTAGCACTAAAAGCGTGGCAACTGAAGGTTGACACATGTTGTGTGAAAACTGATTGTTTGTCAGAAGTAATAACTTTCGCTACTCTCTGACTTAATTTAGCAAAAGAATTAATAAAACTGGAAAACTGAAAGTTAATTTAGTCACTGAAATTAATAGTGAACTTTGTTTCTGAAGCACTACGTAATTCAATAAAATAAGGTTAGTCTTGGGCTACCTCAACAATCATTTCAAAAGCTACTGGAATCTACGCAATTTAGAAATAAGAGATTTAACTTTGAACTTGAATTAAATGATTCTGAACAATTAACAATAGTAAAATTTAGTACATACCGATCTGAGCTGCAGTCACAGGTAAGCTAAAATATGGTAACAAAACTCGCACTCTTAATTTCTGCTTGTGTAATCCAAATATTGTAGCCAGCTATGAATACTTTAACTCAACTTTGAAATTAAAGCAGTGAAATGGAATCATATTACTTTAATGCTGGCGTATGAATTTCAACGACACTTGCATTCATTTCGGGAAAGGAAGGGACCCTGCTTGGTAATGCAATTGGGACAATGAGCAACAAAGGTTCATGCTAAGTTACTGCATTTTGCTAATGGAATAGTTTTAAAAGCTGAGGTCTGCCATACAGTTCTAAAACTTGACATGTTTTTAGTCGTCCTTGTTGGTTGATTGAAGGTTTGCAGTCGTCGATCGGGAAGGTGGGGACAGTCACTCATTGTTGGCCATCACTGCTGCTGAAGCTACATGTTGGCGCACCTTCTTCTCGACACTGTCACCAGGCAAAACGGGCTCTTGATGTGCACCAGCTAATGTTTCCCGTCCGTGACACCGTGTCAGAAACTATCATAGCAAGTCGAGCGCAATTACATGCTGCCAAACCCCGAAAGCGCGGCAACTCGTGGGAGCATCACACAACACACCTGCTCCACCGCCCTACTCCAGCTAGACCCTCTCTGCCCGCGCTACATGCGGCAAGTTAGTATTACCAAAGATCCTAAACACTTTGGTTCTCCACACGACCTATCGATGTAGTCGTTCGATAGCATAGTTTTCCCTAGGCCAGACCCAGCGTAAAAATACAAATAATATTTACAAAACAAACCAATTATACATCGACATAAGTGCATAAATAGTAAAACAATTACAATATATAAAGACACAGAAATGTCATATCTTCAGGTAACAAATAAAGGAAAAAAAATTATAGTACAATAGATGGAAATAGGAGGATATGCATATCCCGCATTAGAAGGTGGGAGGGGAGGTAAGACTGTTTCTAAGCTGCTTAGTTTGTATCCACATATCGGGGTGAACACAGGCAGATGCATCCACTCTTTCTCCTGGTGGCATCTTCTGGAGTGGTTTTTGTGATAGTTGTGTTATTATAATGATTTTCCTCAGTTTCCAGTGCGTATGTTGCATTAATATCGGTTGTTTACAAGTGGTGGTTTTCTCACAAAAACTTCTATGTGAATTAAAGCAGTGAATCATTTTCTGTCAATTGTAGTGGTGTGCATTGGCATGTCTACACTGCGGTGATGGTTTGTGGACTATCCTTCTTACCATGTACGTGTGTGGGTGTACAATGCACTATCCCTCTTACCATGTATGAACGTGTGTGTGTACAACTTGCTCATCAGACATTTCACTTTTAGATCCATAGGAGGCTATTATTCCTTTAGTTTGTAGATGCACTCTATATTAGTTTCTGTCTGAAATTTAGCCCAACTGTACAGAACCTAGTATAAACTGTAACTGATCTGAATATATTTTGACTTTATATCAAATACACAACAGAAAATTAGGACTAACCTCGCATCTGGACAATATTCATACAGATTTCTCGAAAGCACAGTGGTAAACAGCAAGCAAGCAGCGGCTAAGCTAGATTTCTGTTTCTAAATACACTCCTGGAAATTGAAATAAGAACACCGTGAATTCATTGTCCCAGGAAGGGGAAACTTTATTGACACATTCCTGGGGTCAGATACATCACATGATCACACTGACAGAATCACAGGCACATAGACACAGGCAACAGAGCATGCACAATGTCGACACTAGTACAGTGTATATCCACCTTTCGCAGCAATGCAGGCTGCTATTCTCCCATGGAGACGATCGTAGAGATGCTGGATGTAGTCCTGTGGAACGGCTTGCCATGCCATTTCCACCTGGCGCCTCAGTTGGACCAGCGTTCGTGCTGGACGTGCAGACCGCGTGAGACGACGCTTCATCCAGTCCCAAACATGCTCAATGGGGGACAGATCCGGAGATCTTGCTGGCCAGGGTAGTTGACTTACACCTTCTAGAGCACGTTGGGTGGCACGGGATACATGCGGACGTGCATTGTCCTGTTGGAACAGCAAGTTCCCTTGCCGGTCTAGGAATGGTAGAACGATGGGTTCGATGACGGTTTGGATGTACCGTGCACTATTCAGTGTCCCCTCGACGATCACCAGTGGTGTACGGCCAGTGTTGGAGATCGCTCCCCACACCATGATGCCGGGTGTTGGTCCTGTGTGCCTCGGTCGTATGCAGTCCTGATTGTGGCGCTCACCTGCACGGCGCCAAACACGCATACGACCATCATTGGCACCAAGGCAGAAGCGACTCTCATCGCTGAAGACAACACGTCTCCATTCGTCCCTCCATTCACGCCTGTCGCGACACCACTGGAGGCAGGCTGCACGATGTTGGGGCGTGAGCGGAAGACGGCCTAACGGTGTGCGGGACCGTAGCCCAGCTTCATGGAGACGGTTGCGAATGGTCCTCGCCGATATCCCAGGAGCAACAGTGTCCCTAATTTGCTGGGAAGTGGCGGTGCGGTCCCCTACGGCACTGCGTAGGATCCTACGGTCTTGGCGTGCATCCGTGCATTGCTGCGGTCCGGTCCCAGGTCGACGGGCACGTGCACCTTCCGCCTACCACTGGCGACAACATCGATGTACTGTGGAGACCTCACGCCCCACGTGTTGAGCAATTCGGCGGTACGTCCACCCGGCCTCCCGCATGCCCACTATACGCCCTCGCTCAAAGTCCGTCAACTGCACATACGGTTCACGTCCACGCTGTCGCGGCATGCTACCAGTGTTAAAGACTGCGATGGAGCTCCGTATGCCACGGCAAACTGGCTGACACTGACGGCGGCAGTGCACAAATGCTGCGCAGCTAGCGCCATTCGACGGCCAACACCGCGGTTCCTGGTGTGTCCGCTGTGCCGTGCGTGTGATCATTGCTTGTACAGCCCTCTCGCAGTGTCCGGAGCAAGAATGGTGGGTCTGACACACCGGTGTCAATGTGTTCTTTTTTCCATTTCCAGGAGTGTACATATTCGAACTGTTGCATGTGATACAGAATGACAAACAGTGGGATGGGGAGGATAACTATTCCTATGAAATTAATTTCCAAGACAGCGATTTTAGTACGAAATATATATTCAATAAACAGAGTAAAACTTCGCATGATATTCACACATAACCATGGCCTGAACAGTACTATGAGTAAAGTGAACAATGATTTTTAGAAAAAGGGTACAAAGATAACAGAGAATTTCTATAAAAATCAAACAGCTTAATCAATTAATATGCAAATCCATGACTCAGGGAAGTGGGATAGTCTTTCTCTCAGCTCCGAGCAAATTAACTAGCTGAAAAAAATCATTCCCAGCTGCACGATGCTGCAGTCTTACCTCAAACTTCTTGTCTCCAAAAATAATGAGATTACTTAAAATATATATTCCTTTTACCTTTTAATGTGTATATGATATTCATCCTTACTGTCCTTTCTTCATCTAACAGATACAATCACAAATTCACACAGCACTGCTAAATACATCTGTACTCTATCACTCTTCAATCAAGAATTTATCAGACAGCGAAGAGACAAAGACTGTGACACAACAAGACCAAAGATTGTTTAATAGTATCGTAATTTGCTCTCTCTCTGATGTGCACATCGATGACATAAAAAAATCAAAATGACGTGACTACATTACAACTTCAGTGATAGTTTGCTGTACTGTCCTGTCTTACAGTGTATGAATGTGTGCGTACAACTTCCTCAGCAGGCATTTCACCTGTAGATCAGTAAGAGGTTGTAACACCGGAAATGCATATCCACCTATTTCCATCTATTGTTCTATAAATATTTTCCTTATTTTGCTACGTGAAGGTATGACATTTCTGTGTCTTTATACACTGCTGGCCACCGTAAATGCAACACCAAGAAAGACAAGAGGTAGCACAACAAAATTTATTTTGTAGATAACATGTTGACCAAGTATCAAATGATTACGTTTACAGACGTCTGTGACATGTGGCTCCTGCCAGAATCAGTAGCCAGAGTAGCCGTCATTGTTGGAGATCACCGCTGCCACACGTCTCGGCATTGAGTCAAAGCGACGTTGGATGTGTTCCTGGGGTACAGCAGCCCAAGCAGCTTCCACACGTTGCCAAAGATCATCTGGTGTGGCAGCTGGGGATGTAATCTGGATCACTCGTTGAGCAACCATGGACCACATGTTTTCTATCGGCGAAAGATCCGGAGAGCGAGCCAGCCAGGGAAGCAATTCAATCTGGTTATTGACGAAGAACCTTTGGACAATGCGTGCCACGTGTGGTCGCGCATTATACTGTTGAAATATGGCTGTGGCCGAGCCCTGAAGGAAGGAAGGACAACTGGCTCCAGCACCTCGGATATGTAGCGCCGGCTATTTAAAGTACCGGCAATGCGTACTAGAGGCGTGCGAGAGTAATATCTAATACCGCCCCATACCATAATACCCGGTGCCAGACCAGTGTGGCGGTGCATAATGCAGCTGTCCAGCATCCTCTCTCCACGGTGTCTCCACACTCGAATCCGACCATCGTGGTGCTGCAGACAGAAGCGTGCCTCGTCAGTAAAGACAACGTCATTCCATTCTGCCGTCCACATCCGTCTGTCATCACACCATTGGCGACGGAGACGTCTGTGGTTCTGCGTCAATGGTAGACGAAGCAATGGACGTCTTGCGGACAGACCACTCTGCTGTAAACGGCGTCGTATGGTACGCGCAGACACTGGATGATGCGTTACAGACGCAATGTGTTGTGCTATGGTTTGGGATGTCACTGAGCGATCCGTCACTTCCATGCGCACAATTTGCCTATCAGCACGTGCAGTGGTGCACCGAGGTGAATGCGATCGACCACGTCGGTCCGTCGTACCCTCCTGCATCCAACGGTCACATATCCACATTACAGTTGTTTGGTTTCGTCCAACACGACTAGCGATTTCTCTGTATGATAATCCACAATCTCGGTAAGCCACTATCCTTCCTCTGTCGAACTCGGATACTTGATCAAACGATGTTCGCTGTTGTCTACGAGGCATAACTGATCGTCTTGTGAAACAACCACAAGGTAAACACACGTGCCGAACGTACACTCGTCGAAATCGCCAAGCCTTAAATGGCACTATGAGGTGGCGCCACAGGCGCGCGTGATGTGCGTCTGTGCTGAAATTCTAATCAGTTGCATATCTCATCGCTGCAAACCCATGGTGTAAATTTCACTTGATTCGGATGCTTCCTTCAGGGTGTTGCATTTACGGTGGCCAGCAGTGTATATTGTAACTGTTTTACTATTTGTGTGTGTATATATATATATATATATATATATATATATATATATATATATATATATGCATTTATGTCGATGTATAATTGGTTTGTTTTGTAAATATTATTACGCTGGGTTTTGCCTAGGGAAAACTATGCTATCAAATGATTATATCGAAAAGTCGTGTGGAGAACCAAAGTGTTTAGGTAGTGTTAACTCTGCCGCTTGGAGCGCGTGCAGAGCGGGGTCTGGCTGGAGCAGGGCGGTGGAGCAGGTGTGTTGAGTGACGCCCCGCGAGTTGCCGCACTTTTGCAGTTTGGTAGAATGTAATTGCGCTCGACTTACCATGATAGTTTCTGACATGGTGTCGCGGATGGGAAGCATTAGCTGGTGCACATCAAGAGCCCGTTTTGCCTGGTGACAGTGTCGAGAAGAAGCCGCGCCAACATCCAGCTTCTGCAACAGCGACGGCCGACAATGAGTGACTGTCACCACCTCCCCGATCAACGACTGCAAACCTTCAATCAACCAACAAGGAAGAATGGAAGCACGTAAAGTTTTAGAACTGTATGGCAGACCTCAGCTTTTCAAACTGTTAAATTTTTCTCACTAAATTACAGCAACGTAGAATGAACCTTTGTTGCTCATTGTCCCAATTGCATTACCAAGCAGGGTCCCTTCCTTTTCCGAAATGAACTCAAGTGTCATTGAAATTCATATGCCAGCATTAAAGTAATATCATTCCATTTCACTGCTTTAATTTCAAAGTTGAGTTAAAGTATTCATAGCTGGCTACAATATTTGGATTACACAAGCAGAAATTAAGAGTGTGAGTTTTGTTGCCATATTTTAGCTTACCTGTGACTGCAGCTCAGATTGGTACATACTAAATTTTACTATTGTTAATTGTTCAGAATCATTTAATTCAAGTTCAAAGTTAAATCTCTTATTTCTAAATTGCGTAGATTCCAGTAGCTTTTGGAATGATTGTTGAGGTAGCCCAAGACTAACCTTATTTTATTGAATTTCGTAGTGCTTCAGAAACAAAGTTCACTATTAATTTCAGTGACTAAATTAGATTTCAATTTTCCAGTTTTATTAATTCTTTTGCTAAATTAAGTCAGAGTGTAGTGAAATTTATTACTTCTGGCAAACCTTCAGTTTTCACACAACATGTGTCAACCTTCAGTTGCCACGCTTTTAGTCCTAATTATATGTGCATCAATCTTTCATCTCCAGTTATTATAGTAGTTGTCCGTAGGACTGGCGACCGTAATTTTCCCAAAATCTCAAATATCTAATTAACGCCAATTACTTGTTAACATAACGACCGCACATTTACTTTCTTTATTAATGTTACCCTTTTCTCAAAATTAATTTCCACCAATTTCATTTGCATTTTTCCTTTCATTTAGATGGAACCCTTTCCTCCCTCTTTACCGACAGATTAACTTCGGTGAGGATTGCTTTTCCCAAATTTCCGTTAGGTACACGCGGTTAAATTTTTCACTGTCATTAAGGTTGATAAGTGAGGGGGAGTTTACAAGGTTAGTCTTCCTACACTTTAGTGATAGATTGCCGTTCTACCCTTTCTTACCGTTTATCTGTGTACAGTTTCTGCAATAGCTATATACTATTGTAGATCAGTAGGAGGTAATTCTTCCAGCAGCGGCTGTAGGGCAGTTCCCCATCAATATCGAGTGGCATTGTAGGCTAGGGCACACAACAAAATGAACACATACACACACACATTTGGAAAAGGGAACAAGAGCTGTTTCAAGCGTCCGCAGTCGAGCCCCACATGCCAAGGCGAGCTCCTCTTGTTCCTTCAGTCTGGGGTAGTGAAACGGAAAGACGTTGTCTTTGCACTGTGGACTGTACGGCTGTTTCAATACTATGAACAGCTCCAGCACAGGCAGTAGTCTCTATGAAATGTAAATTGCATCCTTAGTCCATCCTGCTGCATCATCATTATTTGCTGAAAAGTATTCCCCCTACACTCATCCAATATCACCTCCTTCCATGCCTCATGTAGGAGACTATGGCCGCAGTTCACAGCTGTATTCATATAGGTAATACTCTTATTAAACTCCTCTCTGTCCAGCACTAACATCTCATCAATGGACCACATTTCCCAGCAATTCATTTAATTAATTTAACTTACATTTTAATAAATAAACAATATATTCCTCTAATTTACCAACCATTTCCTGTCATGAGATAGGTTTTTTTCATGAGAGCATGTTTCTGTCATCCAACAAATTTTAAGCGGCTGTGTTTATTTTAATTTCAAGCAGCCAGACTGTAGGGTAATTGTCAGTTCGGTTTCCCACCTAAATTTAGGAAATTTATCCAGAAAGATAATACATATATAAGTAAATGAACACAGCCCATACTCGGTCTTTTAGCCACCAATTCACAACTCGAGGAGGGGAGGGGTAGTGGGGGATGGGAGGAGAGGTGGAAGTGGGAGAGGGGAGGGGGAGGAGTATGTGGTGATGCCGACAATGTGACATTGCCACTTCTACCCTCTCACAGGGAGGAAGAGGAAGCACCTAGGAAGAGATGCCATGTTGAAATAGATTTGGCAACAATAAAAAATGGTGTTGAACGAACTTTGCCCCCTACTCGTTCCCTACTACGGGTACAGAACCATCAGTGTCTGCTAATCATAACCTCACCATACTCCAGTTGAGACTCTGAATGAGATTGCTGACTTTTTGATATCTGATAACAATATGTCGCACATGAGAAGCCCATCTTAGTTTGTCCTCAATATTCATCCCAAAATACTGAGTTGCTTTCACAACTGGGAAAGTACATTTTCCCCCACATTGTTTTTCTGTACACCACTTCCACAGATGCATGAGAGCGGGTGCATTTTCAGATAACAGGACTGAAGAGAAGTGTCTTCAAATATATGTGTATTGTAATATTTAGAGTTTACTGTCAAAGAGAATATGAAGGTTTGTAGGACAGCGACTGAATAATAAGGGAGCAAATACTGGTCGCTGCAGGAATCCTCTGCTAGTTTCTGTGGTGCCAGTGTAGTTTCATGTTACAAAATTATTGTCTTCCTGACCCTCAGAAAGCTTACAGTGTTATGCATCAGTGGTTTTGCAATCTGGAGTCTCTCCATCTTTTTCCTTAAGATTGACAAGACGACTCATCATTATGCTTTAGTAAAGTCTATGAAGACAACTATCATATGTTTATTCTGAGAGAGATTTAGCTGTATATCAGCAGCTAACTGTAGAACGATTTCAGTTCTCCCTTTTCCTTAGCGAAACCGAAGTTATTTTTCCAGCAATATTTTCTTTTTTTCACACCACCATTCTAAGCGACACGTAATAATCCTTTCCACTACTTTCGCCAAACACAGTAGTAAGGTGATAGACTGACACTACATGGGTTTATCACATCTTTTTCCCGATTTGTTCATTGTGGGGCGGCGGATATTTAAGTTTGCAAAAATAAATGAAATTGCTGTATAACTGCTTGCGTGTTGAATCAGTTTCTAGCTTTTAGAATGTTGTTATTGCTGTCTTTTGCCGTTCTCAACACTGGCTCTCTATTTACTCCGTGACCCCCAGAAAGTGATTTAATAAAACTTGGAGCCAGTAAATAGATATCCTAGTGCCCACTTTACCTGAGAATGTTCTTATAGCTGCAGCTTATAGCTCTGAGGAATTAGGAGATTGTCCGGGATTTCTAATCAAAAACGGTTTTCCAAAATAGTTGAGTATATTCTGAAATTCACTAATAAAAACCACAAGTATCCCTACAACCTAACTAACAGAACAGTTCAGAGTCTAATGCGCTGATGCAACTATAAATGTCCGAATCAAATGTTAAAAAGAATGCTCGCCATAATTTGATGAAATTATTTCATCAAACGCCACGCTAAATATTTGGTAGAATGTCTGTCCCGCGACGGCACGTGAAAAATACGACAATACGCAAACTGAAGCTAGATAATGAAAATCATTCCAGAATTAACACTTCACATGAAATGTTTTCATAGTTCCGCGTATCTCTAATAACTTAATACGGCACCCGAGGCTGTTTGTAGCAGATACACTGATGCGACGCGACTACCGACACAGATGGCGTGTCATTCAGCGTCTGGAGAGAACTGGGGCCTTTTTTCCTCGCGCAGCGTCCTTATATATAAAGCCGCGGTGCGGACGGCTGAGGGATCGCCTGATCTTTCCGGCTCTCTCGACTAGCCGCTGGGCTAGTAACGCACCACTTCAAGTTACATAATAATTTATAGCTTCTTTGGCTGATAGCCGCGGAAGCTCTTAATTTAAACGTGCATTCAGCACGCAGGTAAGTATTGATAATAAAATTTTGACGTGGCTAAGTTAAATACTTTCGGCGAGAGAATTAGTTTAATTGCCCTGCACGCACTAGATGAGCTCTGAACTGACCCTGTTGAGATCCGCTATCGCTATAATTTTATAGGTATTAAAAAGAAACTTTACACATTTTCATAATCATAGCGGACCTCCAACCTATTTAAATCTAAACATCCTAGCCTTATTTACTAGCCTACTTAATCTATCTTGCTTCCTTCAGTTTTGAGACGAAAACCAGAAAATCATGAATTTCCACTAAAGTCTTAATTTGTGAAATCCAAAGTACTGTTTTTATTAAATCATTATGAAAGATGAATCTAAATATAAATTTTGAAGTCTCTAGCTCTGTTCTGTTGCGCCAATGATTTTTCCAGAAAAACGTCCAAATCTCGGAAATGGCTGAAGTTATCGAACTGATATTTAACACACATTAATTTAGTATTATTTCTGACATGCTAGAAAAGTTTTAGTTCATTTGCTTGATTTTTAATGTATTGCGCAACATTTATGACGTCAGAGCTAGTTACAGCAGACTGGCTGGCACACAATGGAAACTGATGTGAATTTACTACAGCGTGAGTAGGCTGCTTCCCTACATCACCCTCTACTTAAATTTTTTTGTTTATGAATGTTAATGAATGAAAAAAAAAATTTAATTACAAAAAGGGAAGCAAGAGTACAGTTTAACTCCCTATGAAAAATCAAAATTGAAATATAAACCTGTAGAAACATTAAAGAAAAATGATTACCTACATTAATTATTTAAATTGTAGGCATGTTCACTGCCTTTTAAACAATGTCATTACTCAAAATTTTAAGCAAAGTCAACGAAATATTTTGGCATACATATTGCCTTAGACAAACAAACACATACAAATTGAAAAATTATGAAAATCTTAGATCCATTAAATACATTAAATACATTTTTACATACACACATTCAAAGAAATAACATGATACATAAACAGATATATATATCCCTTAGCAGTCTTTTCTAAACCTGAAAGAAAAAGTTCACAAATAATTTTTACACACGTGGTTGTAGCCGCTTTGGCTGGCGTCCTACACTTCCATTCACAAGGGTAGAGGAGGGGAAGTTGCTATGGTGTGCGTCCTTCACGTTCTCTCTAAATTACATGAGGGAAAGGGGAGGGGTCACTGTGAGTTGTGTCCAAGTCACTCCACGCTTTCACGCAGCTACCAGGCTGCCATAATCTGGTTTGTCCTGTAGAACAAACAAAAAGAGTGCCTCAGACTCTGTTCACTTAATATCTAAGGGTGGGTCACAATGAAATGGGGATATATACATTTTCTCTTCCAATATGTTACTGGAACAAAGTTAACAGAACTTTTTCAGTATTACTCTCGCGGTTACTTAACTGTCATAAAATCGTTAAACAAATGGCTCAAAACGCCTTTAGTCATGTATTAGAGAAAATTTATGCTCCTAAGGCATACAGTCATAAATCATATTTAATCTGAATTTATTATTTCTGGGCCGGAACACTGAACCAATGCTCGGTACATTCTTGATACATTTGTATTTTAAGCACTTAACTGACTCATCTTTGATTACCTTATTCTTAGAGATAGTATGAGTATGATTAGTGGTTGTTTTCTCAGCTTCTTGTACAGGTGAGTAACTTTTGGTAATAGTACAGTTGTGAGTGTTCAAAACACACTACGTTTAGTTGACTACTAAATCCACTTATTGGTCCTCTGCTGTTGTCAGTTCCACATCTGCAATTACGTACTTACTTACTTTGAAGCGTAATTATGCTGAGCTAAAATAGTGTTTCGCGTCTGTCAGTATGTTATCTATTTATTTTGCTAGTGTATGTACTTATTTAACACTCACTCCATTTTAAAGCATAGGAAAGCACATTTATTTCATATTCATAGTGTATTGCAGCTGATTAGTTTGCTCACGTGGCAATCCATTTCCACTAGATCGGACGCTGAAACCTCAGGTAGTCTCTCTCAGACCTACCACTAAACTACATCAAATAATTACGGACGAACGTAATGCTAAATTCCTTAAACCTATAGGACACCATGAGCTGCTCTGTCTCATCTAACATAAGGGTACCTATGGTCGCATTCACGCCTCCAACTCATAATCTCAATACGTGTAGGTGTATCCTGTCACACACTACACTAAAATAATGGCCAGCTCCAACCTTATAAATACTTCAGGGACGTGTCCTTCACGTCTCAACCACAAACACTGCCCAATTCCATCACACTGCTTTTCCCTGCTACACCAGGTGAGTTTAATCTTACAACTTATCTGCATATTTTTCCCAACACTAAGCAATCTCTTTTACTATTTATTAGTTAGCTTTAATGCATACACTAGGTTTCATTACCACTTCAGATCCTGCTTATACATGAATTCATATATCTTTTTAAAATATTATTGTGGGACCATTTCCAATAAAACAACACTTTGTACTTACTATATTACCAGGGTACTATACATACTTGTTACTCAAATACATTTTATATCTTAATTACGTCATACTTCTCTATTGTTTGTCACTAATAGGTTTGTCACATTAGGTATTTTTCTTCACTAATCGGTAGATGGAATGGTTACATAACTCATGGCTTGATAGCCATGACAGAAAATTTTCATGTCTGGAAAGAAGAGGTCGAAATTTTTGTAGATAGGAAAGATGAAGAGTGAGTGAGACCTGAAAGGGAAAGAAGATCTCACACAGCTGGGACTGCACAGCTGCCACACTGTGTAGAGGTTACAGAACAACCTCCTCCCTACAGCATTCATTGGTTTAATATTGACTTGATAGTCATAACAGAAAATTTTGTGTTGGAAAGTAGAGGTCGAAATTTTTGGGGATAGGAAAGATGAAGAATGAGTGAGACCTGAAATGGAAAGAAGATCTCACACAGCTGGGACTGCACAGCTGCCACACTGTGTAGAGGTTACAGAACAACCTCCTCCCTACAGCATTCATTGGTTTAATGCTGTAAAGAAGAGTTATAACGGAAAATTTTATGTGTTGGAAGAAGATGTCGAAATTTTTGGAGATAGGAAAGATGAAGAATGAGTGAGACCTGAAAGGGAAAGAAGATCTCACACAGCTGGGACTGCACAGCTGCCACACTGTGTAGAGGTTAAAGAACAACCTCCTCCCTACAGCATTCATTGGTTTAATGCTGTAAAGAAGAGTTAGAAATTTTTTGGTGGATAGAAAAGATGAAGGGTGAGTGAGACCTGAAAGGGAAAGAAGATCTCACACAGCTGGGACTGCACAGCTGCCACACTGTGTGGAGGTTAAAGAACAACCTCCTCCCTACAGCATTCATTCACTACCTATGAATTTCTTTAGGTCAATCACGTTCCTGAGACCTAATAGCTTCTTACTTTTTGGGTACTCCAGCCTATATGCATTGGCATGTGGCTTTCCTATTATCCTGAAAGGTCCTTGGTATACGAACATGAATTTCTTGGTTTCTGCATTTACTTTCTTTGATTTTTCTTTGGTTTTGACAAGCACTAATTGACCTATTTCAAAGCTAGTAGGTACAGCTTTTGCGTCATGACGCTTCTTCCTATCCAACGCTCTTTTTCTCATATTAGCCCTGGCCTTTAGTTTCTTTTCGTCTGTGGATATTTCCGTTAGAATAGGGAATTCTACCATATCTGCAATCACATTGTGCGGTTCTTGGCCCAACATCAATTCGCAAGGTGCAAAACCAGTTGCATCATGTCTTAAGTTGTTAATTACATTCTCAAAATACTTAATGTGCTCTGCCCAACTTGAGTGTTTCCGAGCACAATAAGTTCTGCAAAGCCTATTCAATTCCCTCATAATACGTTCACTCATATTTCCTTGGGGGAAATACGCAGATATTTTCAGATGTTTCACGCCGGCCTTATCTAGACATTCCTTAAATCTATCAGACGTAAATTGAGGTCCATTGTCTGACAGCAAATTCTTCGGAACGCCAATGTTCACGAAGAAATCTTTTTCCAACTTTTCAACCAATGTTTTTGCATTTGCTCTTTTAATTGGGTATAGCTTAACATATTTACTGAATCCATCCACCACAACAAAAACATGGGCGCAACCACCTCTCGAAACAGGAAGAGGGCCAAACAAATCACAAGCCAGTAATTCTAGGGTTTCAGTTGGCTCTACTGAATGCATATCCCCTTGTATTCTGGTGTTGGCAGCACGGACTTTCTGGCACACTACACACGATGCTAGACGCTTGGCCACACGGCGGTACATGTTGTCAAATACAACCTTCTCTTGTAATTTTGCAATGCACTTCTTTGCACCGTAGTGCCCATACCTCAGGTGTACATAGTCGATTAGTAAGTCTACATGTTGCGAGGGAAAGCACAGCTTCCACTCAGAAACACCTACCTTCTTCCTTCTAAACAGAATACCTTTATGCAGACAATAGTATTGCGAAACCTTAGGATAGTTCGCATTTCCTAAATAGCTCTTCACTAATTTCAGTTGGTCATCTGCATTCTGCTCACGTCTCAAGTTCTTAATCACTCTCTTTAACGCACTTTCTTCCTTTACTTCGTGCAATGCAAACATTCGAACTTCATTTAGGTCTGTTGCTGTAATTCCCGCGTCATCACAGAGCTCCGCACTTCTAGATAACCCATCAGCTACCAGATTGTCTTTCCCTTGAATATATCTAACCTCAAGGTCAAACTGCTGGAGATACAATGACCATCTTACCAAACGAGAATTCCTCAACTTACAGGTCTTTAAAAAGGTCAATGCCTTATGGTCACTGTAAACAATTATCTTGTGACCTAATAAATACTGCTCAAACTTCTGTACCCCAAATACAATTGCCAACGCTTCTAGTTCTGAGATGCCATAATTTCTCTCTGCTGCCTGTAAAGATCGACTTGCGAAAGCTATAGTCTTGTGCACTTCTCGTTCGTTCTCTATTTCTACTTGGAATATCTCCACAGCTATACCATAGCCACTAGCATCAACAGACATACAGAATGGTTTTTCAAAGTCAGGATGATGCAAAATTGGACTATTAATTAAAGATTGTTTAAGTACCTCAAACGCCTGTTGACATTCTGCTGTCCAAACCCAAGGGGTATTCTTTTTCAGCAGGAGGTGAAGACAGGGAGCATTAAAAGCCTGATCACTAACAAAACGTCTATAGAAGCCGAAAAGACCGAACATTGATCTCAATTGCTTCTTGTTTCTGGGAGCCTCAAATTTTTCAATGACTGCTAGCTTGCCTGGGTCAGGCAGAATACCTTTTCCACTTATCCTATATCCCAAGAAACCTATTTCTTCTTTAACGCACTCTGTCTTTTCAATCTTTAGTTTCATGCCACCTCTCTCGATAGCCTCTAACACTTCCCTTAATAAAGCTATGTGTTCTTCCCAGGTAGGAGTTGCTATTAATAGATCATCTACGTAAACTGTTATTTTATTGCTTAAAGCTGGTCCTAAAACATGCACATCACACGTACGAAGGCACAAACAGAGATATTAAGTCCGAAAGGTACCACACGGTATTGGTAACAAACTCCTTCGTACAAGAAAGCTGTGTACTTCCTTGAACTTTCCGCCAGTGGCAAATTCCAATACCCACACGTGATGTCCATGGACGTTAAGAATTTCACTCCCCGGAATTTTTGCAGTAACTCGTCCATGTTCTGCGGTCTATCACTTTCCCTAACCACTATTTCATTCAACCAACGAGCGTCCAAGACCAATCTGACACTCCCGTCTCTTTTTTGTACAACAACAAGAGGATTATTGTACTCACTGACCGCTTTCTCAATCACACCCCACTCTAGCATTCTCTGTATCTCCTTCCGAACTGCCTCCTTCCTAGCTACATGTATTTGGTATGGCTTCCTGAAGAACACTTGGCCGGGTTTCACTTGTAATTGACATTCATAACCCTTGACTATGCCAGGTCGATCCGAAAATACCTTATGATGCCTTTTTAGAACCTGTCTCAGTTCTTCCTTTTGATTGCCTGAAATCCTATCGATTTCCTGCAATTTAGCTTCTATTTTGTCTAAAATAATTGCTTCTTCTTCTTCTTCTGTGTTCAGCTTATTGTTATTAAGATTAACACCTTCGTCCCAATATCTCCTGTTTTTCAGAACTCGTATAGGCAGCTCCCAAGTTTCATGATCAGTTACTACATGTTTATCACTAAAAGGTACTATAATTACTCCAGTTATTGGCAAGACCATTTTTAACTGGCTTCTTTCGAAGTCAACAACACTCTGATATTTTGACAAGAAATCTATGCCAATTAAAACCTCAATACTGAGATTGTTTACAATTAAACATGGATGATCAATTAAATTACCATTAATGTTAAAGGGTAGTAAAGCTTCTTGCTTTACCGTTTTTGAAACCTTGCCAGTAGCACCAATTATTCTTAGTCCTGACACCCTCATTACTATAAGCTTGTCTTTACCAGGTAATGCATCAAAGAAGGACTGAGATATTGCACTCACCTCACTTCCACTGTCTAAGAGACAACGTACATTGATACCCAACATATTCACTATTATTATAGGGTGGCTTATTCTAGGTTGTACAGGTGGTTCCTCAAATTCATCTAGTAGTTCCTTTTGGATTTGTCTCCAACTAAAGTGATCAACATCTGTCTTCATTACATTTAGGTCACAGTGTGTAGGGGTTTCCTGAATTACATTTTCAGCTGCCTTTTCCAGTCGGTCTATTAATTTTAAATCGAAACACCACACGACTTCATTACATTTAGTTTGCTGAACATGACCCAAATTACTGTAGTCTGAGCGATTCTGCGTCTCCAGACCGGGCATAACACTAGTTACAGCTAAACCACTTTCAACATTATCGTCGGTTTCCTTCTCCAGTGACAACTGGTCACAGCTACTGGGTTCATCGACCCTCAACAGCCTACCCTCTACATTCTCACTTATCTCCTGTCCTAAATCTATTAGTACATTATCAACATCCTGCACAGGCACTTTAGATAAGAGCACATCATCTTCATCGTAAATATAAGCATGAATTTCTTCTGCTTCTTCACCTGTCAATTCGGTATTTTGTAGCTCGTCCCTATCGTTACACTGCTGCGCCTTCTCTTTCTCTTCCCACTTAGAAAGCGTCTCTAACACGGTATCTATCAAATACTGTGAGTGATCTAATATTTCTGTTGTATCCTTGGATGCTACCGACTCTTCATCCACATGTTCGGTTTGAGTATTCTGATCTGTCTTACCAATTCCCTTAACTACTGGCTTAGGAAAAGTAACCGCCTGGTGAGCGCCAGTGTCCTCATAGACGGGAACTAGTTTTCCTGCCTCGGCCTACTGCTGTTTCCTTTAGTTTCATTATAGTTAGCTGGCATGGCATTACTTTCCGTACTGTGGTTTACATGCATATTTCTGTTTGGAACAAAATTATTATCCCTTGGACGCCATTGTTGGTTCTGATAATTATTTCCCCAATTCCTATCTCTCTTAGGATGACGAACACCTACTGTTCTGATGTTTACATTGCCATTTAGCTCGTTCCTAAAATTACTATTATTATTATTGGCATTACGGTTATTACGTGCCTGCTCTTCATTGGCAGCAACACGTTCTACACGTTCAAAATACTCAATGAAACGATCCAGATTGTCTCTAGGGGCTAATATAATTCTAGTTTGCCAGTACCATGGCAGTTTAGCTTCCAGACCTAGTATAATCATTTCTGGTTTTAGCTTTTCCGCCAAATGTGACAAACGTGAAATCCATGACCTAGCAAACTCTTTAATGGACTCCTTTCCTGCATTGAAGCGTTTTCCACTCCAAAATTCTCTCAACACTTCATTTTGCTTATTGCTAGACCAATACTTATTAATAAAAGCTGTTTTAAATTCCGCTAATGTTTTACATTTGAACATAACATCAGCTGACCAACGCATGGCGTCACCTGCTAAATGGCTTCTAACAAACGAGATTTTCTCTCGTTCAGACCAAGTTGGTGGAATCACATCTTCAAAATCGTTCCAGAAATCTAGCGGATGGATATTTTTATCTGGATCGAACCGCAAGAACTGCCGACACCCGATAAAAGCGGCGTTTGCAGCTACAACTTGTTGTACATTACCATTACCAGAAGTTACTGAAGCTACTTTACTCTCAATGTTAGCAATGTTAGTACTTATATTTTCTACTTTCATTTCAACATTATCTACTCTTTGCACAATATGAGTAGTGTCAGTTTTGATTGCTTCTACTTCTGCTTGACATATGTTTACTTTTATATTAACATCTTTAAATCTATCTGAGCACAGTTCAGACTCCGCCTCGATCTTTTCTGTTAACTTGTGCTCCAGCTTCGCATCTTCCAGTTGGAAGTCTTTGCGAACCTCAGCAACTTCGGATTTAACTGTTTTATACATTTCAGAAAACTGTTGAGCAACCTTTTTCTTAATATCCTCATGATTGCAATCAATTTTATAATTCAAACTGTCTAGATCCTCTTTCAACTTATTGCAACCAGCCTTGAAGGTATCGTCCATTACCTCCAATCGTTTATTAAAATTTGTTTGGCTGGCCACAATTTCAGACTTTAATTCAGCATTACTGCTTTTGACCTGTTCACTTATTTCAGACTTTAACTCAGCATTCATTCTAGCATTACTGGCTGACATTTCAGCATTACTGCTTTTGACCTGTTCACTTATTTCAGCCTTTAATTCAGCATTATTGGATTCTAACTTATTGTCCATCGCCTCAAACCGCATATTAAAATTTGTTTGACTGGCAGCAATTGCTTGTAATATAACATTTAGATCAACAGCCCCAGCATGTTTGGGTTGCTCACGAGCTGGCTTTTTATCACACTCAGGTGACGAAAAACTAGCTCCAATACCAGAATCATCAAAACCAAATGAAACTTCTGATTGATTAGTCATATCTAACTTCTCCTTCTTAAACTCTACCATCTCTGATGACTGTTTCATTTTTAATTCATCAGAGAAACTATCATCCAATAAATTTACAATTTCTACTTTCCGCTTTACTACAGGGGTTTCTATTATTGAATCATTGCCCCTTCCCACACTACTGTCAGGAGACAATACTTCATATTTCACTTTAACATTACTACCTTCATGCATGTTTATACTTGAAACGTTGTCTGAATTTACAGTTCCCTTAACAGACATAGGTTGTAATTTAAGTTTAAACTCAGTTTCTTTTGGCGGTTCCATCGCCGACAGTCTTTTAGTGCAGGTTAGTAAAATTTTTAACAGTTTTTCACTTAACTTAGTTCCTTCTGCACGACGTATAGCATTGCCGGCGCGGCGTACCAGGATTCCTGATGCGACGTGGCACGTTGAACTGCAGACGGCTCTCCGACGGCTGTTGTGTGTTTGGGTGGCCCGCAATTGCAGGCTCTGCGCCGGCTGCTCCAGCGGACGACTACGGTACGGCGAAAACTGGTTTCTCGCGATGCCGGCAGCACCGCTAGACTCAGTGCCAGCTCCGTCAATCCAGATGCGTTGTCAATCCAATTGCGTCGTCCACATGCACACGTAACACATTCACTGTTCTATACTCAGTTGCGTGTCGCATTTCATTCGCGAATCCGAATAGTTAAAAATCACTTTCACTTAGTTGGTTTCCCGGCCGATGCACCATATGTGGGGCGGCGGATATTTAAGTTTGCAAAAATAAATGAAATTGCTGTATAACTGCTTGCGTGTTGAATCAGTTTCTAGCTTTTAGAATGTTGTTATTGCTGTCTTTTGCCGTTCTCAACACTGGCTCTCTATTTACTCCGTGACCGCCAGAAAGTGATTTAATAAAACTTGGAGCCAGTAAATAGATATCCTAGTGCCCACTTTACCTGAGAATGTTCTTATAGCTGCAGCTTATAGCTCTGAGGAATTAGGAGATTGTCCGGGATTTCTAATCAAAAACGGTTTTCCAAAATAGTTGAGTATATTCTGAAATTCACTAATAAAAACCACAAGTATCCCTACAACCTAACTAACAGAACAGTTCAGAGTCTAATGCGCTGATGCAACTATAAATGTCCGAATCAAATGTTAAAAAGAATGCTCGCCATAATTTGATGAAATTATTTCATCAAACGCCACGCTAAATATTTGGTAGAATGTCTGTCCCGCGACGGCACGTGAAAAATACGACAATACGCAAACTGAAGCTAGATAATGAAAATCATTCCAGAATTAACACTTCACATGAAATGTTTTCATAGTTCCGTGTATCTCTAATAACTTAATACGGCACCCGAGGCTGTTTGTAGCAGATACACTGATGCGACGCGACTACCGACACAGATGGCGTGTCATTCAGCGTCTGGAGAGAACTGGGGCCTTTTTTCCTCGCGCAGCGTCCTTATATATAAAGCCGCGGTGCGGACGGCTGAGGGATCGCCTGATCTTTCCGGCTCTCTCGACTAGCCGCTGGGCTAGTAACGCACCACTTCAAGTTACATAATAATTTATAGCTTCTTTGGCTGATAGCCGCGGAAGCTCTTAATTTAAACGTGCATTCAGCACGCAGGTAAGTATTGATAATAAAATTTTGACGTGGCTAAGTTAAATACTTTCGGCGAGAGAATTAGTTTAATTGCCCTGCACGCACTAGATGAGCTCTGAACTGACCCTGTTGAGATCCGCTATCGCTATAATTTTATAGGTATTAAAAAGAAACTTTACACATTTTCATAATCATAGCGGACCTCCAACCTATTTAAATCTAAACATCCTAGCCTTATTTACTAGCCTACTTAATCTATCTTGCTTCCTTCAGTTTTGAGACGAAAACCAGAAAATCATGAATTTCCACTAAAGTCTTAATTTGTGAAATCCAAAGTACTGTTTTTATTAAATCATTATGAAAGATGAATCTAAATATAAATTTTGAAGTCTCTAGCTCTGTTCTGTTGCGCCAATGATTTTTCCAGAAAAACGTCCAAATCTCGGAAATGGCTGAAGTTATCGAACTGATATTTAACACACATTAATTTAGTATTATTTCTGACATGCTAGAAAAGTTTTAGTTCATTTGCTTGATTTTTAATGTATTGCGCAACATTTATGACGTCAGAGCTAGTTACAGCAGACTGGCTGGCACACAATGGAAACTGATGTGAATTTACTACAGCGTGAGTAGGCTGCTTCCCTACATCATGGTGACAAAACGACATGTTCTCAGCGACTCGATTTTAATCTTTTGTGTTCATATAACTTAGAAAATTTTGAGCAGCAGCAGTTTTCCTTTATGTGGTATGTGTCGTAGCTTTTGTTAGTCAACATAATCTGAGCCAGGTGCAGTACCCTTCCCTGCCCTTGAGAGAGCGCAATCTGGAGTTCTTCCAGCGAAAAGGGCTGTGTAAGGACACTGTTGTCCCCTTCATATTCCACCTCGTCTTTCTTGTCCATTATGTCATGAGGAGCTATCATATACAAGGTGATTCTAAAGGTTTGTCGGATGGTAGGCATGTTCATTGTCAAACCGTTTTTCTATGTTATTTATGGCATTCCAGGTCCTGGTTATTTGTGTTTCTTTGCAGAGTGCAGTGCAGAATTTTTGCAACGATATTTTTTTTTTTTGGTAAATACTTGAATATTTTCTTGGCTGTAGGTTGTGCTTTCTTAAGAGCAAGATCTTGCATATCGTTAGAGAGATTTTTTGTATTTTATCAGTGCCTCCATTCATTACTTGAGGACTGCATAATATTCTGAATCGCACCATCAGGGTGCTGGCTGATAATTAGTCTGCTTATGTCACTTCTGAGGTATTGAGAATTCCGTTGCTTCATTGACAAGCGATACCAAGACCCCATAGTATCTTTCAAGACACACAGATGATGATAGATTCCAGTTTTTCTTCCAGTAGTGTTTCATAAAAGCTGACCGGTGTGGCCGTGTGGTTCTAGGCGCTTCAGTCTGGAACCGTGTGACCGCTACGGTCGCAGGTTCGAATCCTGCCTTGGGCATGGATGTGTGTGATGTCCTTAGGCTAGTTAGGTTTAAGTAGTTCTAAGTTCTAGGGGACTGATGACCACAGATGTTAAGTCCCATAGTGCTCAGAGCCATTTGAACCATTTTTTTGTTTCATAAAAGTTCCAGCTCCCTACGTTTGTGTTCGATTTCTGGCTGACTGCGTGTTTGGGAGTCTCCCTAGGTTGTGTGTTTATTATGATTTGAACTGGCAAGTGATTCAGTTACTGACAGTTGCTGACAGGACCGCGAAAATATTCAAGCCTAAAGTATCCTGTATCAGGACGCTATGCTCATGCCCACTGCTGTCAGGACTTCATTTGGTGAGACTATTCATCTGGGTGAGACATCATGTGGTACTAAAAGGTTTTGCAAATCGAATACATCGACTAGTATCTTTCCCATTGTGTTGGCATTTCTGCAGCCCCACAATGTGTGGTAGTCGTTAAAGTCAGCTATTAGCAGAAGGGGTTTCCTGAGGGAGGAAATGGTTGTTATTAACTGTTATTTGGAAAGTCTATCGGTAGGTGCTTTGCATGATGAAGGCAATGGTTGTTGTTAACTATAGTTTGGAAAAATCTGTCGTTAGGTACTCTGTATGCTGAAACCAAACACAGACAGGGGTCAGTGATCAGCAGGCAGATATCGTTCTTTGTAATGTGTCATACTGAGTATCAGTATTGACAATGGAAAAATGGATATCTAATTTTACCGACAACACTTCACTGCCATAGCCATCATCTCTGTCTTCTTCACCAACAGAGTAGCCTGGGAGTGTGAACAGTTTGTTCAGTTTCAACATGTTTCAGTGATGGCATGAATGTTTTCATAATTTTGAGCAGAAAATGTCAAAAGCTGTCTTTGTTTGCCTTGAAAGATCGAGTGTTCCATTAGGTGATTTTATAGGCAAATTTGGGGTGTAAGGAGTGGGATCAACATATTTTGGATTGTTAAAAACCATTCAAAAGCCAAGATTGCGCATTTTTTTGTTCAAGACAACCAGTTTCAACAACCTTAGTTGTCATCTCCATATCTTAAACATTTTTTGTTGTAAAACATGTTCATACTAAAAAAAATGTTTAAGACCTAAAGATGACAGCTAAAACTATTGAAACTGATTGTCTTGAATAAAAAAATATTTTGTGCAGTTTTGGCTTTTCGATGTTTTTTAACAATTAAAACAGATCACCCTTCAATACTCTCATAATGAGAAAATTCAATCATAGTATGGATTGACATCCAGATAGAATTTGTTTGTAAACTAGTGACGGTCCAATAGTTGTTGCCTGCTTTTACAACATGTCCTTTGTATAGCCATAATTATACTTAAAATGTTGTTAACATGGTAGTTCATAGTATCACTTTGTTAGTTGGGTCTGTGAAATTGTGGTGAGTAGGATTGAGACCCACTGGGGCCAGAGGCAGGCAGAGCTCTGGTTGGCACAATTGATATTAGGGAACCATGCATTAGTGGGGCCCTCCATATTCCATATAATTTACACGTTGCTGCTGGTGTAGCTAGGCACGCTAAATGAAAGAAGGAGGTGGCACTGTTGGTGATGAATCCACTGGAACCACACTCCCTGATATCTGCAGTGTTGTGCTCATGGGGCCGATTGCTTGCTGTGCATCGTATGTGGCAGTGCTGATTTTTGCATTGAGTCGCTGTTGAGTTGGAATGGATGGGAGGGGGGAGGATGCATGGCTCCAGGCAGCACAAATTAGGGACGACATGTAGCAGCTGCTTTGTCATTAGATGAATTAATGGACTGCCATAGGGGCTGAAAAGGTGTTTACGTAGTATTTGAAGGCTATAGGACAAATGGAAATGGTTCAGGATTGGGTTGTAACATATAACTTCAACAATTATACTGTAAAATAATGTTACTGGAGCCCTCAGTGTTACCTTCAGTCCAAAGAGGATAAAAATTTAGGTCTTTTGACAGAGGCAACAATCACTGATATGTGTTATAACTATGATTTTCCGATAGGCAGCAGCAATGCCTTTAATAGAAATAGATTTGTTAGTTCAGATATTGATGACCAGAGACTTCGTTAGGGCTCATTTGTCAGAGTGAAAAATTATTGTCTCGTTTACCCCTCAACACTTATACATTCTTTTATTGATTATAGCGATGTTATCCTTCAAGGCCGTACTCAGGAAAGCTCATAGCGCCTGAAAATGGTTATGAATGCCTCTGTTTTTTATATCTGTGATGTTCGAATCTTTGGTCATATTTCACCTTCGTATGCACTGCTATCCTGGCTGCGTGCAGATAAGCTCAGAGGTTTCCATACCCTCTGTCTTCTCTTTTGTCTTAACACTGCCCCTCATATCTCCCCTCAACCTTAATGCTTTTTTCTGAACAACATGGCAGAAACACCTGTTCCCATCAGAGCAAAATTCTTTCTGTTCCACGTCATCATTTGGCCACTTTCTCAAAGATCTTCTCAGGTATAGGAACCTGACTCTCTCCAGTTTCAGAAAACAGTTAATGATATATCTATTAAAGCAACAGTGAGGATTACCATTTCACTGTACATACTTGTTACCCTTGTACATTCTTCTTTCGAATCAAGTCTACCTCTTTTCCCAATATTCTTCACTGACACAGTGTCCTTAATTTCATTTCCTCAGAACTCACTATATCAGATAATATCTGTCATGTTCACCTATAAATTCTTTTTGTATCTGACCCCATTATTATTGTTGTTATTGTCATTATTATTATTATTATTATTATTATTATTACTGTCACTACTAGTGTCAGCAGCTGCAGTAGTACAAGTATTGCCAGTATTGACTTTATTAGTTCATATTCAGTGTTATTTACTCATGCTGACACTTCAGATGCTTGGATCATTTTAATACTATTTGTCATATTAAAATGGTTATTTTTTAGGAAAATATGATGTAAAAGAGGTATTGTATGTGTGAGATCCTGGCCCAATATAAGAGAGGGCCTTATCACACTAGTCAGACCAGATTAAATAAATAGGATAAAAACTTTTTTGTTTAGAGGCACTTTCAAAGGATACACATTGTAAGTAAGTAATTCTTTTCAAATTTCATAGCTTTTATAGCTTTATCTGTACTCATTTTAATGTCTGTATAAAGTAAACCATATCAACACATTAATTTAAAAATTTGTCAGTATAACATGCAAAACTGGGCTACTTTAGCCAACTGTTTTTGTCATGTGATTTGGCCCCAACCTTGAATCGCATTTCTAACCATCTGATGTGATATTACTGTGAGCTCAGGCTGCCCATAAAATTACATTCATTTGCAAAACTTGACTGCTGTTTGTCAAATGTAGTTTACTCAAGCGTTTTTGAGTAATTAGTAAATAGAATGCATGAGGCTCACCGAAAGCTCTGGATGTGGCCAACATCAAAAGATATTTTGGTATAAAGGTGGGAAGATATTGTTGACACAATAGAATCTCGAAAACTTGAGAACAAAGTTCTTTTTACAGCTACTTTGAAGTGCAACATATCAGGTCTGGGATTCATGTTTTGTGTGAATGGATAGTTGTCCCAAAACCAGTCTACCCTTTTAAGTATAATTCAAAACAATTTACTTTGTTGAATGCTTTCAATACAAAACTCAATCTAAAACCTGTGTTGCATTTTGGATGTCATGAAATAACTGCAGTTAACAAATCATATAAATCTAGTTAATCAGAAATATCACTGTAAATATGTAAATCAACTGTATGATTGTGTCGATCTGCAACATTGTTGATCTTAAATAAGATTTGAATGGGTGTAAAAACGGAAATCTTCGATCAGTAGAACAGTGTCATAAAGGAATTGTAATAAGCAAATGTAGTGCAACTTGATTAACTGGTCCTCTTGTCCATTCTAATTTTTTTAAGAACTCCAAAACTTCCCCCAAGTTCTTTTCTTCCTCGTTTTGTCTCTTGAAAAGTTATAAAAACATATAAAATTTTTGTAAAATTTTACAATTTAATCGACGCCTCTGGGATGTCAAAGAGAAAATTTTTCGAATGATTTAAAGAAATTTTGCAGAATAATTGTAGAACCTACTCTTGCGTGATAAAGTAGACTGGTTGAAAATTTCAAAATATGGTTTCCTGAAAAATTCTTAAAGCGTTTTCATTTGTTGTATTTTTATTACCTTGATAGAGATGTTTCGGATTTTTGTGCTGATATAGATGTTTAGTTTCGTCACATCTTGATCACTTTTATGCCAAATTTCCTCAAATTTTAGTTGATACATATTCATTCACCCTCGAAAATCTGAGCTGAGAAGAAAACTGTTCCATACCCTTCAGGACGTCTACCTGTGCTCTAGATGTGGCAAGAGTTTCTTATTAGTTCCTCTAAGTCTCCGATCTGGAGGACATTCATTTTAGATTAAATGTTGCAGACAATAAGTGCTCCAGCGACAGACTGACTGACTTCAGCCCTAGAGTTTGAAGAGGATTCAGGGCACAGGTTAGACCACAAGAAGTGATGCAGTAAACATGGCACAAATTGATTACAAAGACATTTTGACAACACTAGAGAAGCTAACAGAAGTAGGCGACATCTTGAACACACGAAAGGACACAGAATCTTTGTTACTCAGGATGCAATCGTTTTGAATTTCTGTGTTTCTGGCAACCAGTTTTGCATGAAGTGAAAGCTATCCAAAATTATTTGCAAATGGTGTGACTTTACCTAGAGCAGGGGGCCCAGAAAATAAGTGCTTTGCAGGTAGTGTTGCAAGAGAAGGGATTGGAATTTGTAGGCAAGGCTTTAAATTATGCTAAAAGCTTGTTTGAAGAACATGGTGTTTCTATTGAACTTCCAAGACTAACCAGGAGGAGGCACATTTCTTGCTATGCAAGTAGAGACGCTAGCTTGCTATGTGAAGACGATTTAAAACGAAAAATGTTTTATTCATTAGAAGATGAAACTGCTCAAATCACAGAAAGTTCCTTTACAACAATAGTGGGCATTGGTGATGAAGAATGGAACGTACACCCAGCTTCTCAAGATACTGACACAGAAGAATTTAAGCTTGAGTGATGTCATCTGCGAGCTTTAATAGCTACAACAGACCATAAGAAAGAAACTATTGATTCTGACCCAGTGAGTTTGTTAACACTCCCATTTGTATCAAATTGATACACAACATGTCTTCTCTGGTTGGCCATGTGAATCAAATTTGTACACACATTCCTGGCCGTGTGTATAAAATGTATAAATAACTATGGTGATTTCAAATAGATGATTAGTTGCCTGGGCCTCTTGGAGAGGCCGTGCAAGTTTGGTTCTGAATTTCGTTGACATATAGTGTGAGGATCGACTCTTGTAGTTTACCCTGCAGTCAGCTATTTCCTTGCATTTACAAACTCTGGTTACACTCGTGATAACTCGACTAGCAACGTTGCTAGAGGTTATTTGTTTTGGAAGCCGTGTTTCCCTGAAGATTTGATCTTGTTTACTGTGAGTTTGTGACAATGTCCGACATGGAGTCGGTTGCTGGTTGGTTTACTGAGGAAAGTGAATTCAATGAGAGTAAGGGCAGTTTGTTTGGAGACATATGTGATGGAAATGATCCTGAATACTTTCCTGATAGTTCCAATCTTTATTTCGATTATGCCAATGCAGGTGGACTGACAAAAACAAAAAGAACTGTTGCGGATTCAGTAACTTGGCGTGATGTAACTGGAAATACGAATGATTTTATCACTATCTGTAATGAGGGAATTGTCGATCATATGAGGAAGAAAATGACTGGAATATGCAATGGACTGGATTTTTACCGATTGTTTTGGAAATGATTTTCACCAAGACAAGTTATTATGCCGAATAAAACACTATTGGCAATACTTCCTACTGTACAGAACACAGCAAACTACAGCAATGGGTACACACATATATCAAAGAAATTCTGCATTTTTTCGTTCTGTGGATTGGTTTGGATCGAAAACCTACACTCCAGAAATATTTGGCAAAGAATATACTGTACAAAAATGAAGTAAGTAAAGTTTTGTTCCACAATACATTTTAGGCCCTTTTGAGTATTCTACATTTTTCAGACAATTTTGGTACAAACAATGGCACACTGTACAAAATTTCACCATTAGTTGATCTTAAATGATAAATTTCATGAAGTGTATTGTCCTGGTGAGAAAGTAGGCATTGATGAAACTGATGGTGCTCTTCAGAAGAAGGGTGGAGTTTCACCAGTGTATTCTGGGGAAATGTCATCAATATATTCTTAAGCTATTCCAACTGCTTGTTCATGAACGCTATATCTGGCATGTTAAAGTGTATGCTGGAAAGGTGATTGGCATTGCAAATCATGACATGTCCTCCAGTGTGGAGAGGGAGTTGATGGGTCCATTGTTGAATGCCAGATGCACTCTGTATGTCAACAATTACTATACAAGCGTCACCTTCGCCCATAAGCTGAATAATCATTCAAACCGCCCTGTCGGTACATTGAGGAGTAACAGCAAGTACAATCCAATGACCATAGTGAAAGCAAAGGTCAAGAAAGGTGAAATGTTATGCATACAGAGTAACACAAATGTTATTACAGGAAAATGAAAGGGCAAGAAAGATATCGAGTTTCTGACTTCTAAAGACTTCCTAGAAATGGTAGCAAACCACCTCATGAACAAATAACCATCCACAGTTTTGGAACATAATTACTCAAAATCCTTTGTAGACATGTCAAATCAAATAGCATCTTATGCTACATTTTATGAAGAGCAGGGAAGTAGTACTGCAATATTCCAATTTAGCTTCTCACAAATATGACAGCTGTCAATGTTCATAATACTAAGTGGGTATGTTGAGTGTATTTGGCATGTTTCAATGCATACACCTAATTATGAATTAATTAATCAATTACATTATTAATTACATTATATTATAGTATAGTTAATTAAATTAATTCGTAAAAAAGATTATGCATTAAGAACATACCAAGCATACCCACTTACTACTATATATAAAAATCCTAGCCAATTTTGAGCACACTAGAATGAAATAAAATTTTAGTTGGAAATAATGGGTATTTTGGGTGCACTATAATTAATTTAAAGAATAATTTGACTCTCAAAAACATTATTTATTCCTTTATATACAGTAAGCAAAATTTCAGCAAAATCTTTCTGTGCCTTTTGTAAGAAAACCTGGTGGGGTTTTATTCTGATGATGATCTCTTCACTTCACCCCACCAGGTTTTTTTTGCCCAATGTCTATGTTGGACTGTGACTTGGATGCTAACTATCATAAACCCATCTTCTTTTTCTGGTAGTGTCTTGACAACAACTTGTGTAGATGATAGAGCTGATGACAGCTGGCCTCCTCACCTTCTTCCAGATGGGCTTGATAGGGGACAACAATAGCAAATAACAATAGTATTAGCCAGCCAAACAAATCCTATAGCATTTCAGCTGTGCCCCGCAGGACAAGAAAATAATGTTCAGAAATCTTACACATAGCTGGTATATGAGGAACAAAGGTTATTCTAGAACAAAAATGAGACATCTATTAGTAGTTTTCTGAACCAGCTCCAGCTGCTAAAGCCATCTATGATAGTGTGGCGTGACCTTCTGGCCACACCATGTAGTGATGAAAACTTCAGCCAATCACGAATCACTCTAGAGACAGAAGCTATGCTCTATTTCCTGCCAGCTGGCTTGTTGAGTAGATTGCTTTTTGTTAATTTCTCAGTTAAATATCAACCGATTTTAAAAATTTAAAGTGCTGACATAATCTACATAAAAAGAGTTATTGAGAAAAATAATAAAGAATAACATCGGAAATAATTAAGTACTGAATTTTTCAGTATAAAAATTCTCAGTCAATATTCCGTCTTGAGAAGCCCATGTCAGATTTTTCTTACCATACATGAATGTATAGAGAAGTGTGTCTTATGATATGTTTAAATGTACCCAACAATTTCATATTAACGTTTGGTTTGTAACAATGTTTTTTTCTATGTGTCATGTTAATCACATATGTAGGATAATTTGTTATGATATTTTAAGGATTTATATCAACATCTCCTTTCAGCTGATTAACTCCTTTAAAATCGAGAAAGTGGCATAAGCTTTAAAATAATTATCTGGTGCTTCTAAATTCCATGCTTCTTGAGAAAATACTTTGTTTCTTCCATTTTTCAAATATAGATTACACAGCTTTACGTGATCAGCCAATTGATTATTTTTTCCATTAGTTTGAAACACAGCAAAAATAGAATAAGGCATATCAAATTCTAGTGAGTCATACCAATTCGTGAGATCTAGCTCAAAATTCTATTACCACTTACCTCTGCTACATCAACTGTTTGTAGTTAACAGGGAGATATTGGAATTTAGGTTTTAGCAAGATATTTTCCTGCTGTTCTAGCTCATAGTTCAGTTAATACTTAACAACAGGTACACGAATTTCCATAGATTCTACTACAATTTTATCTCCTTTTGGAAGTCTATTTTTTATTTAAACTCCAGCATTATTTTACTCAGGTCATCTAAGAAGAGCATCTACAGCGCTAGAACTACAAGAAAAAATTACAGTAAGATCCCCTTCCCATAAAATTTCTTTATATTCCTTAAGGAAATTGCCAAACATATTCAATGGATAAAGCACTTCATTTTTCTTACCCTTTCCTTATCCATTATTAAGTATAGATCCTTCTACACATTGTTTATCATCAAGAGATGAAATCATGCACAAAAAACGGATGATGAAATAGAAGGATGGTCTATTCTAGACATAATGTTACTTCGTTTCTTCTGAGTGTAAAATCAAAAAACTTTGCCACATAATTATCAATTAAGTTTTTATTAGATTTTCCATCTTAAGTTGAATAATCTTTACCATCACCTCCAATAGTACTAAACCTCAGGTACAACTGAACATTATTAGGATGAAGCCATCCATCTCCTATAATTTTGTTAATAACTGTATCATTGATATGACTATTTAGATTATTTTATCATTTATCATTCTCAAGGAATGCGTAGAACTGATAGCTCTTTATTTTGTTCACTGCTTATGAAAGATAAAAATTTATCAATCCAATTCTAAAATTACTGTTATACTAGCACCATCAAATTATAATTTCCATCAGTTACAGTTACTTCTAATTTCTGTGTAGTATAAAAAGTTAGAATATATACTGGACAATGAGGTTAATGAATTATTGATCCACCAAATTTGGCATTGTGCGTGAATGAAGCAAGTTTTTTGATGAAAATGATCAGTATGCTTCACAAAAATTCCATCAGATAGATCAAAATTTATGTAGATTAATTAAGATGGAATAAATTTAGGAACTTGATTAGCAACTGACCTTATATTAGCTTCAATAATTTAGTTACGAATTCCAAGCACACTTCCAATGCTAACTTTTATATGCATATATAATTTAACATCACTGTCATAATAATTCTATTGAAAATTTCACCTGTTTTAATGTGAAAACTGGATTTTTTTCATGAATAAATTTTTCCACGTTTTTCAAACTGTATTAAAAGCATCTGTCATAGAAAGATTTAATAGAACACATAAAGAAAAGATGTGAAAAATCCCCTCTTAAAGGTAATTATAAATGATTTGAACTAGTTGAAAAATTGGTTAATGAATGCAATAATACAAAGCATTCAACAATAAAAATGAAGCCAATAGAAGCTAATGAAAAACCTATGAGCCAAACGTCTTTGTACCTATGGATAAGCTTAAATAAAAAGTTGGAGATAAAGTTAGAACCAAGAAACTTACAGAAATTGTTGAAAAAGGTTATACAGATAAATAGTGAACAGAAATTTTTGAAGTTGCAGATTCCAATCACATATAAATTAAAGGCACTGGGTGGGAAAAAAATAAAAACTAAAATTTATGAGTATGAACTACAGAAGACAATATATCATGATATATATCTTGTTGAGAAAGAAAGGAGGTAAAGGTTATGTTAAATAGTTAGGAGTTTATAATTCATGTAATGGTTGGGTTAGTAAGGATAATGCTGTTACGTTAAATTGTTTAATTAAAATTTAAATTAAAGATTCATTAATATAACTGTATTTCTTTCATTATAACTTAGACCCAGCAAATAGCTGCTTTTCATTAAAACTTAGGGGTGGTCACTACTTAGTTATTCTTCTAGACTCCTTTTCAGATACATTTATGTATTTAAAGGTGGTTGATTCATCCCCTATAACAAACACTTTTGTATTTTCTGTCTATAAGTTTTCCTGATGATGAAGCTATAGAATCTACATTCATAAATCAATTAACTGATGAGAATGAGAATTATTTCTACAATCTAGGTGGAGAAGAAATTTGTATTGTTTATGACTGCTTTAAAAAACAGAGCTAAAATTTCAAGAAACAGGTGTTCATCCCTTATAGTATTGTAATTTATTACAACATCAAATTTAATTTCATTTTTGTAGAAACATTTTACGACTGTGGAAATCTGTATTATATCAGGCACATAAATTTTTACTCCCTGGGAATCAACCTAAACTCTCTTGCTTTTTTTAGCTTTGCAGGGTACAGCTTTGCAAACTAAGCAATTCTGTAATGAATAGAAGATAAAATATCGTTTAGGAATCCAAATATCTTTAAATTTTTCAATGGGGAAATGATTTCCCTCTGGAATTCCATAAAATATCATTTTTTTTATGGATAATTTTATATTTTTCTTAGAAAATGTTTCTTACAAATGAAGAGCCTAAAAGTAAGTGAATTAAAAGCTAGAGCAACTCAATTAAAAATGAGAGGTGGTTCTAATCTTAGAAAACAACAAGTTATTGAACTTCTTAACAACGAGAGGGCAAAGGCAACACACAATGCACAGACTGCTTCTAATATTAAGGAACTAAAAGCTAACGCAAAAGAACTAGGAATTAAGGGATATCTAAACTAAAAGTGGAAGAACTTATTGTATTGATTAATTGAAATGTTAAAAATCTGTTTTTTAAGGGATTACAGAAATTGTATTCAACAACAAGTGACACATATAGAAATTAAATTGTTGATAATATTAAAAAGAATAATCTATATATGAATACAGAATGGAAATATGTATCAGGCCATTTTTAAATTAGATTGGAAATTTATGTTAATAGTATGCCAAGGTTTATATAAGATTTCATTAGATAAGTTCAAGATAAAATTAATTTGATATACTTTTTCACAGACATGAAATTAATCTGAATATTTTATTAGATTTAATAAGAGAATATCAAATTAAATTAGACTAGAGTATTATATCAAATAGAGAGATATTATCTGTAGATATTATTGCGGAATTTCAAGATGGAATAAGTTGTAATAAAATATCACAACATAAATTGACTAAAAATTTCATAAGAGAATTTCAAGATTTTGGTCCTATACTTCAAGGAAACAATATTATCCAAAAAATGTATAAGAGAATATCAGAATAATATAGATTAGAATAATATATTAACATATAAAATATATGAAGACCTTATGCGAAAATTTCAAGATAAATTAAATTGGGAATATTCATCAGTTGATCAAGAATTATGTGATAACATAATGCAAGAATTTCAGGATAAATTAAATTGGGATGATATATTACATACACATAAATTATCTGAAAATTTTATAGTAGAATTAAAAGATAAAGTTAAATGGAAAAATATTTTAAGTCATCAAATGATTATCTGAATCATTCACACAAAAAATTATATCCCCTCATGAAATATTATCTACTACAGAAGAAGACTGTTCTATATGCTTAAGTGATCAAGATTATCGGTTTTTAAAAGTTAAATTTAATTATATTTTTCATAAAGGCTGTATTAAGAAATGGTTAGCAGATCCATATTACTCTTCTTGTCCACTATGTAGAAATAATATTTAAAAAATTATAAATGAAAAAAAATAATGATATATAATGTTGGCTGGGGAGTGCACCATTTCCAAAGATTTGGATATCCATACACCAGGCAACATTATACCTCCCCACATCATAACACGTGGACCACCAAAAGAATCATGTTCGACAATCTTCCTCAGTGCATTATGTGTTCCCTCATCATGCCATACATAGGTATGTAATGCATGCAGGAACATTGTCAAACATAATCGTTTTGGTGAGCCAGGTGCTATGATGTGGGGAGGCATAATGTGGCATGCATGTACTGACCTCCAGATATTTGAACACTGTACATGCACCAGTAAACATTACTGTGACTATATTCGTTTCCCATGTTCATCTTTTCAGTAGCGCATTTGGCCCTGACTTCATTTTTGTGGATGATGTTAGATGACTATATCAAACTGCAAACAAGGAATAGCTCTTTGAATGAGAGGGTATTTGGTGGCAAATGTACTGGCTTGCCCATTCCTTCCTGTTGAGCACCTGTGGGATGTGTGAAGACAATGTACTGAAGCACATTCACATGCACCAACTACTATCCAGCAATTGTCAACCACACTAATGGAGGAATGGAAAGTCCTACCGCCAAAACTCCTTACCAACGTTGAGGCCAGCAGGAGAGCACGTTGCAAAGCATGGCATAATCACACAACCTATTAATCCTCAAGTATAAAGTATCCTATGTATAAAGTAAGCCAATCACAAAAAACAGTGTCCTGTTCGTTCCTTTGTTGTTTTGCAGTTGCGAGTCCGAGCTATTCCTTAATTATTGTTTCAGCTAATACAGTAATACGTTGTGCTGTAATACGCCCAAGTCAGCAATAGCAATACAAAATAAACAGCGAGCTAGATGAGAAAAAATTTTCAATCTGTGCAAGAAAATGACCCAGATTCCGAGCTAGTAGTACAATCCCACAATGTGGCAGTTATCTCCGAGATAACGAGTAATCAAATAATCAGTTGGCATGAATCTGGATCAAATTTAATGCTTGGAGTGGGTCGTTACTGTAGGGTAACACTTGTATGAGGCAACAGAGTGATACAACGAAAAGTTTACTTTATTCTTGTGTAATTAAACAGTGAATTAGCTTTTATAATGTAAGTTATTTTATCGTTGTTTCGTTTAACAAAGATCAAACCGTGATTTTGCGCTTACAAAAAGACAACTATTCTTTACAAGTGTACAATGCGTGCTGCATGCCTGCTTGCATTATGGGAAATGGAGCTCCTGCTCGAGGGTTAAGAATAATGTCCCGCCTTTTGTACTGCCCAGAGGACTTACATTGCCATGCCGTCAATGAGATTATTGTCTTTGAATAAAAGTGTCATTTCGATTCGTGTCATTGTATATTTCTTTCAGTTACTTTCTGTACTATACTGCAACAGTTCTTTCTATGTACAGTCCAAGATTCATTGAGCTATGGTAGTTAGCAGAAACACACTATACCAGTTTAAATCAAAGTGTCTATTTTTAAGGTACCAGTACAGTATATACTAGAAGGTTTTGCTCTGAAATGGTAACACTCCCATACTTATATAACAACAGACACAACACTTACATTGGCTATAAAAATCATTATTATGTTCTACCATTTTCGTCTTTGTCCACAACCATACTCTGCAAGTCACTGTGAAATGAGTAATGTAGTATAATTCCCACTCTACCACTGTTTCCTCCTGATCTATTCCCAAATAGAGCATCAGAGGAATGGCGACTTAAGGACCACTTTACATGCTGTAGGTAGTCTAATCTTACCCAAATGGTCCCTACAGGGGGAATATTTAGATGACTGTACTAACCTATATTCATAGATTCCTCACAAAATGCTAGAGCTTGATACTTCATAACTTTGCTTTTTCCAGGGATATGCCCATTAAAGAATTTTAGGCCTAGAATTCGAAAATGTCGATAGCGGAAACACTGTCATCACCTTACTATTGGGCGCAATAGAAGTTCTCAAACATAAATATATTGTTGGGGAAGACTGGACTGAATGACTGCGAGATAAACAAGTGTACTTCGCTTCTGAACATTGCTCACATAATTTGAAATTGGTGAACAAGAAAAATAGCAATACATCTGCGAGAAACACGAACGTTTTTGCTAAAAACACAGCTGATATAACACGTAAAATAGTCAGCCACTTCACAACCACGACTAAAACACTCCTGATAAAACCTGCAGAACTTTCAAGAATGTTGCAGCTATGAGGTACTGTAGTCAAAGTGTAGTAATAAAATACTTCTGTTGACCTATAGCCACAGATGTAGCTGTACATCAGTTATTAATGAGACATTATCCTAGTACTACAAAGCATCAGCAACAATTTAACCAAATTCACGTTTTGAGAATGTCATGAAGGAAGCAACTGAACTCACTGGTTACTTCACAATGAATGACTCAGTGCCAGTTATTTCAGGAGCTAGTGAGATTAACCAACAAAGAAGAATCTTCAGTGCTGCTGTTCAGTAACGGATTAAATCGATATGATAAGCCATATTTGAACAAATCCGTATTTAATCTCAGTAGCATACTAATGGATGTTATGAGTGATGATGTCAACATGTAGATACCAACTATTTTCTACAATGGTATGATTATACAAGACCTGGGTTACATTTCAATGCAACGGGAAAACACCATCCGTGCAGAAACCTTGCAGTTTCAGGTAAATGCACATGGAAGAGAACAGATGTAAAAAAAGTAGTTTCCAGTTCAGAAATCAGGCTGAAATCAGATCTGAGACGTAGTTCTCAGAGGATGGAATGTAGTGAGACTGTTACCCAGTCCTCTAATGCATCACAGAATTCCCGACAGAGAAGGGTGTCTGCAAAAGCCAACACACCACCTAAAAATGCTGAGATGTTGCAAAAAGCAAGCAGCTGAACCATGTGTAACATCAAACAAGATCCTCTAGGGCAAGAAATTAGAAAAAGAGAGGCGACGATTTTTTATGGCTTGCTCCAGGAAATCTCCTTTATAACTAGCAGCTGATCCGGTATGATCAATAAGAGAGCAGCGTGTGTTAGTAATCCAACCCCCAGCAACAGGGAAACTCTCAACGAAAGTTTACAGATAGATATATGACTGTACAACAATTTAGTCCGACCATCATGTAACAAAGAATCATTTTTATTCGTTCGTATAAATATCATGTTTTTAAGAAATAAAACTGATGATTTGAGGATTCTTTTAGGAAAGAACAAGAACACCATGTTATGTATTAATGAAAATCAGTTAAGTGAAAATCAGTTGGATTTGTATGTACCACCTGGCTGTCATTTAGTAACAGGCTTCTGTAGAAACACAACAGGGTGGTGGAGCTTCGATATATATTAGTAGTGACCTGTATCTGTTATCTAGTGCCTTTAACATTGCTGATTACTTTATAGAAAATGTGCTTGAAACAGTTGCAATGCTGCTTCCAACACTAAAACTCATTATAGTATCATTATGTCATACTCCAGATAGTGATGGTGAATTATTTACACACATCTTACAAAAAATGATCTTACTCTTTCAATAATTAGGGAAAAAGGGATATTAAGGTTTTAAGAGAGAAACATATATATCAGACTTAACACATCAAAGCAGTTTTACCTACAGAATATATTAAGATCACATCATCTATATTGTGTTAATAACAATTCAACAAGGCAGTCATCCTGTCTTGATAATGACATCATCAATGTTGAAAAAATCTGTGTGAGTTAGAGTTGTTCAATACTTACTTTCTTTCTGACGATGAAGATATCCAGTTAAAATAAAAAATTATTAATCTTGTTTCCAACTGCCTCAAATCAAAGCATATCAGGCATGACCAAAATATTGACAACTGCAGAACACAGTTTGTATTGGTATGTAGGAAAAGTCAAGGATAACCACTGTAAGCACCCGCAAAAGATGTATTTTGCTATGTCGGAAGGTGAGAACAAAACTGGCAGAAGTAAAGCAGTGAGTACCGGGCGTGAGTCAAGCTTCGGTAGCTCAGATGGTAGAGCACCTGCCCGCGAAAGGCAAAGGTCCCGAGTTCGAGTCTCGGTCGGGCACACAGTTTTAATCTACCAGGAAGTTTCATATCAGCGCAACTCCGCTGCAGAGTGAAAATCTCATTTTGGATATGATAAAAAATTTCATTCAATTTTTTTTTGTTAATAGAGAGACTCTGTCTTTTGTTCTTGAGTGGAGATGTTTTTTTGTAAGATGTTTGTGTGGTAGCCATTTGTGTTGTCTGAATAATAATTATTATTTGTGCAAAACCACGAAAGTTTTCCTTTCTTCCATGCATCATCTCGATGTCAGCGACCTGCATTGGTAGAAGAAGCCCAATCAAGAACTAACGTTAAACACATGGTGAAGAGAATACTTATAGCAGAAGAAGATGAATATAACCAAGAACACCAGAAGTAGGCCAAGAGTATACAAGCAATTTGTTTAATTATATATATATATATATATATATATATATATATATATATATATATAAATTTGCACAACTGGCGACCTGATGACATGACATTGAGAAAGCCATGAAACCAGTTTTGTAAATTATTAAAAATTATTTAGGACATTGTATAAGATTGTTTTCCATGTACTAATTATTTTCAAATTTTCGTGTGCAACATCACGACTGGGACCAAAATAACCAGAACCAAAAATTCTTGTGGAGAAAACCAATTCAAAAAGGAAACAAAAAGCAAGCAGAATTAGTGGAAAATTTTGGAAATATGCTGTTTGTTTTATCACAGCAAAGGTAAGACCGCTATGCAACCACTTGCTTAGCTATGCTTGGAATCATCTCCTGCTTAATAATTAGAAGTACCTTTCCTTAATTTCCTTTCCTAAATGGAATGTAATGAATTTTTCAGAAATTTTACGTATAAGTAGCGAGGGAAAAGTTTGAAGTTTTTTTGTCATAACATTTTTTGCATCATAAAAGTAACTAAATTATGCTTGATGACACATAAATCATAAGCTTAAATTCACAAAAATAGTATATTTCAATCTTCTAATTTTCAAAATTTTAATTGTAATATTCAAACAAAATGGCACAAAAATAAGTTTTCATTGTTGCTGACAATGGCGAAAACACAATTAGCCAAGATGGCGTACAACTGCAGTATAGAACATCTGAAGTACCAGTGCCATGTCTTGCACCCTCAGAAGTATTAAGTAGTGCAGAGATGAACATAACCGAAGTAACAAGTGCTTGGAATTTTCACAGAGTTCTAACTTTGATGATACATTGATGACAATAGATGAAACTGCATCATGTATCTCCACGAGCAACGTTCTGTTCACACAGGAAAACATAGAAATCGCCCATCACACGAAATTCAAATTTTGATTTGTGGAGTACAGTTGTTAACAAGCAAAGTACATTAGATAGCAACCAAAACAGCGCACTTTCGGATGTACTTCAAAAACTCGATAGCTTGAGCACAGAAATAAAAAAATACAAACACCAATTACACCAGTTTGCGTGCAGACATACAAAATACAAAAACAGTTTGCGTGCAGAAAAAAAATATAAACACCAATTTGTGAATGGTTATAAATACAAAATTTGACTGTTTGTCGCAAAACCTTACCTTAGTAACACAAGATATAAACCACATAAAACAAGAGCAAAAACAAGTTTTAAGAGATTTTCAGGATATAGTCACACAGCAGATCAGTGATTTGACAAAGAATTTTCATGAGGAGACGAATTAACTAAAAGAAGATGTACTTTCTGAAGTAAACAATGACATTATGGGCATAAAACAGAAATTAGAAGCTCTTAACGAGCAGAATGATACAGTAGAAAAGCAATTAAAAGCGATGAAAGACATACATACAAGAACCTGGGAGCTACACAAACACAATTAATTTCCACAATAAAGTACATCTCTACCATAGAAAACATACTGCACAAGGATTATGAAAAAATACCAGCAGCTATTGATGAACTCACTTTAAAAGTAGCATCACCTGAAATAGAATCAGTCTGTGCCAAAAAGGAAAGAGGCAAAATTAATGTAAATTTATCTGACGTTATTTCACAAGATGAAACCAGTACCACAGCAGAAAAGGTAGTGAAGAAATGTAAATTAATCAATGATGTAGTTGAAAGTGTTATTCAACAAAAGGAAAATGACATTATCGACAAAGTGAACACCAATTTGCAGGCTACATAGCACAGGATACGCCACTACTTAGGTAAAACTGATACAGAGACACAAGATGTACACATAAACAAAGTGCCAGCCACAACAAACCAAAGTAATGTATGCACACAGATCGTTGCAAACCCGACAAGCAATGCCAATAGTAATGACAGACCACAAAGTGTAAGTTTACATGGCATGACACCAGAAGCAATAACTACAAGAAATGTAAATAATTGTGACAGCTATGTAAACACAGCACAAAATGCAAATAGCTTGTCCACTATATTTGCTGACGAAGGCCTATTAAGACACCATCAATTTCCGACATTTATGAGTGAAGGTAGGAAGATGAATCCTGTCGTATTTATTAATGCTTTCCGACATGTGTTTCCTAGAAATTGGATGGAAGCACAAAAGATCAGATTTGTTGCAGGGTACACACAAAGCGATATACTTTTGTGGGAGACCAAGGAAGCTGAGCGTTGTTCCACATATTTACAATTTGAATGGGCATTTCTTGACAAATATTTGTCAGGAGCCGTACAGGAGATACTTAGGCAAGAGGTTTTTAACCCCACCCCTTTTAATAGCAAGTATGGTAGCTTGCGAAGAAATTTTGAGAAGTATCTCAACAAAACACGTTATTGGACGAATCCTATTTCTCATGTGGATGTTTTCAAAATTTTAAAAAGTCGCTTGCCATCACATATTCGTGAAAAATTAATTACTACACTTGAGCACGACACAGAATATTTTCTATCCATTTTAGATTCAATCGACCTAATATATGAAGAGAAAGTAGTAACAAATAGAGCGTTACAAACCGCTACAGGCGGCAATACCAAATTAGTAAAACACCAAGCTCTTATCATCGTGAACATTGAACAAATCTCTGTGCAGTGTAATTTTTTAATAGTAGACAAACTTATAGTCAACTGCTTGGTAGGTATGGACACATTTAGAACTTACAAAATCAAATACACATAGATAATGGGAAGTGCCATTACTTTGTGAAGGACCAAAGATTTTCTATGTGTCTGATTACCACACCGGAGAGGTATGACAAAGTAAACCGAGAACCCCATGTCATAGTACAGTATTCATATCCCACCCTGTATTTTGTGAACGAATGTGATAACGAACACGAGAACGACACTGAAGTTAACCAGGAATTAGTAGAACAAAAATTGAACGAATCAAATATTCTACACTCCTGGAAATGGAAAAAAGAACACATTGACACCGGTGTCTCAGAGCCACCATACTTGCTCCGGACACTGCAAGAGGGCTGTACAAGCAATGATCACACGCACGGCACAACGGACACACCAGGAACCGCGGTGTTGGCCGTTGAATGGCGCTAGCTGCGCAGCATTTGTGCACCGCCGCCGTCAGTGTCAGCCAGTTTGCCGTGGCATACGGAGCTCCATCGCAGTCTTTAACACTGGTAGCATGCCGCGACAGCGTGGACGTGAACCGTATGTGCAGTTGACGGACTTTGAGCGAGGGCGTATAGTGGGCATGCGGGAGGCCGGGTGGACGTACCGCCGAATTGCTCAACACGTGGGGCGTGAGGTCTCCACAGTACATCGATGTTGTCGCCAGTGGTCGGCGGAAGGTGCACGTGCCCGTCGACCTGGGACCGGACCGCAGCGACGCACGGATGCACGCCAAGACCGTAGGATCCTACGCAGTGCCGTAGGGGACCGCACCGCCACTTCCCAGCAAATTAGGGACACTGTTGCTCCTGGGGTATCGGCGAGGACCATTCGCAACCGTCTCCATGAAGCTGGGCTACAGTCCCGCACACCGTTAGGCCGTCTTCCGCTCACGCCCCAACATCGTGCAGCCCGCCTCCAGTGGTGTCGCGACAGGCGTGAATGGAGGGACGAATGGAGACGTGTCGTCTTCAGCGATGAGAGTCGCTTCTGCCTTGGTGCCAATGATGGTCGTATGTGTGTTTGGCGCCGTGCAGGTGAGCGCCACAATCAGGACTGCATACGACCGAGGCACACAGGGCCAACACCCGGCATCATGGTGTGGGGAGCGATCTCCTACACTGGCCGTACACCACTGGTGATCGTCGAGGGGACACTGAATAGTGCACGGTACATCCAAACCGTCATCGAACCCATCGTTCTACCATTCCTAGACCGGCAAGGGAACTTGCTGTTCCAACAGGACAATGCACGTCCGCATGTATCCCGTGCCACCCAACGTGCTCTAGAAGGTGTAAGTCAACTACCCTGGCCAGCAAGATCTCCGGATCTGTCCCCCATTGAGCATGTTTGGGACTGGATGAAGCGTCGTCTCACGCGGTCTGCACGTCCAGCACGAACGCTGGTCCAACTGCGGCGCCAGGTGGAAATGGCTTGGCAAGCCGTTCCACAGGACTACATCCAGCATCTCTACGATCGTCTCCATGGGAGAATAGCAGCCTGCATTGCTGCGAAAGGTGGATATACACTGTACTAGTGCCGACATTGTGCATGCTCTGTTGCCTGTGTCTATGTGCCTGTGGTTCTGTCAGTGTGATCATGTGATGTATCTGACCCCAGGAATGTGTCAATAAAGTTTCCCCTTCCTGGGACAATGAATTCACTGTGTTCTTATTTCAATTTCCAGGAGTGTAGATGCTACACAACGACAATAGCTTTCTGACTTGCTTATTAAATATGCAGATGTTTTTAATAAGAAATCAAGAGTAATCAAAGATTATGAACATAAATTTAATGTCTATCCTCATGAAACATTTTGTGTTATGTCTTACCCTATACCGTGGGCAAAGCGTGAAGCAGTTAAGCATTAAATCAATAGAATGTGTAAAGGGGGAATCATACAGCCATCATTTTCTCCATATTGCAGCCCAATATTACCAGTTAGCTAACCTGATGGATATGTACGACTAGTTTTAGACGCTAGAGGCATAAACAAAATCCTAGTACCAGTACGAACAAAGCCAGATAATTTAGATGAACAATTGCTAAAATTTCATAACACCAAATATCTCAGCACCCTTGACCTCAAAAGATCTTACTGGCAAATAAAGTTGCATGAGGACAGTAGAAAATACACAGCATTTGCCTGCAATGGCAGGAGTTTCGAATTTCAATTTCTACCCTTTGGCCTAAACATTAGTACAGGCGTATTTATATCAGCCTTGGACAGGGTCTTAGGACCTGAATTGCTCAGTAAAGATACCATTTATGTTGACAATGTGTTAATAGTCACATCTACTTGGGCAGAACACATCAGTATAATAGAAAAGATATTTCAGAGATTTACAAAGTACAGAGTAACAGTAAATCTAACTTTGGCAAAGAAGAAGTGAAATTTTTAGAACATATCGTATCAGAAAAGGGTATATTACCATATCCAAAGAAACTGCATACCATACGTAATTGCCCACCCCCAAGGAACAGAAAACAATTGAAAGCATATCTAGGATTAACTTCCTTTTTCCGAAAATTTATACCACAACAACTTATGAATAGCGATGCCCTACTTAACCTGTTGAGAAATAATAAGACTTGGTTATGGGATGAGAAATACCAGGAGGATTTTACCAAAATTAAAAATGCATTCATATCGGCAAACATTTTGAGTGATCCTGACATGTCCAAAGACTTTTGTTTAAGCATGGACGCCTTGTCTCAAGGGCTGGCGGAATGTTTGTTCCAGATACAATAAGTAGAAGGAAAAACCGTACCCAAAGTCATCAGCTTTGCCACCAGAACTTTATCAGAGGTGGAAATATATAATAATATCGTGCGACTAGGGCCTCCCATTGGGTAGACCGCCCGCTGGGTTCAAGTCTTTCGATTTCGGCGACTTGCGCGTCGATGAGGATGAAATGATGATGATCAGGACAACACAAGACCCAGTCCCTGAGCGGAGGTGGAAAGATCATATTGCGTAACAGAACTGGAAAGTTTAGCAGTAATTTGGGCATTTAAAAATTCGAGTACTTTCTTTGGGGTAAAAACACTAAAGTCTATTATGATCACCAATCATTATCCTTTCTCTTAACATGTAAACTGTTACACCGAAGACTAAAGAGGTGGTGTTTGTACCTGCAGCTATTCAATTTTGAAATAATATACATACAGGGCAGTCAGAATGTTATTGCAGATGCATTATCCAGATTACCACAGGGACTAGACGGGTTCAGTGAAGTGTCTGAGCATGATTCAGAAATCCGTACATTATTGATGGAAAGTAGAACACAAAAATCAGAATACAAACAATTTTGTAAACATATGGGAATAATACAACAGCAAGACAACAGGGGGAAAAAGGTAATACACAATCTCAACTGGAATGCAAACCACAAGATAAGTAAATTGTATCAGTTATACAAAGGTATTTTGTTCCACTGGAAGCACGAAAGTTCTAACCATTGGTGTGTATGACTTCCAGATGAATATATCAACGAGTTTATCAAACACAAGCACGAAGTATGGGGATACTACGGAGTAACAAAATGTACAAACAAGATTTCCAAACTTTTTTACTTTCCAAATTTACGAGACGTGTTTCACAAATATTAAAAAAGTGTGCTATTTTCCAAAGAACAAAACCATCCAATATGTCAAAGTTTACAGAAATACACCCCATACTAACTAAAGCTCCACTGGAAATGGTTTCTCTGGATATTGCAAGGCCATATCCGAGAGCAAAAGGTGGTGTCAAATACGTAATAGCTCTTTATGATATTTTCAGAAAATACATCAAACTTTATGCTATCAAAACCAGTACAGCCAGTACCATCATAAGGAGAATTGAAGAGGATTATTTACGAAGAGTAGGGAAACCAAAAGTTATATTGACAGACAGTGCTGCCTATTTCATAGGAAGAAAGTGGAAACAATACATGAGCAAACTGGGCATTAAACCCATCTTGGTAAGTTTTTTCCACCCAGAAGCAAGTCCTATGGAAAGAGTGTTTAAAGAATTCAATAGATTTATAAGGACATACGATCATAATAAACATACACAATGGATTGAATACGTGATTCCATTTATGCAAATAGTAAGCAATCTCCCCCACTCTTCCACAGGTTTCACTCCTAATGAACTTGTGTTTAACACAAAGCAAACTGATGAATGGGAATCACCATACCAAAATTACCTACTAAAGAATTAAATTTACAGGATAAAATCAAACAAGCAGTAACTACACTAGAAAATAGAGCAGAATACAGAAAGACAATATACAACAAAAAGTTAAAACGACTTACACATTTTTCGAAAGGCAACGAGTCCTCTTGAGAACACATCCCAAATCGACAAAGACCAGGAAGTTGAACAAAAAATGACAATTACTATACTCAAGGCCCTATATTACTGCAAAAATACCTTATCCTTCTAACTTATAGGTTGGTATAGGTTGGTATTTATATCAACATGTCAAGTTATGTCAATACTAAAATATATAAATTGTAACTAGAATTCAAAGAAATTATTACAAAAAAACATACAGGACATGTTAGCTGACAAAAGGATAAGATACCATAGGAGATGTCAAAGTAACTTTCTTTGTAGGGTAAATGAATAAAAGGTACCCTCCGCCACCGTCAGGTGGCTTGTGGAGTATCGATGTAGATGTAGATGTAGAAGACAACTGCAAGTAGATAAATATATAAACAAATAAGAATGAAATATGAAAAACGGTAGCAAACAAATGTGATGACCGAGTATATGTATTGCGTATGAGCTACGAAACACAACTAGTTTTAAGTTAGTTGCAAGTTTTTTATATTACAGCGACCAGTGCATCGACACGGCGCAGAAGAAGAGATTTACGATGGGTTTTATAGGCACCAAATGAAAAAATGAGCTGCACCTCAAGGAAATGACTTAGTTATTAGTATGTCTATGTGTATATTTTGGTCATCAAGCAAATGAAGAATAAGAATATACATCATCGCAGTACAACTACAAAACATTTGTCCGTACCTACTGACTACAAGGTGCACATAAACACAGAGGCATGTGACCTCAAATAAAACTAATCAACTCATATTGCATCACATGCGAATATAAACGACGACATTTCCACATAATCGTAAAGAGGTAAACATGACGTAATGTAAAAACTTTCATGTTATGAACATGAAGCTACACGTAAACAGTTATAAGCAAGACATTGGTATATAGTACATGAGTCGTTAATACATTTTGGTTCCATGAAAAGGGAGTTCCCTGATAAGTGACTTAAGAAAGGACGAACAGCATTTCCTTAGTAATCCATAAACCAGTAGAATAGTGTTCCTTATTCCCTCCCCAACGCAGGAGGCGGCGCCAAAGCGTAGTTAGGTCAGCAATGCATAAAGTAAAACCCTGATGTCAATGTTTTTCTCTGTTTCTCCCTAGGAAAATATTAAACTCTCATAACTGATGTATGCATGACTGGAAAGTAAAATGTGGATAAATTAAATGCACATATAGTAACACAATGTAAAGGAATGTAAATAAGTTACTTGTATTTACGTACAAAGAAATTTTTTTAAGTTAACAAAGAAACTGTACTAACCAGTAACAGTAATTGGAGAAGGAATTTTGTAATGTTTTAGTATTTAAGAATTTTTTATGTTTGATGCAAATGGGTGGAGTGTCAGCCTTAGATGTAAGCCCTTGTAATATGCATTGTTATGTCAAAATGTTTACGTGAATTTTAAGTGTATATCGTGCCATGTGCAAAAGATGAACTTCAAAAACTAACAGAAAGGGAAAAAACATCAAGGACCAAAACAATTCTCACGCCAAAGTGAACGACGAAATAGATAGTTGTATCCAAACCCATTTGCAATAGTGCAACGAAGCAATTATGGTAGTATCATGCTACGCAACGTCTGATATATTAATCTGCGAACTACAATTGTGCAAGCATCACTTACCTTGATGTCGGGTGATGATGTGCAATGTTCACCCCACTGAATATGTGGATACGACAGAGAAGATCCTTCCCGGACCTTATCAAATTATCTGCCACAGCATCGGTTCTTCGAAAATTAACGCACATACACCGCACTCACGATGGAAGACCACGCCACAGCAAATTATTGGACGGATAGTACGGTACTCAGATTGAAAATGACACTAAAAGTGCAAGTGGAATCGCGGACGGCCGTACCCAATAATATGTGGAACATTTAACAGTTGTTGCACAGTCAACAAACATATTTAGCGCGCATGTGCACAGAGACTAGCAATGTTGGCAAAGAGATGAGTAGCAGTGCTCCCATGTGGTGGTGGTGGTGGTTAGTGTTTAACGTCCCGTCGATAACGAGGTCATTAGAGACGGAGCGCAAGCTCGGGTTAGGGAAGGATTGGGAAGGAAATCGGCCGTGCCCTTTCAAAGGAACCATCTCGGCATTCGCCTGAAACGATTTAGGGAAATCACGGAAAACCTAAATCAGGATGGCCGGAGACGGGATTGAACCGTCGTCCCCCGAATGCGAGTCCAGTGTGATAACCACTGCGCCACCTCGCTCGGTGCTCCCATGTAAATACTCAGTGAACTATCATTATGTATGTAAGTTATGTATTTCCTGTAAGATAATGTGTAAGTAAGACAAGCTGACATCTCCAACCCAAATTACAAAGAAAAATACGCTGACAAATAAAGGTCCTTGTACCCCTTTCGGCACAAACTTAAATTTAAGCTATAGAATTACATGCATAACACTGTGCACTTTCATTGCATGTCACTGCACAGTTTGGGAGCAATTGTATTGGTGTGTAGGAAAAGCCAAGGATAACCGCTGTAAGCGCCTGCAAAAGATGTGTTTTGCTACACCGGAAGGGGAGAACAAATGATAAAAAATTCATTTTTTTTGTTCATAGAGAGACTCTATCTTTAGTTCTTGAGTGAAGAAGACGTATTTTTGTAAGATGTATGTGTGGTAGCCATTTGTGTTGTCTGAATAATAATTATTATTTGTGCAAAACCACGAAAGGTATCCTTTCTTCCGCCCATTATCTCTCTGTCAGCGGCCTGCATCGGTAGATGAAGCCTGATCAAGAACTAATGTTGAACACATGGTCAAGAGAATACTTATGGCGGAAGTAGATGAATACATCCAAGGACACAAGAAGTAGGCCAAGAGTATACATGCAATTTGTTTAATTATATATATATATATATATATATATATATATATATATATATATATATATATATATATTCATGCATATTTGCATATATTCATGCATATTTGAAATTAGCTGAGAGTAAATTGTTGGCCGAAGTACGGTCCGGAATAGAATTTATGTTTGGCTCTATAGATGGTGTGTTCGATGTACAGAAATGCAAAAGTAGAAAAAATGCATTAATATACATAACAAAATCAGATTCAATACCAATAACGAATTGTAATGAATCGGCGTTCTCTTTTAATGTACGTATACGCCACTGGGCTGAACGTACGGAGTACATTGATTACACTGATCCGTTTCTTGTAAATAATTGGTCACGTGTTCGATTTATTGAAAAGTATTTTGAATCTTTCCAGGCGAAGAAGTGCGTAGCACGTTGTTTGACGAAAACGCGTACTCGGGCCACTGGTAATACTAGGTGGCCCGGAGTCGCTTTCTAAAGGGGCCCCCAATGGGGCCACCGCAGTGGATGACTCTCCATCTCCGAATAGGTACGCTGGCAGGCGCGACATCGGCAGGTCCCATCCGTCGTCAGATCCGTGTTGTGAAGTTTCTTCTTCAAACCCATCTGCCTCTGTATTAGTATTTGTGTTATGCTCATGGGTTTGGGTTTGTTGTACACCATGGGAACCATCTTCATACAATCCTCTTCTATATCCCACAGCGGGATGCAGGTGGTACGCCATCCTGCAATGTCCAACACATAAAATAACCTAGAGAGCCATTGTGCACGGTAATGCAAACATAGTTCGTAACTACAGCTGCAATGCCATTTCTTCTTCTCCGTATCCAACTTGTGTACAAGCCTAAACTTTTGTTTACCCTGGCAGGGAGACCTCACTACCCGTGAGGCCATTTTCTAGGATGGCCTACGGCTGTGTGTCTGAGAAGGACTGTGTGATAACTATTGAGGCTCTAATAATTGTACCACAAAGGTCTGTACCTTCCCTGCCTAAAATCAAAAGAACTTAAATCAAAGAACTTAAATTCATCTGTTATATCATAATGTTTAAGTGTAGTAAAGTTATGTGCATTTTCATCATATTTTTCCGTAGCTCCCATCTTTCCATATTCGAACCTAACGGCATCCGCCTGAGTATATTCCGTCCGCCATTTACACATTCGGCCAAAATACGGCCTAGTCAAAGTGTTCCGGCGGCGAATCCATCGCCTCGGACGTGCACGGCGAAACCGGTTCGTCATCCTCATCCGACGATATGCATATAGTCTCCGCTTCGGCTTCCACATCCGACGTGTCCGACGCCTTCTCCTCCTTAACATTTAAACAATGTATAATATGGGAATCCGCATGCACTACATGCAATCGTGAAATAAGAGCTTCATCTCCGACATTAAATTCATTGGACACAAATATGACAAGTCCTCTATTTTTAATAGTCATTCCAGGCTTGTTTTTCACATTGACAGTGACAGGGCGCCCTTCAACAATTCGTTTCAAAGTAGATGCAAAAGGACGCCAACGAAGCCACTCAAATTCTTCAAACAATATAACATGGTGGAGCCGTCCATGATGACATTTTGTAAAAGAAAAGGAACGGTCACGTTCTGAATAAAGATTATTGTTACAGCCCATGTCTGCGTTGGAATTCTTTTATTATATATATATATATTATATATGTTTATAGAATTAATGTAAGGGTTGAGCGACTGACATTGGATGACAGGGCAAATAAAAAGATATTTGAAGATCAAGGAGCGTTGGAGAAAGTTAGGTTAGCTTGTACTAATAAATTAGGTCCATTTAGCCTTAAACCTGACAAATCATCTGGTGTGCCATGGAGAAAATATAGTAGGCGTAATTCATTTAAGTTTGTAACATATAGTAAACCTGAAAGTAGTGCTGAAATTGGTAAAGTCAAATCGTGGGTCGATTTAGAAACCCAGTGTAAATGTAAAAATAAACTGTTTCAAGGTATTAATCCTTTTTATATTGGTGTTGAAATAGCAGGGGACGAACCTGCAAAAAATGATGTTGTTCAAAGTGAGGTGAAATATGTAACCTTTATTGTACGTAATAGAGTCTACATGACATTTTGTAAAAGAAAAGGAACGGTCACGTTCTGAATAAAGATTATTGTTACAGCCCATGTCTGCGTTGGAATTCTTTTATTATTTATATATATATATATATATATATATATATATATATATATATATAAATTTGCACAAGTTGTAGATGATTAGATGGAATGACATGCTGCTTGAAAGTGAGGGCACTGAGGATGCATTTGCAGTTTTTATCAATGTACTCCAGATATTTTTAAGACCTGTTGCTCAAAGATTCTGAAAAGAGATACAGCAACATCCAAGAGGTTCACACCCACTCTGCAGAGGCATAGAACATTAGTTATGGTTGGTTGGTTAGTTGGTTGGTTTGGGGAAGGCGACCAAACAGTGAGGTGGTCAGTCCTATCAGATGAGGGAAGGATGGGGAAGGAAATCTGCCATACCCTTTCCAAGGAACCATCCCAGCGTTTGCCTGAAGCGATTTAGGGAAATTACAGACAACCTAAATCAGGACAGCCAGTGTGGGTTTGATCCATCACTGGGCCAAATGCGCGTCCAGTGTGCTAACCACTGCGCCATCTCGCTCAGTTACTATGATAGGTATAAAAACAGTGATGCAGACAATGCTAGATCAATTAAGTTAAAAAATAAATATGACAGAAATCAGGTCAGCAAAGGTCAAATGACAATAACGTTAATAATGTAAGGCAAATGACGATAACATTAATAAGCCCCGCATCAAATGAAAAGCTGCTTGGACTGTTGTAAACACTGAACTAGAGATAAGGAAGAATTATAAAAGTGGTGACTTTAATGTTAATATCACACCACTGGAATTCAATGCTAATATTGTTAATGCTTGTGACATAAGTTCCTCTATTGCAACTGTGTCAAATAATAAATATGGACAATATCTAAAGGATGATATACGTTTCCTACAACATTCTGATGACATTACTTCTACATTTGAATGGAAATAGGTTCAGTTAAGTGATATGATGAAATCACCTGCAAAATTAAGCAGCTCAAAAGCAGAAGACATTTATTGTTTATCTAATTTTATAATTAAAAAATTGGAAACATATTAGTACAATCACTCTATTTACTTGTAAATTGGACATTTACTAGTGGTTGTTTCCCAGCATGTTCAAAAATGACAATGGGCACACCACTATACAAAGAGGGAGGTAAGTCATGTCCAAGTAATTATCGACCATTCCTCTAATATCTATTCTATCAAAAGTAGTAGAGCACTGCATGTAACTCCAACTCCATGAGTGATTCTAAACATGGATTCAGACCTGGGTTATCAACTGTGAAAGCAGTGGTAAATATTATTTGTTTCACTTTGTCTGCATTCAAACTCAAACTTCCTGAAAATGCCACACTTATAGACCTGAGCATAGCTTCTGGTTCTGTCAGCCACAGGATTATATTAAAAAAGCTCTGCTCATATGGTTTTAAAGCCAATGTTCTACCTTTGATTACATCTTACCTGGTTTAGAGAAAACAAATTGTACATTAAAAAAAAAATCTGACTTGCTGAGCGTAAAAAGAGTTGTCCCAAGTGATTCCATGTTTGGTCCCTTGCTTTTCATAATTTATATATATATGATGCTGTAAAAGTTTGTACTATAAGTAGACGACACCACCTTTGTTACAGTTGATAGGGCCTTGGTCACAGTCAAGAAGAAAAGTGCAGAACAACTCAGAATATCCAGTACATGGTTCAGAGCAAATGGATTACAAATTAACCGTAATATTCTTTTCAGCCTACATAACAATGCAAACTGTAGTGCCTCAGTTAAGCTTCCCAGCATTCATTTTGATCCAAAATTAACTTGGGAAATGCACACCAACACTGTATGCAAGAGGTTGGCCCAAGTAATCTATCCATTAACAAAACGTAGGACAAGTTACTGCTGAGCTCCTATTATGCTTTTGTTCACAGCCACCTCACATATGCAGTACTGTTATGGGTTAATTCCTCTACAGCAAATATAATTTTTATTTGGCGGAAAAAGACCATTAGGTGCATTACTGGAGTAACAAATCAGAATCATGTAGAAAATACTTTAAAGAGCTCAAAATACTGACAGTTATATCATTGTTTATTCTCAGCTGCTTGGTGCATGTCAAGGAAAACCAAGACACCATATACTGTGGAAGTCTACACATAACCATTACTTGCCTTAAAGGCAGATGATGGACTTCCCAGTTATAAACTTAAAAAGGCACAAATAGTTACACATATATAATGTTCAATTATTTATTTAATTTTTGGAACACAAACTACGACCAGCTTAGAGACAGAAGTGATGACAATTTCTGCAGGACTTGACCATCATTTTGCAGGACAATGCTCAAGCACGTACATTGCAAGCTATTACTGATTTGTTTGATTGATGGGGCTGTTAAGTGCTATACTGCACACCCCCTGAATTAAGCCCTCATGAGTTGAACTCGTTTTCTAAACTAAAGGAAACACTTCATGGCATTCACTTCAGAACTGCTACAAATACGTTGGGCAATAGACCGCGCCCTTGACCTGTCAACAAAACTGGCACTGTTAATCGTATTCTACGACTTCCACATCGCTGGCAGCGGGTTATAAACAATGCTGGTGACTACTCTGAAGGTCAGTAAAACTTTGAAACACTTATCTATTTTATACAAGATGTACCGGTAAATAAATAGTTGCCACTATTAAAGTTACAACCCTCATTATAATATCATAGTGCTGTGCTTTATATTCATAATGCATTTATACTTAATGATTAATGTGTATCAAGCTTATCTCATTTATATTTGTTAAAATGTGCTTCTTAGCATGTGTATCGAGATACACATACTATTTCTTTTTTTGTCATTCTGCATGGTGCATTCATAGTTAATGATTATTAAAAGTGACCAGTATAAACTGTACATACTCCTTCAACATATTAAAAATGTATGACTTATTATGTAGCTATACAATGTATGTAAAACGAAGGCAGCAATTGTATAGAAAATGCCTAACGATAGATCAATGAATCAAATCAAATAAAATCAGCATTACCATAATACTGCACTGTGTATCACACCAGTCTGCAAAAATTTGTGTTGTCCTTCTTTGTATACATTTAATATTCCTTGTTGTCCTATTTGGTATGGGTCCCACACATCTCAGCAGTGTAAGAAACGCCACACGAATATTGAATAACCAATCTGCTTTGTAGACAGAGTGCGTTTTTCTCTTGTAATAAACTAAAGGCTTCTGGCTATTTTACTTATAGCTGATCATATGTGTTCACTAATCTTCTTAGCCGCACTAATTTTATACCCAAGTACTTTATTCCAATTGTTGCTCACTGACATTTTAATTATCGTGCGCTGCGCTTTCGCGTTTCGTTAATTGCATAATTGGGCACATCGCCTGGTCACACCCTATGTTACTTGTACGTCTGACGATAATTCGGCGTCCAGTAAAGTGCTGTGTCCTCTGTACCAAGAAATGATCAATGTACTCACAAATCACCGATATTATCGTAGTTTCCGTATGGGTTATTGAGTCACACGAATTTGAGAAATCCAGAAACACTTTATACATCTGATTACCTTGATCCATAGCTTTCAATACGAAATGTTAGTTGGGTTTCGCATTTTAAAATAGGAAAGTATTTTATCATTAACGCCTTATGATTCAGGTAAAAATTTTATTTTCATTATGACTATTTTTCTTGTAAATAAAATTAGTTTCCACATGGGTGCGAGTAATACATTCCCTCCCTCTACAGATCCACTAATGTACCTGTAATGCTTAGTCTGAACCAGTGAGCTGTATTTCGGTCTTATAAAATACTATTTGTTTGGGAAAACTTGAGTATACTGATAGTCGATTTCTGGTCGATACCACCGCAAATACGTAGAAGCAGTGAGGCAAATACATGCTTTGTTGTAGGTCGAAAATTTTCAGTTGCGGAATGTATTGACGTTTGAGAAGTCCATGAGGAATGTTGTACGAAGAACATCCTAACGCATTTAATAATAAACGCTTTTACTATGTATTGTCCTTGTAGATTGCTGTCTTCCTTTCATGCCTGTGGTTTGAAATTTGAAAACATATAGCTGTGTATATATATGTATCCGGGGAGTAACGCAGAAAATCTTTTGATGTATTGATTTTGTGATAGAGCGAAATGCTCAGGAGCGTCAATACATGCACGCTTACAAGCGTCTACATATACAAGAAATGCCAATCATAAACGGTTAACGGATTATTATTAGAGATGCTTTCTTGCAAATCGGCGTAGTTGACGCATAAGTTGGAGTGACGAGCTAACCGGACAGCACTTAAGGTTCTTTCCGGCGAAAGTTTCACGTCTGAAACAATGAAATTGTACCTTGTGGTTCCCAATAGTTTTGTTTTATTTACTCCGTACAGATGCTCGTACTACTTGACAGTCTTGTGTAATATTAAGAACGTAGCAGTTGTAACATCTGGATGAGCAGCCGAAGGCGCAATGTAGGGTGAGTGCCAGGAGATAAAATTTACCAATATGGAATGATTGCTAGGAAAACCAGCTTCTTGCAGCCTGAATTGTAGCACGATATTGTAAGTTTATAGTGATATTGGCAAAGTGTGTTTAGAAGTACTGGAATAATATCTCATAAGGAAAACTAATTCCTTAAGGATAGGTTAAAGTGAAGTATGTAGCGCTTATCCACCCTTGGCTTTGAAACCTCAGCCCATAACAATACTATCAGCTGAGAATGATACGTTGCAAATTCAGTGTTGCAGTACTCCCTGTGTGAAGAATGTTGTATGCTTCTTCTTTGTTACTTGATGTTTTCCCAACACAAGAGAGAAAAAAAAAACATATAATTCTGCCACTTGTATTGAAAAATTTTACTGTTTCGTACTTTTTTTTTACGTTTTAGAAGCGGTCGGTTAAATTGATGTTGCAGGATGGCAGAAACTATATACATGACGTATAGCATCAGAAGATATAAGCTTTTGGAATTAACTAATCCAAGCTTTATAGCGATGGAAATGTTTCTTAAATAACTGGCAGATGAGAGTCAGTTTGTGACTACCCTCTATTGGATATGTAGGGGAATGCATGACACTAGATTTGTGATGATCCCTATGCGGTTTTTTTTTCGTTTTTGTAGTACAGAAATAACTGCATGCTGATCAATTATGTTTCTAAACTTTGCCCTTTTGCAAGTAGGGCTACTCCAGAGTTCTTGGAAAAACTGCTGGGCTATATCTGAAGATACTGACAAATGTTGCCACAGAAAGTTTAAAAATCTTATTGTTTTCTAAAGCTATGCGAAGCAACATGCGTTTATAAACTAAGGCAAGTTGTTGAGGCACTGTTTTATAATGTTTGATTATTGTGCCATTACTGTTTGGTTTTTGCTGTTGGCTTGTATTACATGACTGGCTACATTTGAGCAGTGCTTACATATATGAAGTGTTGAGCCATTGAAGTAGACTAGTTTGTCTGCTTGAATTGTACTTAAATGTACAAGTAGATGCCAATTTGGAGTGTTATATCATCATCATCAGTGCTTACTATGTCATTTTGTGGTAGAGTTGAATTATGACTGGACTCTGATTTGCATTCCAACTACACTTCATCTTGAAAATCTTTTACATTGCCATCTTACTATTTCATCCTTGTCAAAACTACACGGAACAGTTGTGGATTAAACTATCACAAGTGATTTACTTACTAATACTTTAAAACTCCATGTCAGTCACAAGCCCAGTCTTTGTAATATGCTTTCTTTGAATTTCGGGTAACTCTCAGAAATATACACTTTGGGCAACTCTTCTGTTGTGAAAGTAGTGTTTATGTAGCAAAAAAGAGCAGTGGGAACAATTACAGACATGGCAGTCATGCCAGCCACATTTTGAAGAAATGAAAATACTAACTGCATCTTCCTGCTGTATTAAAACCTGTCTCTTCTCAATATAAATAGCCAGAGACTTTAACTTTCAGAACAATATAGATTGAGAAAATACTGGAATAAGAAAGTCCCAAAATAATTTTAAACATACTAGCTTAAAACAGTATCATAAATTACCCCTGACAATGAGAGACCTACCATACAATTCCTTTGAGAGGTACCTCTAAAAACCTGTTTATTAACAACATGTGGTAGCAATGTAATATTTAATGTAAAATCCAAATGCAAAGTGTAATTTTTAACATAAGATTTAACGTAAAATCTTATTATTGTATACATTTATAGGTGCAATTATCAAAGTCTATATTGTGTAAATGATCAGGGGTTGATGAGTAAATGAAAGTTGACATGAAACTAAATCTTGAAAGTCTATCTTGGCACATTTTTGCCTCCAAGTCTTAATTGTTAGGATTGTTCGCATATAAATTTTATGATCCAAACGTTTAAAAAAATAAATCTATCTAATTACTCATGACTACTACAAGAAATATTTCCCAAAAATTTAATAGTCTGATACACTCACTTAAAAAATTCTGCACATGTGGAAGTAGTTTGTTATAATTTGAAGTTCCAAGGCATTGTATATTTAATGAGTCATATCATGCCATCAGGCTTTGCTATGACACCATTTTTCCAGCCAGTAGTCACCATTCTTCAGATTTGGACATCCCATTCATTTTTCAGTAAACTATTCCAGATAATGTCTTAAACCTGTTGAGCCAACCTGTAGACATGGAAATTTTTTATATTTTTGTCTTATGATTACAGGAGTTTGAGGAGTCTGCTTGAATTAACAGCCCACTCAAAGTAGTTGTGAATGGATGTGCACCCAATGAGTTAAAGCATTTTTGTTCATTGTTCCACCAAATTTCCAGTTTCTGATAGTTTTCTTCACATAGTCTTTAAATATACATAAAGTTAATGGAAAATGTAGTGCTTCATACATGTTATGAGTAAAATCATTTGCACAGTTGTGTAAGTTTAGATACAATTTTCTGTGATCATTGTACATTATGCGGTACCATCTCTGCTCTTCCAAAGTGGAAAAAATAGCGTGTGCCAAATTCTATAGCTATATTTCAGTTACCATTATTCTAAATGGCCTTTTTTATTATAACCTATAATTTCATAAATTTGAATGACATGAAAACTTGTTTTTGTTTCCTCAGCTTGGCTGAAATGGAAAATTTTCAGTTGCTTTCTTTGCCATACTTTGTGTGGCATGCAGAAGAAATATTAATGTTTTAGGATTTATTGAAACCTCATTTAAGGTCTTAGTTTGGTTTTATAGATATTATTCCAAACAACAATTTGCTAAATTCCATTTGACTGACTAGATCCCTGATCGGAAGAAAGTTGAGGATCATTTTAACAGTAATTGGGACAGTAATAAGATGTAGTTGAGAATACTCAAATTTTGACTGGAGTGCCTGTAAAGGTACAATGTGAGGACCTCTACTTACAGTTACTGTATCATCAGCAAACAGTGTCAGTTCAGCTTCCTGTTTCAGGTAGGAAGGGAGGTCATTCACATATATCAAGAACAGAAGGGGACCCATGATTGAACCCTGTGAAACACCTAATGTAATTTCACCCCAGTTAGATGAAGTGGCAAACTTATTTAAATCACGTGACCCATATAAGGAAACTTTTTGCTTCGTGTTCTGTAGGTATGACTTAAACCACTCATCTGATATTCCATTAATACCATAGAGTTGTAATTTCTGTAACATAATGTCATGGTTCACACAATCAAATGCTTTGGACAAGTCACAGAAATTTCCTATTGGTGACATAAAAGTGAAATTCTATATTGCTGTCTCAGTGGAACAGCATTTTTGAAATCCGAACTGTGATTTACTAAGTATCCCATTACTGTTAGGATGGCTAACCACTCTTGAGTACATTACTTTCTCAAAGATTTTTGAGAATGCTGTAAGCAAGGATACTGGCCAATAATTATTGACATCTGTGGTGTCCCCCCTTTTTATAGAGAGGCCTGACAATGTCATATTTTAACCTGTCTGGGAAAATACCTTGAGTTAGTGATGTATTACATATGTGACTCAGAACATCAGCAGTAATTGCTCCACATTGTTTTAATCTCTTATTAGAGATGTTATCTACTCCAACAGAACATTTATTTTTCTGAGATTTAATAATTTTACTTATTTCACAAGAGGTTGTTAGGTGAAACTTAATCTAATTTTTTTCAAAACAGACTCTTTCATGTACTGCCTAGCTTTTTCTTTTGAACTGTTCTCACCAATTTTTTCTCCTACACTTAAGAAATGGTTAAATACATTAGCTACTTGTGTACTGTTGGTTATGATGGTCTCGTTCTCTTTAACAGTAATACTACCCACCCCAGTGGTTACTTTTCCTGTCTCCCTTCTAACAACATTCCATTTTATTTTATTGCCAGAGTTGTTAATTTCTTCTCTAACATACATATTTCTTGATTTCCTTACAACTTTTCTTAGTATGTTACAATAATTTTTAGTGTAAAACTACTTCTGGATCTTTACTAGTTCTTGCTGTCTCATACAGTTTTCTTTTTCTTTCTGAAGACACTTTAATACCTGTAGGTTTCTTTGAAAAGTGTTACACTTAGTAATTTTCTTTGGGAAACAATGTTCAAAGGGGGATATAAATTCATCAAGAAATATGTTGCACTTATCTTAGCATTTGGTGCAATATATACATCTCCCCAATTAACATTTCTTAAGCTTTCTGTGAAGTGCTGTATAGATACGGGGTTGAGCGACCTCACACTTTTACTTAATGATTCTGAACTGTACACACTGTTAGGTTTTGTACGTTAATCAGTTGTGCATCATGGTCTGACAATCCATTTACCACAGGGAAAGCATGTGTCTGTTTTACATCCTCTTTCTGTACAAATACATTATCTATTTGCGTGCTACTGTCCTGAGCTATACATGTAGGGAAATTGATCACTGATTCGAAGATGTATTTTGTCAATAACACTTCTAGTTCACTTTTCCTATCAGAATTACTTAGAAAGCTTACATTGAAATCACCACAGATTAATAACTTCTTCTTTTTGTCTGACAGACAGCATAATAGGGAGTCAGACTTCATAAATTTCTGTCAAGTGTAAATGGTGAGTGATAAAAACGTAATGTTGAAACAACTTGATAAAATTGGGTTGATATATTGCAAGGGGGGGGGGGGGGGGGAGAGACACGTTTTGCCCACTTTCCGTGGCTACTGGAGTAAGTCAAAGTAAGGTTTCATGTTTTATTGTTGGTGAATGGAAATAACTTTTTATTATTATTTTGAAAAATCACCCAGGTGATTGTGTTTTTACAATAGTGAACTACTGAGTTTTCAATTCACTGGCAGTATAAACAGATGTCTATTCACTTCTTTACCAATGTCTTTACTCTATCATCATTAGTCAGTTACTTACACTGTAAATGTTTCATCATTTTTTTCCTGCTCAGATGGTAGATATAGGTGCCAAGTTCAATCTGTAAGAGCGACTGAAAACATTGCTAGGGACATTAGCACAGGAAGTTCTTTATGGCGCAGCCAATGTAGGCTGCACATTATCATATTTAAATAAACCGTGTTATCCACCTCCTTCAGGTACCATAGCATCTGATGCTGGTAGCAGCGTTTACTCTTGCACCACAGACAATAAAATCTGGTCATGCAGAGGTTGCACTACTGCTCTATTTACAAAACATAACCATGTTTGTGAGTTTCAAACATTTTTCTTCCCACTTTGCATTTTGTTTGCACATGTTGTTATGCTGCATGACCAGTCTTATGTCATTAATGTAAACTACTTTGAGTTCACTGGATATCTTAAAGTGAAAAAAGGCGAAACACATCTGGGAAAATAAAATACAGTGCAGCAAGAGAAGGCATTTTTTACTTACAAAACAAATAGTTCTCTGCTTGCTGCAAAGGATGGCCATGCAAACAAATTCGTTTTACAAACATAAATTTACTTTATTTTGAAACAGACAGTTGTAGTTAATTTGTTCCTTGAAAAATGGAATACATAGGAGAAATGTTGTAGACTGCAGTAATGTTTGAAAGAGAAGATATGGACTTGCTTCAGTAGTCTCCTGAAAATAATTGCAAACGAAGTAGAAAAAAATATAACAGTTCCATGTTTAATATTTCCTTATCCGTTCTTGTACTGACTACATTTATCTGTCTATATATTCACACATAGTACAGGTCATTAGTCTTCAGACTTGGTGTCATTTGCAGCAAACTGTTTCTGATGTTTGTTTGCAATGCAAGGAATATTTTTGAAGAAATGGTGCTGAATGGGAGGAATGAAAGGCAGCAAATCCAACATATCCTCCTCCTTTGCATCCATAACTGCACGTCACTGCTTCTAGAGACTGTGTTGCTTTGGTAGCTGATGTGCTGGTCCTTCTTTACTTTTGCCAACTTAATTTCATGGAATGAATGTCAGGATCGAGGCTGTTTTTGTATTTTAGTGAATATGCACATCTCTTTTCATACCTCAACCAGCAACTTTGTGACCGTCAACAGTTTTTTTCGAGTTTACAATGGCTGCTTCCAGTTGTTTGTGACTAAAAACTCAGTATGCATCATGTCAACTATTTTAAACTTTTTGTTCTGTTTTGTTTTAAATGGTTATCCAGTCACCTGTCAAATAAATATGGGTTTCTTTTCTACCCTTTGCTTCTTTTAAGCCAAAGTTGGGATTATTTGGGAGGTACAAATGCCCTAACAAAAGAAATTTGTGGTGTATTATTTCTGTTTCCATACAAGGTTCTTGTAATAGCTTTGTAGAAACTATTAGAAGAACCTTGTATGGAAACAGAAATCGTAGACCATAAATTTCTTTCTACAAAGAAAGTGCCATTTTTATGTTCCGATTTTGTCCTGTGTGACTGTAGGAATATAAACTCACATGTATGTAATGTTTTGCATGTTCCTTGAGATGCTTCATTAGGCACATTGAAAGGTCTCGTGTCCCTCTTCCCTCTTCTGTTTCATCCCATATTTACATAAAATCATTCTTTCCATTAAATGAATGTATTCCAAAGTTGTGCACATACAGGTTCATCTTGTAGTATGCTACTGATGTGGACAGTTTTGGAAACAGGAGCATCTTCTGTAGATCAAAGGCCAGTACGTACGAGACATGTGAAATATTTCCTACAGCTGATTTCAAATTCTCAATAGACTGAGCAGGTTTTCTTAAGTGCACATCTCTTTAATGCATCACGGTCAGCAAAGTAGCTTCATTCTGTTCGACTGAGATCTTCATGTTAATTTCATCACAGAAACTGCACTTGTCTTTTGATGGTAGCTTGAAATGGAGATTACATTTTCTTGAAAAGACATGGTAATAGAATTTCCTTTTTATTGGTGTTTTATGTTCTTCTTAATATTTTCGGTCATACATGCTGTACAGTTTGGAAATAGATGAATCTGAATTTAAGTATTTTCTTTCAGGATTTTGTTTTCTATGTAATGACTCTGATAGGGTGGAAATGATTTTATATGTTCCATAACGTTCGTCTCATCAGTTTTATTGCATGGGGTCTTCATGTCATGAGAGTCAACTACAGCACAGCTGTCTGGCTTTGATATGAAACAGTACAGTCATCCATTGGGTATCTGAAATGTGTCAAGAAAGAATGTTTTACAGACTGTGACACTTTGGTTTTCCACCTGTATGAAATACTTAAATGATGTTGATTTTTAATTTCCAGAACCATTTCACAGCCATCTCCTTTGCACACTGAATGATTGCACTGTTCCCAAAGATAAATATTTTGTTGTGAATAGTCACCTAGGCAAAAATCAAATAGGGGTAATGCAGGAGTAGGTTTAATAATGAATAAAAAAACAGGAGTGTGGGTAAGCTACTACAAACAGCATAGTGAATGCATTATTGTGGCCAATATAGACACGAAGCCCACACCTGCCACAGTAGTACAAGTTTATATGCCAACTAGCTCTGCAGATGATGGTGATTATTAGTCCCTAAAACAAGACGCTTTGTACAGGTAAAATAGAAAGCTCCCATATCTCTGTTAAACACTTCAGCAATATGATATGTACGATAGGCAATAATGTCTCTATCATTAAAAGCCTCAAGTCCTTGAACTTTAGACACTTTGTCTCCTGGGTACCGTACAATTGCTACGGTCACCTATCCATTGCCAGCTCTAGTCCCATCATTATTTTGTAGAGTAAAATTAAACACTCCTCCACAAAAAACAGAAGAGTAAAATTAAACACTCCTCCACAAAAAACGGAAGGGCCGCGCAAAAACACCTGCCCATTAACGCTATTAACATTAATATCAATGTTGTCTACAGCTTTATAAACTGTATGGCATGAGCGCCTCCTCCTCATGTAGTAGCGCGGCATCTCTGTGGCTCCGTGCTGCTTCTCGACAACTGACGCTGTCTTGTGACAAACGTTACTCGTGCAGCTGCTGTTATCAAAACCACAACATCCTGCTGCCACACGATATCAGTACATGTTGCTCAACCGGAACTGAATTATAGCACACCGTGGGCCTAGTAAAACTAGGGCCCGCAGCAGCAGTGCTCAGTGGCTAAGTCCTGTTCAAGGTCACACAGAGATGCCTCACACAGTGTACATCCCAGAGTGGCGCTCATGCCACAGAGTTTATAAAGCTGTAGACAACATTGATATTAATGTTAATAGCGTTAATGGGCAGGTGTTTTTGCACAGCCCTTCTGTTTTTTGTGGAGGAGTGTTTAATTTTACTCTTCTGTTTTTTGTGGAGTAGTGTTTAATTTTACTCTATAAAATAATGATCAGAGTAGAGCTGGCAATGCATGGGTGACCGTAGCAATTGTACGGTACTCAGGAGACAAAGTGTCTACAGTTCAATGACTTGAGGCTTTTAATGATAGAGATATTATTGCCTATCTTACATATCATATTGCTGAAGTGCTTAACAGAGATATGGGAGCTTCCTATTTTATCTGTACAATGCCTCTTGTTTTAAGGACTAATAACCACCGTAAAGTAGGTGAATATGAGGATGTTTGTGTCTGGGCTAAAGGTGTGGGCAATTGTAACCGTCTTCATATTGTAGGTGATCTGACTCACTATTATAGAAATTTAATAAAGTTCCTTACATGCCAACAAGCTCCACAGATGACGAAGTGATTGATGAAATGCATGATGAGATAAAAGAAATTATTCAGATAGTGAAGGGAGACAAAAATGTAATAGTCGTGGGTGACTGGAATTCAATGGTAGGAAAAGGAAGAGAAGGAAGCGTAGTAGGTGAATATGGAATGGGGGTAAGAAATGAAAGAGGAAGCTGCCTGGTAGAATTTTGCACAGGGCATAACTTAATCATAGCTAACACTTGGTTCAATAATCGTGAAAGAAGGTTGTATACATGGAAGAGGCCTGAGGATACTGGAAGGTTTCAGATAGATTATATAATGGTAAGACAGAGATTTAGGAACCAGGTTTTAAATTGTAAGACATTTCCAGGGGCAGATGTGGACTGACCACAATCTATTGGTTATGAACTGTAGATTAAAACTGAAAAAAACTGCAAAAAGGTGAGAATTTAAAGAGATGGGATCTGGATAAACTGATGGAACTGGAGGTTGTGGAGAGCATTAGGGAATGATTACCAAGAATGGGGGAAAGAAATACAGTAGATGAAGAGTGGGTAGCTTCGAGAGATGAAATAGTGACGGCAGCAGAGGATCAAGTAGGTAAAAAGACAGGGGCTACTAGAAATCCTTGGGTAATAGAAGATATATTGAATTTAATTGATGAAAGGAAAAAATGCAGTAAATGAAGCAGGCAAAAAGGAATACAAATGTCTCAAAAATGAGATCAACAGGAAGTGCAAAATGACTAAGCAGGGATATTGCTGGAGGACAATTGTAAGGCTGTAGAGGCATATATCACTAGGGGTAAGATAGATACTGCCAACAGGAAATTTAAAGAGACCTTTGGAGAATAGAGAACTACTTGGATGAATATCAAGAGCTCAGATGGAAACCCAGTTCTAAGCAAAGAAGGGAAAGCAGAAAGGTGGAACGAGTAAATAGAGGGTCTATACAGGGGCAATGTACTTGAGGGCAATATTATGGAAATGGAAGAGGATGTAGATGAAGATGAAATGGGAGATATGATACTGTGTGAAGAGTTTGACAGAGCACTGAAAGACCTAAGTTTAAACAAGGCCCCAGGAGTAGACAACATTCCATTAGAACTACTGACAGCCTTGGGAGAGCCAGCTCTGACAAAACTCTACCATCTGGTGAGCAAGATGTATGAGACAGGCGAAATACCCTCAGACTTCAACAAGAATATAATAATTCCCATCCCAAGGAAAGCAGGTGTTGACAGGTGTGAAAATTACCAAACTATCAGTTTAATAAGTCCCGGCTGTAAAATACTGACATGAATTCTTTACAGACGAATGGAAAAACTGGTAGAAGCCGACATCGGGGAAGATCAGTTTGGATTGCATAGAAATGTTGGAACACATGAAGCAATAGTGACCTTACGACTTATCTTAGGAGATAGATTAAGGAAAGGCAAACCTACGTTTCTAGCATTTGTAGACTTAGAGAAAGCTTTTGACAATGTTGAATGAATACTCTCTTTCAAATTCTGAGGGTGGCAGGGGTAAAATACAGGGAGTGAAAAGTTATTTACAATTTGTACAGAAACCAGATGGCAGGTATAAGAGTCGAGGGGCATGAAAGGAAAGCTTGGGAAGGGAGTGAGGCAGGGTTGTAGCCTATCCCAAATGTTATTCAGTCTGTACATTGAGCAAGAAGTAAAGGAAACAAAAGAAAAATTTGGAGTAGGAATTAAAATCCATGGAGAAGAAATAAAAACTTTGTGGTTCGTCAGTGACATTGTAATTCTGTCAGAGACAGCAAAGGACCTGGAAGAGCAGTTGAACGGAATGGACAGTGTCTTGAAAGGAGGATATAAAATGAACATAAACAAAAGCAAAACAAGGATAATGGAATGTAGTCGAATTAAGACAGGTGATGCTGAGGGAATTAGATTAGGTAATGAGACACTTAATGTTGTAGATGACTTTTGCTATTTGGGGAGCAAAATAACTGATGATGGTCGAAGTAGAGAGGATATAAAATATAGACTGGCAATGGCAAGGAAAATGTTTCTTAAGAAGAGAAATTTGTTAACATCGAGTATAGATTCAAGTGTCAGGAAGTCGTTTTGGAAAATATTTGTATGGAGTGTAGCCATGTATGGAAGTGAAACATGGACGGTACGTAGTTGGCACAAGAAGAGAATAGAAGCTTTCGAAATGTGGTGCTACAGAAGAATGCTGAAGATTAGATGGGTAGATCACATAACTAATGAGGAGGTATTGAATAGAATTGGGGAGATGAGAAATTAGTGGCACAACTTGACTAGAAGAAGGAATAGGTTGGTAGGACATGTCGTGAGACATTAGGGGCTTACCAGATTTGGAAGGATGTAGGTTGCAGTAGGTACTGGGGGATGAAGAAGCTTGCACAGGATAGAGTAACATGGAGAGCTGCATCAAATCAGTCTCTGGACTGAAGACCACAACAACAACAACAACAGTCACCTAGGTTCCAGAAAGAATCAAATAGTTTCGTAGATGGCTCTTCCGTTATTCTTGCAGAGCAATTTATTTGACATGTGCAGATTCTGTTGGTAAAAACTTTTCCTTTAACCAACTGTCCTGTTATGGTTATATACTCTTGTACAATATTTCAGGGAGTTTTCCTTTTGTCAATCTTCCAAGTCTCCACATTTCATTTACATTTTCTTCCTTCCTCTCTATTTTAATGGTGACTGACAATTTTCTATGATTCCCTCTCTCAGCCCTGTAGCAAATAATACAATAAAAACGGCTATTACAAACACCAAAAGTAAAATTTGAGTCAAGTGTATTATATTGCATTAGCATATTCAAAACAGGTTATTTTGTTGTTAAACCATGTATACAAATGGAGCTAGTTGGTTAGGTGAATACAGGGCTATAAATGTGAAATCAAATAGTGGTAGTGCAGGAATAAGTTTAATAATATAAAAAGTGATAAAATGTGACCTATGTTTTGCAGTACATTCCTGTTACATTAATTTAGCTTATTTTTCTTCTGAATAGTGGTCCATAGTAATGATTATTTGGTATAATGGAACTACAAAACTTTGAAACTCGGCATGCTTTGTAGACTTGCTTCACTTGTAGTCTGAAATAATAAACAGCTGTTTCATTTGCTAAGTGCCACCACTTGGCACCACATAGCTCAAATACTTAGGATAATGTTGTTATCAGGAGAGAGAAAACTGGCATTCCATGGATCGGAGCGTGGAATGTCAGGTCCTTTAATTGGGCAGGTAGGGTAGAAAATTTAAAAAGAGAAATGAATATGTTAAAAGTTAGATGTTGTTGGAATAAGTGAAGTTTGGTGGCAGGAGGGACAGGACTTCTGGTCAGATAAATACAGGGCTATAAATACAAAATCAAATATGGGTAATGCAGGAGTTGGTTTAATATTGAGTAAAAAAAATAGGAATGTGGGTAAGCTACTATGTACCCATTATTTTAGCCAAGATAAACATAAGCCCACACCCATCACAGCTGTACAAGTTTATATGCCAACTAGCTCCACAGATGAGGAGAAGATTGAGGAAATGTATGATGAGATAAAAGAAATTATTCAAATAGTTAAGGGGGCCAAAAATTTAATAGTCATGGGGGACTGGAATTTGATAGTAGGAAAAGGAAGCAAAGGAAAAGTAGTACGTGTATATGGACTGGGGTAAAGGAATGAAAGAGAAGCCACATGGTAGAATTTTGCAGAGAAAATAATTTAATGCTAACATTTGGTTTAAGAATTAGAGAAGGTTGTATATGTGGAAGAGACCTGGAGACACCGAAAGGTTTCAGATTGATTATGTAATGGTTAGAAAGAGATTTAGGAACCAGATTTTAAACTGTAAGACATTTCCAGTGGCAGACGTGGACTCTGACCACAGTTTATTGGTTATGTATGAACTGCAGATTAAAACTGAAGAAACTGGAAAAAGGCAGAAATTTAAGGAGATGGGACACACATAAACTGAAAGAATCAGAAGCTGTAGAGGATTTCAGAGGGAGTGTTAAGGGAATGACTGACAGGAACAGGCGAAAGGAATACAGTAGAAGAAGAATGGGTAGCTTTGAGAGATGAAATTGTGAAGTCAAGCAGGTAAAAATAAGGGGCTAGTAGAAATCCTTGGGTAACACAATAGATATTGAATTTTATCGATGAAAGGAGAAAATATAAAAATGCAATAAATGAAGCAGGTTAAAGGGAATACAAACATCTAAAAAATAAGATCGACAGAAAGTGCAAAATGGCTAAGCACAAATGGCCAGAGGAAAAATGTAAGGATATAGAAGCATATATCACTAGGGGTAAGATAGATACTGTTATACAGGAAAATTAGAGACCTCTGTAGAAAAGAGAACTACCTGTGTGAATATCAAGAGCTCAGATGAAAAACCAGTCCTATTCAAAGAAGGGAAACCAGAAAGGTGGAAGGAGTATATAGAGGGTCTATACAAGGGAGATGTACTTGAGAGCAATATTATGGAAATGGAAGAGGACATACAGGAAGATGAGAAGGGAGATATGATACTGCATGAAGAATTTGACAAAGCACTAAAAGATGTAAGTCAAAACAAGGCCCTGAGAGTAGGCAATATTCTGTTACAGTTACTATTGGCCTTGGGGGAGCCAGCCATGACAAAACTCTTCCACCTGGTGAGCAAGATGTATGACACAAGCGAAATACCCCAGACTTCAAGAAGTATATAATAATCCAAATTTCAAAGAAAGCAGGTGCTAACAGGTGTGAAAATTACCAAACTATTAGTTTAATAAGTCATGGCTGCAAAATACTAACATGAACCATTTACAGAAAAATGGGAAATCCGGCAGAAGCTGACCTGGGAGAAGATCAGTTTGGATTCTGGAGAAATGTAGGAACATGCGAGGTAATACTGACCCTATAACTTCTCATAGAAGATAGGTTAAGGAAAGGCAAACCTATGTTTATAGCATTTGTAGACTTAGAGAAAGCTTTTGACAATGTTGACTGGAATTCTCTCTTTCAAATTCTAAAGGTGGCAGGGGTAAAATACAGGGAGCGTAAGACTATTTACATTTTGTGCAGAAACCAGATGGCAGTTATAAGAGTCGAGGGACATGAAAGGGAAGCAGTGGTTGGGAAGGGAGTGAGACAGGGTTGTAGCCTCTTCCGATGTTATTCAATCTGTATATTGAACAAGCAGTGAAGGAAACAAAAGAAAAATTCGGAGTAGGTATTAAAATCCTTGGAGAAGAAATAAAAACTTTGAGGTTCGCCGATGACATTGTAATTCTGTCAGAGACAGCAAAGGTCTTGGAAGACCAGTTGAACGGAATGGATAGTGTTTTGAGAGGAAGATATAAGATGAACATCAACAAAAGCAAAACGAGGATAATGGAATGTAGTCTAATTAAGTCGGGTGATGCTGAGGGAATTAGATTAGGAAATGAGACACTTAAAGTAGTAAAGGAGTTTTGCTATTTGGGGAGCAAAATAACTGATGATGGTCGAAGTAGAGAGGATGTAAAATGTAGACTGGCAATGGCAAGGAAAACGTTTCTGAAGAAGAGAAATTTGTTAACATCGAGTATAGATTTAAGTGTCAGGAAGTCGTTATTGAAAGTATTTGTATGGAGTGTAGCCACGTATGGAAGTGAAACATAGATGATAAACAGTTTGGACAAGAAGAGAATAGAAGCTTTCGAAATGTGGTGCTACAGAAGAATGCTGAAGATTAGATGGGTAGATCACATAACTGATGAGGAGGTATTGAATAGGTTTGGGGAGAAGAGAAGTTTGTGGCATAACTTGACTAGAAGGAGGGATTGGTTGGTAGGACATGTTCTGAGGCATCAAGGGATCACAATTTAGTATTGGAGGGCAGTGTGGAGGGTAAAAATCGAAGAGGAAGACCAAGAGATGAATACACTAAGCAGGTTCAGAAGGATGTAGGTTGCAGTAGGTACTGGGAGATGAAGAAGCTTGCACAGGATAGAGTAGCATGGAGAGCTGCATCAAACCAGTCTCTGGACTGAAGACCATAACAACAACTACAACAACAGGGGAGGAAGAGTTCTTGTGATTCACAAGCATTCAGTTAAGCACTGTATGGTTAGAGTTGAGGTGGATGGTAACTTTTGTAGACAGCACTCAAGACTTATTACGGTATAAAACCAGATAGAAACACATGAACTAAATGTGCAATCATAAAGTTGGAAACAGGTAATTTCATCGTAGGCTAAGACAGGCAGGTCATGAAAAGAAACCTATTAGATACCAAGTCCAAGTAAGAGTCCTGGGGAAGGGGGTGTAGGCACAGTCCAAGTAGCAAACCAAACAGTCCAGAATCCCACAGAAATCACTGTAAAACAGCAACATAGGAAAACAGTGAAGTGGCTTAAAACCCACAATGGTGAGATCACATGATATGCTACCACATTATTATTCCAGACAGCTCTCAGCATTTCTGCTGAATATTATTCGTTACACAGATCACTGATACGTTTTCCATACTGGTGCCCAATGGGATTGCTAAATCCCTCCCTCCTTGAAGCAATCCAAAGGACTGAAAATGTCCTGGCCAATGCACAGGAGAAGTCCTGGTGTGTGATGTAGGTGTGGTACCGTTACCAGCTGGATGATTTCTTCTGCTTTGGGCTTTGCCTTGTAAAGAGATGTCAGTAGAGATGCTGGCTTATACACTTCCATTGGTGTGAGCTGTGTCTCAGAGTGAGATACTGGAAGGGTCTGTTGAGTCATCAAAGGGTGGTTGCTCGTTGTCATTGGGGCTCAGAGGAGACACCAACCATGCTGACACTTGATGGGTTGATGATAGCTTTTGGTGTGTGTCCCAGATGCCACAAACATAGCTAGTTTCGGTGGCTTTGCAGTTGGCCCCGGGATATTGCAACTGTCACAAACTGGTAACTGATGAACTGTCGTGATCTCCAGATCCACCCAGGTGCGGCCCACACATGCATGCCCACACTGGAGTGCCAACTAGGAATGATGTGGTGTTGCCGTCCTCTTATTCTGGCTGTAGGAACAGCAGATAAAGATGTGCTTGTAAGGTGACTCATGACGCAGCACTGCCAAATTGTGGCTTTTGATGGATGTTGCCATATAGCTAGGAAAACTGTTTAAAGCTCATTCAGAAATGGTTGTGGCTAAGTATTTGAATATTTGAGTTTTAAAAATACACACAAATTTCTCAGCATGGCAGTTGTATCCAGGGTGGAACAGGGATGTGGTTAGATGTTTACTGTTGCTGTCATTGCACAAGTGCTTAGTCAACTGCAGTAATTGTGTTCCTTTATCAGTTATAATGGTTTGTAGGTGGAGAAGCTCATCAGTAAAGCTGCAGTGTTGGCTATTCTGATGGTATGCTATAGCTTGACTACATACAGGATAGCAGAGTATTTATTTATTTTGTCCACAGACCTTTTAGTACAATATTACCAGACATGTCAGAAACATTACAGAAGTAACATATACATATAAAACAATTAAACAAAGTAGGATAGGATAAGGTGAGGATAGGACAGGAAGTCTGCCGTGGCCTAATCAAAGAAACTGTCCCAACATTCATCTTATCAATTTTGAGAAACCATGGAAAACACAAGTCAGGATGACGAGACGGAGAACTAACCCCGGTCCTCCCAAATGCAAATTCAGTACATTAAGGCTTAAGTAGCCACCTCACATAGTACATGATTGGAAGGGAAATCAGAAATACATCATCTACATTGTGAGCGCAACATGCACATAAGTGAACAAGAAATTTTGAAAATAAAAACACTACTGAAAAAGAGAGAACACATGAGCACATTACATAACACTGCTGAAATACTCAACATGCACAATAAGTAAATCACTGATGTAGGTAAACCATGGAACTTTGATAGAAAATATCCCCCAGAAAATAAAAGCCACAAGCACATTATACAGCGCTGCTGAAAAGTATGATGCATGAACACACAAAAACCTGCTGACACTACATCCATCACAATTGGGATAGATCAGATCCATTTTCAGTGGTGTTGTATTTAACTGTATCTGAAACAGAGGAAACAGAAACTCAACAACCAAAACATTCTTTGCAAAGATAAACACAGCATAGATGGTGCATCAGTTAACAAAATCAATCAAAAGAACTCAACAATAAATGACGGCCTAGTAATCCTGTAAGCCAACATACTTATTTACATTGTAGAAACACTTCTCAACAAGAAATTATTTTAACTCTGATGGAAAAACAGTTTCTGTTTGCAACCTCTTTGTGTATGTTTCCAGTGCATCATAAAGAATGGCACCAAAGTGGCTCACATGTTTTTGAGTACATGTTGTCGTAGCTTTTCTATTTGGAGAGTATTTGCAAGTATTATAATTGTGGTAATTGAAGTTGGCTTCTAGGTCACCAAGTCTAGCTCTTTTCGACAACACACATTTGTATACAGAGTGGTAGAAACAGTTTGGAAAGCATGTAAGGGTGTTGCAGGATAGGTTGCGCTTAGAAATAAGTGTAAAGAAAAAAATTTGATACATTGTGCTCTTTCTGAGTTAATTAGCATTGATGTTAGCTAATCACGCCAATGCATGTGCTTATTCAAGTGGCCTGCCAGAGATGATGTCACCAAATGTGTTCATTGTTTGGTTTCCTAAAATCTTACAGGAGAGTGAAAAAAAAAAACTGAACATGGGACGATAGTAAGGATCAAGTATGAGCCAAAGGCTGGACAGTCTCATGCACTCCCACCTACGCTGTGAGAGCAACTGACACTAATTGTATCTGGCAGTCCACTTGAATCTGTGTGTGCAGTGGTCTAGTTATCTAACTTCAATGCTAATTAACTCAGAAATGGTTCAATGTATTGAATTTTTTTTCTTGACAATTATTTCTCAACACCCTTACAAGCTCTTCATACTGTTTCTGATCACTCTTTATGTACAAGACAGTACAGTAAGCAAACACAGCATTTTAAAAAGGGACTTGCAGTGAGCCCTAACCAAGCTACATGACAAGACTGTACCAATATTATGGGCAGAAGTTCCAGTTAGTATGACCAGGAGCAGACCTAGCTGATGTGATGCTTGACAGGGTGTTAATTTCAGTGTGTTTTTGAGTTGCTGCAATACCCATTGAAAAGCCTGGGACAGCACACTTTTTTTGCGTTTCTCTGCATAAGAGGTTCAAAAATGAGGGCTTTTGGTTACTTGAGGCAAGAATTGAGTCCAATAACTGTTTTTATTCAGGGAGACTTGCAAATCTTTAAGATTAATCGGAGACATAACTCTGGTTGCGTTGAGAGCTTCCTCGCTTAGGATGTACCCCTTGCAAAAAGTTGGGCGTAGATGTTTTGAAAATATTGTAGTTAAGGGAACGTGGTGAAAGTGTCTCGGGCATGAGTTACTTATTACGCAGAAATTCAGTATTTGTTTCACTTATGATAATATTGTCTAGGTAATTTACACATTGTGGAATATCTTCTGCAAGTTGTTTAAAGTATTTTTGGAATATTCCAGAGGCTGTGGTGACCCAGAATGGAATTCTGTTGTATTGGTACAATCCAAAAGGAATGTTGTTGACAAGAATTTGGTCCAGCTTCAACGTGACAGAAAGCTTTATACAAAGTTTTTCTCAATTTTCTCAGGTTACTAAATGATATTAGTAGATTATTGAGTGCAAAATACAGACACAGTGTGTGTGTTGAGAGCAAAAATGTTTTTGATTGTAAGATTGGTTATCACAGAGAAGGTGATGGGACAGGTCACTTGATTGTGTCAGCAGTACAGTTAATTGCCCAGCAGCAGTTTCATGCTAGTCATGGTCCAAATGTGGGATTTTTCAGGTTTTAATTGTTGTGTGCCATAAATTAAGTATGTAGATTGATGTAACAGACACAGATGCCCAGTATCAAAAAGAAAAGTAACTGGCATTCCTCAAGTAGCAGCTGACAGTATTGATTTGTTGGGGGTGGGGGAGCATTATTGTTGCTCAACAACTGAAAACTATGTATTGGAGCTGTCGTGATGCAGGTCTAGGCAGTGATTCATTAGGGTTGGCTATGACAAACTTCCGCTGTATGTTCTGCTTTGAATCAAGTTTGGCAGATACCTTCATAATGGCGGCATTCTTTACATGGTTGCTTGATAAAACTCTCAGGCAACTTAGCAAATGGTGATAGTTACAGGAAGTGCTGTTTTGAAATACTCTTGGTGAGGCAGATATAGATCTGTGTAGCCATTCTGTTGAGTGCCCTGATGAACAGCAATTTTGAGTCTTGAAAGGTATATGAGAAATGCTGAGGACCTCACATTTTGTTTCTAAGGCATTCTGTGCCACGTGAGAAGTCTTAAATGCTTTAGTGATTCAGAATATTTGTACTCAAGAGCTCTACCTCCACAGTTGAGTTCTCAGCACATCTGACTGTCATGACAGAGGACCCAGGTTCAGTTGCCCAATATTGAATGAGAAATAGTGGCTCCAAGGTCTGGAAAGACAATTTGCCAGGAGAGGGTATGCATACTCCATACTCCTCCATTCCACAAGCGAATGATGCCATATGGCAGAGGATGTCATGCAGCTAGTTGGTATTAAGTGGTCCTCTGTGCCTGATCAGGGAGTTTTCAGGCCTTGACTTACATAATACCTATGATTGGTGCTAAATGAATCACGTAATCTCTAATTATAGAATCAGTATAGTATTCATCCTGCTCCCATCCCTCCCTCCCCCTACACACACACACACACACACACACACACACACACACACCATTTCATTTATGACTGAGTCCACATACCACATAGATGTGCAATCCCAGCTGCATAAAACTGGCTTCTGTCTTCCTATACTACAGGACCATGAGTCTAGCACATTGTACGTGCATTTTTTCGTGTAAAATGATTCAGGTAACAGCACAATGAGAAGGTGGATGCCTCTGCTAATGGCACTTGTTTCCACACTAAATTGTACAAATGCAGATTTATTAACAGCAAAGATGTGCACTATCGTTGTGGGTCAGTAAATTGACCTGCTTAGATATGAAGTTTTAATCTCCTTTGGTAGATGATACATTCCTTTTCAGCTTTGTCAAACAATGGAAGTGACTGGGCTGACAGAGTTGATGCTGCTGATGAACTTACTGTGGTAGGTTTCAGGAAGTGCAGTACTGATGCTGTTTGCTGGTGTTTTTGTCCTAATAATTGATGAATGACTTCCAAGCTTCCAAAATTAAAGCTCACTTGGTGTGATTTCTGAAATATTTTGCATCACTCTCCCATTACAATGTGTATTTGTTATAATAATTGATGAATGACTTTGAAGCTTCCCAAATGAAAGCTCACTTGGTGTGATTTCAGAAATGTCAATGTTCTGTCCCCTAGCTCAAAATACCAGCACAAATGTTTAATTTCCAAAGTCTCTTGCCACTGTTTTTGTAACAGCACTGAGTATTTATTTCCACATTAAACATTGTAAAAACACATGAAATAAATGTGACGTAATTAATCTGATAATTGATAAGTTCATTTTAGGCTAAGGCAAACAAGCTCTGAAAAGGAAACCTATCACACGCTGTGTCCAAGAAAGAGTCCAGCAATCGACAAAGTTTAAATGTAAATAAAGATAATACATAAAGTTTTTTATACAGCCTTTCACCTGAGAAAGTCGTCTGCCTCTACATCAAATGCCACTAACTTACTAAATTATTTTTAGTGTTTAGTAGGAATCAGTGATTTTCTTCATTGTAAAAACTGTGTGGTTTTTCAAATATATTATTATAATCATGGCCTGAGTGTCCTACACAAATCATCTCTTTTGGATGTTTTGAATATTCCTTAACATTACAATACTGTTGCCAGTTTATGTCAGTTCAGTTAATTTATAATATTAAAAATTTGGTCTACCTTACTAAAAGTTTATTAAATTGTTAAATAGTGGTATCTTTCCTAGTTTTAGATTGTATTTCTCCTTCTTGTTTTGTATGAGATGTGTAAAAAATATATTGACCCAAAATGTTGGTTTGAACATTCCTCACGATGACATACTAAAAAATTTCTTCCAGGACCCGAAGTTTCCTCACAATGGAAAGAATAGAAGATATGTTGTTCTCAGCTATCTCTAAGGGGGATGTGCATAATGTTGGATACCTTCTTTCAAAAGGTATGTGTAAGTAAAGTGAGACATATACTATAGTTTTATCAAGTTGGTTAATTTATCAACACTGAATGTAGGACTGTTTCAGTTTATTTCAGGTTCATCATAACTTTCTATGTACACCACAAACATTTTCTTATTTAAAAACAAAGAGATATGAGAAACAAACTATTCTGCATTTGTTACATAGTCCCCTGCTTGAACAGCCCAGACTTAAAACTGTGAATGTAATATTAATATTTAACTCATTTTAGTGTAATTGTTTCTGTGTAAAATTTGATTCATAAATTGAAAGATAAGATTTACTGTAATGTAATACCAGTAATTTCATGTAACAAACTGTGTATAGTGAAATATCATTTAGTTTAACTTTCATTTAGAATGCTCTTGGGTTCAATTTAATGTATCTAAATTTCTTTCATGAAGATCATATTTACCAATTACCAAAAGGAGATAACTTGGATAGAACTGACACCAACATAAAGTTGATAGATATGAGACCATTCAGACTTTTAGAAACCAAAGAATCTTTTTCCAGCAGATGTACCAAGAGGAAAGCATTTTCTTTATCATAGTGACTTGATTTTTTCCTCTTGTGATTTTATTAGAATAAGTTCTTCCTGGAGACAGAGCTACTGAGTACATAGATTACAGTTAAAACAAACACTAGCAAAGCAAAATACTGCAACTTGGACAAATTTGTTGATCTGAAAAAAATGCTAATGTATATTTACTGTCCATCTAAACATAAGAAACTTAGAAATAAAAATAATAAATAATAATAATATATGAAAGTGAGAGGGCATGCGGAATTTCAACAGATGAGTTGTTCTTATCTGAACATCAATGAAAAATGGCATATTGAACTGATACATCAAAATAGACAAAAGCTAATGTCATATGATTCATTGCTGTCAACAGTTATTTATTTCTGAGTATACATGTTTTTCACCTTTATCTCATTTTGTGTTTTGTGCATGTTTTATGTTGCTACAAAGTCCAATTTTGGTGTGAAACTTGTAGCACCAGCACCAGTGTTGAGGAATTGTAGTAGAGTTCAGTGAAATTTCTGTGTTCATCACTTGTCGTCTTAGCATGTGCACTATCTCTCTTTAAAGCTGCAATCCTAAGGGCAGTTTGGTGCCAGCATTGAAACTTTTTTGCAGGTTCTCCCCATGTCATCACCACTGTCAACCATTTGATTGTATTTCTAGATAAAGTCCTCTTTCAGACTTTTCCCTGCATTTTCAGCTATATTCACTTATTTTGTTTGTTCATGTTTCCTAATATCTACCCATTGAGTCTCATACATCTGGGTTGATATCAGTCATCTTCATTATATGTTAAAGTTGGTCCATTAACTTCTCATGGGAGTTTGAGCCAGAAAACAGTTTGCTGTAAAGCAGCTGATTATGAAACATAGTATCACTCATATGGCAAACACTTGTCAGCAATCTCAGCTGATTTCTGACAGTAATGATTTCACCACTATGCGTCAATGTACACTCTTTCTGAGTATTTGATATTGATAGTACAGTCTTCCCTTTTGGTTTTCAGAATGGTTATAAGTTTCTGCTTGTGGAAGCATTTAAGCGTTTGTATGTTTCAGCTGTAGGGAGTCCAAGTTTTAAGAGCAGAATAGCACCAGTGAAGTGACAAACACCTCACGCACTATCAGTTTTGTGTCCACAGTGAGGTCTTTCTTGCTGGACCTGAGACCTCAGCTGCACAAATCCTCTACTCCCTGTCTTGTTCACAGGTATCATGCACAGGTAGCGTACTACACAGGTACAGGAAAGTATTCCATCAGCTCTTATGCTATATCTGGGACGCATGTGCTACAATCTGAGAGGACGGTCGCTGATGCAGGTTGTGCCACCACCTAAGTTTTACAATTAATAGAGTGTCAAAAATCGGTCATGTGTGTTGTTCTACTGATTTACTTGCTGTTGTAGCTCTTGTGATGTGACAGCAAGTGTTAGTCATGTGTGTATTGTATTTCAGTTATTTTTGTGATTCTGGTTAGTTTTTGTGCAGAAGTCTAGGCAAAGTGAGACACTCTCTTTCTACATTATTCTTAAACTCAACATGTGAGTTGCCTGTTAGTATTTCAGACAATATGGAAGCTTTAGAAATATTGTGTCAAAAGGGCATGTGCCCAGTCATGCTTAAGTGCAGTTACATTCATTTCCTCAGGTATATTCACAATAAATGTTATGATGTGGAACATGTCAGTTGAACAAAAGATCGTAAGGACATTGTATGTTTGTGTGTGTTGCATAATTGTTATGCCCTCATGAAAATCCTGAGCTACATCATCATCACAACAAAGACATCCAAAGTGTCTCAGTACAGCCCACATAACAGGCCCTAGAAATGAATCAAATGCTTCTCTAACTCTTTGAAGGCTAAGAAGAGAGATTTTGCTGTTCTATACGTTGTTTGTGAAGTTACCTTGCACAGAAAATGATGCGAGTTGTGCTTTTACACAGTCAAAAATCACATTGCATATCAGGAGTCTTTGTGATAACTTGAAAATGATTAAACAAAATTCTAATGAGCATTTTATTAGTAATAGATTGCAGCAATATGTTCCCATAATTATTGCATATGCTGTGATCACAGTTTTTTTAATACAGTAAAAAGACTCCGTCCAAACAGGCCTCTGAAAAGCCCAACAGTACCAACCAACTGCCGTGTCATCATCAGCTGATAGGCATCACTGGATGCAGATCTGGAGGGGCACGTGGTGAGCACACTGCTCTCCCGGCCTTTGTCAGTCTTTATGAGGGGAGCCACTACTACTTGGTAATGTAGTTCCTCAAGTGGCTGTACAAGAGCTGAGTGCACCATGCTTGCCAACAGCACATGACAGACCCGGACTGTCACCCGTCAAGTGCTAGCCAAGAGTGACGGTGCTTAAATTTGGTCATCTGACAGGAACCGATGTTACCACTGCAGCAGTGCCTTTGGCTAATATAACAATAATAGTGATATAATAAAGTTGACTTCGCACTTCCTGTGATGTCCATGATTAAGACACAGTGTCAAGACTGGGCCTGAAGGGTTACTGCATCTTGGAATTACAAGGGGACGTTATCTGACTAGAAGCCTTTTTCAGGATTCAGATAAATGATTTAGACTAGTGGATCTCAAAGCAGTTGATAGCACCTCTCTACAGATTGTGAGAGAAGCCCAATCAGTTGCCACAGTATTTTGGACAGCTGAAGGAAAGGGGGGGGGGGGGGGGGCAGTTTAACTGTCAGACAAAGACCCACAGAGCAAACCCAGATACCCTCCTTATTTCAAGTTTTTGCCACTGTTCTGCACTGACTTCTGGCAAGAACTGTCAAACTCGCTTCAGACTGTCATCACTGCAGTGAATGAAATTAAAATTAAATCTCAATCTGTCAATGCCAGACTTTTTCAGATACTCTGTGATGAATACAATGAACATTTTGAATATCCACTGCTTCTTACAGAAGTTCAATGACTTTCGAAAGGCAGCAGTGTTAGGTTTTATGACCTCTTTGATACTGTCGTGGAGGGTTACAAAAAAGTGAAGAACTGTAGTGCTGCCAATATTTTATGGCATTACTAAGTAAAATAGCAGCACAGCCATAGCTGTTGCAAATAGGCTGCAGACAACAGCAGTTGCACAGTGTGCGAAAACACAGTTGCATCAGATGCAGCAATACCAACAGCTAGTTTCCACATTGTCAGGCAGGTGCCAGTGCTTGCAGTACCAATGACGCAGGAGAACGGCAATGGCAGGCCAGTTGCCGTGCCTTTTGGTGGCCGCCTTGTTTTGGTGCACATGGTTTGAAACGGTGCCCTCACACAAGTGGGCACTGAACCTGTGTAAATACCCATCATTTTAACCAAAGCCATCACAGTCTGGCAGTACTTATGAGGTGTTGTCTGTATCAGGATATGGGGCAACACAGCTTTGCAGGCTGCCATCATGTGACTTGGACTCCACCACCAACGAGCTTGCTGTGGGTCCTAAGTCCACTGCCATGGGCTTGGTGCTATCCAAGATGGTGGTTCATCTTCGGGCTTCGGGCTCACTTAAGCCACAGCTGGAATTCTGCCTTGTAGGGCCATTCATGACTTGGGGCAGTGCAGCTGCCATCTGCCAGTACTGGTGCAGGCAAACTAACACAGCATACCTCCACTCGCAAGGGTGGACAACACTGCTGGGGACTGTCTTCCTCTGCACGGGGAAGACAGAATCATGGTGGGCTCACTAATCTGCACGCATGCCTGCACAGAGCTGTGGATATCACGCATCAGCATTCCAGTCCAACACCACCACTGTAAAGGGCACCCACCCTGCACACCCACATTCTGGTGTTAGAAGTAAGATCGACATTGTATGTCATGGCAAGTCAGTGGGTCTTTTGCCAGAGGTGGCCGGTATGTATAAATATAGGTGTTAAAATATATCTAAAAACACAGATGATGTGGCTTACCGAACGAAAGTGCTGGCAGGATCGACCTGCCAGCACTTTCGTTCGGTAAGTCACATCATCTGTGTTTTTAGATATATTTTTCCCACGTGGAATGTTTCCCTCTATTATATTAATATAGGTGTTAAGTTTGATTAATTAATATGGGCAGTATGCTGTATCATAAGCAAGGCAACAGTTTATTGTCTAGAAATATGTAAGGTGTTAACTATTTTAGTGGTTCAGGAGGTGAGGCAGATTTTTATTAAGAAGTGTTATGATAGTGTTACTCATAAGTATCCTCGTAATTTGATTTTGTTTTGCTGTTTTCTTGTATTTATTGGCCAGTGTTTCCACAACATCTGGGTTTGAGAATTGTAGGGAATATGTGCCATTTGGAATGTGCAATATATCATGTGATGAGCAAAGAATTTGACTCAGTATGTAAATGTGTCAAAATAGTGAGAAATATTAGATTAGTAGTATGTTTAAGTGTCTTTTTGTTGTTCTGTTTTCTTCATGTTTTTGTACATTTAGTAGAGGATTAATTGTGTCATCTGCAATACCACAAAGGACTGCCCTGGATGATGCAGTATAGACTGTAGCAGGCAGTGCATATTTGTTTAAGGAACTAAAGGCTTAGAAACAGTACAGAGCTGTGCACAGTAGAATAGAGAAAAGGAAGAGAGAATCTTACAAGTGAATGGTTGAAAATGATCACAACTCACTGAGGGCAGGCAATGTGAGGATTTTGGAAGCATTAAGAAAGAGGAAGGGAGCAGAAAGTAAGGAGAAAGAAGTTAGTAGTGTAAGTTTAGTTGATGCATGGAGTAGTGACATTGTAGAAGTTAAGAAGGGTAATACAAAAGATCATGTGAAAAAGTGGGGTCTGAAATAGCTGTAGTACTAGACAAAATATGTGCAGGCTACACTAAAGTAAATGAGTTTCTGGATAGCAACATGTGTGAGCTGTGTGTGGTAGTGACTACCTCATTGAACGATAATAGGTGTTTTTTAGAGGCTGTGGAACCTGGGCCAGATGTACAGGGAAATATATGTGCCTATGATTTTTGTGTCACACTCAGTGGAAATGGAGACAGTAATGTTGTAGTAGATACTGCAGAGGGAGCATAAGAAGTTATAGATGAGGTCGATTGTATTGAAGATGTTATAAGTAATGAAGTGTCACTTTTATTTCCAGAGGACACTGATTTGTTGCTACCTGAGGTGGTATCATCTCCACAGAAGCAGAGAGGGGATAGGAAAAAAAGAGGAAACATGATTGTAAGGGAAACATTCTGGCCACTATGATGGAATCCTTTGAGGATTGTGTGCCCGAGGACTGGAAGGATTGAGTAGTGTGGGCACTAGGTCACATCCTTGCAGTGTGGTAGATGGCGCAGGCTGCTGGCACAGATGGTAGGCTGTTTACAACACAGCCCTAGTTTATTGTGCGCAACAGGTATAAAGTAGGTGAAGGATAATGCATGAGTCTGTGGCTAGCCTTTTGGTTGAAGCATTACGTCAAAATTCACCTGTGGCAATGCATAGTGGAACCTGAATTAACATTGTTCCACCTAGGGGAATTTTCACCAGTGAAATATTGTCACAAGGTTTGTCTACCTGAAGAGCAAACCAGTTAAACTGTAGACCAAATCACTAAGGCTTAATTCACATGATATAGTGCCGCAAGACACTTCAAAGTCACTTTGGAAGAGCATGGAGACAAGAAAGTTAAGCCTGTGAGAGTAATTCAGTCTGTGATTGACACTATAGTGAGAAGAAGTAGGTGAGACTACTTTTTCGTGTGCACTGGGGTTACAGAAGTCATGAGATACCTTCTAATATCGTGTCGGACCTCCTCCTGCTCAGCATAGTGCAGCAACAATGTGAGATGGACTCAGCAAGTCGTTGGAAGTCCCCTGCAGAAAAAGGATGTTGGTAGATCTCCTAAACTCATATGATCTGATGCAGACTGTGTTTTTTCCAACTAGGGTGCAGGAGGACAGCAGCACAGCCATTAGACAATATTTTTATTTATTCTTCATTACTAGATGGGCATTCTGTTAGTAAAAGGGTTGTGATGTTTGCCTGCTTTATTTCCTCATTGATTGTCCTCGGTGTCGACGTACTTCGTTGCTATACTGAAAAAGGGGGGTGGTAGTTCAACAATGACTACTTTAAATGATGTACCTGACAGGTGCACATTTACTTTTTACATTTCTTTACTTTCACTGTTCCTCCCCGCCCCCCCCCCCCCAACCCCCCCCCCCCCCCCCACCCTCCCTCCCCAATATACACATTTAATATGGCCAGTTAACTATTGTTTAACTTTCGATAAGCCTCATTAATAGGTTGTAGGCAAACATCCACATACTGCTACAGTAGTTTACTGTTGAACATCTACAAGCAATAAAAACCTAATCACACATTTCACAGTCTTTCAAATAAATTGAATAGACGCTGTCATTGCTTTAACAGACAGCCTATCGGTTTAACACTTATTTCACAGTTAAGCTGATGCATTGTTGTTGTTCTAACCAATATGGGTTCCGTGTTTGAAACTCGGCCGTGGACTGACTGTCGGGGACAAAAATCGGGCTCTTATATATCCTCTCTATAATAGGCACTGAAACTATACATTGTTTGATGTTTAATTTATAGAAATTACAATTAAAACTTAACTCATTAAATTAACTGAATACATCAAAAAATTGTGTCTTTTTAGCAGTTTCTTCTACTACAAGAGTTAGTCTGAATTATTTGTTTAAATGATGAAATTAACAGATACAGTTACACAATCAATACTTTTGACAAAACTGTTAATTACTTTGGAATTAATTAAGGGCTGGCTTTGCTAACGTGTTTTCAAATAGAGCCAAATAGATCCTTTAAGAATACAATTGGTGGTTCCTCCACATGTTTATAATTATTACAGAATTTATATTTGTTTGTTAGTCAACAATAGAATTTAAGTTACGAAACAATTACTGATTTCACCATAGAACAAAAGATACTAGTTAGTAATAGTCAAAATAAATTAGAAAATCAATTACATACATAAAACTAAGCACAAAATTAGACCTGCTGTTATATTCTTAAAAACTGAAGGCCAAACTTTCTCTTTTATGAAAATGCAGATTATACTCACATATGTTAATGGTATTTAGTGAAAAAATGAATTTAAGTAAGCAGATGGCAAAACAAGAGGGGAAGTAAAAATATACCAGCTTGCTTCATCACATCACCCTCTCATTGGATTGACCAGATAGATACTGCAAATAGCTAACCGGGCAAGTCAATGACCACAAGTGACCCCAGACATTGGCTTAACAATCTACACACACAAAAATATTACATATGAAACCTTATCAAAACTACAGTACATTCATTTTTTCAAAGTTAATCTTGTATGAAATGGCCATATGAAAATCCTCATACAAAATATTTACATACCGTCTATTGTACAATTGCACAAATTACATTTTTAATAGAAATTAGGCATCTTCATCATAAGTGATGTCCTTTTTGAATAAACAAAGATTACATTCTAAGATACATATCTCTTGATACAAGACCTGTATTGCTTCAAATAATAAATCCTCATGGTTTGCAATAAGTTAAATTACACTGCGCATTGCAGTTCACTTTTTAGATAGAAAATTTCACTTGCTCAATGTTTAGTATTTTTCACACTCACTTTTACACTTTTAATAAGCTTTTACACATTTTCTCACCCAGTTGTCTGCGCCTTCAACAGGTCCAAGTGGCAGTTAGTAAGGAAATGCACTGGTATCAGTACCTTGGAGGTGGTTCTCCAAGCCACAGTACATAAAAAAATTAGGCAAAATACCCTACTTTACGACACTTACTTTTACTTCTAACTTAAGTCTAAAAAAATGTTTAACTTGAATGGCAAATGATAGTCATTACATCATAAATAAGTACATTAAATAGTTCTCATAACATCACAATAATTAGCACTAAATTTGATTATAGTACGAAAGTTGTGGACTAGAAATTTTTTTAAATGAAGTGCACATTACACTACAGAACACTACTCTTAAGTCATAACTGTCTGAAACTGGTTAAACTTGATAAATTTGGGTCTCTTTCTCCATTTGCAAAATAGCAAAAACTCAAGATGTGCAGTAGCATAAATTTATTAATCATTACTTTATGAAAAAAGGATAGAGTCACTATCAAATAACTTATTTAAGACTCAAATCAAAATTAAGGGGATGGTAGTTGTACCAAATCATAGCCCTACTTCTCTACTCAACTCTGAGCACTACTGTCATATAATAAGAAAATTAAATCCTCAAAAAACCACAAAATGGTACCAAATAGTTGACCTGTCGGAATATAACATCAGTTTACCACCACAGTTATCAGTTAATCAGTAAAATTACTTTTCTTCATTCCAATATTACTATTTTAAGCTCATAATTCCTCAGAACACCAATAGAAGTTTTCAGATAACATATAGATCCAATGATGCGGCATTATGTGACTTGTACCTCACTGAAATATTGCTCTTTAAGCTAATCTCTCATTCCCAGCTGCAGTGTTATGAACTGCACAATATACACATGCACAATATACACAGTACCCAAGGTTGCCTAGTTCACAAATAGATCCTCAATACAGTTACACCACATTTGTTTGTACTCTGTTATCTTCTTCATTCCTCAATCTTGTCTGTCAGCTCCATTATTTTACTTACCTTTTTACCTTGTTAGTTAGTGGAGTGCATTCTCAAAAAATATCCCCATTGCAGAGACAGGCTCCCTAATCATTAAGACCCTAACATTATTCATTGTTTTATTATTTCATTATTACTTCATTAACTAATAAATAAAGCTCTGCTTATCCAATGCAAAATTGATTCTACTGAAAAATACCCCACAGTAACAGATTCCTATGCTAAGGCAAACTTAATCCTCATTACCAGTAAGACAAAATTATCAGTTATAAAAACTATTATTTTACTGTATTCTATCAAATTGCCTGAGATGCTAGCCTGAAGGGCAATACACATACAAATCTTGCTTACTCTTTCCACACACATAACTCCAGGCAACTATGTTTAAAGTTGTAATTCCTTAATGTTAGAAAAGGCTGTTCCATGACACACTTCTATTATACCACAATATCAAGACCTAGTATTTAAGATAGTTTTTACTGCATATTGCCTCTGCTGCTACACCAGTGAGCTGATTACTTCAGATGGTAATGTTTTCAGATAAGCTGCACCATCTCCTCCACATATGCTGACACCTTTTATTTTCTGTATACCTTACCTCTTTGAGAGAAGTTCTTTAACTGTGACACCAATTAACTTTCTTCCACCTTTTATGATTCCATTTCTTATAACTGAGACAACATTACACACACACACACACACACACACACACACACACACTGAAGAAAATTTTTCTAAAATATTCCTATACTAAAGTATACTACCGTACAAAATCACTTGAAAGTCAAAGTAGAATGTCTCTGATTCACTTATAAACTACAGATAGAATAGGAGAAGAGTTTGACTGCCTCAGGAAACACGAAAAATGAGACAGACAGCTGGGATAAGCATTATTGCCATGTAATGAACTCAACACTGCATATTGAACCTCCTAATTGCTAATTGCACAAGAAATTGGCCACAAATATTACATCAATGCTGAGATTTTGAATTACCAAGAAATTGCACTCCAACAGCTGTCCTGCCGATTCCACAGTCAATAGTACCTCTTGTTCGACACCTTTGATGGCTTACCAATAGCACCAATAATTTTTATTCCAGAAACATGCATCACTGCTATACCCTCTGTGTTCTTAATAGATTCAAAAAATGGCTGTGAAATGCCATCCAGATCACTACCACTATCAGAATCAGATCCACTGTCACTTTCTCTATTCTTTAGATTTTGTACCTGTTCCACATTTATCTCCATTTCGGTGAATTTTGAATCTACATTTTCATTTTTTTTCTAAATCATTTTTAATCTGATTGATTTGCTTCTCAAATTTAATCCTATTTTCAACACACTGTTTCTCGGAAGCCTCCACCTTCCTACTATTGTCATCACAAAGCTTCTTTCTTTTTTCCACACATTTACTACTCATTAATGTTAATTTCTCATTAGTGTTATCACAATCTTTAACTACCACCTTAAACTTCTTATTTAATTCTGTAAGATTAGAGTTGACTACCTTAATCTCCTTTTTAATTTTTTTCTTCAGTCCATCCTTTAAGTTCAGCATGTCAGTTCTAATGATATCAGTTTTCTGTTCCATCCTGCTAATGTCTTTTTTCATACTACTAATGTCTTCTTTCGTAAACATACTACTCAAACTACTCATAATTTGCCTTAACATCACTTCCACTTTTCCATCTGCCATAAACTTTTGCCCTTGTTGATTTTCGCTACTAGATTCCTCCTCCTTATCCTTAATGATCTCATCCATTTCAGTACTGTTTTCGTCCATTTCTCTCACATCACCACACAATGTAGATGATACTTTTATCATTTCATCTACAATAGGACTTTCGTCCCCATCATTGAAAGTTACATTCATGTCTGATTTATAACCACAATTGTTTACAGAACTAGTCTCACTTAGGTCTTCCTGTTCATTTAAAAACTTAGCCTCTACAGCTTTGTTCTCAGTCACACTGTCTTGTTCGTTAAGGCCACTCATTATGTATCACTTAATATAAAATGGCTTTTGCCATGAAATTACCTTATTCTTATCCACTCATTTCCTGCTACTCTGCTGTGGTTGTCATCTCAATTTTTTGTCTGCATGGCTGCTGCAAGTTGTAATTCTCTCAGCTAGACGTCTTGTTTATCCCGGTCAGCTGTGTCTACCTGCATGCTGATTGGCTGCTCCTGTACTCAGTGGCTGCTTCCATAGAACCCGCTCACTGATTTGCTGCTGTCCCACTGTGGCCAGGAAACCCAAGCACTAATTGGCTGTTGCACTCCCTTTGTTTAAGTCACTGTAAACCGTTTGAATTCACTGTCAAAGTTCGCGAATCCTAGTTTATTGTGCCCACATAAAATAGACCTCACCCGCTAGGGCACCATTGTTGTAATGCATAAATGGAGCAATTTATCTGACATCCAAAAGGGCATGATCATTGGTTTTCCAGCCGAGCTTGGAAGTATTTCTGAAATGGCTAATGTTGTAAACTATGTACATGCTGTGGCAATTACAGTATACCAAACCTGATAAAATGACACTATCCAAAACTGGCACTGAGGCAGCTGTGATGCACTACGAGTGATAGTTGACAGGGGTGAGCGACAGCTGTGGAGGTGTGTGCAGGCAAATAGATGTGCAACCAATCGCCCAGATGAACTAAGGGTCTAGCAACAATGTCTTCCCAATGACCTTTCAGCAAACGTTGCTGCATACAGCCTCCATAGTAGACGCCTGGTTCATGAACCCATGCTGATGGCTGTTCAGCAGTGACAAAGGTTCGAATTTGTGTGCCAAAACCACAGTGTGTGACATCCATTGAGTGGCATTAGACGTACTTTCCAGATCAATCTTGTTTTAAGCTCCATTGGAAAGATGACCATTGGCATTTACAGCATGAAACATTTGAAAGCAAACAACATGCAACCAGAAGGGAGCATTACGGTCAGGGGAATGCTTTTGTGGCATTCCCTGGGTCATCTCATCATTCTGGAATGCATAATGGATCAGCCAATTATGCATCTATCTTTGTGGACCATGTCCACCCCATGTGCAGTTTGTTTTTCTCGGCATAATGGCATCTGACAGCAGAACAGTGCAACATTTCACACAGCTCACAGTGTACATGCAAGGTTCGAAGAGCACCAGGTTGAGTTCACCATACTCTCATTGCCACCAATCTCCCCAGATTTAAACCTGATTGAGAATCTGTAGGACCACCTCGATTGGTCTGTTCATGCCATGGATGCTCAAGAAAGAAATCTAGCACAGCTGGCCATGGCAGTGGAGTTGGTTGGTTAGTTGGTTGGTTTGTGGGATTAAAGGGGCCAGACTGCTATGGTCATTGTTACCTTTTTCCAAAACTAAAAAACACAAACACAGAGTAAGAACGAACAATGGAAAGGACGACCGACGACACAGGACAAGAAAGACTTAGACACAGACCAGACAAAAGGAATTAAAATCACACAGAGTGTGACAGTGGTTGGCCGACCATGGAGACAAAAAAGGAAAAGCCAACCACCGAGAAACACACTAAAAACTCGGACTAAAATTGTAGGCCAAAGGCCAGAATCAATACAAAAAGGACAAACACTTAGATTAAGTGATAAAAGCCCTCTGCCCGAATAAAACGCAAAACTAAGCCTGCCATCATCAGTTAAAAGGGCAGGGAGCGTATCAGGCACCGCATACATCTGCCTGAGCACAGTTAAAAGTGGACAGGCCAACAAAATGTGGACCACCGTCAAAGCCGACCCGCAGCGACATAGAGACGGGTCTGCATGGTGCAGTAAATGGCTGTGTGTCAAGTGGGTGTGGCCAATGCGGAGCCAACAAAGGACTACCGAGTCCCTACGAGTGGCTCGCATGGACGACCGCCACACATCCGTCATCCCCTTGATAGGACGGAGTTTGTTTGGTGTGGTCAGGTTGCGCCATTCAGTGTCCCAAAGTTCGAAAATTTTGCAGCATAAGATTGCTCGAAAATTAGTTGCCGGGAGGCCAATGTCCAGAGATAGTTTACTGGTAGCCTCTTTCGCCAGGCAGTCAACATTTTCATTGCCGGGTATCCCAACATGGCCTGGGTCCACACAAAGACCACAGAGCAGCCACAACGGGCAAGAGTATGGAGGGAATCCTGGATAGCTAGCACCAGACAAGAGCGAGGGAAACACTGGTCGATACCTCGTAAACCGCTCAGGGAGTCGCTAAAGATAATGGAGGACTCACCTGAGCAGGAGCGGATATACTCTAGGGCATGAAAGATGGCGACCAGCTCAGCAGTGAAAACGCTGCAGCCAGCCGGCAATGAATGTTGTTCGTAGTGGTCCCCTAGAGTCAGAGCATAACGGACACGACCAGCAACCATCGAACCGTCAGTGTAAACAACACCAGAGCCCTGATACGTGACAAGAATGGAAAGGAAGTGGTGGCGGAAGGCCTCCGGAGGGACTGAGTCCTTCGGGCCCTGAGCCAATTTGAGCTGAATGCAAGGGCGAGGCACACACCACAGGGGTGTATGCAGAGGGTCCCGGAAAGGAGGTGGAAGAAGGAAAACCCCCAAGCCTGGAGAGGACCTCTCTGACGCGGACCGCAATCATACAACCTGACCGGGGCCGACGTTCTGGGAGATGGACGACCGACTGTGGGAGCAGAAGACGATAATTAGGATGCCTGGGCAAGCTACAAGCATGCGTAGCATAAGTGGCCAGTAAACGTTGGCACCGTAACCGCAGTGGAGGGACACCTGCCTCCACAAGTATGCTGTCCACAGGGCTGGTCTGGAAAGCACCAGTGGCAAGTCGGATCCCACTGTGAAGGATTGGGTCCAGCACCCGAAACGCAGATGGGGATGCTGAACCATAAGCCAGGCTCCCATAATCCAGAGGGGACTGGATTAATGCCTGGTAGAGCTGTAAGAGGGTAGAGCAGTCGGCGACCCAGCTGGTGTGGCTCAAGCAATGCAGAACATTAAGATGCCGCCAACACATCTGTTTAAGCTGCCAAATATGTGGGAGCCAAGTCAACCGGGCATCAAAAACCACACCTAAAAACCGATGTGTCTCCACCACGGCAAGAAGTTCGTCAGCAAGATAAAGCCGCGGCTCAGGGTTAACTGTTCGTCGCCGGCAGAAATGCATAACGCAGGTCTTGGCAGCCGAAAACTGGAAGCCATGCGCTATAGCCCAAGACTGTGCTTTGCGGATAGCGCCCTGCAGCTGACGTTCTGCAGCTGCAATGCCAATGGAGCTGTAGTAGAGGCAGAAGTTGTCAGCATACAAGGAAGCTGAGACAGACGTTCCCACCGCCACAGCGAGCCTGTTAATTGCAATTAAAAACAGGCAGACACTTAAGACTGATCCCTGTGGTACCCTGTTCTCCTGGACTCGGGAAGAACTATGGGAGGCCGTGACTTGCACGCGGAAGGTACGATGCGACAGAAAATTTCGTAGGAAAATCTGCAGTGGACCCCGAAGACCCCAACCATGAAGCGTAGAGAGGATGTGATGGTGCCATGTCATATCGTACGTCTTCCGCATGTCGAAAAAGACAGTGACAAGGTGCTGACGGCGGGCAAAGGCCATATGGATGGCTGACTCCAGGCTCACCAGATTGTCAGCGGCAGAGCGGCCTTTACGGAACCCACCCTGAGATGGAGCCAGAAGGCCCCGAGACTCGAGTACCCAACTCAACCGCTGGCTCACCATGCGTTCAAGCAACTTTCAAAGAACGTTGGTGAGGCTAATGGGGCGGTAGCTGTCCACCTCCAATGGGTTCTTGACAGGTTTCAAAACGGGGATAACAATGCTTTCCCGCCATTGCGACGGAAACTCACCCTTGACCCAAATACAGTTGTAAAGGTCGAGGAGGTGTCGCTGGCAGTCCACTGAGAGGTGTTTCAGCATCTGACAGTGGATGCGATCTGGCCCAGGAGCTGTATCAGGGCAAGCAGCTAGGGCACTGTGAAATTCCCACTCACTGAATGGAACATAGTAGGATTCAGGATGGCAGGTGTGAAATGAAAGGCTCCGACATTCCACCTGCTCTTTAATGGAGCGAAGGCCTGCGGGTAATTCACAGAAGTGGAACTGAGAGCAAAATGGTCTGCTAAGCGGTTTGCAATGATGTCGGGGTCAGTACAAACTGTTCCATTCAGTGAAAGCACAGGGATGCTGACAGGGGTCCGATAGCCATAGAGGCGTCTAATCTTAGCCCAGACCCGCGATGGAAAGATATGGAGGCCAATGGTAGAGACATACCGTTCCCAGCACTCCTGCTTGTGTTGGCGAATGATGCGGCGGGCCCGTGCACGGAGCCGTTTAAAGGCAATAAGGTTTTCTAAAGATAGGTGCTGCTTGTGACGCTGGAGTGCCCACCTGCGATCTTTAATCACCTCGGCGATCGCAGGCGACCACCAAGGCACAGTCCTCCGCCGAGGGGACCCAGAAGAACAGGGAATGGCAGATTCTGCGGCAGTAACGATGCCAGTGCTGACCGAGTGAACCACCGCATCAATGGCTTGATTAGAAAGAGGCGCAATAGCGGCCACAGAGGAGAACAAGTCCCAGTCAGCCTTATTCATAGCCCATCTGTAAGGGCACCCAGAAGAGTGACGCTGTGGCAGTGACAGAAAGATCGGAAAGTGGTCACTACCACACAGGTCATCATGCACACTCCATTGGACAGCCAGTAAGAGGCTAGGGCTGCAGATCAAAAGGTCGATTGCTGAGTACGTGCCATGCGCCACACTGAAATGTGTGAAGGCACCACCATTTAAAATGGAAAGGTCAAGCTGTGTCAATACATGCTCAACGGTGGCACCTCGACCTGTTACCACTGACCCACCCCACAGAGGGTTATGGGCGTTGAAGTCGCCCAGTAACAGGAAAGGTGGCAGCAATTGGGCTATCAGCGCAGCCAGGACATGCTGTGGGACATCACAATCTGGTGGAAGATAAAGACTGCAGATATTAACAGCCTGTGGCGTCCACACCCGAACAGCGACAGCCTCTAAAGGTGTTTGTAGAGGGACAGACTCTCTGTGAAGGGAGTGAAGGACATAGATGCAGATGCCACCAGATACCCTTTCATAAGCTGCCCGGTTCCTATAATAACCCCGATAGCCATGGAGGGCGGGGGTTCGCATTGCCCGAAACCAAGTTTTTTGAAGAGCAATACAGAGGAAAGGGTGAAGGCTGAGAAGTTGTTGGAGCTCAGCTAGATGGTGGAAGAAACGGCTGCCATTCCACTGGAGGATGGTATTGTCCATGGCTGAGAAAGGCATGAAGGGACTGGGGAGGCAGATTACGCCACGGGGTCACCTGCTGCCTCCGATTGAGCACCTGTGTAAGTGCCATCCATTGCGTCTGAGGGACCGGCAAGATTGAGGTCCTCAGCGGACGTCAGAATCTCCACCTTGTCCTCAGACGCAGAGCTGGAAGGTTGCGGTGGGGTGGGTGCCACCGCGAGTTCCTTGGGCTTAGAGCTCTTCTTGGATTTCTCACGCTGTTCCTTGGGTTTCACTGGCTGGGAGGGCCTCACCGATTCAGTCCTGGGACAGAGGAGGATTGCGAAGCCCTACGACCAGCTGGTTGTGGGCATTTATGCCACTGTCGGGCATCAGCCTTCCTGCTTGTGGAAACCTGGGAAGGGAGGGACCCAAGGGACCCCTTGCGAGTGTGAGAAACTGAAGAAGTTGGACGCTTCTCCGGCTTAGAAGCGGGGACGGAAGTACCCGATGTGTGGGGGGGTGTGCTCCCAAGGTAGGCAGCGTAGGAGCAACAGGGGGTATAGTGCTCCCTACGGGCAAGGGGGCATGTGTTGTATGGTTCAGCGAGCTGACTGAAAGTTGCGTAACTGATGGGGCTAACACAGTCGTTGCAGCGGCATAGGAGGAAGTCATTCGAATAGGATGGAGGTGTTCATATTTCCTCTTAGCCTCAGTATAGGTCAGTCGGTCTAGGGTCTTATATTCCATGGTTTTGCGTTCCTTCTGTAAGATCCTGCAGTCTGGCGAGCAAGGTGAATGAGGCGCTCCACAGTTGACACAGATGGGAGGCAGGGCACATGGAGTATCGGGATGTGATGAGTGTCCACAATCTGGAAGTACAGTAGGAAGACATATGGCCAAACTTCCAGCACTTAAAGCACCGCATCAAAGGGGGGGATATAGGGTTTGACGTCACAATGGTAGACCATCACCTTGACCTTCTCCAGTAATGTATCACCCTCGAAGGCCAAGATGAAGGCACCAGTAGCAAGCTAGTTGTCCCTCGGACCCCGATGAACGCGCCGGACGAAATGAACACCTCGATGCTCTAAGTTGGCGCGCAGCTCGTCATCAGACTGCAAAAGTAGGTCCCTATGGAAAATAATACCCTTGACCATATTTAAACTCTTATGTGGTGTGATGGTAACGTTAAAATCCCCCAACTTGTCACAAGCAAGTAACCTGCGTGACTGGGCAGAGGATGCCGTTTATATGAAAACTGACCCAGAGCGCATTTTGGACAAGCTCTCCACCTCCCCAAACTTGTCCTCTAAATGCTCTACAAAGAACTGAGGCTTCATGGATACAAAGGATTCCCCATCAGCTCTGGTACAGATGAGATACCGGGGTGAATACGTTTCACTGTCATTTATAGCCTTTCGTTCCTCCCATGGTGTGGCCAGGGAGGGGAACAATTTGGGGTCATACACGTTAGCTTTAAAATGAGCCCTCGAACGCTTAGAGACTGCTGGTGGCTTGCCACCAGCTAGAGAGGATGTGCCATGCTTCATTCCGTGTCATCCACCCTGATGCCACCTACTCTGACCAAGGGCCCTCCCCACAGGCGCCACCCAGCCTCAGCAAGGGCCACCTGGCAGGATGGCCATTGCCAGGAGTCCCGATGCCCCAGGAGGATAGGCATCTAATCCTTGGCATAAGTGGGGAGTTAACGGCACAGGCATCTGCAGAGCGATCCCTGTGTTGTCAGGGGGCTACAACCAACAGGGTACATGGCGGCCACACCACAACAGACTGGCTACCATGCTGGATCTTAGGTGCAAAAATGTCCAAGCTCATCGTCTCAGCAAAAAGCGACACTGCACAATGCATAGTGGTAATCGCACCCAGGAACATATCCTCGCCCAAGAGATGGGAAACGAGCGGGACAGCAATGCGACAATGGTAAAGCTGGCTAGAGGTCTTAATGCACGATGGACAAAATGCACCATGTAAGGCGCCCTTCCCCAATTGGCTCGCTCTTTGAAAGAATTTGGAACGATGGAGGTCAAACCCGAGAGGGGACCATCACATATAGGCCGAAATGTTTAAGACTCCTTTTAGTCGCCTCTTACGACAGGCAGGAGTACCGCGGGCCTATTCTTACCCCCGAACCCTCAGGGGGCGGGGGGGGGGGGGGGGGGGGGCGGCAGTGGAATCAGCATGGCTCCACTTTCCTGTAGGTACCCTCCAGAACCTCACTGACGCTCTTTCTTTATGTCTCGCATTGCAAAAGGTGGTTATTCAGGCCTCTGTCAGGTGGTCACTTTATAATGTGACTGGACAGTGTAGTTCAATACTATGACACATTTTTTAGAGTTCACTAACAATGTTTCCACTGCAAAGTGGTTCTTAAATTGGGGCACCAGATGTAGCCTAACTGTTTTTACCTGCAGAGAAATCCTCATTAGTAGCACCTTCATCGAAACTGAAAAGTGAGTGGTGGGAATAACCTAATGTTTTTGTTCGAACATGAAGTTCAAATACAGTAATAATTTTTGAAGAATTATGCCAGATGGTTTGCCTAAATATTCTATTCTATTTCAGTAACCGTGTTCTGACTACAGATCTTAAGTACTTGAAAACTAATTGAGCACAGATGTTGCTAGGCACTGATTGCCTGAATTCTCATCTCAAATCATACAGTTCATGTCAACTCGTGGTCATGAATTTCTCTGGAAAAAATATATATTAGCACTCTACATTATAAGTGTTAAGAAATAAAGTATTTTTGTTTTATCTTCATTTTTTAAAATGGTACGGCCCTTTGAAAAATGTGTATTTTGTAAATGACTTGAAACAGTAGAGAAGAAAAATGAAAAACTAACAAACCGAAAGTAATGGAGATCTAGGAGATGTTTTGCGTTAAAAATCCCTCTTAGTGTGTTGAAATTTAGTTGACACCCGCACACTTGTGTGCTTTCTTTAACTTACAAATGTAAGATGAAAATATAAAATTTAAGTTAATTTTTCCACTTAAAGTTTTTTTTCTGGTTTGTAAAGTCACAGAATACTATCTTTTCTGTCATATTACCAGCTACTTCTAACATAATTATAAACAATGACTTCTCTGCTCCAGGTGTCTGTGTTATGTAAATATTTATTACTGAAAAATGTAGAAAATGGCATTTTTACAAGTTTTTACAAATTATTTACTCGAAAACCCCATCTGAAATTTTTTTAGACTTGCACAAAATATTGTTTGATTAACGTGTTAGCAGTCTGTGCAAACACAGTGGGCAATATTTTTCTGTGTAAAGCGTTAAAAATTTTTCAACATTCTACATATTTCACATCTAGTGTAAAATACACATATTGACAACACTGTTTCCAGAACTTCTCTGTTTATAACATATGAGTAAGAACTTGCACATAAACCATTATGCATCAAGTTGTGTGTTTGGCTTGAACTTTATGTTAGATACAATGTCAGTGAAGAAATACAGTAGTGAAAGAGTGAGGAGTGTGGGCTATGAAAAAAGACACAAGAAGATGGTGTTTAAGAAAAGTGAAAAACAAATTGCAGTTGTTGGAAATCTGCCAGAGGTGTTGCAGTCCTCAAGTAATAGTATTAGCATCACATCCATTTCCTCACATTATTTGATTTCAAAAGCTCATAAAATAAAGAATGGGAAAGGTATTTGGGCATGTGCAGATTCTTAATGTGGGCATCCATTGCAAGATGATACACTTACTGTTGCTCTGGAATATTACCTAAGTGGAACAAAGACTGCAGCAGACAAAGTCCTAACCAGGCTGATGTTATCTCTATTAGTGAAAATTGTGAAAAGCTGAAAGGTAAGAAGATATACGACAAGATAAATAAGAGAAACATAACTCCTAATGAAAAAGGAGAAACCAGTTTTAAAAACTGATATCTCAGAATTCTACTCCTTATGACCAGAATGGGTAAAATGCCAGCCAGTGAAGAAAGTATGCACATGCATTTACTGCACTAATTTGAAACTTGTTTGTTTCACCATAGGCATTGCCACAGGAAAGAACTACACAGAAAGGGACCTAATGATTTCGTGTATATGTCAAGAGCCACAAGATAAATGGCTGCAGGAGTGTGCAATGAGTCCTGGTACTGAAGTGACAACTGTTGAAGCATTACTCCTTCAGGATATGACAGTGATGTAATCTATGCATTGTGAGGTGGAGGATAGTTAGTGAAGAAGACAGTAAAGCCAGAGAAGTTCGTTACACACATTAGGCATTGGGTCTTGAAAACAATAGTTCACCATCATATCCAGAGTTTTCAGAGACTGGCCATAGCAGAAGTAAAATCAGCCACATCCCAGGTTACTGACCCATTAATTCTTCATTTTGACTTTGCTGAGAACTGGTCTGTTGCTTAACTAAATTCAAAGTTATCACTGGCACACATCACCGGTATCAATATTCAGATTTGTTGCTCACTTCCTTGGAACATCATACTGTTTTGCTGTTGCGAGTGATGATGTCGCATGCTGTGCTGTCAGCATGATAATTGATGACATAGCATCTAGAGGCCATGCATTTCCTAAACATGTGTATGTGACTGATGGTGCAGCATGTCATTGTAAAAATTGCTTTCAGCTTCATGAGCTTGATCAACAGTATAGTACAGGAATTAAGAGAAAAAAAATGAAATTTTCAACAAGAGGTCTTGGAAAAAGTGCATGTGGTGGGATAGGAGGTCTCTGTAAACATCTTGCAACAAGATTTAACCTCCAGCATGAAGGTGTTGATGCTGTAACAGATGCTACTGGATTTGTACACACCATATCAACATTAGTAACAAACATGAAGCTATTAATTCTAAATGAAAATACAGTAAGGGAATTTCATGTAAGCATGAGGGAAGAGTGGTCTGCTATGAAGCCTGTGGTAGAAATTCATTCAAGTCACCACTGGCTTGCATCTCAGAGTGGCACAGACACAGCAAGAACGGTTCTCCACCAATTGCAGCCTGTCAGTGTGTGTGAAATGCAGAGACCACGGTATACATTAGAAGACTTGGTAGTGAGCCACTTCATTTCTTGAGTATATGACAATCAATGGTAGGTCTGACAGATAACTGTCTCTCATGAGCTGCGAGATATAGCCATCTCCTTTATGAGATCTCATGGTTCTGCTAATGCTTTCAAATGGCCATCATCAAAAGATCAGTGTGCAGTTCCCATCCCCCAAGTACTGCTCTTGTTGGATCATCCGTATCAGTGTGCAGCTAAACAAATTCAATGAGAAGCAGAAAAAAAAGGCAAATGAATTCTTTCCTAACAGTGCAGTGTGCAGTGTTGATTGTTACATTGTAGGCAACTTTAATTCATGGAAAGTCATGAAGACGTAAAAACATGATGGAAGACGATAATAATTTGTGAATAATATCATAAAAAGAAAAATAGGTATAAATATTTGATATCTCATTTTCGTCATAAAATGCTTTCAAACAAAATTATGAATTGTTTTCCCACTCATTTATAATGTATTAAAGTAATTATTTTGATTCAGAAATAGCAGTTTTGCATGACATTTGCTTAAAAATCAGTGATCAAATTAAATATTTAACTGTCCATGATTTTTTGACCATGTGAGTAGAGCTACGTCTACCTAAAAAAATCTCTCACATTTTGTACAGACAAGTATTGCCCACTCTCATTGTTCATTTCGTAAGTACAATGACCAACAAACGTACCATGAAATTTTTAGAACATTTAGGACAGGGGTTCTGGAGAAAATAATTTCTAAATAATCAAAAAAATTCAGATTCTTTCATCTTTATATACAAATACTTTCACAGTTTAACAATTACGTGTATTAATGCCATAGCTGACAGTTAACAGACCTTCCACTTTATCGTTTTTCAAGACAGTTAACATACTATGACTGTTCATATTTTCAAAATATAATTTTGAAATTTGCAAAAAGTTACAGATTTTCATAGTTTATTTTTCAAAAATAAAATGAAAAAGCTCATAATACATATGTATTAATCATGTCCCAAAGTATTGGGAACAAAGTATTTGTTGAAAATAAATTCAGATCTATATCACTTTTGGTTTCTTTATCATAATTTTTCCTCCCCATGAACCATAGACCTTGCTGTTGGTGGGGAGGCTTGTGTGCCTCAGTGATACAGATAGCCGTACCATAGGTGCAACCACAAAGACGAGGTATCTGTTGAGAGGCCAGACAAACGTGTGGTTCCTGAAGAAGGGCAGCAGACTTTTTCAATAGTTGCAGGGAAAACAGTGTGGCTGACTGACTGATCTGGCCTTGTAACACTAACCAAAGTGACCTTGCTGTGCTGGTACTGTGAACGGCTGAAAGCAAGGGGAAACTACAGCTGTAATTTTTCCCAAGGGCATGCAGCTTTACTGTATGGTTAAATGATGATGGCGTCCTCTTGGGTAAAATTTTCTGGAGGTAAGATAGTCCCCCATTCGGATCTCTGGGCGGGGACTACTCAGGAGGATGTCATTATCAGGAGAAAGTAAGTTGGCGTTCTACGGATCGGAGTTTGGGATGTCAGACCTCTTAATCGGGCAGGTAGGTTAGAAAATTTACAAAGGGAAATGGATAGGTTAAAGTTAGGTATAGTGGGAATTAGTGAAGGTCAGTGGCAGGAGGAACAAGACTTCTGGTCAGGTGACTACAGGGTTATATATACAAAATCAAACAGGGGTCATGCAGGAGTAGGTTTAATAAAGAATAAAAAGTAGGAGCGCAGGTAAGCTACTACAAACATCATAGTGAATGCATTAAGGTGGCCAAGGTAGACACGAAGCCCGCACCCACCATAGCAGTACAAGTTTATATGCCAACTAGCTCCACACATGATGAAGAGATTGCTGAAATATATGAGGAGATAAAAGAAATTATTCAGATAGTAAAGGGAGACGAAAATGTAATAGTCGTTGGTGACTGGAATTCAATTGTAGGAAAAGGAAGAGAAGGAAACGTAGTAGGTGAATATGGAATGGGGGTAAGAAATGAAAGAGGAAGCAGCTGCCTGGTAGCATTTTGCACAGAGCATAACTTAATCATAGCTAACACTTGGTTCAAGAATCGTGAAAGAAGGTTGTATACATGGAAGAGGCCTGAGGATACTGGAAGGTTTCAGATAGATTATATAATGGTAAGACACAGATTTAGGAACCAGGTTTTAAATTGTAAGACTGTGACCACAATCTGTTGGTTATGAACTGTAGATCAAAACTGAAGTAACTGCAAAAATGTGGGAATTTAAAGAGATGGGATCTGGCTAAAGTGATGGAAATGGAGGTTGTAGAGTGTTTCAGGAAGAGCATTAGGGAATGATTAACAAGAATGGGGGAAAGAAATACAGTAGATGAAGAACGGGTAGCTTTGAGAGATGAAATAGTGAAGGCAGCAGAGGATCAAGTAGGTAAAAAGACGGGGGCTAGTAGATATCCTTGGGTAACAGAAGATGTATTGAATTTAATTGATGAAAGGAGAAAATACAAAAATGCAGTGAATGAAGCAGGCCAAAAGGAACACAAACGGCTCAAAAATGAGATCAACAGGAAGTGCAAAATGAATAAGAAGGGATGGCTAGAGGACAATTGTAAGGCTGTAGAGGCATATATCACTAGGGGTAAGATAGATACTGCACACAGGAAAATTAAAGAGAGCTTTGGATAAAAGAGAACCACTTGGATGAATATCAAGAGCTCAGATGGAAAACCAGTGCTAAGCAAAGAAGGGAAAGCAGAAAGATGGAAGGAGTATAAAGTGTGTCTGTACAAGGGCTATGTGATCAAGGGCAGTATTATAGAAATGGAAGAGGATGTAGGTGAAGATGAAATGGGAGATATGATACTGCGTGAAGTATTTGACAGAGCACTGAAAGACCCAAGTCGAAACAAGGCCCCAGGAGTAGACAACATTCCATTAGAACTACTGATAGCCTTGGGAGAGTCAGCCCTGTAAAAATTCTACCTTCTGGTGAGCAAGATGTATGAGACTGGAAAACACCCTCAGACTTCAAGAAGAATATAATAATTCCAATTCCAAGGAAAGCAGATGTTGACAGGTGTGAAAATAACCGAACTATCAGTTTAATAAGTCCCAGCTGCAAAATACTGACATGAATTCTATACAGATAAGTGCAAAAACTGATACAAGCTGACCTTGAGGAATATCAGTTTGGATTCCGTAGAAATGTTGGAACACGTGAGACAATACTGACCCTATGACTTATCTTAGGAGATAGATTAAGGAAAGGCAAACCTATGTTCCTAGCATTTGTAGACTCAGAGAAAGCATTTGAGAATGTTGACTGGAATACTCTCTTTCAAATTCTGAAGGTGGCAGTGGTAAAATATAGGGAGTGAAAGGCTATTTACAATTTGTACAGAAACCAGATGGCAGTTATAAAAGTTAAGGGGCATGAAAGGGAAGCAGTGGTTGTGAAGGAAATGAGACAGGGTTGTAGCCTATCCCCGATGTTATTCAATCTGTATATTGAGCAAGCAGTAAAGGAAACAAAAGAAAAATTCGGAGTAGGTATTAAAATCCATGGAGAAGAAATAAAAACTTTGAGGTTCACCGATGACATTGTAATTCTGGCGGAGACAGCAAAGGACTTGGAAGAGCAGTTGAACGGAATGGACAGTGTCTTGAAAGGAGGGTATAAGATGAACATCAACAAAAGCAAAACGAGGATAATGGAATGTAGTCTAATTAAGTCGGGTGATGCTGAGGGAATTAGATTAGGAAATGAGACACTTAAAGTAGTAAAGGAGTTTTGCTATTTGGGGAGCAAAATAACTGATAATGGTCGAAGTAGAGAGGATATAAAATGTAGACTGACAATGGCAAGGAAAGCGTTTCTGAAGAAGAGAAATTTGTTAACATCGAGTATAGATTTAAGTGTCAGGAAGTTGTTTCTGAAGGTATTTGTTTGGAACGTAGCCATGTATGGAAGTGAAACATGGACGATAACTAGTTTGGACAAGAAGAGAATAGAAGCTTTCGAAATGTGGTGCTACAGAAGAATGGTGAAGATTAGATGGGTAGACCACATAACTAATGAGGAGGTATTGAATAGAATTGGGGAGAAGAAGGGATAGGTTGGTAGGACATGTTCTGAGACATCAAGGGATTGGAGGGCAGCATGGAAGGTAAAAATCGTAGAGGGAGACCAAGAGATGAATACAGTAAGCAGATCAGAAGGATGTAGGTTGCAGTAGGTACTGTGAGATGAAGAAGCTCAGCACAGGACAGAGTAGCATGGAGAACTGCAGCAAAGCAGTTTCTGGACTGAAGACAAAAACAACAACATAATTTTTCAATTTTCCCTTTTGTTATGACATTTTCATGAATACTCTCATTTAGTGAGGATTTCAGCAAATCATCAGAAAATCAGGATATTGTTGTTTTAGAGAGGTATCTTGTGGAACTTCAACTTATATTATTTTCAGCAAACTTTGAAATAGTTCTGTGACATATTCACTCTTGACCTGTACGATCTGAGATGAAATCACTCAGCTTTTTAATCTAATTTATCAGGAAGTCAGTAATTGGGCACATGTTTACATATGACCAATAACAAAATCTTAAATTACTGATATTTTGTATTTACTGCAGTGATCGCAAACAAGTGCTCGGCATATTCTGTAACACGTATTACTGTTGTCCATTCAATGTGTCCAGTGCTTTGTGCAACATATACCTCATTGAGGGGAGAAAAACATAACAGCTGGGAAGGACCCACCTGCTTTGTTACCTCACACTCACATTGGTTTATATAAATGGATACTGCCAAGTAGCTGGCTATATAATCCATGGTGTAGATAATTAGCTACAAAAAATTTCATAAAAAATGTCACACATTAATAATTATTTTGGTTATCAAAACTGTCCATAAATCTACAACACAAAGAAATACAAGCTGCTCAAAATATATTCAAAGACAAAATCATGTGATGAGTACAGGAAAAGAACATGCTTTGTCCTTTTTTTTTCTTTTTCCCCCAAAAATGAGTTATGTATGCCATGAGATGTAGGATTCCATGTTGTTTAATATTTTTAATATGAATAGGCCACAATGTATAACCCATTTTAGATAAAGCATGCAGGGAAAGAATGTGCTAATGTCTCTCTTTACAGGGAATAAATATTCTTTGTCCAGTGTTGTGTATTAAGTTTTAGATTTCTTGTGGGTTGGCAAACAATGTTGAAGTAAGAAACAGAGATATTTTCTATTGTGCATTGTTGGTACTACCAAGAACCATTGCTTTAGTTTGAGACATTCTTTCTAGTAATGCAGGTGTTGTAAGTGGTTCATTTCAGTTTGAATAGTTAATTAGTTATACTGAATGATGAGTACTTCATCGGAGGATGAAAGACTGTGTCCTTCAGGTTCTCACAGTGTTCAGATGTACGAGGGCGATTAAGTACAGTCATGAAGAAATTAAGGATTCAGTCGCACAAAAAGACTGCAACTATAAGTTGAAAGTGTTTTGTGGTAGTAAATTCTGAAGAAGGATCAAATACTATATGAAAATTTAGTGGTGTGGTAGACTAGAATTAACAATCATTGTATCTGACAGGCTTCATTACAGTACTTCCACTTCACAGAATGCTATCAAGAAAGAATGAGGATGAGGTACAGCTTTAAGAGCGTAATTTCAATTATGGGGAAAGATTGAAAGGTGACAACATTGTACATGAAATTCCTGTATGCAGAAAAGCCTTCATGGCAGTACATGGAGTAACAAAGCGACGATTAATGACTGTTGGGAAATTTTTGAAGCTGGACAAGTCTGCTCATGCTGGAAGGGGTAAGCATGGAAACAGGCCATAGAAAATTAAGGAAGCACTAGGAATGGCAGTTTATGATCACATTAATTCATTTAGCTCAAGTAATGACAAGAATTACAAGACCAAGAGGTTGTATCTCCTAGAGGAACTTTTGATTAAAAAAATTGCAAGAAATGTTGCAGGAAAAATACCCCAATTTTGATGTTTAATATGAAATGCATAGAACAGTATTTAACACCACATTCAATATAGTTTTTGGGTATCCAAGGAATGATGCATGCTTAACTTGCAATAAGTACACTGCTGAGATGAGATGCAATGTTATCTGAGAAATTAAATGGTCACATGAAGAAAAATAGTTTTGAAAGAAATTAGTAAGATTGCTATTGAACAGAAAGACATAAAGTCAAAGGTGAACTATTTTATTTCAGAAAAGGAAATGGTCCCTTAAGAAGACAAAAGTTTAATGAAACAGAAGCAATCTGCATGAACTACCAAAAAAATGTATGCTCAACAAACATAAGTACTAATGACGTCTATTACACACAGCAATTGTCTGTTTACTCTTTTGTTATTCTCAGCTTTCAAATGCAACTTAAGTGCTCTATACTTACACTGAAGATATTTGAAGAAAAGGGACCAGTGAAACTGTTTTCTATTTATATCGCTTTATGATAGAGTTCTTGTACAAGGAAGTCAAACATCTTGAAGTTTTGGTTGGAACAAGAATTACAGTGTATCAAGGTATCTCAATTATCGTGTGAGTGAACTTAAACTTTTGGAGACAATGGAAGTAACTTCCCCTATTGAAAGACACTTTTTTATGGATTGTGATAAGAATATGGTACTGGTCAACTTTATAAGCATTAACAGAAGTTCCAATGGATTGGGTGCAGATCATGACTGAAGCTTGATGTAAACCTAAGCCTCATGATGTTGTGGCCATCAGTCGAGATATTGTACAAAATTGGGGGTCATTTCCAAAGAAGAAATATTTGAGGAAATGTCCTTTCCTAACAAAACTCATCAGGGAGTTAGTCATTACAAAAAACATCCCTGCCTGATTGAACATAGAAACTTGTAATGGAGCTTGGATTTTATCGGTGGTGAGAGCTTCACAGCAACTTTAAGAGTAGCAGTCGTAAGAATACCCACCTCCTGCTTACAGAGATAAAATATCAAAATATTACTTTAGATTAATTTTATATAATAATAATAAAATGTCTTTACAGGTCCTCTGACAACATCGAATGAAAAATATCAGACCTCCAGGTTTTGAAGGAGTATTGCAGAAAAGAAGCTAGTGTTTTACGCAAACTTCTTACACTAGGTAGAGAAGTGCATGTTGGAACAAAGTTATACTATATTTTACCCTTATTACCACTTTATCACAAAGTTAAAATAGCAAAGAGAAAATGCTTACCAAGAAATATCTTTATCTTAAAATGAAAATTTCACTCTGCAACAGAGGGTGCACAGGTATGAAACTTCCTGACAGATTAAAAATATGTGCTGGACCGAGACCTAAACTCGGGACCTTTGCCGTTCGTGGGCAAGTGCTCTACTCAGTTTTAATCAGAGAGGAAGTTTCATTTTTGTATCTTTATTGTTTCAAATGTTGTTTTTCATTGCAAGATAATGTGACACGATGTTTAACAAAAAATATAGTTTTACTTGTATTATATTCTGTTCTGCTGTATACAAGTAGCACTTTTTTCCCTTGTAATGCATGATATTAGTTTAAATATTATGCAATAAAACTGCAGTTTAAATATTTAAGGGATCAGTTTATATTAAATTTAATGTATATAATATGTCCTTCCAAATGACTTTTGTATTCATTAATTTTGTCCACTAGTATCCATGAAATTCAGTTTCAGACTTTAAAATTGCTTCCCTAAACAAAATACAGCACATTTTTTACTCTTCGTGTTATGCAAACACAAAAAGAAGGAATTTCCAATCAGTTTGCTACTTATTGATCACAGCTACACTCTTCACTTTTACGCTTAGCTGCAAATGGATACACATCTTTCGTTAAGTCCATTTGGATGTCCCTTGTCCTCTAAATTTGCCAGTGTTTCTGGATTTGGCAGCCCTCCGCCATTGTACTTGGTGAGCAAAACAAAACATCCTATTTTAGTATATCAATAATAGTCGCAACTGAATATATAAGAAAACATTTCATTTTTAAATTACATATTCATTACACAACATTATATATACATATATGTATATGAATCACTTTTCCATATTTATATTTTAAAGATTAATGTAGCAATTTAGGGGACCACTGGTTGGGTTAAGTTACCTTCCAGGCTTGTTCTGGTTTTTGATAGTTTAACCTCTGTCCATAATTCCAAGGATGTGTTCTTTCTACTGCCCCAAGATGCCTTGCCAATTGACAGCATTTTCAGCTGTTTTCAGTGCCCCAGATGAGCAGTGGCAGTGTGATGGACTAAATGGTACATGCATAGAAGTTCTTTATGCCTCCAGCATCTCAGAGAATCCATAAAGTTCTGTAGCCCTCTACTACCATCATTTGGTTTTTTATTGTTTTCCTTGTTTCTGTTGGGTATATTAATTTGAGTTTCACATAATGTAAAACAGCCATGGGCACATACACAGCTCTCTTATAAGGCAACCTATTTATGGAGCATCTGGAGAAAACCATCCTAGCTGGTCACGATCCCAGTGTCCTTGTCTGATTCAGGTTCATTGAGAACATCTTTTTGTCTAACTCATAACCACTCATTACCAAGATACCATGTTGTAAATTCTTTCACAGCCTCAGCTCTTCCTGTCCTGATCCTTTTCAGCCCAGCAGAACACTTTCATTGATGTTGACCTCCACCTTTTTGATAGCCTCTTAAAAACATCTATCTGCACCACTCCCACCAATTGACAACAGTACCTTGACTTTTTTGGCTGTCATCCCATAAACACTGAAAAGCCTTTCCACTTGATGTGATCATTCATGGTGGAAGCATCTCCAGTGACGAGCAATTCTTTGTCTAATATGTGATGGTCTTACAAAGGCATTCACAGGCAAATGTTTTCCTCCAAATTTAGTCTGCAAGTAGATTACTGATGCCATACCTACAGCTGCCCCCAAATATCTAACCATCCCCTAACCAACTGTAAAGCAGCATCAGTAAACACCCGCCCCCCCCCCCCCCCCCCCAAAAAAAAAAAAAAAAAAAAAAAAATCCCATGCCAGCTCAGAATGGAGAATGGAATAACCCTAATTGTGCCCAGAAAAGACAAAACATCCTTCCCACAATGCTTTCTACCTCTCCCATAGTAGTATTATACAGATCACCTAATCTGTGAAACATCCTGGTTCAGGTTTACGGCTCACCTATTTTGAACCCCTTGCCCAACAGGTCATATCCCTGTGAAGAGTCCAAATGCAAGACCTAGCTTAAGCACCCACCCAACACATCCTATTCCAGTACCGTCACAGACATATCACACCATATCAGAGACAGAGCCAAATATGACAAGCTTGATATCACATACCAACTTCTGCACAGTCCTTTATGTTTCCATGACCACCAACCAGGAGTCCACACAAGTGAATGGCAACTGGGAAACTGAAAGCAGTTATAAAGTTGACAACTCTATGGCAGAATATGCTCCATGTCAGTGGTTGATTCACAGCCCATGCCATCTGAAGCCTTCCTCCTCCCCCCACCTCCTTCAATTACCATCTTCCTTGAATTGCAGACATGGGAATTATCCGTACAACACTTGCTTTAAAACTTCCTAGCAGATTAAAACCATTGCCTTTTGTTTTCAAGTGCTCTACTGTCTGAGCTACCCAAGCATGACTCCAAGTGAAGTTGAGAGGATGGGTCATGAATTGTGCTTAGATAGTTCAGTCCATAGAGTACTTACCCATGAAGTCACCCACTTTGCTGAGATTTTAATCATTTGTTTGTCTGTACATGTACATCACATCTGCTGATTTCTGTCTCTCTGTCTCTTTCAGAGACTATCTCCATGCTCTATGCTGCATTTTTTTTTTCTTTTTAACTGGATTGTATAAGAATTGTATGGGACGACTCAGTAGTATGTTTGCTTATGTCTTCTTTATTGTTTATTTCAGTTCCTCTAAGCAAAGTCATACATTTCTCCATTATTTCTCAAAAATTCCTTTTTATATATCAAAAGCTCTCTTATTTAAACACCTCTTATCCACTTCCTTCATCTTGGGTGGCAGATGAAGTAAAATAAAAAGGTATCCAGTTACAGGTTGTAAATAATAAGAGGAATGAGGCGGGAATGGGAAGGCAGTCCTGCCATACGCTTCCTTTGACATGGTGCCTATTGGCAGTGGAAGTATTGCCCATCCAAAAAATACGGTCTTACTCTTCTTCTTCACGCGATCAGGCCCAGAGGACCGCGCGCCACCACAGTTAGAGCTCTCCATCCGTCTCTGTCTTCTGCTATCTGTCTCCAGTTTTCCGTGACTCCCAGCTGCAACAGGTCTTCTCTCACTCCATTGATCCATCTCTTTCTAGGTCTTCCCACTGGTCTGCTGCCTGACGGGATCCAGTCCATTGTGATTTTGGGCCATCTTGTTGCCTCCATTCCAACAACATGTCCAGCCCATTGCAGTCTTTTGCTTCTCATCATTCCCACGATGTTAGGCTCCTTGTACAGCTCTTCTAATTCAGTGTTATGGCGTCTTCTCCATTCTCCAGTAGCCTGATTTCTGACTGGTCCAAATATTTTCCTGAGGACTTTCCTTTCAAATGTTAGCAGTTGCTTAAGGTCTTGTTTTTGAGTGCTCCAGGTTTGAGAACCATAAAGTACTACTGGCATTATTAATGTCTTATACAACCGTAGCTTTAGTTGTTGCGAGACACTTCTACATTTTAATATAGGGTCTAGAGAGTGATAGTATCTGTTTCCCGCCTGTAGTCGTGCTTTTATCTCTGCTTCAGTTGATGTTACTTCTGTAAAAAAATGATCCAAGGTATTTGAACTCTTTCACATGTTTATACCTGGTGTTGTTCACAATTAAATCTTGAGAGTTCTGGATCTTTCTTCCTATGGTCATATACTCTGTCTTTTCAGAGCTAATTTGTAGACCGATCCTAGCTGCCAATAACTCCAAGGTCTGGATACTTCTCTTCAGATCTTCTTGTGTGCATGCTAATAGTGCAATGTCGTCTGCATAGGCCAGATATGTAATGTGTTCATTACCAATTTGAATGCCCTTGATGTTTTCTTTGTTGAAATCCCGTATTACCTTCTCGAGTGCCAGGTTGAAGAGGACAGGTGATAACCCATCTCCGTGGCGTAATCCTGTTACAACTTGGAAGCTTTCTGTCATTTGATTGCCTACCTTAACCTTAAGTTTTGTGTCATACCTCTACCAGTTTGACCAACTTCTTTGTTATACCAAACTCTGTCATAGTTCTAATCAGGCTAGGTCTATGTATACTGTCGTAAGCTTTCTTGAAGTCTACAACAGGAGATGTATCTCTCGTCTGTATTCGTACATTTTTTCACAGACCTGTTTTAGGACAAAAATCTGGTCCGTGGTTGATCGCCCTGCCTGGAAACCTCCTTGGTATTCTCCAATTATGTCTGTTGCTATAGGTTTTATTTGTTCTAATAGGCAGTTGGAGAAGATCTTATAACAGGTGTTGAGTAGTGCTATGCCCCTGTAGTTGTCACATACGGATTTGTCTTTCTTTTTATATATGGGGCATATCACAGCTACCTTCCATTCCTCTGGTATTTCATGTTTTACCCAAATTTGCTCGATTAGCTTGTCGATTTTGAAACAGAGGATTTCGTCTCCAGCCTTGAGAAGTTCAGCAGGAATACCGTCCTCACCTGGACTTTTACCATTCTTAAGGTTTTTAATCTGGTTCCTTATCTCTTCAATGGTGGGCGGAGGATATTCTGGGTCTACTGTTACTGGTTCATCAAACTCAAGTAGTTCGGTTGGTTCATCAGAGTTTAGTAATTCTCTGAAGTATTCCATCCATCTTCTTCCGATTTTTTGATCTTCTGTTAACATTCTTCCATTGGCATCTTTTATGAATCTGTGTTGATGGTATGTCCCTCCTTTAAAACTTTTCACTTTTCTATAAAGTTCTTTATACCTATTTCCATGAAAGTCTTGTTCAGCTTCCTCCATGATACTTTTAACATATTTTCTCTTTGCTTTCCTCAATGTGGCTTGGGTCTGCCGTCGTGTTTCTTCAAACTTCGATTTTTCTTCTTCTTGCATATTGCTTTGTATCCACAGTAGTTTGGCCCGTTGTCTCTCCCTGATAGCTCCCTCACACTCCTCATTGAACCACACTCTTTTTCCCTTAGTTCGCTTTGGGATTACTTCTTGGGCTGTTTCTTTAATGGTCTCTGCAATCGCCTTCCAGTTCTGATCTACCACAGTATCTCCTTCCTCTTCATTCAAAGCCTCAAAATGGTTTGTTAGTGCTATCTTGAAAGTTCTTCTTATATTACCTTCAGTCAGACTCTCATGGTCATATCGAGTGACTCTTTGCATTCTTTTGTGCTTCCTGGCTCTCCATATTGTTTTCATCCTTCCTCTGACAAGGAAGTGGTCTGATCCACATTCCGCACCTCTTGCCGTTCTAACATTTTGTATCCACTTCTTTATTCTCTTCTCTACAATTAGGTGGTCAATTTGGTTCACTGTTTTCCCATCTGGAGACACCCTGGTTCTTTTATGTATTCTCTTCCTGTTGAAATCAGTACTACTTATAAACAAGCCTTTTGCAGTCACAAAGCTAACCAGCCTAGTGCCGTTATCACTGCTCACATGTAAACTGTGCTTTCCGATGGTCCCCATGAAGGCTGCTTCTTTCCCTATTTTCGCATTAAAATCTCCAAGGATAATTTTGTAATGTTCACTTGGTACATTGTCTAAAACCGTTTCTAATTCCTCGTAGAAAATATCTTTTTTGATGTCATCGCTTTCTTCGGTTGGGGCATGACAATTTATATATGTGAGTTTGTGTTTTCCCGTGTCTATGGTTAGGAGTGAGATTCTGGGGTTGATTGATTTAAAATCTATGAGAGTGGTACAGAGTGATTTCTTCACTGCAAAACCAGTTCCTAGTGAGTGGTTTGTTTCTGAGGCTCCATGGAATATGACATAGTTTTCCATTTCTGTAGCTCCGGTTTCTGTCCACCTTGTTTCTTGCAGGGCCAATAGATCAATTTGATACTTATCTGCCTCCCTTACTACACATTTTGCTGCCCCAGGTTGGTATAGGCTTCTGACATTCCAGGTCCCTAGTTGTATTTCCTTCCATAGTCCTTGTTCTTGCTTAGGTCGTTTTACAGAGATCAGTCCTATCCGAGGCTCTTCTGTGATGCTAGTACCGGTGATTATTTTTTCCAGGACGGGTTGGTAGCCCGTCGCCAACCCCCAACCTGGAGGACCAGGATTTTTCATTCGGGGTTTTCTCCCGTAGAAAGATTGGCTTCTCCACGCCTATAGAGGTCTTTCTGCCCTTTTGTACATATACCAGGGAATGACAGGAAAAGGAAATGGTGAGGACAGGTTTGGGATAGGAAAGGGGAGCGATAGATCATTGTGGGACACACTTTGTCTGGCTCCTCCCCTTTGGCCTGTCCGGCATGGGTGACCCTGCTGGTAGCTACGCTACCGCCGGCATAGCCCTCCGGATCCGGAGCATGCAAACCTCCTCGCCCGCACGGACAGTGCTACGTTAAGGTGGTGTCCCCTGAGGAGGATATGGTCTTACAGTATACTGAATTTTATTGTCACTGAGCAGTGGTAAACGGTGAAGCATGTAAGTGCTCCACCTCTTTTCGTTAGTATGTAATAGTTTTCAGTTACATCTATCAGTGTAGTTTTTTTAAGAACAGTGCACAGTTCAATAACTAGTGAGCCTCTTGAGATTATCGCTTCTGCCTCCACAATGTTTTCAGATCGTAAGAAGAGACAGACGATAGATTCATCGTGAGGATAGTGAACAAGGAAGTAATGAATATTATAAATCATATGATCTAGAAGGAAGGCAGGAAAATAAACGTGGTTGCCTACTTGCTGCCTGTTATGATGGCATATCTCTATGATCTGTTACAAAAAGTCGAAATGGGGTAATTTCTACAGGTACGACCCCTTCGTTCCCCTACCAAACAGCATCCAAGATCTGAAGTACATAAGTTTCATTGTCATTACTTGGATATGAATGTAATAAGAGACATTATACATACATGTGGACATCACATTTCCACTGCAAGTTAGAACAGTTGAGAAGCCCTTACGAATGTCTGAATTGGCTCGTCGTGATGAGAAAAAACATTTCAGCAATTGCATACACACTATCAGCATTAATAAATTAACTATACAACATGCTACACCAATGATGACGTGGCCTGTATTATTCCGGAAGTTTCAGTAGCCTGAAAGAGTGTGATGATATATATATATATATAAAAACAAAGATGAGGTGACTTACCGAACA